>NC_082710.1:169537688-170137688 GCF_030144855.1 Hypanus sabinus | reverse complement strand
AACCACACATTTCAACAGTGGCATGCAGAGGAGCATCTCTGAATGAGGTGGATGGCCTACAGCAGCAGAAGACCATGAACATGCACTCAGTGGCCACTTTATTTGGTATAGGGAGTAACTAATAATGTTGTTACTGGGTGGTGTACATCTGTTGCCTCCATATTAGGGATTGCATTGATATTTTTGGATTTTACTCACATAGCTGTCATTGAACTTATGTGTTCTGACAAGTCCAGAAGAAGAAGCAGGTTTTTCATCTTTGTGCTGAGATAGCTACTTTCTGGTAGAAAAAGAAACCTCTTCAAATATTTGGGACAGCGCATGAGTGTGTCATTAGCGAATCCTGTTGCCCAATGTGTCTACTGAGTATGGATCTCTCTTAAACATTTCCTGTCCCAGGATGCAGCCACTCCCATTGAGACAAAGAGAAGGGGGTGTGTTGATAATTCACACTAACACCACCCAAGTCAAACAAGACATTCCTAATGAGTTTTTATCTAGCTCATCTTGCCCACATTAACTCATCACACCCCTAACACCTGAATTCCCACGGACGAGGCCACAGCAGAAGAATTTCACATGCCTCGTCATCGACTACGAGTCATTGGTTTTGCTCATACATGAACGAAATCACCCCAGTACCTTTCTAAAATAAGCAAACTGCATTGTTAGTTAATTTTTAAAATAAGGTTATTGGTATTGGTTTATTTTTATGGAGCATGAGGGTGCTGCAGTAACATAGGGATCAGGGTGATGCTATTGCTGCTGGGGGTGTTGGAGTTGGGTGGTTCAATACCAGTGGCTGCCTTAAGGAGATTGTACGTTCTCCCCGTGACCCTGTGGGTTTTCTCCCACTGTCCAAAGACCTACTGTTAGTCATAGTAAATTGACCTGTGATAAAGCAGGAGTTAAATAGATGGGTTTCTGGCTGGCTCAGCTCATTGGGCCGAAATACCCTATTCCGTGTTGTTCCTCTAAATAAAAGAAAATAAACACAGAACTTCACACAGGCTTGTCAGGCCACAATGTTGTGCCAACGTTTAACCTACTCTAAGATGAATTGAACCCTTCATTTTTCTTTCCTCCATATCCCTATCTAAGATGTCCCTAAGTGTCCCTAATGCACCTAGCTCCTGGTAGCACATTCTGCAAACCCACTTCTCTCTGTGTAAAACATTTACCCCTGACATCCCCCCCACACCTTTTACTTTTCTCCAATTACCTAAAAATCACCTTAAAAGTTTAGCCATGAGAAAAAATTTCTGGCTGTCCACTCAATCTATGCCTTGTATCATCTTCTACACATCTATCAGGTCAACTCTTCACTGCAAAGAGAAAGCCCCATTTTCATGAAATCACAGTAATTCAATGAAAAGCTCTGTAAGTACAGCGAAGTAGTAAAAAGAAACCAATGCTGAATATTTAGGGAATAAAGATCAGCTTTATTCTCATTTGAAATGCATTGTTCGGAGTCAATGGTTAACCTAGTCCTGGGATTGTGCAGGGCAGCCCACAAGTGATGCCACACCTCCTGCACCATCATAGCACGTCCACAACTCACTAAACACAACCCGCATGTCTTTGGACTGAGGTAGGAAACTGGAGCACCCAGAGGAAACTCACACGGTCATGATGAGAACGTACAGAGTGTGGCGGGAGTTGAATTGTAATCAGGGAAAGCTGGCGCTGGAAAGACGGTGATCGAACCACTGTGCTACTGCGTCACCCCGGAGGAGAGGCTGTTTCTTTGAGCCAGAGGAGTTGTAGAGTGGGGCAGAAATCTGTCAGTGACAATGGTGCTCTGTAAACAGAATGTCCCAATACCACCGATCTGCACAACTGATCACACACTTTGTGGCAGAGGCCAGAGAGTGGTAGTGGATGGCTGCCCCTCTGACTGGAGGCCTGGGCCTAGTGGAATGCCACAGGGCCCAGTGCTGCGTCTGTCATTGTGTGTCATCTATATCAACGATCTGGATAACAATGTGGTTAACTGGATCAGCAAATTTGCAGATGACCCCAGCAGTGGGGGTGTAGTGGACAGGAGGAAGACTATCAAAGCTTGCTGAGGAATTTGAACCAGCTGGAAAAATGGGCTAAAAACGGTGGTGGAATATACGACTTGTCATAAATTGGGGGGACTGCTTTGTCTAGCACCTCCACTTTATCCGCCAAAAGTAGAAATTCCTGGTAGCCAAATATATTCATATCAATTCCAATTCCCATTCTGTACCAAAACGAGGTCACCTTCTGGGTGGAGAAGCAACACTTATATTGGGTAGTCTTCAACCCAATGGCATGATTAAATTTCTCCTTCCAATAAAAATATTTTTCCTTCCTCTTCCCTTCTTCTTCTATGCCCCACTATAACCTCTTACCTCTTTTCACCTGCCTATCACCTTCTCCTTCCCTTTATCCCATATTCTAATCTTCTCTCCTCTCAGATTCTTCTTCTCCACCCCTTTATCTTTCCTACCCACCTGGCTTAACTAGTCACCTTCTATCTATCCTCCTCCCCCTCACCCTACCTTATTAACCTGGTGTCTTCCCCCCTTCCTTTCCAGTCCTGAAGAAGGGTCTTGGCTCGAAACATCATTTCCAGAGATGCTGAGTTCCTCCAGCATTTTGTGTCTGTTGCTGCAGATGGAATTTAATGAGGTGTTGCACTTTGGGAGGACAAGGATAGGTCTCACTCAGTGATTGAGGAGTGCTGTAGAACAAAGGGATCTGGAAATACAGGTCCATAATTCCTTGAAAATGGTTTCGCGGGTCGATGGGGTCATAAAGGCGGCTTTAGGCACATTCGCCTTCAAAGATCAAAGTATTGGGTACAGGAAGGAGTGGGATGTTATGTTGAAGTTGTATGAGACATTGATGAGGCCGAATTTGGAGTATTGTGTGAAGTTTCATCATCTATCTACAGGGAAGATGTAAGCAAGATTGAAAGAGTATAGAGAAAATTTACAAGGATGTTGCCCGGACTAGAGGACCTGAGTTATAAAGAAAGATTGAATAGATTAGAATTTTACTCCCTAGAATGTAGGATATTGAGAGGCGATTTGATAGATTTATACAAAATTATAAGTAACATAGATAGGATAAATGGAAGTAGGCTTTTTCCACTGAGGCTGGGTGAGACTAAAACCAGAGGTCATGTGTTAAGGAGAATAAAGGGGAATAAACAGTTGTTGTTTGTTAATCAACATAAACTTTATTCATAATAAGAATATTTAAAAATGAACTGTGTAATGGATTACCATTCTTACATTCCCTATCAATGCTTTTGGTTCTATTCTATCACAATCCTTAAAAGCAATGGAGTGTTGTCACTCATGCCCTTGCTCCTCGGATGGTACACTATCGCAGTAATTGAGCGGCTTCAATCGATGTTCTGGGCTGGTACCCTTCGGCACCCTCCACAGTACCCAAGTCATCTTTAAGGAGTGGTGCCTCAGAAAGGTGGTGTCCATCATTAAGAACCCACACCACCCAGGACCTGCCCCCTTCTCATTGCTACCATCAGGTAGGAGGTACAGGAGCCTGAAAGCACACACTCAACGATTCAAGGAACAGCTTCTTCCCCTCTGCCATCTGATTTCTGAATAAACATTGAATCCATGAACACTATCTCACTAATTTTTATCACTGTTTTGTACTTTTTATATATAAGTTAATTCTTTAATATATATGTATATATGCTTCCTGTAATTCAGTTTTTTTTCTAAATTTGTCATGAATTGCATTGTACTGCTGCCACTAAGTTAACAAATTTCACAACATATGCCAATGATATTAAACCTGATTCTGATTCTGATCAGGACAGAGAGTGCTAGTGATAACTTTAGCTTTTTGAACTAGTGCACGTATCGGTTCACGTCCCACCTTTGTAAGTGTATGGGATCATTAAATATGTTAAGAATGACCTCCTGTTGTTGGATTGACTCGAGCCCCTCTACCCGAGGTATTTTCCTATGGACAGATTATCTTTGGGCTGCTATTGATTGAAGTTTCAAACATGCGTATCATTTACTCTAACACGACAGGGATGAAGGAGATACCACCCACTATGTGACTCCCAGATCTGGTATTAGTGCAGCTGAGTGTGCTTGGGACCTGAATGTTGCTAGATGATTCACGCCCCCCCCATGGGCTCCAGGTGTTTTCCTTGGGCTTGAGTGCTGAGTCAGTGGATTAGATCAGAAATACTTTAAATAGTACTTTAAATTGTAATCAGATGTGGATTTGGTTTCATCTCGGATCCCTTTGTGAATTCATTTTCCCTGTCGCCAAGACATGTCCCCAATTTCCATTCATCGCACGGAATGCGGACACACCCTCCGAGCGAAGGCGAAGATGGGGGCGTGAAAAGATTTGCATCGATACCTCCCCTATTTGTAATGAGAGGTCCCTTTTAATGTTTTTAATCTCACCAATCTCAGATTATGTCATTCCCCACCCTAACACTAGGTTCTCACAAATGAGGCCACACCTTCAGGTTTCAATCATGAACTACACCAGTGTTATACTTTGGGAGCACTTGTACTGTGAGATTCATGCAGCGGTTACAATTAGTGTCATGTTTGATGTACACTCAGTGGCCACTTTATTAGGTACCTCCTGTATGTTCATGGCCTTCTGCTGCTGCAGACCATCTACTTCAATGTTCCACATGTTGTGTATTCAGAAATGCTCTTTTGCACACCACTGTTGTAACCTGTGCTTATTTAAGTTACTGTCACCTTCCTGTCAGCTAGAACCAGTCCGGCCATTCACCTCTGACCTCACTCATTAACACAGCATTTTTACCCACAGAACGGCACTCGCTGGATTTGTTTGTGTGTATGTGTTTTTCGCTACATTTTCTGTTAACTCTAGAGACTGTTGTGCATGAAAATCCCAGGAGATCAGCGGTTTCTGAGATACTCAAACCACCCTGTCTGGCACCAACAATCATTGCACAGTCAAAGTCACTTAGATCACATTTATTCCCAATTCAGATGCTCAGGCTCAACAACAACTGAACTGTTTGACTAGGTCTACATGCTTTTAGGCATTGGATTGCTGCCGTGTGATTGGCTGATTAGGTTTGCGTTAATGAGCAGGTGTTCAGGTGGACATAATCAATTGTCCAATGAATGTATGCAATCAGAGCCAGACTGCACAGAAGGAAGCCCGCTAAATCCATGCCTTCCATATACTGCCAAGTCCCCATACAAGTCCCATTTAATTCTCCCCACACTCCCCGCCCAGTGCACAGTAGAGGCAATTTATAGCAGTTAATTAGCCCACTGACCTGTGTGTCTGGCCAGGGTGCTCCAAAATGGTGGTAGTCAAAAGACTTTTACACTTGTAAAACAGAACATAGTGGTAGGCCCTGCGGTCCCCAATGTCTATATTGACCACAAGCCCGAACTACACTAATCCCTTCTACCTGTACATGATCAATGTCCCTCCAATCCCTTCATGTTCATACAACTCTCTAAAATGCTCTGAAATGCTACTACTGCACCTTATCTGCCTCCACCACCAGTGGAAAAACTTTCCCTTTTCAAATTTCCCCTCCTCTCCTTCAATGCATGACCCCTAGTTTTACTCTGGAAAAAAAAGACTCTGACTATCTGCCATATCTATGTCCCTCACCATTTTCTGATCCTCTTATTAGGTCTCCACTCAGCCTCTGATGCTCTGGAGAAAACAATCCAACTTCTCCTTACAGTTCGTACCCTCTAATTCAGGCAGCATCCTGGAGAACCTCTTCTGTGCCCTCTTCAAAAGCTCCACATTTTCCCTGTAATGGGGTGACCAGAATTGCACCCAATACTCCAAGTGGTGGAGTGGATGTACTACCAATTCCAGGCACCCCTTCCCTCTGCTAGCCTGCAGGTTACCCCTGGGCAAGTTGTAGCACCTGTTTATCCCTCTGATAAAGATCCCACGAAGCCACGGGGGCAGGTGATGGATGGTTGTATGAGCAGCTGATGTATATCACAAGTCCTGGTTATGTGACCACTGATGCCAGACATTCTCTGAAGACTATTGTTAATGGCTGGGGTCACCCGTCTTCTAAGGACACTGCCCAGAAGAAGGCCATGGCAAACCACTTCTGCAGAATAATTCGCCAAGAACAGTCAAGGTCAAAGGCCATGATCGCCCATGTCATGTGACACAGCACATAATGATGATGATGTTTCCAAGTGCGGCCTTACCAATGATTTATTGGCATTAGTTTATTGTTATCACATATACCAGGACTCAGTGAGAGGTTTGCATGCATGCTATTTATACAGAGCAAATTATTACACTGTGCATTGATCTAGAACAAAGTAAAATAATAATAATATTGCAGAATAGAGTGTAAAAGCTACAGGGAAAAGGGCAGTGAGGTAAATGATAAAGAGTATGATTATAGCAAGGTAGATTGTGAGGGCAGGAGGTTTACTCAAACATACAACAGGTGCATTCAGGAGTCTGGGGTCTGGTGTAAATGTTGTCCTGGAGCCTGGTGCTGCGTCCTTTCAGGCTGTTGCATCTTCTGCCTGATGGGAGAGGGGAGAAGCGAGAATGTCCGGGGTGGGTGGTGCCTTTGATTACGCTGCTGCTTTACTGAGGCAGTGAGAAGTGCTGACACAGTCCATGGAGGGGACGCTGGTTTCTGTGATGTGCTGTCTGTGTCCACGACTCTGCAGTTTCTCGTGGTCATGGGCAGAGCAGCTGCCATACCAAGCTGTTATGCATCAGTATAGAATGTGTTCTATGTTACATTGATAAATGTACAGCCATATGGCGTGGACAATTCCAATAACACACCACCCTCATCTTCTCATGTTAGCACTAAATGACCAAAGCTGTATTCTGAGAACTTAGTCTTCATCCCGGGGGCTCATCCTCCAGCTTGTTGAAGATGAGTCCTTGGGCAAGAGTTTTGTAAGCTTCTCATTCTTATAAACTATACAAGAATACACTGGACAACAATTTTTTTCAAAAACATTGCAGACAAATGCAAATATAATTTCAAACTACTTGCATCACACAGGAATTTGGTGAATCATGGAATTAACTTCTATTGAATATAACGCATTTAATTGCACAACAGTGCTGACACTTTGCAGTAGTTCAACTAAGCTAAAAGTGTTTTGTTAAGGACGTTCATTTGTACTTCTCGCTTAAGTGCCTAGCAATAGTTAGCCAGTATTGATGGATTCCAGTTGCTCTGATACTCTTTCTCCATGACTGCAATGTCCTAGTGAAACCTTTCACCATGCTCGTCACTGACAGCGCCAAGATTTGCAGGGAAGAAGTCTAAATGGGAATACAGAAACTAAATCTTTAGTGACATGTTGCACTTTGTGGTTTTGTATGCTTGAAGCGTGTTGTCAACCAGCTGCGTGTAATTGGATGCTCTCAGTTGCCAAGAAAATTTTCAACAACATCCTTGAATGCCTTCCACGTGCTTTTCTCCCATCCCTCCAGAGGTTGTTTGAATTGCGTGTCATTGATTGTTTGATTTGTTAAAAATATCATCCTGAATTAGTTATTCTGACTTGAATTATGAATTGAAATAACAAATATAGGTGATTCAAAGGAAAAAGGTGTGTGATAGGGAAATGTTATGGAGATTTTCATGATTGGCAGCCCACAATCTGTAAGATACACCCAAAAGTATTCAGGAAGCAAGGTTGTTGTTGTCCAGTGATATCAGTCCAGTCTACTCATTCCCTCCTTGTATAGTGACTCTTTCATTCCTGGAACAGGTCCAGTGAGTCTTCATTGCACCCTGTCTTTGCCAAGCACATTGATGCACCATCAATAACTCACACTGAGACGTAAGGCGAGATATCGGCTTTTATTGACTGGAAGAAGGAACCAGGAGTGAGTGACCATCATACTACGTCCTGGAGATTGAGAGAGAGCATAGGCTTCAGATCGCCTTTATACAGGGGTCTGTGGGAGGAGCCACAGGAGCAGTCAGCAAGGGCATGTCCAGACAGGCACACGTAGTTCACCACACACATTCTATTCATTTTTTTGGTATTGGGATATTGCAGTTTTGTGCACAGAGATACACACCTGTCGGAGGAAATGTGCCCGTGATGCTGCAGATGACAATAAATTCAACTCCTGGTGTGGTCTCCTCTATGCCGCTGTACAAGTGATTGGTTGGTGTCTGCAGGATAGATATTGGCGCCAAGTATTCTGATACACTCCTGACCTTGTCTGCTGTCTATGTGAGCTTTCACATTCTCCTGGAACACCTGGTTTTCTCCCACGTGTTCTGGTTTCTTCTTGCAACAGAAAAGTATGTTAATTCCCCAATAAACGTTGACCCTCTCTATGTGGGTGCATGTTAGAACGTGGGGCAACTTGATGATGATCTGGGTAAAATCAAATCGGATCAGTAGAAGGATCAAGGAGCATTAAGGATCATCTTTATTCATCATCTACATTCATGCAAATTAGGAATTTGCTGTGGTCTGTTGGTCAGCGTGTGACATGAAACAGAAAACAGCAACATCCAGCAATGGTTAAAGAATAAAGAATCATATAAAAGTAAATTCAGAATCAGGTTTAATATCACCATCATATGTCGTGAAGTTTGTTATGAATATGAAATAAAACGTACAAAAATACATAAATATCAACATGTATTTACAATGTAAACAGCAGTATAAAAATGGTTTGAAGTGTTTACAGTGCAGTGCAGTGATGCAGCACTAGATAGGCAGAGGGCTATTGGTCAAATTAATTGCCTGGGGGAAGAACCTTTCAAGATGGCATGAAGTTTAATTTTATTGTAATAGATCTATATTGTACAGAAGTGTCAGGCCTGATCCCGCTGACTCCTCCCACCCTGCACATGCAGCCACCTCCCCGTCTCCACCCAGCCATTGGGATTCACCTGTCGCTCATTCCAGACTTGTCACCTACCCCCGTTCTCATCAAACCAGCTGGCCTCAACCGGTTGCTCCTAGCATTCATTTTCCCTGCCCACAGCTCATCTTGTTGCCTGTTGTGTTTAGTTTCTGTTCTCTCTTGTTTTGTGGCCCTTGTAACTTAGCACTGGACAACAAATCTTTTCAAAAGTGTTGCTTCCTCTGTACTTGTTTTTTTGTTTATGATTGACTGCTTGAAGATGAACACAAATATAATTTCAGACTACTTGTATCATGTAAGAATTTGGAGAAATAACAAATTAACTTTTGTTGAATATATAATGTGTTTAATGGTGCTGATGCTTTGCAATAGTTCAACTAAATTAAAAATATGTTGTTAATGATTTTCATTTGTACTCAGTGTCTGAGGCTTCTTGCATAAATGTCCAATAATAATTCACCAGCATTGATGGATTCCAGTGGCCCTGGAATGTCCTGGTGAAACCTTTCACCATGGTCATCACTAACAGCACAAAGATTTGCAGGGAAGAAGTCTAAATGGGAATGCAGAAAATGAATCTTTAGTGATATACTGCATTTCATGGTTTTATATGCTTGAAGCATGTAGTTTGTTGCTCTGTAGATGCTGAGAAAGATTTCAACAATTTCCTTGAATGCCTTCCTTGTGATTTTCCCTGGTCCCACTAGAAATGCTTCAAATTGCCTGTCATTGATGACCTATTTGATTTGCGGACCAACAAAAATGCTTTCCTTATTCTTGGCATTGTTATTCTGGGAAGCATCTGTCTTAAATATAAAAATCCTTCATAGAAATGTTTGTGCCTGATGATAGCAAATTCCATCCTTACAGTCCTGAACCCAATAATTGTTACTAAAACCTGTCCTGCCATGCAGCAGCTGCACCGCCTAAGCATGCCGGGACAAGATAAGAAACTTTCCAGCTTACATTGTAGGCAACATTTTAATTGACTTGAACTATGAATTGAAATAACAAACTTAAGTGATTTCAAAAAATGATGTGTGATAAGGAAATTTCATGGTGATTTTAATGATCAGTAGCCCAAAATTCATAAGATACACCTAAAGGTATTCAGGAAGTAAAATCTTTGTTGTCCCGTGTTATTAAAGTTATTGCTCACTGCTAACATTCTGCAAATAGTCAACTCTTCTCTTCTATCTGGCAATTTCCCAAAAGCCCTGACATCTGCAGTTATTAAGCCTCTTTTAAAAAAAGAACAGTCTGGATGCCTCAGTAATTAATAACCACAGGTTATTATATATGTTATAACCACACGTTTGATATAGATCAAACGTACCATGTTTAAGTAGAAAGGTTGTTCATCAGCAACCTGATAGGTTTTTGGCATTAGGCAACTGTATGGATGTTTTCCAATCTGGATTTCGACAACATCACAGCACTGAAACTTCTCTGGTCAAGGTTTTAAATGACATCCATTCAAACCATGATGATGGTAAAATTTCAGTTTTGGTTTTACTGGATCTTAATGCTGCTTTTGTCACAGTTGACCATGGCATATTACTGGACAGACTAGAAAACTGAGCGGGACTTTCTGGTGCAGTCCTAAAGTGGTTTAAATCATTATTTATGGGACGGGGACTATTTTGTTTCAATTGTTAGCTGCATATCTGACAGGACTAAAATGACATACAAAGAGCCTTTAAAAAGCAAACACAAGGAAATCTGCAGATGCTGGAAATTCAAGCAACACACACAAAATACTAGTGGAATGCAGTAGGCCAGGCAGCATCTATAGGGAGAAGCACTGTCGACTTTTCAGGCCGAGACCCTTCATCCCTATAGATGCTGCCTGGCCTACTGCGTTCCAACAACATTTTGTGTGTGTTATACGAAGTGCCTCATGGGTCCATACTAGGGCTTCTCCTGTTTAGCACAATCATGCTCCCTCTAATTCAAATCATGGTAAGCAAAAAAATTTCTTACCTTAATTATGCAGATGACACTCAGAGATATATAACGTGTCATCAATTGACTATGGTACCACGTAATCACTAAAAAGCTTTACTGAACAAATCACTGATTGGGTGAGCCAGAATCTCTTCCAGCTAAACAAAGGGAAAACTGAAATAATTGTTTTTGGTGCCAAAAGATAATGATTTAAAGTCAGTGCTCACTTAGAATCCCTGTCGGTACAGAATACAAACCAAGCCAGAAACCTTGGTGTTGTAATAGACTCAGGCTTAATTTTAACCGCATCATTAAGACAACAGCAAAGTCAGCCTACTACCATCTTAAAAGTTTAGCAAAAGTTAAAGGGCTTATGACTCAGCAAGGTCTAGAAAAACTTGTCGATGCATTTCTTTTTACAGTCTTGACTACTGCAATGGTATTTTGACAGGTCTCTGTAAAAATTCCCTCGGACTGCTGCAGCTCATTCAGAACGCTGCTGCTAGAGTCCTCACTAAGGCAAAGAAAGTATAAAACTTCACTCCAATTCTCAGCTCTCTGCACAAGCTTCCTGTCCTTCAGAGGATTGACTACACTGTTACTCCTTGTTTGTAAAGCACTGAATGGACCAGGGCCAAAATAAATCTCCGATCTCTTGTTGCATTATGAAGCTTCCCAAGCTCTCAGGTCATCTGAGACGGGTCTGCTTACAGTCCCCAGGGTCAAAACATTGTGTAGCAGCTTTTAGTTACTATGCTTCACATATCTGGAATAACCTCCCAGAGGAGATGAAGTCTGACCCAACTCTAAGCTCTTTTAAATTGAGGCTTTCACTATAGCTTTAAGTTAGAACCTCCTGCACTGTAACTTCTCTTCCTTTTCTCATCTATTCATCATATCTATTTTTTGTGTGATCTTACTTTCTTTATATTGTCTGAAATTTGATGTTTAATTTTCATGTCTTGTTCTATGTAAAGCACTTTGAACTACCTTGTGCATGAAAAGTGCTCTACAAATGAAGTTGCCTTGCCTTGCCTAATCATCTGTATTGCCCAGCTTTTAAGTCAAGCCTCCTCTACATTTCCTGATGTAACCCTACTCTGTGAAAATGGTTGTTTGATTGTTGGTATGGACTCAGTGGGCTGAAGGGCCTGTTTCAAAGCCTTACGATTCTATTGACGTTGACAATAGGGACTTCTCCCCTTCCTGGCCAGGAAGCTTGTAAGTCTGTTTGATAAGCCAGATCTGTCTGGAAAAAGTTATGTGCGAGGAAGATAGATTTTTCCATTGTACTTGTATGCCAATGTACTAGTGCACATTGACAATAAACTCCACTTGACCTGACAAGGTAAACTTGAAATGAATTAAGCCCACCCACGCAATAACTATTTAGAAAGAAAAACATATTTTGTTTCCAGAAGGTAGGAGCTGATTATTTTGTGAGATAAGGCTATAAATAACGTATACAAGAAAATCTGCAACTGCTGGAAGTTCAAAGCAACACACACAAAATGCTGGAGGCAGTCAGCAGGCCAGGCGGCATCTATGGAAGAGAGTATACTGTGGACATTTCAGACTGAGACTCTTTCTCAGCCCTGATGAAGGGTCTCGGCCTGAACCATCGACTGTTTACTCTTTTCCACAGATGCTGCCTACTAAGTTCCTCCAGCATTTTGTGTCAATTACCCAGTGTCCGTTGACCCTCTGAACATAGGTGCATGTTAGAATGTGGGGCAACTTGATGATGATCCGGGTAAAATAAAATGGGATCAGTAGAAGGATCAAGGGGGAATAAGGATTATCTTTATCACCATCTACGGGAATTTGCTGTGGTCTGTTGGTCAGCGTGTGACATGAAACAGAAAACAGCAACATCCAGCAATGGTTAAAAAATAAAGAATCATATAAAAGTAAATTTAGAATCAGAATCAGGTTTAATATCACTGGCATGTGTTGTGAAATTTGTTATGAAATAATATGGGATAAAATGTGTATAAATACATAAATACCAGCATGTATTTACAATGTAAGCAGCATTATGAAAATGGTTTGAAGTGTTTACAGTGCAGTGATGGAGTAACAGATAGAGGGAAGTGGCAGAGGACTCTCTAGAGTGATTGATCAAATTAACTGCCTGGAGAAAGAACCTTTCAAGATGGTGCAAAGTTTATTTTTATTTTAATAGATCTGTATTGTACATTTTAACAGTGTGAGGCCTGATCCCACTGACATCTCCCAGAATCAGAATCAGTTTTATTATTACCAGCATGTAACGTGAAATTTGTTAACTTAGCAGCAGCAGTTCAATGCAATACATAATAAAGAAGAGAAAAATAAATAAATAAACCGATTACAGTATATGTACATTGAATAGATTAAAAACGTGCAAAAACAGAAATACTGTATATTTTAAAAAAGTGAGGTAGTGTCCAAGGGTTCAATGTCCATTTAGGAATCAGATGACAAAGGGGAAGAAGCTTTTCCTGAATTGTTGAGTGTGTGCCTTCAGGCTTCTGTACCTCCTACTTGATGGTAACAGTGAAAACAGAGCATGCCCTGGATGCTGGAGGTCCTTAATGATAAACACAACTTTCTGAGACGTCAATCCCTGAAGGTGTCCTGGGTACTTTGTAGGCTAGTACCGAAGTTGGAGCTGACTAGATTTACAACTTTCTGGAGCTTCTTTCGGTCCTGTGCAGTAGCCCCTCCATACCAGACAGTGATGCAGCTTGTCAAAATGCTCTCCACCCTGCTCCTGCAGGCACCTCCCTGTTTTTGCCCAGCCACCAGGATTCACCTGTTGCTCAACCCAGAGTCGTCACCTACAGCCTATTTAACCCCAGCTCTTATTAAACCAGCTGGCCTTAACTGGTTGCTCCTTGCATTTATTTTCCCTGCCCAAAGCTCATCTTGTTGCCTGTTGTGTCCAGTTTCTGTTCTCTCTTGTTCCATCGTCCCCTCATGACTAATTATTAAAGTTATTGTTCACCGCTAAATCATCTGTACTGTGCAGCTTTTAGGTCAAGACTCTTTACATTTCCTGACTGTGAGATGGTTGGTATGGACTCAGTGGACTGAAGGGCCTCTTTCTGTTCTGACTCTATTGGCCTTGACACTAGGCAATTCTCCCCTTCCTGACCAGGGAGCTTGAAAGTCTGTTTGCTAAGCCAGAGCTGTCTGGGAAAATTTATAAGTTTTCCATTGTACCTGTATGCCACTGCACTAGCGCACATTAACAATAAACTCCACTTGACCTGACAAGGCGATTTGAAATGAATTAAACCCACACACGCAAAAACTATTTGGAAAGAAAAGCATAGTTCATTTCCAGAAGTTAGGAGCTGAGATATATATACATGACATATATACATATACAAATAACTCTGCAGCTGCTGGAAATTCAAAACAACACACGCAAGATGCTGGAGGAACTCAGCAGGTCAGGCAGCATCTATGGAAGAGATTAAACAGTTGATGTTTTGGGCCAAAACTCTTCTTCAGCCCTGATGAAGGGTCTTGGCCCGAAATGCTGACTCTGTACTCTTTTCCTTAGATGCTGCCTGACCTGCTGCGCTTCTCCAGCATTTTCTGTGTGTTGCTATGATGAGATGATAGGAGCCTTGGGTCCCACGCCACCAAGTTCAGCAACTAGTTTTATTACCTATAATCATCAGGCTCTTGACCGGTGTGGATAACTTCAACAGCCAGTACACCAAACTGTGTCTATGACCTGCAAACTCACTTTCAGGGATTCTTCACAACTCATGTTCTCAGTACTTCTTTTCTATATTTGCACAGTTTGTCTTCCTTTCCACATTGCCTTTTTTGTCAGTCTTTGTCTGTTTGTGTATGACTTTTTGTAAATTTGATTTTATTTTTTCCCATAACTGCCTACAAGAAAATGAATCTCAAGGTACTTTACAGTACTACATAAGTACTTTAATAATAAATTTACTTTAAACTTTGATAAGAATAGATTTAAGTGACATCAACTCTAATCAATTACATAATTTCCTAGTAAAGACGAATCTGAATCTGATTCTGGAGGTGGTATATCTAGAAAATTTGACGGGTTCCATAACGTGGAGGGAATTATCATCATTTTGGGTTTAGACCCTGGTCCAATCCAGCATGACTGGTATTTCAGTTTTGCAGATTCAGTTACAGATGTGGAGGATCATTAAAGAAAGAAAATTCAAAGTCATAGTTGAGATTTTTGTAATATGCAGAGAGTACAGTATCAGATCGATTGGGGCATGTGGGGAGTATGCAGGCAGTTGTTTGATAGCATGATTGGGTCCCCTACACATGAAAATCTCTGTCTTTATACATGGATTTTAGAGAGCTTATGTGTTTTTGTCTCGGCGAGCACGGTTCACCACTCCCTTCTGAAGAGAAGCACTTGCTCTCAAAACTGATGGTGTGCAGCTTCAGGCTTCTATACCTCCTGATGGTAGCTGCAAGGAGATGGCATGTCCCATGTATTGGGGATTTTTAATGACAGATGATGCCTTTGTGAGGTAGTGCCTCCTGTAGTACTACCGACAGTGGAGAGCAACTAGCCTCTGACGGGGCAGATTTCACTTGGGAAACTGAAATAGATAAGTCACACTTACAAGATGGTATACACTGGAATATTCCTCCCCCCTCCTCAAGGTTCTGAAAGAGGTAGATGAAGAAATTGCGGAGTCATTAGTAATGATCTTTCAAGAATAACTAGAATTCTGAAATGACCAAGTGGAAATCTGCAGATGCTGGAAATCCGAGCAACACACACAAAATGCTGGGACATTTCGGGCCGAAATGTTGACTGTACTTTTTTCCATAGATGCTGCCTGACCCGTTGAGTTCCCTCAGCATTTTGTGTAGATTCTGAAATGGTTCCTATGGATTGGAAAATTGCAAATGTCACTCCATTCTTTAAGATGAGAGTGGGGCAGAAGAAACAGAATTATAGCCTGACTTCAGTGGCTGGAACAATGTTTGAATGTGTTGCTAAGGATGATGTTTTGGGGTACTTGGAGGCACATGATAAAATAGGCCAAATTCAGACTGGTTTCCTGAAGGGAAAACCTTGCTTGACAAATCTGTTGGAATTCTTTGGGAAATAACAAGCAGGTTAGACAAAGAGGAGTCAGTGGATGTTTTTTATTTGGATTTTCAGAAGGTCTTTGACAAGGTGCCACACCTGAGGCTGCTTAACAAAGTAAGGGTCTATGTTATTACAGGAAAGGTACTCGCATGGCTAGACGATCAGTTGATTGCCGGGAGGTAGAATGAGAATATAGACAACCTTTTCTGGTTGGCTGCTGGAGTGCCACAGGTGTTAGGATTGTTTCTTTTCATGTTATATGTCAATGACTTGGATGAAGTTGATAGCTTAGTGGCCAAGCTTGCAGACAATATGAAGATAGGTGGAGTGGCAGTTAGTGTTGAGGAAGCAGGGTACTGCAGAAGGACTTAGACAGATTGAGGGAATGGGCAAGGAAATAGCAGATGGACTATAGTGTAGGAAAGTGCATGGTTATGGACTTTGGCAGAAGGAATAAAGGCATGTAAAATTCAAAAATCAGAAGTGCATAGGGACTTGGGAGTTCTCGTGCAAGGTTCCCTTAAGGTTAACTTACAGGTTGAGTTGGTGATAAGGAAGGGAAATTTATTTAGCGTTTATGACAAAGGTACTTTTGTATATAAGCAGAGGTGTCATGCTGAGGATTTAGAAGGCATTGGTCAGACCACACTTCTCAGGGGCCTCCTCTGGATCTTCTCCAATACCAGCATATTGTTCCTCAGATAAGCAGCCCAAAACTGCTCGCAATACAAGTTGTGAGCAGTTTTGGATTCCTTATCTAAGGAACAATATGCGGGTATTGGAGCGGATCCAGAGGAGGCCCCGGAGAATCTCAGGAATGAAAGGTTTAACACGAGGAGCACTTGATGACACAGAGACTATGCTTGCTGAAGTTTAGAATGAGAGGGGATCTCATTGAAACCTATCAATTATTGGATATAGAGAGGATGTTTCCTGTAGTCATGGGTGTAGGACCAGAGGGCACAGCCACAGAACTGAGGGAAAATTCCTTAAGCCTGAGGCTGGTGAATCTTTGGAATTTATTGCCACAGACAGCCGTACAGGCCAAGTCATTGGGTATATTTAAGGCAGGGGTTGTTAGGTTCTTGATTTGTCCCTGTGTCAAAGATTACAGGGAGCAGACAGGAGAATGTAGTTGAGAGGGATATTAAATCAGTCATGATGGAATGGCAGAATAGACTCAATGGGCCAAAAGCCCTGATTCTGCTTCTATGTGTTATGGTCTAAAGAGCTGATGTTTTGGGCCAAGAGACCTGAAAGATCAGCTCTTTAGATGCTGCCTGACCTATTGAGTTCCTCCAGCATCTCATATGTGTTACTCTGGATTTCCAGCGTCTATAGAATTGCTTGTGTTTCATTCCGTCAGCTTGCATCAATACTGTTTTCTTTAGCTTGCCATGCATTTTTAATGCATATTAAATATGCAATTTGTTCATCACACTGAGGTGCTGTAATAAGCAAATATTCATGGCACTTGTATGCTAGGCATGTATGATATTGACAGTAATTGTAAAGGCTCCTTATAGCCTAGCATTTCTGCCCCCTTCCCACCCCACCCCGTCTCATGTTTTAACTAACTGTAGTAATACTACTTCAATTCTCTCTTTCAAAACCATTGATATCTTTTGTCAGAGCTAAACCATGAGGAGTTAAGTATTGCAAATTGGAAACTGAAATAGTTTTTTTGCAAATTTGTTTTATTTCAATATTGTTCACAGAACATACCAGCATCAAAATGGAACGGCCAGTTCACCCGATGGCTGAACCATTAACAAACCTAGACTTCATTGTAAAGTGAGTCTTTTTATCCCACCGTTAAGGTGAGATGTTTTTTTTAAAAAAAAACAGTACAAAATGTAATAAGATAAAAGGGAGATACTTCTAAAACAAGTCCTCCATGTTCAGTATCAATTAATTATAATTAAATTACCATTAAATATTAATTTAAAAACATAAATACGCCTATCTCACAAATAAACAGCACAATTACACTTTTGTTCATCAGTATTGAGGTAACCAGCACAGAATAAGTTATGAGTCTTAGGGCACTGATACGGCCCAGAACCAGATAGCTGTGGAGACCCGCCCCAGTCACGAACATTGTGTCCCAGAGTGGATATCTGCATCCATTTGCTGCAGTCAATAACCCTGCCTCGAGTACAGGGCACTTATGCTGCACCCATTCTCATTCACATCCTTGTGACAGCGACTTCGCCGAGAAGAGACCAGCTGCAGTTAGATTCAGCTTCCGGGGACAGGACGACCGAAATGGCCAGCTGAGGAGAAGCCGGAGGTGCACCTGCAGACGCGCTGGGAACTTCATGGACACCTGTTAACTCCGGAGCAGCGTCTTTTAAGTCGTTTTCAGTGGCAGTGTAGATTTGAATGAAGACAACGGACAACAACAGCAGAAGCAACCTCTTGGCCATGTCTTTCTCGCTAGGAACAGTCCTCCGAACCTACAGGAAAAGAAGCAAGGGAACTTAAATAACACGATAAAAAAAACAAGTTTGTTATAACTGAAGATTGCCGAAACTTAAAGCAAGCTTGAACAACATTAACAGATTTTTACCTGGCGAGCTGGATAGAGAACTTTAATAGACCGTTTCTTGCGTCTATTGAGTCTCTTATTTTGCCTGATTGGCTCGAAAGTGAAGACCTGGGGCATTGTAGGCTTTCGGCCAGCGAAGCCCGCGCTGCGTGGTTGTGGAATAGCAAGTTGGTTCATCTCGGCTGTAGTGTACATTGCGCAGATTTCGTTCTGGAAGTTAGCAGTGAATGAATGTCTAGCATTCTCGCCGAGCTTTTAAATCTTAAATCTTAAATCGCCCCGCCCCTCGCTTCTACGTCACAGTGACGTACGCCACCAGCGCCTGCCTATGATTTGATGCGTGGGTCGGGCGGTGCGGTAACTTAACTATCAATCAAAGTGAAGGAAAATCCCCCAAATCATTCAATATCAGGAGATACTGGAACAACGCCAGAAGGGAAAAGAAAACTCCTTTTCTTTTCCAGGGAAAATTATTAAGACAAACCCGCGGCACAAGTTAAGCATACGGCATACCGCGCGGGCAAGCAGGCGTGGAGTATTACACAATATCTTCTGCAATAGATCAAGATGTTGAAACATGGTTTCCTTTAATTCCTGCTCCAGTTAGATTTGGAATTGGGATGATGAAATATGAGCAGAGGAAGAGGCGCCAGAGCAGGCGTTACTTGTAAATCCATTTTTAGCAGTATCGCCTGGCTTTAGTTCAGTGGAACTCCATTCCCACATGAGAAATGTTTAAAATACAGCAAAATGTGACAATCAACACCAGAGGTTCCACAGATGCTGGGATCCAGAGTAACACACGAAATGCTGGAGGAGCTCAGCAGATCAGGCAGCATTTATGGAGAGGAAGAAGCACTCGACCTTTCGATCGGGGCCGAAACTCCGATGACTCTGAGGGGTCTCGGCCCGAAACGTCGAGTCTTAATTCCTCCAGCATGACCTACTGAATTCCTCCAGCATTTTGTGTGTGTAATCTGGGTGGCATGTAATCTTCTGGAGTCACGGGCCAGGACCTAATTAGGAAACGTGATCAACTGGAAATTACAAACGAACTGAAGGATTTCTGAAGCGAAGAGAATGTCTTGCCCAGCGTTTACTAAATTGTTCAGAGTCTTCTAAACTGCTGCAATTCACTTAGCGAGTTGCATGCAAAATAGGAAACTGTGCAGGGGATGCAAGCAAAACAGCTCGGCAGGCAGCTGCTCTGCCTGAGAGCGCAGGAAATTGCAGAGGGTTATGGACACAGCCCAGTCCATCACGCAAACTAACTCCCCTCCATTGATTCCATCGACTCTTCCCACTGCCTCAGGAAGGTGGCCAACAACCTTCCCAGCCGTCATTGCCCCTTCTCCCCTCGCCCACTGGGCAAAAGATACAAAAGTATTGGCATGTTTGGGTAGCGGTTAGCGCGACGCCAGTTCCCGACGCGGTCTGTAAGGAACTTGAACGTTTCTCCCCGTGATCGTGCGGGTTTCCTCCGGGTGCCCTGGTTCCCTCCCAAACCCAAAGACGTACCGGTTCATTGATCAGCTCGTGGGATGCCGGGTGGCGTGGCTCGTCAGTCCGGAAGGCTGTATCTCAAAGCGAATGAGTGAATTATCAATCAAACAAACAAATAAATAATTAAATACATTTATATATACATGGCTGAGCTCAAGGTCAGCTGCTGTCCCACTGTAACAGAGACCCTTGAACGGATCTCTTCTATGATCACAGTTCTCTTGCTCGCTTGATCTACCTCATTGTGGCCCTTGCAGTTTATTTACCACGCTGTACTGCTCTTTCCCTGTAAAGGGCAACACTATATTGACCATTCTGCTGTTCTCCTTTTCTAGTACCCCTGCGTCCTTATGAATGAAATGATCTGTCTGGATGGCAAGCAGACAAGAGTTTCTCAGTGTCTTGTAATATATGACAATAATGACCTAATTGCCAACCACCAGAAGATCCATTTTGCTTCCAGATAGTGATGTCAGCACAGTCACTGTTATGAGCATTTTAGGAACAGATTCTTCCCCTTTCCCATCAGATTTCTGAATAGCCCCTGAACCCATGGATTGGTGAAGTACAGTGATAACTTGCTGGCAGCAAACAGCACTATAAATTACTGTATTAATCACACTTTTCCTCGGATCCGATCACCGCAATCAATAGCCTGTAACTTCCCTTTCTGAGCTGAGCTTTCGAACCGCCTGAAGGACCCGACATTTTTGCGGCGTGAACTGAAGTCTCACGGGTGCAGGCCGGTTGCGGTGTGGCATGTAGGGGTGGAATCGAGGTGGCAGGGCCTGGGCCCCAGTGCGTGGAATGAGCCAATGTTTGGCTGTTGCTGGAGCAGAACTGTTCGATTCCCTGGAACTGAGGTGAGGTGAGCAGAGGCGATTTATAGGCATTTCTGTGTCTTGTACTGCTGCCACAATGCAACAAATACCCCAACAGACAGTATGTCAGTGGCAATAAACTGGGTTCCGAACCAGACAAACAAGATCAAAAGTTGTACACACCTGCAACAACACAGCAAGTTCAGTTTAACCATCAAGGAATCGTACAACAAATTTGATTAGAGATCTCCAGACCAACAACACCAGGGTCTGGATCAAAGCCGGGGCACTGGAACTGTAAGGGAGCAGCTCCACAACCTCAACATTCTGCATTTGCAAGCAGTGCTGCCACCAGAAATCGGCTTCCTTCATCCTTCATCAAAGAACCCTGCCATCCAGGCCGTGCTCTCTTCCTGCTGCAGCCATTGGGAAGGGGCCCAGCCCCACATGCCGACTCTTTATTCCTGTCCCTAGCCTGACCTGGTGAGTGCCTCCAGGATTTTGTTCATGTTACTCTGGATATCCAACACCTTCAGGACCTCTTGTATTTAGAAGTTACAGGAACCTTTAGTCTCACACCAGCAGGATCAGGAACACCCTCACACTCATTTTCAAGGGCTTCAAAATTAACATTCCTTTCTATCTATCTATCTATCTATCTATCTATCTATCTATCTATCTATCTATTTATTTATTTGCACGCCTTTACACACACACACACTTTGTCTTCTTCTGCACTTTTGCTGAAATACCCTGAGAAGCTTTCAGCTTTGCATGTCATATGTGCCCAATGTCTCAATGATTCAATGGTTCCATTTAATATCAGAGAATGTATACAGTATACAACCTGAAATTCTTACTCTCCACAGGCATCCATGAAACAGAAGAAAAATCCCAAAGAAAGAATGACAGGAAAGCCCAAAGTTGAAATAGTAAAGAAAAACAGTGAGGAATATATTATTGCATTTACAGTTGCCATATGACCATTGTCGTTTGTTTAAAGCAGTCTCTCTTCACTGATAAATCAGATGGATGGGGCAGATAGTGTGACACTATCAGTGACCAGGGTTCAATTGTCATGGTTCTGGTTAGCTGTTCCCCTTTAACGCTTCTTTCTCCCTGATTATGCCCTAATTTCAGTCATTAGTTCTCCATTTGCTGCTAGTTTACTCAATTTCAGTACACCTGGTTTTCATCGGAGACTGTGAAATAAATACGATGGCATCACGATCACAGGTTGCCAGTTTGTTGGTACATTCCCATGTGATAACTTCATTTCTTGACTGCTTAGAACCGTTTGTTCTAAGTTCAGCTCTAGTTTCAAGATATTCCATGAAAACCCCATCAGGACTCCATATCAGAGCTCTATGTAAAGGTTCCTCCGGTTTGCTGTTCAACGTTCACATCTGTGCCTGCATCCCCCAACTCAACCTCCGGGCCTGTGTTCTGCCCTTGGACTCTGCTCAGTCGCTCCATGCAACATCAATTTCCACCACTGACTGTAAGGAGCTTATATATTCTCCTTGAGACCATGTGGGTCTCCTCTGGATATTCCAGTTTCCTTCAGCTTCCAAAAGATGTACAGGCTAGTGGGTTAATTGGTCATGTGGGAGTGTGAGCTCATAGGCCTGAAAGGGCCCGTTTATGCACTAGAGCACTGAGTGGAGTTCTGTTTCCTTACTTGAGGAAAGATATACTGGCTTTGGAGGTGGTGCAGAAGAGGTTCACCAGGTTGGTTCCAGAGATGAGGGGGTTAGACCACGAGGAGAGATTGTGTCGCTTGGGACTGTACCCGCTGGAATTCAGAAGAATGAGAGGAGATCTAATAGAAACATATAAAATTATGAAAGGGATAGATAAGATAAGTTGTTTCCACTGGTAGGTGAGAAAAGAACTAGGGGACGTATCCCTCAAGATTTGGGGGAATAGATTTAGGATGGAGACGTGAAGGAACTGTTTTTCCCAGAGATTGGTGAATCCGTGGAATCCTCTGCTCAATGGAGGCTACATCAGTAAACATATTTAAGACAATGTTGGATAGATTTTTGCATAGTCGAGGAATTAAAAGTTATGGGGAAAAGGCAGGTAGGTGGAAATGAGTCCATGGGCAGATCAGCCATAATCTTATTGAATGGTGGAGCAGGCTCAAAGGGCCAGATGGTCAACCCTTGCTCCTATTTCTTATGTTATTATATTCTTAAGTATCTCAAAATAAAATAAAATAGAGGAGGCAGGACCAGTTGCCCTGGTTTGCAGGGCTACACAATTCGATTAAATGTGCACTGGTGTTATTTATAGAGTCATTGAGACTTACAGCAGAGAATCAGATCCTTTCAGCACACCTCATTGACGTTAACTGAGATTCCTATCTACATCAATTCCATTTGCCTGAGTTAAGCCCAAATCCCTCTCCTAATCGGGCACCTGCCAAAACACCTGCTGGGGATAGAGGGTTGTGTATGTGCATGGGTGGATGGGAGGGAGGGACGATTGGGGTTTTTTTTGTCGTTGTTGCTTGTTGTGTCTGCTGAGCATTGTGGACATGCTATGTGACGCCAGTGACAACTGTAGGCTTCCTCCAGCACATCCTTGGGTGTGTTGGCTGTTAATGACTCATTTCACTGTAAGTTCCAATGCTCATCTGATAAACAAATCTCGATCTGAATCTGAAATGGAACCTGCAGAAGCTTAAAGATTAGCTTTATTTGTCACATAATCATCAAGGCTGACCGTGAAATGCGTCATTTGAATTAATGATCGGCATAGTCTAATGGCATGTGAGGGGGCAGCCTGCAGTTGTTGCCATGCCAAATTAACATGCCTATTACTTACTAACTCTTGCCATCCATTACATCTTAGGAATGTGGGAGAAAACCGGAGCATCCAGAAGAAACTCATGTGTTCACAGGGAAAATATACAATCTCCTTACAGGCAGTGGCGGGAATTGAACCCCAGTCACTTGGCACTGTAAAGTGTTATACGACCATGCCATCCCCATTATGATTGTATCTGCCTCCACCACCTCCTCCGGCAGCTTGTTGCATGGAATCACTATCCTCTGCCTGAACAGTTTAACCATTTAAACTTCTCCACCTTCAACTTAAAACTGTGCCCTCTAGTTTTAAACTACTCTACCTCAGGAATAACACTATCTATCTGCCCTATCTATGACTTCCCGTAATTTTATCGCCCTCCCTTGGTTACCCCTCAAATGAGGTGGTGAAAAGGAAGTGGAATAGAGAATACAGTTTACAGAGCGAGTGTGACGCAGGTAGGCAGATAAAGTGCAGAGTAAAGTAGGCTGGGAGATCAAAAGTTCATCTTTCAGCAGATGAATCAGAATCGTAAATTAGGTTTAACATCTCCGGCATATGTGAAATTTGTTAACTTAATGGCAGCAGTACAATGCAATGCATGATAGTGGACAGAAAAATAATTGAATTATAGTAAATATATATATACATATTAAATAAGTAGTACAAAAAATAGGAACTAAGAAAGTAGTGAGGTAACATTGGCGGGTTTAATGTCCATTCGGAAATCAGATGGCAGAGAGGAAGAAGATGTTCCTTCGGGCTTCTGTTCCTCCTTCCTGAGAAGAGGGCATGTCCTGGGTGGTGGGCGTCCTTAATGATGGACCCTGCCTTTCTGAAGTAGTCCTCCTTCAAGATGTCCTGAATATTTAAGAGGCCAGTGCCCATGGTGGAGGTGACTGATTTTACAAGGCAAGAGGTCTGATAACAGGGGTCAGAAGCTGCCTTTGAACCTGACAGTACGTGTTCCCAGGCCAAGGTTTCCTCTGCCCTGTGGGAGAGGGAAGGGCAGTGAATGAATGGAGTGGGAGAGGTCCTTGCTAATGTTGGCAGCTTACCGGAAGCATAGAGAAGCTAGAACTAAGGGCCACTGTATAAAAGCAAAGGAGCTGCCTATTTAAGATTGAGATGAGCAGAAATACTCTCTGATTGTCGACAGCCAGTGTTTTACCCCACACCTCCCAGGTCAGTGAGTCTGGGGTTGGAAGTGCTTGCAAGTCCAGATTTTGAGGTCTGGAGTTCAGGGTCCCGTCACCTACCAGTTCTGGGGTTGATAGCGAAGACTGAAGCCTCCAGAAGACAGAAGACCAAATTTTGTGAGACCAGAGTTTGAGGTTCAAAGGTCGAAGCCCTGGGTTGTTGTGTCTGGCAGTTGGTGCCCTGATGTCTACAAGTTCACTGGGGAAGTCAGAGGTCTGATACCTGTGGTTCTTTAAGTCCACTGGTGGCTGGAGGCCCAGGGGCGGGCTGCTCTCGGGTATCATTGTTTTGGTATTGTTGAAGTGTTATTGGGGTTGTGTCTTTGTTGCTTGCACTGTTCGGCTGAACACTGTGGGCATGCTATGTTGGCACAAGATTATGTGGCCCACAGCACATCCTTAGGTTGCATTGGTTGTAAGTGTAAACAGTGAATTTTAACATATACATGATAAATAAATGAATCTGAAATCTGAAGAGATGTTGGAAGGCCTCGGTACAAAGGCAGAGCCCGTATAATTCTCAAGTTCAATAGATCTATCGATAAAGTCCGATAGATTCTCATTTAAAAAAAAAGTGGAGGCTAAGTTACCGTAGATTGAGGCACAACGGTCAGATAGGAAGTCCAGAGGTCAAGGCAGGCCTGGGGTGTGTTGGTGTTAATGCAAATTATGCATTTCTCTGCATGTTGAATCTTGAGGATAGGGGAAATGCATTTAACATTACCATAGGATTACTAAGTGGCAGAGCAGGCTTGAGAGGCTGAGTGGATAACTCTAGTTTATAATTAGGGTGGTCTTCTCTCTGCCATGTCAGTCTTGCCAATGGCATCAGGCTATAGCCCAAGACAGCAGCCATTTTAGAGCTCCCTGTAGCTTGAGGTGGAACCAGCAACAGACAGAAGCCAAACAAGAATTTATATCTTTAATAATTCGCAACATGTAATTTCTAAGTAACAGAGAACAGAAATTCTCTCTGTGATGACAATCGATGAAATCAGCGTAAACGTAATCTGTATTTAAACAATCCTTGGTAAATGTGACTTCATCCAAAAATATTTCAAGGGATACAAGCAGTTTATTCCTTACGCTGATTTCACGTGTGTGAGTATTGAATTAAGACAGGATATTGAAACATCTCCTGATGTACCACACCTAAAGGACAAGACCAAGCACCTTCCTCTGGTGTGAATAATGTCAAATTTATTAAGTGACCGACTTAAATCTTAATATTTCATGATTTTTTTATTTTGCAGCAGCAGTACAGTTCCAAGAGATAAAATTACAGTAATTTACAAAAGTAAATAAATACTATATATACTCAGCAGCTGCTTTACTAGGAGCCTCATAAAGTGGCCACTGAGCATATGTTTGTGGTCTTTGGCTGCTGTAGCTCACCCGCTTCAAGGTCAATGTGTTGTACGTTCAGAGATGCTCTTCTGCACAACACTGTTGTAACGTGTGGCTATTTCAGTTACTGTCACCTTCTTGTCAGATTGAACAAGTCTGGCCATTTTCCTCTGATTTCTCCTATTAATGATACGCTTTTGCCTACAGAACTGCCACTCCCTGGATATTATTTTTTGTTTCTCACACCATTGTCAGTAAACTCTAGCGACTGTTGAGCGTGAAAAGTCCCAGGAGATCAGCTGTCTCTGAGATACTCAAGCCACCCCGTCTGGCACCACCAATCATTCCATGGTCAAAGTCACTGAGATCACATTTCTTCCCCCATTCTGATAGTTGGTCTGAATAGCAACTGAACCTCTTGACCGTGTCTTCATTATTTTATGCATTGAGTTGCTGCCACATGATTGGCTGATTAAGATATTTGCATTAGCAAGCCAGTGACAGGTGTACATAATAAAGTCGTCATTGAGGGGAAATGAAGCATCAATTATAGACGATCTTCATCAGAAAACAGACGATTATGTTAAAATAAAAATGACCAAGTCTATTTTAGTGCAAAGTAGATCAAAGTCATCACAATGTAGTGATTAGGGATAAGACCATAAGACCATATGATATAGGAGCAGAATTAGGCCATTCAGCCCATCATGTCAGCTCTGCTATTCCATCATGGCTGATCCCAGATCCCACTCAACCCCATAAACCTGCCTTCTCGTCATATCCTTTGATACCCTAACCAATTCCTTACCTCATTCTATTCCTATCCTGACTGTCGCATGGCACAAGCAGCAATCCCAAGATTTGAGGTCTTGCTTCTCAGCTTCCTTACTAACTACCTGTACCTCTTCTCAGGGCCTCCTCCCTTTATGTTGTTGGTATCAATTTCTGTTTGCTCACCCTCCCTTTTTGGGATATTGTGGATGCGTCCAGAAACATCTCGGACGCTGGCACCTGGGAGGCAATTTACCATCCATGTTTCCTTTTCATGTGCGCAGAATTGCCTATCTGTCCCCCTGACTATAGAGTCCCCTATAACTGCTGCCATCCACTTCATTTCCCTACCTTTCTGAGCCTCAGTGCCAGAGGCTTGGCTACTGTTGCTTCCCCCAGACAGTTCCACCCCCCCACCACCCAACAGCACTCAAAATGGAGTACCTATTATTGAAGGGGATGGCCACAGGGGTGCTCTCCACTATCTGATGTTCTCCCTTCCATCTCCAAGTAGTCACACATTTATCTGTCTCCTGTAGCCTTGGGGTGACTACCTCCTGTCTAGCACTGTTTTACTTTCCCTAACAAGCCGAAGGTCATCAAGCTGCAGCTCCAGTTCTCTAACGCGATCCTTAAGGAGCTGCATCTCGATGCACCTGGTGCAGGGGAGGCTGGGAGTCTCCTAGAAACCCCACATCTGACACCCAGAACAGAACACTGACTCTGTAGACATTCCCTCGCATTCTCTCTAGAGTTGAATAAGAAATAAGGAATGAGCTAAACTAAATTCTGCCTGTTCTCACTGAAGCTTTATCGAGTTAAAGCCTTACTGCTCTGACTCCTTTGTCAGTTGGTTCAAGAGCAAAGTGGTTGAAGGGAAGAGCTGTTCTTGAACCTGATGGAGTGAGGCTTCAGGCTTCTGGACCACCTGCCCAAGGGTAGCAGCAGTTCTTGAATCAGCCTGTGTGATCCCAATCACCACCTCCGTTGTCAACACTAAGACCACCCTGACCATCTTACACTAAAAAGGACTTCATTTCTTTTTTATTCTAATTGTGTCTTTCCATTAAGAATTGTTAATATTTTATATTTAATTGACGTTTTTCTTATGGATCTTGTGTTCTATGTGCCTGCAATGCTGTTACAATAAACTCAACTTTGACTTTGACATCTTCCTGAAGAATGAAGACCAAAGTGACTAGTGACTGGTGGCTAGTGGTTCTGCCAGTGACTAGCAGTGCCCCACTGGGGTTGGTGTTCATATTTCTTGTTATATGTTAATGATTAGGTTGATAGCTTTGTGGCACAGTTTGTGCATGGCATAAACATAATTGGAGAGCGTGTGTTATGTATTCATGCACACTTTGAGCCCTATGGGTTGTGGCCCAGCTTCCCAGTGTGTCATGTACTGAATGTAATGTGAGAGGGCATGCTGTGTCGATGTAATCATCGGCACATTTGTTCCTCACCTCTCTGTCTCCTGTCTGTGTTATTCACAGCCACCCAGCTTCCCAGCACCGCAAATGGCAGCAGGGAATCTGAGGAGACTTGGACAAACTGGGAGAATGGGCAACAAAATCGCAAATGGAATGCAGTGCAGGGAAGGGTTTGATCATTCATTTTGCTAGACTATTTTCTAAATGATGGGGGAGCTCAGAAACTGGAGGTGCAAAGGGTCTTGGGAATCCAAATACAGGAATCCCTGAAAATTAACTCAGAGTTTGAGTAAGGAAGGCAAATGCAATGGTAGCATTCATTTCAGAAGAACTAAAATATGAAATTAAGGATGTAGTGCTGAGGATTTATAAGCCATTGGTCTGACCAAATTCAGAACATTGTGAGTAGTTTTAGCCCCATATCTAGGAAAAGATGTATGTGCAGGCGTTGGAGAAGATCCAGAGGAGGTTTAAGAGAATGGGACCGGGAATGAAAGGATTAACATCTGAGGAGGTTTTGAAGGCTCTAGGCCCATACTTACTGGAGCTGAGAAGAACGAGGGAACCGGAAAAATAGAAAGGCCTAGACAGAGTGGATTTAGAAAGGATATTTCAAATAGTGAGAGATTTTAAGACCAGAGGGCACAGTCTCAGAATAGGAGGACATCCCTTTGAAACAGAAATGAAGAGGAATTTCCTTAGCCAGAGGTTGGTGATTCTGCAGAATTTATTGCAACTGACTGCTGTCTAGATTAGGCCGTTGGATATTTAAAGCAGACGTTGATGGATTCCTGATTAGTAAGGGTGGCAAAAGTTATGGAGGGAAGGCAGGGGAAGGGGCTGAAAGGGAAAATAAATCAGCCGTGATTGAATCCCAGAAGAGACTCAATTGCCGAATGGCCTAATTCTGCACCCATACCTCATGGTTTTCTGTCCTCTCTATCAATACGAGAGCCGTGATACAGTTGTCAATAGTGTTGGCTGACCTCTATCACATCACAAGCCTCCAATATATTAACAAGCTTCATTAACTGATCAGCAGTGCCTTATCTCCACTTGTGGAGGGAGGGTGGTATGCTGAAATCCCAGTGGCTGCTTCCAATTACCAAGCAATACATAAGAAATGGAGCCAGGAGGGAGTGGAGTGGTGGGTTATGACCATGGGCTTAACGTTTGAGACCCATCTGTTCATCCACACTCCACTGATTCATTTCCAGGAATCGCAAGTGTAAGTAGATTGTCTACAGAGCATACCAAGAATGCACCGGAATTCATGACTCTTGTGCCTGACGTTTTAATCTCTGAGGTAACATTTATTCACTTAAGCGGAGGAGAAATTTAGAGGTAATTTTGAAATTCCTTTGCTGAAGTAAATGTTAAAGGATGAAAGGCGGGACAGAGCATGCCTTACTGTCGACTTTCATTTGAACAGTGCGAGAATATTTCACAAGTGCGATACAGAGGCATGAGACATCATAAAGACGGATAAAGTCAAAGCAAATTTATTAGGAAAGTATGTAAACGTCACCGTATACTACCTTGAGATTAATTTTATTGCAGGTAATACAAGAAATTAAAGAAATTCAATTGAATTTATGAAATACTATGCATAATAAAGAATGACAAACAACAGAAAGGCAAGAGGAGACAAAATGTACAATTGAAGAAATATACCTTTTCAGGTAGATTCTGGTTAATTGGGTGTTGGTCAGCCTGACAGCTTGGGTGCTGATTTTATAACAAACACACATATACAGAACATAGAACATAGAAATCTACAGAAGTTGAGAAGCAGCACCACAAGGATGGTAATCTCGGGATTACTGCCTGTGCCACGCAACAGTGAGAATAGGAGTAGAATAAGGTGGACGATAAATGTGAGACTGAGGGATTGGAGCAGGGGCATAGATTCAGATTTCTGGACCATTGGGACCTCTTTTGGGGCAGGTGTGACAAGTATCCTGGCGGGGAGGTTTACTAAGGCTAATGGGGAGAGTTTAAACTAGAATTGTTGGGGGGTGGGAACCGAGCTGAAGAGACGGACGAAGAGGTGGTTGGAGACAGTGCAAGAGGGAGGATGGGCAGGTGATAGAGTAGGGACACGTTCTGACCGATGGTTTGAGATGTCTATTTTAATGCAAGGGGTATTATGAACAAAGTGGATGAGCTTAGAGCGTGGATCAGTACTTGGAGCTATGATGTTGTGGCAATTACAGAGACTTGGCTGGCTCAGGGGCAGGAATGGTTTCTTTGAGTGCCAGGCTTTGATGTTTCAGAAAGGACAGGGACGTCGGCAAAGGAGGCTCTGTTGATCAGAGCTATTGTCGCGGCTACAGAACAGGAGGAAGACGTGGAGGAATTGTCTACAAAGTCTCTGTGGGTGGAAGTTAGGAACAGGAAGGAGTCAATAACTCTACTGGGTGTTTTTATAGACCACCCAGTAGTAACAGGGACATCGAGGAGAGCAGAAAGTAGACAGATTCTAGAAAGATGTAACAATAAGAAGGTTGTATTGGTGGGAGATTTTAATTTCCCAAATATTGATTGGTATCTCCCTAGAGCGAAGGGTTTAGATGAGGTTCAGTTTGTTAGGTGTGTTCAGGAAGGTTTCTTGACACAATATAGGAGAGGCTGTACTTGATTTGGTATTGGGAAATGAACCTGGTCAGGCATCAGATCTCTCAGTGGGAGAGCATTTTGGGGATAGTCATCAGAATTCTATCTCCTTTACCATAGCATTGGAAAGGAATAGGAACAGACAAGTTAGGAAAGCGTTTAACTGGAGTAAGGGGAAATATGAGGCTATCAGGCAGGAACTTGGAAGCATAAATTGGGAGAAAATGTTCTCAGGGAAATGTATGGCAGAAATGCAGCAAATGTTCAGGGGATATTTGCATGGAGTTCCAATGAGACAGGGAAAGGATGGTAGGGTACAGGAACAGTGGTGTACAAAGGCTGTTGTAAATCTAATCAAGAAGAAAAGAAGAGCTTACAAAAGGTTCAAAAAAACTCGGTAATGATAGAGATATAGAAGATTATAAGCCTAGCAGGAAGGAGCTGAAGAATGAAATTAGGAGAGCCAGAGGGGGCCATGAGAAGGGCTTGGTGGATAGGATTAAGGAAAACCCCAAGGCATTCTACAAGTATGTGAAGAGCAAGGAGATAAGACATGGGAGAATAGGACCAGTCAAGTTTGACAGTGGAAATGTGTGTATGGAACTGGAAGAGGTAGCAGAGGTACTTAATGAACACTTTGCTTCAGTATTCGCTACAGAAAAGGATCTTGGCAATTGTAGGGATGACTTGCAGTGGACTGAAAAGCTTGAGCATCTGGATATTAAGAAAGAGGATGTATTGGAGGTTTTGGAAAGCATCACAACAGACATGTCACTGGGACCAGACGAGATATACAACAGCCTATACAACAGGCAAGGGAGGAGATTGCTGAGTCTCTGGCGATGATCTTTGCATCATCAATGTGGACAGGAGAGGTTCTGGAGGACTGGAGGGTTGTGGATGTTGTTCCCTTATTCAAGAAAGGGAATAGAGATAGCCCAGGAAATTATAGATCAGTGAGTCTTACCCCAGTGGTGGTTAAATTGATGGAGAAGATCCTGAGAGGCAGGATTTATGAACATTTGGAGCAGCATAATATGATTAGGAATAGTCAGCATGGCTTTTTCAAAGGCAGGTCGTGCCTTACAAGCCTGATTGAATTTTTTGAGGATGTGACTAAACACATTGATGAAGGTAAAGCAGTAGATGTAGTGTATGTGGATTTCAACAAGGCATTTGATAAGGTACCCCATGCAAGGGTTATTGAGAAAGTAAGGTGGCATGGGATCCAAGGAGACATAGCTTTGTAGATTCAGAACTGGCTGGCCCACAGAAGGCAAACTGTGGTTATAGACAACACACACAAAATGCTGGTGGAACACAGCAGGCCAGGCAGCATCTATAGGGAGAAGCGCTGTCGACGTTTCAGGCCGAGACCTTTTGTCAGGACTAACCGAAAGGAAAGATAGTGGAGATTTGAAAGTAGTGGGGGGAGGGGGAAATGCAAAATGATAGGAGAAGACCGGAGGGGGTGGGATGAAGCTAAGAGCTGGAAAGGTGATTGGCAAAAGTGATACAGAGCTGGAGAAGGGAAAGGATCATAGGACGGGAGGCCTCAGGAGAAAGAAAGGGGGTGGGGGGGGGAAGCACTTCACCTGTGAGTCGGCTGGTGTGGTATACTGCGTCCGGTGTTCCTGGTGTGGCCTTTTGTATATTGGTGAGATCCGATACAGACTGGGAGACCGTTTCGCTGAACACCTACGCTTGGCCCGCCAGAGAAAGCAGGATGTCCCAGTGGCCACACATTTTAATTCCATGTCCCATTCCCATTCTGATATGTCTATCCATGGCCTCCTCTATTGTCAAAATGAATCCAAATTCAGGTTGGAGGAACAACACCTTATATACCGGCTGGGTAGCCTCCAACCTGATGGCATGAACATTGGCTTCTCTAACTTCCGTTAATGCCCCTCTTCCCCTTTTTACCCCATCCCTGACATATTTAGTTGTTTGCCTGTTCTCCATCTCCCTCTGGTGCTCCCCTCCCCCTTTCTTTCTCCTGAGGCCTCCCGTCCCATGATCCTTTCCCTTTTCCTGCTCTGTATCACTTTCGCCAATCACCTTTCCAGCTCTTAGCTTTATCCCACCCCCTCCGGTCTTCTCCTATCATTTCGCATTTCCCCCTCCCCCCACTACTTTCAAATCTCCACTATCTTTCCTTTTGGTTAGTCCTGACAAAAGGTCTCGGCCTGAAACGTCGACAGCACTTCTCCCTATCGATGCTGCCTGGCCTGCTGTGTTCCACCAGCATTTTGTGTGTGTTGTTGTTTGAATTTCCAGCATCTGCAGATTTCCTCGTCTTTGTGGTTATAGACAGGTCAGAGACCAGGGATCTGTTCTGGGACCCCTACTCTTCTTGATTTTTATAAATGACTTGGATGAGAATGTGAAGGGATGGGTTAGTAAATTTGCTGATGACACAAAGATTAGGGGTTTTGTGGATAGTGTGGAGGGCTGTCAGAGGCTACAACGGGACATTGATAGGATTCAAAACAAGGCTGAGAAGTGGAAGATGGAGTTCATCCCAGAAAAATGTGAGGTGGTTCATTTTGGTAGGTCAAATATGATGGCAGAATATAGTATTAATGGTTAGTCTCCTGGCAGTGTGGAGGATCAGTGGGATCTTGGGGTCCGAGTCCATAGGACACTCAAAGCTGCTGCGCAGGTTAACTCTGTGGCTAAGAAAGCATATGGTGCATAGGTCTTCATCAATCATGGGATTGAGTTTAAGAGCTGAGAGGTAATGTTACAGCTATATAGGACCCTGGTCAGACCCCACTTGGAGTACTGTGCTCAGTTCTGGTAGCCTCACTACAGTAGGGATGTGGAAACCATAGAAAGGGTGCAGTGGAGATTTACAAGGATGTTGCCTGGATTGGGAAGTAGGTACAGAGGAGATGACAGAGGAAAGTTTTTTTACACAGAGAGTGGTGAGTGCGTGAAATGGGCTGCTGGCAACGGTGGTGGAGACGGATACAATAGGATCTTTTAAGAGATTCCTTGACAGGTACATGGAGCTTAGAAAAGTAGAGAGTTATGGGTAACCCTAGATAATTTATAAGGTAGGGACATGTTCGGCACAACTTTGTGGGCTGAAGGGCTTGTATTGTGCTGTATGTTTTTTATGTTGCTATGTTTCTATTGCAGGTCCTTCGGCCCTCAATGTTGTAAGGACCATGTAACCTTCTCTAGAAACTGCCTATAACTACTCTACTGCATAGCCGTCTATTTTTCTAAGCTCCATGTACCTATCTAAGAGTCTCTTATAAGACCCTATTATATCATTGGCAGTGCATTCCATGCATCCACCACTCTCTGTGTGAAAAACTTCCCTCTGACGTCCCCCTTGTGCCTACTTCCAAGCATCTTAAAATAGTGCTCCCTCATGTTAGTTATTTCAGCCCTGGGAAAAAGCCTCTGGCTATCCACACGATGAAGGCCTCTCATCATCTTATACACCTCCATCAGGTCACCTCTCATTCTTTATCGCTCCACGGAAAAAAGGCCAAATTCACTCAACCTATTCTCATAAGTCACACTCTCCAATCCAGGGAACATCCTTTCAAATCTCTTCTTCACTCTTTCTATAGTATCCACATCCTTCCTGTAGTGAGGTGACCAGAACTGAATGCACACACACACACACATACATATGTGTGTGTGTGTGTGTGTGTGTGTGTGTGTGAGAGAGAGAGAGAGAGAGATATGTATAGTGTAGATTCTAGTTAATTGGGACACACCAGGACCAGTACATTTTGGTCCAATTAAATATCTGTCCCAATTAGCTGAAATTTCATGAAAATAGTTATAAAGGTATAAAAATGATAAACTGAGCAGCAAGTTATGTACTTAGGTGAAATACAGAACAAATTAGACCGGGACCAATACTATGACAGTACTGTAAAACTGTATGCTAGTTCCTAATATTTATTGACCAAGGAACACCTCATGTTCTTTTGACCATAAATGAACAAAATCAGTACAGACACCAAGTGCGGATAATTGACTGCCTTCATACAATGCTGCCAAAGATTACAGCCTTCAAGTCATCATTTTCATTGTAACGTTCAAGATGACTGTCAATACCTTTGAATTCTTCATAGTTTTTAACAGGTGAAATTGTTTCATTTTCTCGCCTGACTGTTTCTGGCATCTCCAAACCGAGTGCTTGAAATTACAGTGAGCAAAACTGTTCTGAATTGTCTTAGTGCTTATTTCTTGCTAACTATCCCAGACAAAAAAATCACTTTTTCTAAAAAGCAAATACATGAAATTGCATTAAAAACTGTTTGTTTTAAGCATGGTATACTGTCTAATGGCCACTCCAGTGCACAACAATGACGTTAGTTAGAAACTATTCAGCAACAGTCTCCTGCCCCAATTAAGTGGCATAGTGTCTCAAATGAAGGACAGGAATCTGGACTAATTTCTCAATTAATTTTTGTTCTGTAAGAGTTGTCGCCAATAAGTGGCCACCCCAATTAACCAATTGTCCAGGGTCTGTGATGTTTCTGAATGAATCCACAATATTCGGAAAAGACAGAATGAGCGGCCAGAGGTCGTGGTGCATATTGGTACCGATGACATGGGTAGAAAAAGGGAGGAGGCCCTGAAAAGAGAATACAGGGAGTTAGGAAGGAAGCTGAGAAGCAGGACCTCAAGGACGGTTATCTCAGGATTGCTGTCTGTGCCACACAACAGTGAGGACAGGAATAGAATAACATGGCAGATAAATGCATCGTTGAAGAATTGGAGCAGGAGGATTCAGATTTCTGGATAACTGGGACCTCTTCTGGGGCAGGTCTGACTTGTACAAAAGGGATGGGTTGCACTTGAATCTGAGCAGGTTTACTATAGCAGTTAGGAGTAGTTTAAACAAATGTGGCTGGGGATAGGAACCACAGTGATAGAGCTGAGGATGAGCCAGCAGGCTTACAAGAAGATGATGGGTGTAACATGAGTGTAAGGAAGGACAAGCCAATGACTGGAAAAAAAGAGCAAAGAGTTAAGTTGTACCACAGGGGCAAAATTAAAAAGGGTGAAGAATGCAGGACTGAAGGTGCTGTATTTAAATGCACCTAGCATTCAGAATAAGGCAGATGAACTCATGGCTCAATTAGAGATTGTTGGTATGACTTTGTGGGCATCACTGAGTTGTGGCTGAAGGAAGGCCATAATTGGGAGTTTAACATCAAAGGATATGGTGCATCGATAGGACAGGCAGGAAAGCATAGGCGGTAGTGAGGCTTTGTAAGAGGTGGAGTTGCATCTTTAGAAAGAGGTGACAAAGGGTCAGAGAAAGTTGATCTTTGTGAGTGGAGTTAAGCAATTGCAAGGGTCCCTGTCAATATGTGGAAAGCTAAAATCACCTGCTGTCACAAGATTGTGTTTCTTGCTACACTCTGAGTTTCTACAAATTTGCTCCTTTAAATCCTGCTGACCATTGGGTGGTCTATAATATAATCCCAATAATATGGAATAACTTTCTTATTCCTTAGCTCTGCCCATGAAGCCTCGGCAGACAAGCTCTCCAGTCTGTGCTGTACGTGCACTGCTGTGACATTTTCCCTGACTAGTAATGCCACCCCTCCGCCTTTAATCCCTGCAGCTCTACTGTGTCTAAAACACAGTTCCCAGGAAAACTGAGCTGCCAGTCCTGTCCCTCCTGCAACCAAATCTCATTAATGGATACAATGCCGTAATTCCTCAAGCTGATCCACGTCCTAAGCTCAACAGTTTTTCCTGTAGTATACCTAGCATTGAAATACATTCAGTTCCACAATGCTCACTCTTGTGATTCCTGACTTTGTAGGTGGACTTAACAACATCTTTCTCCACAACTACTCCACTATCTGCTCTGGTACTCTGGTTCTCATCCCCCAGTAACTTTAGTTTAAACCCCACTGGGCAGCACTAGCAAACCTGCCTGCCAGGTAATTAGCCCCCTCCAGGGTGCAAACCTTCTGTACAGCTTCTGCCTTTCCTGGAAGAGAGCCCAATGATACTAAACTCTGAAGCCCTCCCTCCTGCAGAATTCCCTTAACCACATGTTAAACTATATGATCTTCCTATTTCTGGCCTAGCTAGCAAGTAACATGGGTAGCAATCCTGAGATCACAATCCTCGGGGTCCTGCCCTTTAACTTAGCACCTAACTCCCTGAACTCACTTTGTAGACCCTCGTCTCTCTTCCAACCTATGTCATTGGTACCTACATGGACCACGACCTCTGGCTGCTCACACTCCCACTTTAAATGCTGAGGACTCGATCCGAGATCACCCAGACCCTGTCATCGTACCATTCCTGGAACCTTGCTCTTCTCCACAGAATGTTCTTTCTCTTCCCCGAACCAACAAATCCCCTGTCACTACACCTTGCTTTGTCCCCACAGCCCCCAACTCCCGCTAGTATATCTGTTGTTGAGGGGAATGCCGCAGGGCACTCTGCATTGGCTGCCTATCCCCTTTCCCTCTCCTGATGGTCACCTGGTTATCTGTGACCTGCACCTTGGGTACCTCCCTGTATGTCCCGTCTGCCAGCCACTCAGTCTCTCGAATGATCCAGCCTTCATCCAGTTCCAGCTTCAGGTTAATGCACTGTGCTGCTGCCGAAGAAAAGCTGTTTTGCATGGCAATTATACCCTGTGTATATATTTTCTGTGATAACATGCTTGAAACTGAACCATATTATGAGGATTAAGTAAAACTAGAGCTTCAGGGTAGGCAGGAAGAACTGAGGTGAACCTGTTCCATCCAGACAGTGCTGAGCACCTGAAAGGACAAAAAAACGGAGTGTTCACTGCCAAGTCACTGATAACATCTAAGGAGTGTCTAGACATGTATTTGAATCATGTAGATGTAAAGGGATTTGGGAGTCCATGTGCAGGGTTCCCTAAAGGTTAATCTGCAGGTTGAGTCAGTGGTGAGGAAGGCAAATGTGAAGTTAGCATTCATTTCAAGAGGACTAGAATATAAAAGCAAAGATGTAATGTTGAGACTTTTTAAAGCACTGGTGAGGCCTCACTTGGAGTATTGTGAGCAGTTTCGGGCCCCTTTGCTTAGGAAGGATGTGCTGAAACTGGAGAAGGTTCAAAGGAGGTTCATGAAAATGATTCCAGGATTAAACAGCTTGTCATATGGAGAGTGTTTGATGGTTCTGGGCCTGGATTCACTGGAATTCAAAACAATGAGGCGTGACATAATTGAAACCTATCGAATAATAGAGTGGATGTGGACAGGATGTTTCCTATGCTGAGTGTATCTAAGAGTAGAGGAAACAGCCTTGGAATAGAGGGGCATCCTTTTAGAATGAAGAAGTTAGAATGAATTTTTTAGAATGGTTAAGAAGGCATACAGTGTATTGGCCTTCATCAACTGTGGGATTGAGTTTAAGAGCCGAGAGGTAATGTTGCAGCTATATAGGACCCTGGTCAGACCCCACTTGGAGTATTGTGTTCAATTCTGGTCACCTCACTACAGGAAGGATGTGGATACTATAGAAAGTGTTCAGAGATTTACAAGGATGTTGCCCGGATTGGGGAGCATGTCTTATGAGAATAGGTTGAGTGAACTCGGCCTTATTTCCTTGGAACGACTGGATGAGATGTGGCCTGATAGAGGTTTATAAGATGATGAGAAGCATTGATCATGTGGATAGTGTTATGTACCCCTAGGGTTAATTTTTTCTGTGGACTGTCACTTTAAAATGCCGGGAGAATGAGATTGACTTTTGGACACCTGAACTTCTACTGACTGCAGAGTTGCTTGGTTACTATAGTGGAGAGAGAGAGGTGGAATTATTTGATGGACAATTGAATGTTATAGTTTCTCTGAAGCTTGTTCTGACTGTACAAGGACACACAGACACACACGGTTAGAGTCAAGATGGATCTGGTCAATGGAAGACACCAGTGAGTCAGTTGCCAGTTTAACCTTTTAGTAGCCCAAAATGGGTGAGTTGAGATCGATCCAGAGTATTGATAAATAACTCTCACAAGTTTGCTGCAACTAGAAGAAATTTGCAGAGAAGAGAGGAGAGGAGAGGAGAGGAAGCTTTGAAACAGAAGAAACCTAGTGACAAAGAGATCACTGTTTGGACTCTCTCTCTAAGTAGTCTGTGAGGGTGAGTTTGTTTCCATTCGACTACGACGGTATGATTGTCACATAGTTAATCTGTAGGAGTGGGTTCTCTGATGAGGGGAAAACCTTTGTGAATACCACTTTTGTGTTTACCCTTGTCTGGGTGTGGTAATTCACTGAAGAAATGCACCCCTGTGGCAAATCACTGTTGAAGTTATTTCGTATGTCGTGGAACTGGACAAGTGGCTATCATGTTGTGTGTGATTGGGGTAACCAATGTTGCCACCACTTTAAGATGTCCTGTAGCTGAATTCGGGTGGGGTATCACTTGTGTTGAAAGGATATTCGTTGAAGATCACGGTCGGTGATACTTTGTGTGTGGAGTGGAACAATGTCGGAGATAAAATCTACCGCTATTATTATTTTGTATTGCTGTCATGGAATCTGTGGAAAATCAACAAAATTACCTTCTCACAAAATTCACGTTTGGATTACAAACATCTCGCATTACCTAACCTGTGCATTTGAACTGAACTTCCTTACATAATATTGTAAGACTGCAACTCTTGCCACCTGAGCTCGAATAAGTTTGGGAACGTTATTTTTGTTTTACACCTATATATGCATAACACTGTTAACTCTTGATTTACCTGGTTTAAGTTACTATATGATATAGTTACTAATAAAGTAGTGTTTTGTTAGCAGCAAAACCAAACTCCAGGTGTGCTCAATTGTTGCTGATAGTTTTACAGGTTTGTGTGTACATGACAATAGTCAGAGGCTTTTTCCCAGGGCTGAAATGGCCAGCTCAAGAAGGCACAGTTTTAAGGTGCTTGGAAGTAGGTACAGAGGAGATGCCAGGGCTAAGTTTTTTATGCAGAGAGTGGTGAGTGCATGGAATGGGCTGCCGGTGGCAGTGGTGGAGGCGGAAATGATAGGAACTCCTGGATAGGTACATGGAGCTTAGAAAAATAGAGGGCTATTGGTAAGCCTAAGTAGTTCTAAGCTAAGGATATGTCTGGCACAACTTTGTGGGCTGAAGGGCCTGTATTGTGGTGTAGGTTTTCTATGTTTCTATGTTATCCTGCTGTAGGAAAGATGCGATGGAGCTAGAAAGAGTGCAGAGGAAATTTACAGGGATGTTGCTGGGACTAAAGAGAGTTATGGAGAGAGGTTGAGCAGGTTGGGACTTTATTCACTGAAGTGTAAGGGCATGAGGGGTTATCATACCGAAGTGTACACCATCATGGGGGGTGGGCAAAGATAGGAATAAATGTTCAGTCTTTTTTTTTCCAGGGTTGGGGAATCTAGAACTAGAGAGCAAAGGTTTAAGGTGAGAGATTTAGTAGAAATATGAGGAGCAACTTTTTTTTAATCCAAGGTTTAGTCAACGAGCTCCCAGAGGAAGTGGCACATTAATAGCTTTTAAAAAGTACTTGGACACGCTCATGGATTGGAACAGTTCAGACAGTTACGGGCCAAATGCAAGCAAGTGGGATTGGCTTAGATGAGTACCTTGGCTACTCTGGACCAGATGGACCCAGCAACTCTGACTCTGTGAAGGAAATGGCAGGTGGAAGGTCCTCGGGATAGGTGAGGCACCCAGTCAGGAAACAGTTGCCAGTGAGTGCTCTGGACATGTCAAACATGAAATTGTAAGTTTTAAATGGGTGCTGATGTAGGACAAGTAAACGGTGAATGCTAGTTTGATATGCACCACGTACAGGACAATGGGACTCACCAGTAAATTGCTGGGAATGAAGAGTGGAAAATGTTTAGAGTTGGCTTCATGGTATCACACAGCGCAGAAACAGGACTATCGGCCCATCGAGCCCAAACTGGCCATCAGGACCCAACTTCCCTAATCCCATTCTGTTCCAGTTTGTTGGGGCAAATTACAGTAGCAAAATAACTTATCCAACCACATATATTCTGTATGAGGGCGGCAACAGTAGTAACCTAGCAAGGTAACAGGGAGAATGTATCTAAACCCCCCACCCCCACACACAAACACACACACACACACACACACACACACACACCCTACCCCCCCCCCCCTCAACGGGAGCCGTAAATAGAGGCTCTACTCACAGCGTCACTGTGCTGTGAATCTAATTTTGCAATTGGCACTTGGTGGATTCTGCCTCATTGCTAACTATTACCCAACTCACATCAGAAAAGAATATTTTCCTGTCCAGGAAAAGAGCAGTGGACTCTTACAAAGCAACGAGTATTTTTGCATCATTCAGTTTGATATAATTGCAGAGATTTTATAATTTAGTGGAAAAGAATTTTAACACAGTCCATGCGAATAGTTTGTCGTGCGTGAAAATCCCTGGAGACCAGCAGTTTCTAAGACCCTCAAACCAACTGGCCTGGCATCAACAATTATTCTGCAGTCAAAGTCACTTAGGTCACATTTCTTCTCCATTATGACTTTCGGTCTGAACGTCAACTGATCCTCTTGACCATGTCTGCATGCTTGTATGCATTCAGTTAATGCCGCATGATTGGCTGGTTAGGTTAATGAGCCAATGTACGGGATTACCTAATCAAGTGGCCACTGAGTGTAGATTCTCTATAGATTATCGTTATCACTGGAAGATCTTGATTTTTGTCTAGTCTGTGCTAATTTTAAGTATAAGACATCCATAACTTCTGACTTCTGAGGCTTCTACATAAGCACTTGAATGGAGTTATAGGGATCATGAATAGGCAGAAGGGATTCATGGAGTTTGGCATCACTGTCAGCACAGACATTTTGGGCAAACTGCCTGTTCCCGTCCTGTCCTGTATGCTAAAGTCATAGAGATATACAGCACAGAAATAGGCCCTTCAGCCCATCAAGTCTGTACTGACCATTTACACTAATCATACATTAATCTCACTTTTTATACTCCGTGCATTCAACTCAATTGTCATTTAACCATACTTGAATGCTCATGAATACAGCTAAACGAGACAGCATTACTCGGGGGTCAAGGTGAAAAAGGCAGTACCATCAGTCACACACAGCACACACAAGGTAGCAAGCAAAACTGGTATCACAATCACGCAATAAAACAGCCCCAAAACTTGCGCCATCAATCCACAGTTGATCACGATGAAGCCCGTTTCCCGCCAAGCAAACACTGGGGGGTGGGCCGAGTGGGCAGCACTGACTCCAGCCCAGACTCTGCACCACACCACCCCTGGTGGAGTGCAGCAGACCTGATGCCCCCTTCCCCCCCACCCAGGTGACACTGTGGCATGAGAACCAGTCCTCGCACACACAAGACACAGCACACATAGTATATCAACAGATAAATCTCCCCAGATTCTAGCACTCACCTACGCACTTGGACCCGCTTACAGCAGCTAATGTAGGAGAAACTAGAAGCACGCAGAGGAACCCACACAGGGAGAACTTGCGAACTCCACCTAGACAGCACCAGAGGTCAGGATCGAACCCAGCCACGATGAAGCAGCATCATACATGTATAATGCATAAAAGTCAATGAATCTTATAGGGTTGGGCATTAAAGGAGGCACATCAAAAGACCAGCAAACAGCTATAGTCAACTTTTCAATGACAGCAGATCAGAGAACATCTTGGGTGTAGACAGATAGCCTCCAACCCGAAGGCATGAATATCAGCTTCTCCATCCAGTTAGAAAATTTGTCCCCCTCCCCTCCTCTTCTCTTACCCACTCTAGCCCCTTACCTCTTCTCATCTGCCTACCTCCTCCTTCCCTTTCTCTTCTCCTCTCAGATTCCTTTCTCTCCAGTCCTTTAACTTTCCTATCCATCTGGCTTCACTTATCACCTTCCAGCTATCCTCCTGCCACTACCACCCCCCACCAACCTTTTTATTCTGGCATCTCCCCTTTCCTTCCCATTGCTGAAGAAGGCTCTCAGCCCTTCCTGGCTGTTTATTCATTTCATTTCTGGAGGGAGGGAGGAGAGAGAGAGAGTTTTGCTCTGTCATATTCAGGATTGTTATATTCAAGGCTGCATTGACTAGATTTCTAATCAGTTAGGAAATCAAGGGTTATGGAGAAAGGACAGAAAAGCTGACTTGGAGGGTGTCAGATCAGTCACGATCATATTGATTTCCTGCCCGGAAGGATTTCTGTGGGTCAAACAGATGTTCATTACAATAGGAAGTTTCATAACTGTAAAGCCGTTACTGATATCCACTTTTCTTTTAAAGTAGAAAGTTCCCGATTTAATGTATGAATTGAATCCAATCTCCTAAACATAAGTAGTGAAGTCTGAGCTCTTGGATCTAACTCAGTCTCAGATAAGGGCCCAGTGCACAGATTCACAAGAGGCTGCAGGCTCAGCCTGTTCCATCACAAGCACAACGTTCACTGCCAGTGAGACCATCTTTAAGAGACGGTGCCTCAAGGAGGTGACATCCAACACTAAGGGCCCTCACTATCCAGGTCACGCTCTTTTCTCGTTACTCCCCTTGAAAGGAGGTACAGGAGCCTGAAGACCACCACTCAACAATTCAGGAACAGCTCCGCCTCCTCTACCGTCAGCTTTCTGAACGCTCCATGAACAATATCTAGCTATTCCTTTTTGTTTCGCACCATTTATTTATTTTGTAATTTCTAGTAATTTTATGCCTTCGCACTCTACTGCTGCCACAACCCACTGCTTCCACTTTATGTAATCCAACCAACAGACACAAAATGCTGGAGGAGCTCAGCAGGCCAGGCAGCATCTAGGGAAATGATTACAGTCAGCGATTTGGGCCGAGGCCCTTCATCAGTCCTGAACACGGGTCTCGGCTCAAAGTGCCGACTGTACTCATTTCCATAGATGCTGCCTGGCCTGCTGAGTTCCTCCAGCATTTTGTGAGTGTTGCTCAGCTTTCCAGCATCTGCAGATTTTATCATGTTGGTGGTAATACTCCTGATTCTGATTGTGAAACTGATTGAACCAGTTCTTAAGAAATATTAAGATAGAGGCAGACAGGATTCTAGCTATAGGAAGTACAGCAGATGAAGGGTTGAATGACACATCCTGCTCTTAATGTATTACTTCCTTCCCTGTAGGCCAGCAGGGAATAGGGTGGTTTTCTATTACAATAGGACTTTGCTTATAACCCTGTCACTGACGGGAGGCATCAGAATCAGGTTTATTATCACCGTTATACGTCATGAAATTTGTTGATTTACAGCACTGGTATAATGCCAAAGGGTGGCGGGGTTGGAGGCATGACTCTAGCAACAGAGGTGTGAGGCACTCCTTCCCTCCGCTAGCCTGCAGGTCACCCTTGGGCAAGGTGTAGCACCTGCTTAGCCCTCTCGATCAGGATCACATGAAGCGTGGGAGCAGTTGATGCATATCACAAGTCCTGGTTATGCAACCACTAATGCCAGGAAGACAATCTCTAAAGAGTGTTGATAATAGCTGGGGTCACTCGTCTTGTAAAGACACCGCCCAGAAGAAGGCAAATTATTCCTGCCAAAAAATTTGTCAAGTGCTGTCATGGTCATGGAAAGACCATAATCACCAACGTCATATGACACAGCACAGAACAAGCGAATGTAAATGCAATACCTATAAAAAATCTACAATTCACAACAAGAAATTTATTTGAAAAAGCATTGAAAAACAGAGCAACGTAGTGAGGTAGTGTTCATGCGCCATTCAGAAATCTATTAGCAGAGAGAAAGAAGCTGTTCCTAAACCATCGATACTCGGGAAGATATTATAGTCAGTCCGATGGAGTCACTCCAGCCATGCAACTTGGATCAGCTCAGGACTTGGGGAGCCTCTTTAGAAGTCACACCGACAGAGTCGGCCACATAGCTGTCAGCCTGAAACAACACAGGACCAGATAGGATAGGGGCAGCAGCTTTCCTCTCTGGAAGAACCTCAGTCACTTGGATTGTTTACAAAGTTTCATAACTAAAAGCTTGTTACTGGTATCCATTTTTTAAATAAAGAAAGATATAGCAGATTTATGCTGGATTAATGGAATCAATCTCCCCAACTCATCTGGTGAAATTTCAGCTCTTGGATGTGGACCATTAAATTGGTCTGAAAGGGTTGAGGCAGGCTGGTGACTCTCGGAGTGCATGGTGCATGGACAGCACTAAGGGTTGAGCCATTGTCCCATGACCCCAGAGGCCTGGGTTCGACACGGACCTCCAGCACTGTGTACAGAGTTTTTGCACCCTCCCTATGATTGTGTGGGTTACATCTCCTCTCCCCTTGTACCCCCACCAGATACTCAGGTAGCCTCCTACACACCAGGGAGATGGGTGGATTGGTACACTGTAAGTTGCCCTTGGTGTATGGGTGAGAGATAAGAATTGAATTGAATTGATTTTATTTCTTACATCATTCACATTCATGAGGAGGAAAATCTGTAAGTTACATCTCTGTCTAAATGTGCAATTTAATTTATAATAAATAGAACAGTCAATGCAACGTAGAAATACACTCAAATCAGTGTGAGTTTATCAGTCTGATGGTCTGGTGGAAGAAGCTTCCCGGAGCCTGTTGGTCCACTTCCCGGATGGCAGTAGCTGGAATAGATCGTGGTTGCGATGATTTGGGTCCCCAATGATCCTACTGGCCCTTTTTACACACCAGTCCTTGTAAACATCCTGAATCATGGGAAGTTCACAACTACAGATGTGCAGGGCTGTCCACACCACTCTCTGCAGAAGAGAAGGAAGTGGGTTTGAGTGAGTGGATGATTGACTTGAATTCAATTGGCCCAATGGGCTTATACATAAGTCTGTAAAACATAGATGCTCCATTTAGCCATTTGACCCATCAAGTCTGCACCACCATTCCAATATGGCCAAATCATTATCCTTGTCAACCCTATACTCCTGCCTTCTTCCCATGACTCTTTACATCCTGGTTAATCAAGAACCTATCAACCTCTGCTTTAAATATACCCAATGACTTTGGCCTTCACTATTCTAAATCGGTGCCCCTCTATTCCGAGGCTGTGTCCTCTAGTCCTAGACTCCACTAATCTAGGAAACATCCTCTCCGCATCCACTCTGTCAAGGCCTTTCAATACTTGGATCGAGACACGAACGCCGAGGCGCGTGGATGTCAGCGAGTTAGACCAGCGGGAAGAATTTTAAAACAAGACAGCTTTATAGGGTGGGCGCCTGAGTAGAGGGGGTCAGGGTGAGAGGGCTTTGGCTCATTGGGGCTTGGGCAATAACGCATCAAGACGAGGTAAGTTACTTGTGAAGAACAGGAATAGGAAGTATGTCTGTGAGGCCGGTGTTCTGTACTGGGTGTCAGATGTGGGATGACTGGGAGACTCCCAGCCTCTGGGATGGCCACATCTGCACCAGGTGTGTTGAGCTACTGCTCCTTAGGGACCAGGTTAGCGAACTGGAGGTGCAGATCGATGACCTTCATCTGCTAAGGGAAAGTGAGGAGGTAATAGAGAGGGACTATAGGCAAGTACTCACACTCGGGCCTCGGGAGGCAAATAAGTGGGTAACAATCAGGAGAGGGAAGGGCAATAGTCAGATACTAGAGAGTACCCTTGTGGCTGTCCCCCTTAACAATAAGGACTCCTGTTTGAAGACTGTTGGGAGGGGGGGAATGACCTACTGGGGGAAGCAACAGTGGCCGCGCCTCTGGCACAGAGTCTGGCTCTGTCGCTCAGAAGGATAGAGAAAGGAAGAAGATGAGAAACAGGACCACAAGGGTAGTAATCTCAGAATTACTGCCTGTGCCACGCGACAGTGAGTATAGAAATAGGGTAAGGTGGAGGATAAGGATGGAGACAGAGTGAGCGTGGCTGAGGGATTCGAGCAGGGGGCAGGGATTCAGTTGCTGGATCATTGGGACCTCTTTTGGAGTGGGTGTGACCTGTACAAAAAGGAAGGTTTCACTTCAATCTGAGGGAGATCCAATATCCTGGTGGGGAGGTTTGCTAAGGCAATTGGGAAGAGTTTAGACTAGAATTGCTGGTGGGTGGGAACCGAGCTGAAGAGACGGAGGAAGGGCCAGTTGGCTGACAAATGGAGGAAGTTTATCGGTAGTGTGAGGGAGGATGGGCAGGTGATAGAGAAGGGATGCATTCAATCTGATGGTTTGAGATGTGTCTATTCCACTGCAAGGAGTATGATGAACAAAGCGGATGAGCTTAGAGCGTGAATCAGTACTTGTAGCTATGATGTTGTGGCCATTACAGAGACTTGGATGGCTCAGGGGCAGGAATGGTTACTTCGAGTGCCAGGCTTTAGATGTTTCAGAAAGGACAGGGAGGGAGGCAAAAGAGGTGGGGACATGACACTGCTGATCAGAAATAGTGTCACGGCTGCAGAAAAGGCGGAAGTCTTGGAGGAATTATCTGCTAAGCCTCTGTGGGTGGAATTTAGAAGTGGGAAAGAGTCAATATAGACCACCCAATAGTAACAGGGACATCAAGGAGCAGATAGAGAGACAGATTCTGGAAAGGAGCAGTAATAATAGGGTTGTCGTGATGGGAGGTTTTAATTTCCCAAATGTTGATTGGCTCTTACCTAGTGCAAGGGATTTAGATGGGGTGGAGTATGTTAGGTGTGTTCAGGAAGGTTTCTTGACGCAATACGTAGATAAGCCTACAAGAGGAGAGGCTGTACTTCATCTGGTATTGGGAAATGAACCTGGTCAGGTGTCAGATCTGTCAGTGGGAGAGCATTTTGGAGATAGTGATTAGAATTCCATCTCCTTTACTGTAGTGTTGGAGAGGGATAGGAGCAGAGAAGTTAGGAAAACGTTTAATTGTAGTAAGGGGGAATATGAAGCTATAAGGCTGGAACTTAGAAGCATAAATTGGGAGCAGATGATCTCAGGAAAATGTATGGCAGAAATGCAGCAAATACTCAGGAGATATTTGTGTGGCGTTTTGCATATGTGCGTTCCATAGAGACAGGGAAAGGATGGTAGGGTACAGGAACCATGGCATACAAAGCCTGTAGAAAATCTAGTTAAGAAGAAAAGCTTACAAAAGTTTCAAAAAACTAGGTAATGATAGAGATCTAGAAAATTTTAAGACTAGCAGGAGGGAGCATAAGAATCAAATTAGGAGAGCTAGAAGGGGCTATAAGAAGGTCTTGGTGAGCAGGATTAAGGAAAACCCCAAGGCATTCTACAAGTATATGAAGAACAAGAGGAAAAACCATGAGAAAATAGAACCAATCAAGTATGACAGTGGAAAAGTGTGTATGGAACCAGAGGAGATAGTAGAGGTACTTAATGAATACTTTGCATCAGCATTCACAATGGAAAGGACATTGGCAATTGTAGGGATGACTCTCAGTGGACTGAAATGCTTGAGCATATAGACATTAAGAAAGAGGATGTGCTGGAGCTTTCGGAAAGAAGCAAGTTGGGTAAGTCACCGGGACCAGACAAGATGTACCCCAGGCTACTGTGGGAGGCAAGGGAAGAGATTGCTGAGACTCTAGCGATGATCTTTGAATCATCAATGGGGACGGGAGAGGTTATGGAGCATTGGAGAGTTGTAGATGTTGTTCCCTTATTCAAGAAAGGAAGTACAGATAGCCCAGGAAATTATAGACCAGAGAGTCTTACTTCAATGATTGGTCAGTTGATGGAGAAGAACCTGAGAGGCAGAATTTGTGAACATTTGGAGAGGCACAATATAATTAGGAATGGTTAGTATGGCTTTGTCAAAGGTAGGTCATTCCTTACGAGCCTGAATGAATTTTTTGAGGATGTGACTAAACACATTGATGAAGGAAGAGCGGTAGATGTAATGTATATGGATTTCAGCAAGGCATTTGATAAGATACCCCACGCAAGGCTTATTGAGAAAGTAAGGAGGCATGGAATCCAAAGGGACATTGCTTTGTGGATCCAGAACTGGCTTGCCCACAGAAGACAAAGAGTGGTTGTAGGCAGGTCATAGTCTGCATGGAGGTTGGTGATCAGTGGTGTGTCTCAGGGATCTGTTCTGGACCCCTTCGTGATTTTTATAAATGACCTGGATGAGGAAGTGGAGGGATGGATTACAGAGTACTGTGCTCAGTTCTGCTCGCCTCACTACAGGAAGGAAGTGAAAACCATAGAAAGGGTGCAGAGGAGATTTACAAGGATGTTGCCTGGATTGGGGAGCATGCCTTATGAGAATAGGTTGAGTGAACTCGGCCTTTTCTCCTTGGAGTGACGGAGGATGAGAAGTGATCTGATAGAGATGTATAAGATGATGAGAGGCATTGATCGTGTGGATAGTCGGAGGCTTTTTCCCAGGGCTGAAATGGCTAGCATGAGAGGGCATGGTTTTAAACTGCCTGGAAGTAAGTACAGAGGAGATGTACTAAGTTTTGTTTACACATAGAGTGGTGAGTGCGCGGAATGGTTTGCCGAGATGTATAAGATGATGAGAGTTATCGATCATGTGGATAGTCAGAAGCTTTTTCCCAGGGCTGAAATGGCTAGCACGAGAGGGCACAGTTTTAAGGTGCTTGGGAATAAGTACAGAGATGTCAGGGGTAAGTTTTTTACACAAAGAGTGGTGAGTGCGTGGAGTAGGCTGGTGGCATTGGTGGTAGAGGCTGATACAATAAGGTATTTTAAGAGACTCTCGGATAGATACATGGAGCTCAGGATATCGGTAACCCTAGGTAATTTCTAAAGTAAGTACATGTTCGGCACAGCATTGTGGGCCAAAGGGCCCGTATCGTGCTGTAGGCTTTTGATGTTTCTATGTTTCTATTTGATAAGATTCAGTGAGAATCCCCCCTTATTCTTTTAAATTCCAGTGAGTGCAGGTCAGAGGCATCAAATGCTCTTTATACGTTAACCCTTTCATTGCTGGAATCATTCTTCTGAACCCCCTCCAACGCCAGCACATCTTTTCTTAGATAAGGGACCCTAAACTGCTCCCAATACTCCAAGTGAAGTCTGACTAATGCCTGTGACTCCTTGACTCTGTGAGAGACACATGTTATGGGGAACAGTCATGAAATTGGAGATGGAATCCTGATGGTATGAGCCTAACTCTTAAAGTGCAGCAGATTAAATGTGGCCAGTTGTATGGGTACAACTATTCATAGTTCTGATTCCTGGCTCAGTCTGCTGGCCCAATAACATAAGCACAGTTTAACATGATATAACATACCAATTGCACTTGCTAACCACTGGGAAAATACACAGCACTAACGGGCAAGGTTTATCATTCATCCATGATGTGTATTCATTGACAGAGCAGTGGGGGATGAACATGGTCTTAGTGCCCTGGGCCACTAGGTCAAAGGTGGGGGCATTCCACTGCAGCTTGGCGTGAGGATGTGTGTATTTGGCAAACCCTCAGCAGCTCCTGCAATAGTTGAATTTCCTCCTCAAGCCAGCACTAACTTTAGCTTCTCGCATCATGCGATAACTTTAAGCAATCCTGTGATTACCTCACTCTGCCATCTCCACTCCATCATTTCCTGTTGTTTTACAGAAAGATATCTGGGTGTTTCACTGCACCAGATTATATGCAAAGCAGATTCAGATAAATAGATAACTTTTCTCTAGCTCATCCACGTGAACAGACACACACACACACACACACACACACACACACACTCACACACACACACACTCACACTCACACACACAGACACTCACACACACACACACACACACTCACACACACACACACACACACACACACACAGACACTCACACACACACACACACACACTCACACACACTCACACACACAGACACTCACACACACACACAGACACACACACAGACACACACACACACACACACACACACACACACACACACACACATATCCTCTCCACCCAGATGAGATAAATGCTCCTGATGACGTGCATCTCAAATAACCTCTGACAACGATGTCCAACTTTCACATGTGGCCTAGCAGAACCATTTCTACCGACGGGGGAAAGGGCAGAGGCGGGTTACTGGCACCTTAAAACCAGTAGCTTTGGGCAGATGGGATATCAGCTGTAATTGGAAGCTCATCTAGGAGAGGAAAACTCTGATCTCAAATCTCCTGCTGTCAAGTGACTATACCCACTCATGGGATAGACCTTGGGAGTAAACCCTGAGGAAAAAGTCCAGAGCTGGATTCCCTAGGATGGTTCTGAGCTGAGTTCAGCACTGGCCGGTAACTCCTGTGATGCTGCTGGTGCCGAACAGTATCTGTCTCTACTGTTCCTTTGGAATCATCATCTGCATGGAGACGAGGAGCCTGCTACGTGGACAACAGCTTGCTCTACATGTCCTGGCTTGCGTATCACATAGACAGCCGGGATGCAACATCCCTGGTCAAACCCTGACCAATGCAGGGCCTCAAATAGTCTGTCAGAACCTTGTTGCTTGAAGAGCCTGTGCTGTACTGGTCTTTGTTTTATGTTGTTCTACGGGATTAGTCTAAATGTTTCTGGCCAGATTTGGAGGGGCGATGGGCCTGTTTCCACATTGTATCAGTCTTACAAGTTTCGATGGTTGTACCGTGTACCATTCTGAGAAGGAAGGGCATCACCATCAGGAATGATGACTCCACCGTGTGGGGTTGTAAAAGAGGGTTGTAAACTCAGCCAGCTCCATCACGGGCACAGCCTTCCTCACCGCTGAGGACGTCTTTAAAAGGCGATGCCTCAACAAGACAGCATCCATCACTAAGCACCCACTCCACCTGGGACATGCCCTCTTCCTGTTACTGTCATTGGGGAAAAGGTACAGGAGCCTGAAGACCCTCACTCAGTGGCTCTTCCCCTCCGCCATTAGATTTCTGAATGGTACATGAACCCATCGGCACTACTTCATTATTCCTTTTAATTTAGACTCTTTATTTTTGTAATTAAAGTATTTTTATGTATTTGTGTGGTACTGTTGTGGCAAAATGACACTCCGCATAATAGAAGTCAGTGATAATGAATCCAATTCTGATTCTATAATCGTTTCAACAATACTTTTTTCATTAAATGATTACTGGAAATGCTACACATGACTGCATGTTTTACTTTATATTCCTTGGGTTACTCCATGAATACAGTTTATTGATATTGCCTTGTCAATCACACTTCCTCTTTAAACAATGCACACATTGTGTTTGTCACAAAGGGCCCAGGCCCTCACTATCCGGTGTAGAAACCTGGAAGGGAGTTGGAAACATACACAGTATGAAATGCCTTGCAGGCTCTGTTCTTTCCCCAGAGTCAGGGCTGAACTTTAAATGGTTCCAGTCTCCAGCCTGAACTCCCAAGGGAGGTATGTGAACTTGCAGGTTTAGCTTGCAGTATCGGAGGTTTAGGCCTGCACTCTACCTGGGAGCCTTAGGGTTGCCTGCGTAATACTGCAGACCAGTATGATCTGACTTTGGCTCCTTCCACTGCTGGCTGAAATGTCGAAGCTGCAATGCTGACAAACTGCAGGATGTTACATCACTAGCTCTTGGTATGACCCTGGCATTGCAAAATACCTATCAGTGCATGGCACAGCTGGTTGCATCATTGCCTCCATCACATAAAAATCAGTGGAGGAATGTCAGTCTTACTCAGTCAGAGGTAAGAGGCAATGATAACATTTTGAGGAAAATGATATTTATCAGGACTTTCTGAACAGAATCACGATTAGGTTGATTAGCACTGATATATTCTGTGAAATTAGGTCAGCAGTGCAGGGCATGAGATAAAAAATTACTGTAAGTTACTATAATCATTATACATTCCTCCAATTGCCAGAAAATTGTGCCCAATTCATATTACTGCCCCTGGACAAAGTCCATCCACTTAAACTATGCCTCTTATCACACAAAATGCTGGCAAGGCAGCATCTATGGAGAGGAATTAACAGAAGAGATTTCATCTACTTTTGCATCTTTTAAATCTGCTCCTCAGCTTTTGTCTCCAGTTCTGCTGAAGAGTTCCAGCCCAAGACGACGACTGTACTTTTTTTTCCATAGATGCTGCCTGGCCTGCATTTTGTGTGTGTTGCTTGAATTTCCAGCATCTGCAGATGTTTGACATTTCATTGGGAAGAGTCTCAGCCCAGAATGTCAACTATTTATTCCTCTCCATAGATACAGAGTTCCTCCAGGATTTTGTGTGTTTCACTCTGGATTTGCGGCATCTGCAGAATAGCTTGAGTCTGTGCCTCCTGTCATCCTTTACACCTCTATCAAGTCACCTTCTATCCTCCTTCACTCTAAAGTAGGGGATCCCATCCTGGCATCAACAAACCCCTCGTTTAATGGAAGGGGTCCACAGCATAAAAGTGGTTTGAACCTCTGCTCTAAAGAGAAAAACCCTAGCTTTTCCTCTTAAGATTTGCTCTCCAATCCAGGTAGCATCCAGGCAAAACTCCCCTGCTCTCTTCCTAAGGCTTCCACATTGCGCTGGTTTGCAGAGAGGGAGAGAGAGTGGAGGCAATTGGCACATTTTGTACACACAGTTCCAGAGGAGACATTGGATTGTGTATAATTAGGCACTTGGCAAGGACCAATAAAAAAGAAGTTAGATTTAAGCTGAGTGGACATTGTGGGAGCGGCCTTTGTGTAAGTGGACCGGTGTTGGAATGGGGAGAGGAGGCTTTGGCTCATTGAGGCTTCAGCAAGGATTCCACTCAGCCGAGCACATGATCCTCCTCGGAGGCTTCAGCAAGCATTGCATCTCAATGAATCAAGCAGCAAACAGGCCCTTTGACTCATTGAATGATGCTGACCATGAAGCACCCTTTTGCACTAATCCAAACCTTTATTCACCCCACACTCCCATTTTACAGTTTATCTACACTCACACTGACCAATTATTGTCCCAACTTGCACCTTTTCAGGATTTGGAGACAGCTCTCCAGGACGGGACGGTCGGATTCACTGAAGGCACGGGAACACAGCTGCCTCTCAGTTCAAGTCCTCGCCTCTGGGGCTGTCTGCATGTGGAGTTTGCACGTTCTCTCACTGACCACATGGACTTATCCCCGGGTGCTCTGGTTTCCTACCACGTCCTAAAGCTGGGTGTGTTGCTCTGTTTACTGGCCACTGGAAATTTCCCCAAGGGTTTGACTGTGCGGGAAGGATCTGGGGGGAGTTGAGAGGAATGAGGCAGAAATAAAATTGGATCAGTGTCTCAGTTTGTTGGAGGGCTCAGTGATCGATGGGCTGTTCCTGGGGGTGCATACCAAGCATACATCAAGTGGTGCTGGAAGGTCAGCAACTCAAAGTTCAAATTCAAATTTCAAAGCAGGTTTATTATCCTGGTATTTATAATATAACAATACTACTTTGAGATTCATTTTCTTGCATGCATTTACAGGGAAATAATAAATACAACAGAATTTACATAAACAAAGACCTACAAAACACCTGACGCGCAAAAGAAGACAATCAGTGCAAATAAAAATTAAGTATTGAGAACATTGGTTGTTGAAAGTGAGGTTGGGTGATCAGTTCAGAGTCGCGGTGAGTTAAGTTATCCATGCCTGTCCAGAAGCTTGTAGGGTAAGAAATGTTCCTGAACCCAGTGGTGTGGGACTTAAGGCTTTGGTATCTATGTGAGACTCTTAGTCCTCCTGAAACTTGTTTTATTTCTATTTCTGGAGGAGATCAATTCAGTGATTGCAGCATCACATCATTGTTTCTGCTGAGCGCTGTCGGGTTGTCGTTGACTCATAGCGACCCTATGGATAGGGTAGCTGTCTATTGGGCTCTTGTGGAATGTTGATTGCCAGGCCTCTGCACAGGTACCAGCTGCTGCCCAGGTTAGGACCCGGCTGGATTCGAACTCTGGACCATCACCAGTGCTCATGTCACTACACCAGCAGCCGGCCCAATCACATCACTGCAATATTCCACAATTCACACTATTCAAAGCCAATAGCTTCAAATTAGAACATAAACATCTCCATCCAGACACACTTGAGACTGGAGACCCTGTGGCATCCCCCCACCCCCTCGCCACGAGCATCCTCCATTGTACCCGTGGACACGGCATGCTCCTTCTCCAGGGACACGTGGGCACCGGCGCAACCTCCGAGGAGGATCATGCGCTCGGCTGAGTGGAATCCTTGACCGCACTCGTGAATGCCCACCTCGCCAGGGCCCAGGTACAAATCCTGCGGAAGATTCCCCCTGACTGAAGCACTTGCTTCTAGACCAGGCAGCCAGCGATCAGCAGCACGGGCCCCCTGAAAGACAACGAGGTGTCCGTAAGGGAACGCTGCCGACTGGCACATTCCAGGCTGCAGGAACATGTGCTGAGGGATATACTGAACTTCGATGCGGCCAACGCAAGTACACTGTGAGGCATTCCCAGGGACCTCAAACTGGGCTCCTTCCACTACCTCACATGGAGAGGCAGAGTCAGGTGGGGAAACGCCTCAAACAAGGAGAGGGTCTATCACCCAAAGGAGATTCAAGACTGACAATGGTACTGTGGTTTATTACAAATTTCACATCACAGCCAGTGATAATAAACCTGATTCTGATTTATAAATTACTAAAGATATTGACCAGCTGCCACTCCATAAGGAGCAGGATTAGGCCATTCGGCCCATGAAGTCTGGTCTACCATTCGATCATTAAATGGTTTCAGCATGGACTAGGTGGCCTGATTCCGTGCTGTACTTTCCTATAATTCTATGTTGTCCAATTTATTTTCCCTCTCCGCCCCATTATCCTGCCTTCTCCCCGTAACCTTTGACACCTTTACCAATCAAGAACCTATCAACCTCTGCATTAAATATACCCAACGACTTGGCCTCCGCAGCTGTCTATGGCAATGAAATCCCCAGATTCACCACCCTCTGGCTACAGAAATTCCTCCTCACCTCTGTTCTAAATGGGCATCTCTCTACTCTGAGGCTGTGCCCTCTGGTCTTAGACTCCAGCAGAACTGGAAACATCCTCTCCACATCCTCTTCATCTCGGCCTTTCAGTATTTACAACCCCCTTCATTCTTCTAAATTCCTCTTCCTCTCTGCTCTAAAGAGACGTACTTGTGCCCCCAGGCCCTAGAGTCCCTCACTATCCCACATCCCTCCACACCCAACTCAATCAGGCCTTACAATATTCAGTAGGTTTCAATGAGATCTTCTGAACTCCAACACACACAGACACAGAGCAGTCAAATGCCTTTCATTCCCAGGATCATTCTCTGGACCCTCTCCAATGCCAGCACATCCTTTCTAGGACGCAGTATGTTCACTCATTATACCGCAGTACAAGTGACAGTAAATAGATCAATTACCAATTACCAATACCTTTGCATGATATGTGGGCACGCTGCTTTGGTGCTGAACACTTGCATTCTGACCCCAACTCTCCCCCACCCCAGCACACCCTTGAGTGTATTGTTTGCTAATGCGAATAACTTGCATTTCAATGCATGTTTCACTGCCCATGTGATAAATAAATCTGAATTGGAATCTTCAGCCCAGGCAGTCAATTTTAAACCTAAAATTAATCCCATCTTTTACTTTCAGTGTTGTGTGTGTTGCTCAGAACTTTTTGTGCTGTGCTGTGCTGAAAGTTTTGTGCTGTGTTTGTTGTTTTATAATATAAATAAAGTCTATTTTTGAAATTAAAAACAAGTCTCCAGCTTGTTTTCCTTCTGAGTGCCAGGTTTGTTCATGCTCCGCATTGTTTTTCTTTCCTCTCTAGCATGACTCTCAGGTCACACTGGCCATTGACGCAAAAAGCATATTGCAGAGCATGTGACAAATGAAGCTAACCTTTATCTTTAACCTTCTGCAGTCGGGCCTTGACCTCAGCCCAGGGAGAGCAGGAAGGTTGGGATCACTTTGTTTGAGCAAATCGTGACTGTGGGAGGGGTGGGGTTGTGAAGAGAGGGGGCTCTTGAGGCTCCAGGTGCAGATTGAAGCTCTGCTCACTATGAGGGGAGAATGCCTGTTACATCATGAGCTAGCATTGCGTGCCGAGTATTTCCTGTGCAATACCTTATGTGCTTCAGTAACCTAGTGACTCAGGCTCCCCATGGATCCTTTAACCACAACCAGATGATGGCTATTACTTAACCCTTTCCTTCTGTTCAATGAGTTGTCTGGGATTCAAGTGTGAGAAGTGGAAAACATTCTGGAGAGGAAGGTCTGATTCACTCTCGTAACACCATCGTCTCTTAGGCATTGGAGTATAATTAGGTAACTTGGACCGATGAGTCTTTTCCACAATCAGAATCAGCATGTGTTCTGAAATTTGTTAACTTGGCAGCAGCAGCGCATGATAATATAGAATGAAAAATCAATCAATTACAGTAAGTATATATATGTATATTGAATAGACTGAAAACAGTGCAAAAACAAATTACATATATAAGGAGAGGTGATGTCCATGGGTTCAGTGTCCATTTAGGGATTGTATGGTAGAAGGGAAAAAGCTGCCCCTGAAACCCATCCTGGCTGATTTATTATTCTCCCCCAACACCGTCTCCTACCTCCTCCCCATAATATTTGACTATGAATTATTAACCTCCACTTTAAATATCCCCAGTGACCTGGTCCCCACAACCACAGGTGACAATGAATTCCACAGATTCCCCACCCTCTGGCTAAAGAAATTCCCCCTCACCTTATTTTTAAAGGGACGTCCCTCTATTCAGAGGCCGTGCCCTCTGATCCTAGATTCCCCCACTACTGGAAACATCCTCACCACTCTACTGTCTCCTGGACTTTCAATATTCAATAGGTCAGGAGTTAAAGTCAAAGTAAATGTATTATTAAAATAAATGTACTGTATATCAGCATATGCTACCTACATTGAGATTCATTTATTATTGAGGCTTCAATGGGATGTCCTCTCATTTTTCAATGTTCCTCATATATTAACTGTTTCATTCCAGGATCAGTCTCGTAAACCCCCTCTGGATCCTTACAACAATCACGTTCCCTTTCAGCACAGAAAGGGGACAATAGGCCCATCAAGTCAATAGTAGCTCCCAGGGAAACCCTGTTAATCTTCCCACAGCCACAACCACAACCACAACCCCAGATCTTTACCACTCACCTACGCTCTACAGGCAGTGATAGTCCAGAGCTTAAGGGGAGAGGGGAGAGATATTACAAGAACTTGAGGGGCAATTCTTCTTTTTTGTGCAGAGGGTGGTCAGTTTATGGAACAAGGACATGACACAAGCTTCAGAGAAACTACAGAAAATAAATGTCTGTACGACAATTACTGAAACGTCACTCAACAATTACACATACACGTGATTTATATAAACATATAAGCAAGCATAAGGAAAGTTGAACTACATAAAAAATAATATTTTGGAATCAAATCCAATTCCTAATGCCGCCCCCCACCTGTGCAGCCTCAGTTCCCAAGTTCTTTCCCCCTCACTAGAGCCCCGTCTGAAATTCCATCCCTGCTTTCTGAGCTCCAGTTCAAACGTTCCCCCTCTACTCATGTGGTCCCCAATTCCTAAGTCCCCTGACACTCACCGGGGCCCTCGTTCCCATCTGGCCTGCATAGTGAAACTTGGATCTTGAGGTCAGGATGTTGATGGCTGGGCACTGAGGCCTGGACAATGAGGCCTGGGCCCTGAGGCATGATACTGACAGCTGGGCACTTAGGCCTGTTGAGTGGGATATGGGCAGTGAGACCTGGACTCTAACAAGCCAACAAAACAAGCAAAACAGCAAAACAAGCAGGGAAGAAGGCTAATGGAATGTTGGCCTTTATTACAAAGGGAATTGAGTACAAGAGCAAGGAAATCTGTTTGCATTTGTACAGGGCCTTGTTGAGACCACACCTGGAGTATTGTGTACAGTTTTGGTCTCCAGGGTTAAGGAAGGACATCCTGGCTGTAGAGGAAGTGCAGCGTAGATTCACAAGGTTAATTCCTGGGATGTCCGGACTGTCTTATGCAGAGGGGTTAGAGAGACTGGGCTTGTACACGCTGGAGTCAAGGAGATTGAGAAGGAATCAGATTGCAACATATAAGATTATTAAGGGATTGGTCAAGATAGAGGCTGGAAATATGTTCCAGATGCTGGGAGAGTCCAGTACCAGAGGGCATGGTTTGAGAATAAGGGGTAGGTCATTTAGGACAGGGTTAAGGAAAAACTTCTTCTCCCAGAGAGTTGTGGGGGTCTGGAATGCACTGCCTCGGAAGGCAGTGGAGGCCAATTCTCTGGATGTTTTCAAGAAGGAGCTAAATAGGTATCTTATGGATAGGGGAATCAAGGAATATGGGGACAAGGCAGGAACTGGGTATTGATAGTAGATGATCAGCCATGATCTCAGAATGGCGGTGCAGGTTCGAAGGGCCAAATGGTCTACTTCTGTACCTATTGTCTATTGTCTATTGTCAAAACCAAAGAGCTGATTTTTGACAATAGGAGGAAGAAAGCTGGGGTCCATGAGCCAGTCTTCATTTGGGTATTGGAGGTGGAGAGGATCAGTAAAACTAAATTCCTTGGTATTATCATATTAAATGCTCCGTTCTAGGACCAGCACATACAGGCCACTTCAAAGAAGGCAGCTTTCTTAGAAGTTTGGCCAGATACAGCGTGTGATCTTTGACAGATTTGACAGGCTTACATACACTGGATGCACGGTGGAGATTCACTGGCAGGCTGCATCATGGCCAGTTATGGAAACATGAGAATAGAAATGCCCACAGCAATTTGTGGACACAGCCCAGTCCATCACAGGAAAAGCTCTACCCTCCGCTCAGCACATCTACAAGGAGCACTGAGACCTGTGAATGAGGCCTGGACAGTGAGACTTGGTTACTAAGGCCTGGATATAGTGGCATGGGCATTGAAACCTGGACAATGAAAGTACGATGCTGAGGCTTTAAATTAAAGCCCAGACAATAAGTGCTCAAGTCAAGCTGGGAACGACCATAAAACCAAAGCTCCCCAGATGGGGGGTGTCCAGGGATTCATTGGCCAGTAGCAGGCCCCAGGGACAGAAGATGGCTGTATTACTGCCTCTCAGCCCCAACCATGGTGAGACTGAGATTAGACAGATTTGGCACTGAAGACCAACAAGTCCTAGGATTTGCTGAGGGCAGTCCACAAATGTCATCACATTTCCCACAGCAACGTAGCCTGCCCAGAACTCACTGACACTAACCGTACGTCTTTGGGGCTTGGGCGGAAACCAGAGTACCCGGAGAAAGCTCAGTCGATCATCGGGAGAATGTGCAAATTCCCGGTGGACTGTGGTGGGTAATGAAGCCCAATCGGTTATGTAAAGCGATTTCGCTGATCACTGTGCTTATGACGAACCTAGATCAAGTGATCCCGGCTTAAACGTGAGGGACTGAGTAGAGACAGCACAATTGCTTCAGTGTGAGATGTTAGGCTGAGGCACTGCCTCGTCTTTCAGCTCGCTGAGGGGTTACTCAACAAAGAGAGCTACTGCCTCAGAGCTGCACTGACCTGAATTTGACCCTAACTCTCTCCTCCCAGGCAGCGACCATTGGCTCCTGGCCAGGGCTGACATCGTCTCTGCATCTGCAGACGTAGTTGTCAAGCTCTCTATGAGACTAAACTCATGAGAATTTCCCACGAGGAGTCATGGTCACAGATTCACTCGTCATAAAAGCAGACCTTTCAGCCTGGTGTGACTGTGCTGGCCCTCAAATGCCATCCTGTTCTCCTGCACTTGGAATTCCTCCCACATCAGAAGACTTAGGTTAACTGGCCACTGCAACCCATCCCTAGCCATAGAGTCGCACAGTCGCCATTCGGCCCATCTTTCAGAACTGACCAGGACTCCCATCTGAACTAGTCCCATTTGCCTGTCTGTGTTCCTTATCCCACTGAACATTTCCTCTCCAAGTAGCTGCCTAAATGTCTTTTAAATGTTGTTAATGTACATGCCTCAACCACTTCTGCACACCAACCACCCTCTGTGAAATAAATTCCTCTCTCTCTCTCCTCACTTTGAAGCAGTGACCTGAAGTTCCTAATTCGCCAGCTCTGGAAAAAAAAACTGAATGCAGTAGCCCTTTCGATTTCTCTCTGGATTGAATAAAGCCCTAACCTGCTTAAATTCTCTCTACATCATAGACCTTCAATCCCAGCAACATTCTTGTAAACCTCTTCTGCACTCTTCTTAGTTAATGGCGTCTTTCCTACCACAAGGTAATCAAGACTGTGCATGTTGTTATGACTAAAATATATTTTTCAAAAGGTCAGAGTTCAAAATAAATTTATTATCAAAATACATACGTCATACATACGTTTTCTTGTGGGTATTCACAGCCGAGCCAGCCGGTGGTGTAATGGCATCTGCCCCAGACTTCGAGGCGAGTGGTCTCGGTTCAAATCCGGCCGGCTCCCTGCACACTTTCCATCCGTGCTGGGTTGAGCATCAAGCTGGCAACTCATCCTCGTAAAGAAACAGACAAATGCTAAAGAAACGGCAAGGCCGTCGCCCGATGCACCACAGGGCGCAGGGAGCAACAACAATCTGCAGCAGAACAGAAATGTAATAGATTACACACAAAGACTGACAAGTGTGTAGAAGACAAACTGCAAATTCAAAAAAAGTCACAATAATCATAATACCAGCTTGAACTGAGACAAAATGTTTTAGAATAATAATAATAATAATAATAAATAGTAAATAAATAATACTGAGAACATGTGTGTTAAGAAAGTGAGTCCATAGGGTCATAGAAAAGAACAGCTCAGAACAGGCCCTTCGGCCCTTCTGGTCCATGCTAAACCATTTAAACTGCCTAGTCCCAAAAAGAGTCCTGGGTATGACTCTAAATTGCAACTGGTGATGAGGCTCTGACTGGGGACTTTCAGGGCTTTGGGGAAGGTGGAATTATCCCGGAGTCATTCACTGCTCCCAGGGCCGTTCTGACCCGGAACAGTAGCTCCTGCAAGGGTTCCTGCTCAGGATATGAGCGAAGGCCAACGGCAGATCCGCCAGGTTCAGTAACTGAATTTATGAGCTAGGACCTCAAATGACAACGGCTATAGGACAGGCGGATGAACATTTGGGAAGAGCAGTGGCGATTTCTTCAGTTTGCCCAACGGAAGGCAATAGCAAACCGCCGTTGCTAGATGCGAGGTTCCCTAGAATCTATTTGCTAAGAAAACCATGGTCAAACTCACAAAATGTATCACACAGCAACAGCGCCAAGAGGATCTTCAAGACAATTCTGAAGACACTTCGCTCAGCAGGCTTGATTCTGGGCAGCAGGGGATCCCTGAACATCATCAAGCTACTGCTCATAAAATTCAAGTAACACAAAAGAAAATTATTGCCACTTGGAATGTAAGTACCCTATATCGAGCAGGAAGATTGGACAATGTGATGAGTGAAATGGAAAGACTAAAGATTAACATCATAGGAATTAGCGAAGTTCATTGGACAGGTGCTGGAACTTGTCAGAATAGAAATACAACGTTAATTTATTCTGGTGGAACATCCCATGCAAATGGAGTAGGAATTCTTATGGGTGAAAACATGGCAAAAAATGTTTTAGGACATTGGGCAATATCAGAAAGAGTGCTCCTTGTTAGATTCAGAGGACAGCCATTGATTTAGCAATTATACAGGTACGTGCACCAACAGCAGATGGAACAAATGAGGATATAGATAAATTCTATGAAGAGCTTGAACAAGCAAAGAATGGATGCAAATCTCAAGATATTGGTATAGTCATGGGAGACCTAAATGCTAAAGTAGGACAAGGTGCTGACGGAAATACTATAGGAAAATTTGAACCGGGGAAAGAAATGAAAGAGTCAGGAAGTGGGTAGAATGGTGCATGATGAATAATCAGCTCATTATGAATGCCTACTTTAAAAACCATCCAAGATGCTTATGGATCTTGGAAAGTCCAGGTTATAACACCAGAAATCAAATTGACTTTATTATTATAAACCAAAGGTTTAGAAACTCAGTGACTCAATGCAAAATATATCCAGATGCAGACTGTAATAGTGACCATAACCCAGTAATATGTCACGTAAAAGTAAAACTTAAAAACTAAAGAAGCAAAAACCTGAACAATCCCTTGACTACTCACAATTAACTAAAGATGAAAACTTAAGACAAAAATTTACAATTGAAGCAAGGAATACATTTCAAAATCTAGAAATAGAATCTGTTGAAGATGATAGCAATCATGTAGACATGAACTTTAACTCTTTGAAGGATGCCTTGGTAGATTCAGCAAAGCCAGTGATACCTAAAAAAGAAAAAAGCACAAAGAATAAATGGATGACAGATGAAATCAAAAATCTGATGGAAGAAAGGAGACAGAAGAAAGCAAATCTTATAGAATATAAATCCTTAGATAAAAAAGTTAAAAGCTTATGTCAAAAAGCCAAAGAAGAATGGTTAAACCAGGAATGTGAGCAACTAGAAAGAATCCCTATTATTGATCCAAAAAGGTTACATCAACAAATCAAGAATATTACTGGTAAAAAAGCTCCTCTGTTCTTCAGGTGGATAATTGAAAGTAAAGGACGGTATCATTATTATGGAAAAAGATGAGATTATGAACAGTTGGACTGAGTATATTCAGGAATTGTTTGAAGACAATCGAGGCGAAAAACCAGAAATTAAGAAGAACATTGAAGCTCCAAGTATTTTAAAATCTGAAGTTCGTAATGCAATAAATAAGATGAAGAAAGGAAAGGCAGCAAATCCTGATGAATTAGTAATAGAACAAATTATCGCCCTTGAAGATAATGGAATTGAAAAGCTTACTGATTTAATCAATGACATTTATGAGACTAGAATAATACCAGAAGGGATGAAAAAATCAGTATTTATCACTCTTCCTAAGAAACCTGGAGCAATAGAATGTGAATTACATAGGACCATTAGTTTAACGAGTCATATCACCAAGATACTTCTAAGAATTTTGATGACAAGAGCTAAAAGTAAGATACAAGCTGAAATAGGTAAAGAACAATGTGGTTTTGTGAATGTTAAGGATACTATCAGAACGGGCTATTCATGTGCAAAAGGATTTGTTTGTTTTGTCAACTGCACAAAAGCATTTGATAAAATGAAGCACAATATGTTATTTGAAATAACTAGATTTGAAAGACCTCCGCCTAATCAGAAATCTGTACTGGGAACAAACTGCTGCTGTAAGAATAGATGGAGAAGTGAGTCAGTTTACGAAAATCAAGAGAAGCATTAGACAAGGGTATGTTTTCTCTCCTGATTTGTTCAATGTGTACAGTGAAACAATATTACAAAAAATAAGAGACATCTTGGGAATCAAAGAAAACATCAATAATTTCAGATGTGAGGATGACACTGTGTTAATTACATATGGAGGAAGAACTACAAAAATTAATTGATATAATTGTTGAAGTAAGTGCAAAAATGGGCCTATCTATCAATTGCAAAAAGACAGAATGTATGGTGATATCCAAAAAGAAGGAGAATCCTCTCTGCAGGCTGAGAATAAACGGGGAAGACATAAAACAAGTACAGAACTTTTGCTACTTAGGAAGCTGAGTGACATCAGATGGCAGGTGCAACATGGACATCAAAAGAAGAATAGGGACGGCAAAAGACACCTTTACAAGAATGAAGATTATACTGACCAACACTAAACTAGGCATGACAACCCGCCTCAGAGCACTGAAGTGTTACGTTTATCCAGTTATGTCATATGGTTCAGAATGTTGTGCAATATCTAGTAACATGAGGAAATGAATTGAAGCAGCAGAGATGTGGTTTTTGAGGAGGATGCAAAAAATATCAGGGATGAAATGAATATCTAACGAGGATGTCATGAACAGAGCAAGCACAAAAAGAGAAATAATGTATGAGATCATGAAAAGGCAACGGAACTTCATTAGACATGTGATTAGGAAAGAGGAGTTAGAATGCAGGGTAATTATGGGAAAGATTGAAGGGAAGAAAGCAAGAGGAAGGCAAAGACAGTTGATGATGGAGACAGCAGCCAGAGAACTGGAAATGAATACCAATGAATTGATCCACTTGACCCGAAACAGGAGTGTGTGGGCCATGGCAGTCAAAGCTCAAACTGGGCATGCCTACTGGTGATGATGATGAGTCCCAACGACCTGCACCGGGACCACAGCCCTCCAGACACTAAACCTCCAGGTACATATCCAAACTCTTCCTACGCTTTGAAATTCAGCTTGCACGTACCACTTGCACTGGCAGCTCATTCTACACTCTCAAGGTCCCCTGAGTGAAGAAGTTTCCCCTTATGTGTTGCTTGGATTTCCAGCATCTGCAGATTTTCTCTTGTTTATTTTTCCTACTGAGCTCGGGTGGTACTACTACTAGAGGTCATGGGTTGAGGACGAAAGGTGAAATGTTTAATTCTGCCCTCTCTGTCCTGAAACGTTACCCGTCCATTCCCCCCACAGATGCTGCTCGATCTGCTGAGTTTCTCAAGAGGTCTGTTTATTTTTTAACTCCAGCGTCCTTGTGTCTCCCTTCCAGACACCTTCTCCACCATCACCTTCACCTTTGCTGCTGCTATCAGGGATGCTTGGACACATATAAAAAGGTCTCACTGTGTGTTCAAAGGTACATTCTTCACATCCTTCCTGTACCAGCATGATCAGACCTGCACCCAATACCCCAACTGTAGCCAAAACAAAGTTTTAACATCCATAGCTTGGCTTCCTGACTTTTATATTCAAACATTTGTTATAAGACCAGAAGACCATAAGGTTTAGGAGCAGAATTAGTCTATTGGCCCATTGAGTCTTCTCTGTCATTTCATTAAGGCAGATCTGTGTTTCCTCCTAGCCCCAATTCCCTGTCTTCTTCCTGTATCCCTTCATGCCCTGACCAACCAAGAATCTATCAACCTCTGCCTTAAATATACATAAAGGCTTGACTTCCACAGCCGCCTGTGGCAAAGGATTCCACATATTCACCACTCTCTGGCTAAAGAAATCCCTCCTCATCTCCGTTCTAAAAGTACGCTCCTCTATTCTGAGGCTGTTTCCTTTGGTCCTAGACTCTCCCACCATAGCAAACACCCTCTCCACATCCACCCTATCAAGGTCTTTCACCATTTGATCAGCTTCAGTTAGGTCACCCTCATTCTTCTGAATTCCAGGGAATACAGGCCATATGTCATCAAACATTTTTCATTTGACAAGCCATTCAATTGCAATCGTTTTATGAACCTCCTTTGAAAGCCAATTTTAGCATATCCTTTCTGGATAAGTGATCCAAAATAGCTTACAATACTCCAAGTGAAGACTCACCAGTACTTAATAAAATTTCAACATTGCATCCTTGCCTTTTCATTCTGTTTCCTGCCGTGTCATCTGACAAAGGTCATAACGGTCTCTCTGTGACCATTATTGTTCTTGGCAAATTTTCCAACCAAAGTGCTTTGTTATTGCCTTCTTCAGAGATTGTCTACCTGGTGTCAGTGGTTGCATAACCAAGACTTGAGATATGCACCAGTTTCTCATCCGACCATCCACCACCTGCTCCCCGTGGCTTCACGTGACCCTGGTCGGGGGTCCATCAGGTGCTACCCCTTGCCCAAGAGTGATCTGCAGGCTGGCAGAGGGAATGCCTGAGGAAACAAAAGACAGACGTATCATTTGCCTTCATTATTACCCTATCTTCTTGTGTTGTCACTTTCAGGGGGATATGGACTTTGAGCCCAAAATCCGTCTGTTTCTCAATGCTCAGTGGAAGAAATGCTGGAAGTTTACTAACACTTAATGCCCATTGTGAAGATGGTTTCTCTCAGGGAGGATAAGCTGTTAAAAATTGAAGCTGTACTCCAGCACATCTATGTTAGTAAACAAAAGCAGAAGGAGGCGCAGTAGAAAGGGACGTCATTAGACTCTGGGGGCTTTTCGTAAGTGTTGACGAGGGAGTTACTACAGCTCGAGTCATACTTGGCTGGTTGTGCGACTGGGTAGTGAAGTCTGTAGAGAGGGCCGCTGCCAGAAATCAATGGAGTTCATAACCAGCACGCAAGTTCCAGTAAACACCTTGGAATAATAGATGGATTCTCTTCCAATGGAAATATACCCAGCCATCTCCTCCCCCATCCCCCTCCCTTCTCTCTCCCCACCCCTCCCCCCTCTACCACTTCCCCTTGCTCAGCTTCCTCTGCCTGGAACGAATGTTGGACAGATTAAAAGTCAGGGATCTGGGCTGCGATTTTAACCGTCTGACTGCCAGCCGATCCTGAAAAGGGAGAGAGAGGGAATTATTCCCGTAGATTCCTAGACTGTCAGAAGGCAGCTGGAGCATTTTTTCCATTCTCGTGGGGAATGGCAGCCAGAAGTCAAGCTAGTTGAAATGAGGGAAGTTTTGTTTACATTTATTTCTGCATTCTTTTAAATTTAAATTCTTTTAAATTTATCCCTGCCTGCAATACAGGCATTAGTAAGAATGTCACTTCTAAGCCAATCTAGGGGCTATTCAAAGTCTCCAAGGTGGCGGATTCACTTCCCCTGTAATTTTGGTAGGGGTGAGGCCAGATTAGTTTCATACCATCGAATTTCAAAGAACATTTATTATCCTTGAAGTCTGTCTCCTTACAGGCAGCCACAAAACAAAGAAACCCAATGGAACCCATTAAAAAAAGACATTCAAACACCCAACGTACAGAAAGTAAAAACAAATTGTGCAAAAAATAAGAGTAGGAAAATAACATTCAGAACTGAAGTTCACAAAAGTGAGTCCACAGCTACGAAGCCAGTTACAGCCGGCCCAGGAGCCCATTAGTTACAGGCCAAAGCCTCAGTTCAGCACAGAGACAAATAAACCTCACGAACTGGAGCTGAACAGTGGCCCGTCCCTCTCCTCTGGCCCTGACACTCTGACTTTTTCAATCTGGCCTGGCACAGGACCAGGGCCTGCTGTTTCGATAGACTCTCAAGCCCGGCTCCCATTCCTGAATTTGGCCTGCTCCCAACCTTTCCAGTCAGGCCTGGTGCTTAAATTGGTAAACATTGGCTTGTCCTCGTTCTCGCACCCAGGCCCCGCCACCTCAGTTCTGCCACTTCCAAGTCTGCCCCAGCAATGGCTGTACGTTGGTTGTTCCTTGCTCCTGGGCTCGGGTCCCAGCACCTCAGCGTGGCCTGTACATGCAACGCTGCAACTGTACTGCACCTTTGAATGCACAAAAATGCCAGGTTGTACAGACAGTTCAAAAGCTCAACTCTGACAGGCTGTTGATTGCAGTGATTGATTTGAGAAAAGGTGTGATTAATAAAGTAATTATTAGTTGTGCCGGCTGCCAATAAGTCATCGCTGTATTTCACCAGCGCCATCTTAAACCAGTGTGGCTACACCGGGGTGCAATTAAGTTCCTTGCATGCATGGAGCACATACAGTAAACAATGGATATGGTGATAATAACGTCCCCAAGAATTGGTAGAGTGCCAAACCATAGATAGTGCAGACTGAGCTAGATCAGGAAGAAGTGTTAATGTGACAGTAACAGAACAACTAAGAAAGAGAAAGGAAAGATTCTGAGAATGCTTTGGTCATCTAGCTCCAGGAAAGATATAAATAAGGTTGAAAGAGTACAGGCAAAATTTACAAGTATGTCACCAAGTCTGGAGGACCGAGGTTCTATGGAAAGATTGAATAAGTTAGGACGTTCTTCCATGGAACGTAGAAGATTGAGAGATTTGATATACAAAATTATGAGGAGTATAGATAGGAAGCTGGCTTTTTCCACTGATGAAATCCTGATGAAGAGTTTTGGCCTGGAACATCAACTGTACTCTGCCATAGATGCTGCCTGGCCTGCTGAGTTCCTCCAGCATTGTGTGTGTGTGTTGCTTGGATTTCCAGCATCTACAGATTTTCTCTTGTTTGTGAGTAAATTCCAGGACCCTGGCCTCAGCACCTGCTTGTGTAATTTGATCCTGGATTTCCTCACTCGCCGGCCCCTGTCGGTTGAGAATGGCGATAGCATCTCCTCCGCGATCTTCATCAGTGCGGGGCACCACAGTGCCCTGTGCTTGCCCTCCTTCCCCACTCGCTTCACACCAATGACTGTGTGGCTAAGTACAGCTCCAACACCATGTTCAAGTTTGCTGTGGACCGTATCAAAGGTCGTGATGAATCAGTATGCGTGAGAGAGATTTAAAATTTGGCTGAGTGGTATCATAAAACCAACCTCTCACTCAGCGTCAGCATGACCAAGGAACTGATTTAGACTTTAGCAGAGGGAAGCCAGGAGTCCCTGGGCTAGTAATCATCAGAGGATCAGAGGTGGAGAGAGTCAGTTACTTTAAATTCCCGGGTGTCACTATTTCAGAGGACCTGTCCTGGGCCCATCATATAAATGTAATTGCAAAGAAAGCACAACAGTGCCTCGACTTCCTCAGGAATCTGCAGAGATTCATCAGAAACGTGGGCAAACTTCTCTCGATGTGTGGTGGAAAGTGTGCTGACTGGCTGCATTACAGCCTGGCATGGGAAGACCAATGCCTTTGAGCTGAAAATCTTACTGAAGGTAGTGGATTCAGCCCAGTACATCATGGGGAATGCCCTCCCAACCGGTGAGCATGTCGATAAGAAATGTTGCCGGAGAAAAGCAGCATCCTCAACCCACCCACCCAAGCCACGCTCTTTTCTCACCACTGCCATCAGGTAGAAGGTACAAGTGCCTCAGGACTCACAGCACTAGTTTCTGAAACAGTTCCTACCCCTCAACCATCAGGCTCTTGGACCAAAGAGGATAACTACACTCATCTATTGAGATTTTCCCACAACCAATAATCTCACATTAAGGACTCTTTATCTTGTTATTACATGCTTTCATTATTTGTTGCTGTTTATTTAAATTTGCATTTGTAGTTTGTTGTCTTCATTGATCCTATTTACAGTTACTGTTCTTCGATCTGTTGAGTGTGCCCACAGGAAAGATTCTCAAAGTTGTACATGGGTGACATGTACTTACTCTGATAATAAATTTTACTTTGACTTTAACATCCTGTGTGCAAATAATTGAAAGGAAATGCAGAGAAAAGCTCTTCATTTCACCCCCAGGATTACGCCCATTGTCAGCCATGCTCGGGCTCGCGGGTTATGACCAATTTTCCCATAATGTCCTGGGAAGGGCCACGTCCATCTCAGGATACCATGGGGTATTGAAGGTCTGGGGTTTTTGAAAAGGTGGGATGGCTCCAATTTCCTTTCATGTCCCAAAGGTGTGGAGATAGTTTAATTGGTTGTTGTAGATTGTTCTCCCCTGGAAAGGCAACCTACAACAGTGCCAGAATTATAGAACCATGTCATATCAGCCATGCAAGCAAAGTGATGCTGAAAGTCATCTTGAACAAACTGAAACCACAGGCAGAAGAAATAATTGCCCAAGAGCAGGCTGGATTCAGAAGTGAAATAACAACTGTAGAACAGCTATTCAGCCTCCGAGTACTGTGTGAGAAATACAACCAACTTCCATGTGTTCATAGACTTCAAGAAGGCATTCGATAGGGTGTGGCACTGGACCACGGTGAAGAGATACAATGTGAGCTGGAAGCTGATCCAAACCATTCAGCAGCTCTACAGTGCTAACAGTGCAGTACTTGTTCAAGGTACAGTTGGAGAGTGGCTCCACACACCAGTTGGAGTTTGACAAGGCTGCCTCCTTTCACCCATACTGCTCAACCTTTTCGTGGAGCAAATAATAGCAGATGTCCTGGAAGACTGTGTCGGCACAGTCAGCATCGGAGGACAGATCATAATCAAACTCAGGTTTGCCATGACATTGATGGGCTGGCAAGAAGTGAGGATGAGTTGGCCTGTCTCGTGAACCATCTGGACAAGACATCTACCAGATACGGCATGGAGATCCGTGCAGAGAAAACCAAGCTGACGAGAAACAGTGAGGAGCCGATGACGACAAAAATCACAGTCAGTGGACAAGAACTGGACATTGTCAAACAGATCAAGTGTCTCAGCCCCATCAGCAACCAAGGACTATCAAAGCCTGAAGTCATTGCGAGGACCACCCAAGCAACAGCAATGCTGGCTAAACTAAATCCATCTGAAGAGACAATAACATAGCCCTCAGATCCAAATTGAAACTCCTGCATGCATCTCCATCTTCATGTATGCATGCGAATCATGGACTTTGCCAGCAGACCTGCAAAAGGAGGCCCAGGCAGTAGAAATGAGATGCTTCAGAAGCTTCCTCAGCCTCTCCTATGCAGACTACGTCTCAAATGATGAAGTATGAAGAACCATCACCCAACAGGTGAGATACTACGAAGATCTACTGTCCACAGTAAAGAAGAGGAAACCGAGATGGTACAGTCATATAACAAGATCAAGTCGACTCTCGAAGACCCTTCTTCAGGGAACGGTGCAGGGGGAAAGGAAAAGGGGCAGGCAGAGGAAGCAATCAGCCAACAACATTGCAGAGTGGACCGGAGAGCGCTTTGCTGCAACCCAGGCACTTGCCCAGAACCATAAGAGATGGAAGCAACTGATGCAGAGCACATCTCTACGGTGCCCCACAACACAGGCACTTGCAGGGTCTGTAACCATAATCATAATCGTAAATAGCACTTTTAATGCAGCTGGTTTGTTGAGGGATAATAGGTTGCAGGAAAGTTTGCAGGTGATGCTGTTACGTACCCGTGGGTATCTTGTACTTGTCACGTGACAGTGGTGTTGAAGCTATACTGGACTTAAGGTAGTGGTCTTGTGATGATGAAGTGGCGTCATTTTCCCACCAGTAGAGATCATGTGACAGGTTTTTTTTACAGGGTATAAAAGGAGGACCCCTCCCTGTGAGGAGGGGCAGTTTGTGGCTGGATTTGCCATTTTGACTCCATGCCACTGCGTGGAGCAGTTTGAAGCAGTTTGGTTGAAAGGTGGAGTTTTATCTAATGCCTAAAGTTTAAAAGGTCATTGCCAGCAGTTTCTTTATAATACTGCCAGTTAAAAATCAGCGGAGAATGAAGATCGGAGTTCAGGAGCTAAAAGATCAAGGAAAGTCGATTTCGACTGTGAAACAGGTTCGACCTTGTTTGATCCTCATTTGGAAGGAATTCGTTGGCCGTCCCCGTGGTAACCCCTGTGAATAGCAGAAAGGGTTGGGTACGGTATTGTAAAGGAAAGGTCGGTGCCTTTAAGCCGTTTCATTTTCATCTTCGTAAATTCTCCGGGAAAAGTATAGTTCGACTGGGAACCGCAGCAACACGCGAAAGAGAATTTAAATCATCTAAGAAGTCTCTCCTTTAATGGACTGTAAGCATTTTGAACTTTTTCAGTACTACTTTGAAGAACTGTTTTTGCAACATCGCTTTAAGAACTGTTTTCGCTTTATTCCTTTAAGAACTGTTTAAGCTGCCGCACAGCAGCTGATTTCCGGTTACGTTAGTGTTTGTTTACTTTTGGGAGTTTGCTTTCCAGTGTTTAATAAATGTTTTGTTATTAAAAAACCCTGCCTCACTTATATATTTATTGTTGCTGAATCTGTAACAATGCTAAAATGGGTGGTTTGATTGAAACATAGAAATATAGGAATCCACAGCACATTACAGGCCATTTGCCCACAATGTTGTGCTGCTCTAGAAACTGACTAGAATTTCCCTAGCACATAGCCCTCTATTCTTCTAAGCTCCATGTACCTATCTAAAAGTCTCTTAAAAGACCCTATCGTAACCACCTCCACCACCGTTGCCGGCAGCCCATTCCATGCACTCACCATTCTCTGAGTAAAAATCTTACCCCTGACATCTCCTCTGTACCTACTCCCCAGCACTTTAAATCTGTGTCCTCTTGTGGCAACCATTTCATCCGTGGGGAAAAGCCTCTCACTATCCCCACGACCAATGTTTCTCATCATCTTATACTCTTCTATCAGGTCACCTCTCATCCTCCTTTGCTCCAAGGAGAAAAGGCCGAGTTCATAATAATTATTAAAATTTACAGAGGAGTGTTAGTCAGCTGGGTAAGAGGGCCGTGTAATGGCAAATGCAGTTTCACTTGGATGCTCCATTTTGGGAAAGGTAGGACTTTCTCAATGAATCATGAGGTCTTGCGAAGTGCTGTAGAACAGAGGGTCCGAGGAATACAGGGACCTGGTTCCCTTTCAGTGCTGTCACATGTAGACAGGGTGGTGAAGGTGGTTTTAGACATGCTGGCATCCATCATGAATATCGAATTTGGGATGTTATGTTACAGTCGTACATGATGCTGGTAAAAGGACATTTGAAGTACATTTGGATAAGAGCATCAGGGCATCAGAGGTTATGGTGAGAAGGTGGGGGAATGGGAATAAATGGGAGAATGGATCAGCTCATGATAAAATGGCGGAGCAGACTTGATGGGCCAAATGGCTGACTTCTGCTCCTTTGTCTTATGGTCTTATGGTCTAAGAGCCAAATGCAGGTGTAGGACTAGCTTAGATGAGAATTCTAGTTGGTATGGATTAGTTGGGCTGAAGGGCTTGTTTCTGAGCTTGAGGTAAGTTGAAGAAGGAGACTGCTTTTGACAGCTGTCGTAACTTTGATGGGCTAAGCTGCCTCCTTCTATAACCGAAGGAAATCGGAACCAAATTTATTCTCACTAACATGAAATATCTTGTTTTTGTGGCAGCAGTACAGTGCAGGCATAACTAATAACTATAAGTTACAATAAAATGGTTCCTAAGTTTGTCAAGCCGAGGAGTGGTAGTGGGGACAAGCTCCCACGACCTAAAAATGCTCCTCACGACATGCGCCTCAAACAGCCTCTGACAACCAAGTCCAACTCCTGGCCTTCTCATGTGGCTTAGCCTCTAAGCCCGGCAGAACTGTTTCTACTGACAGGAGAAGGGGCGAAGGTGGGCCCTGCTGCCTTAAAACCAGTGCTATGGGTAGATGGAGCTCATCAGCCTGGGAAGGCAGTCCATCTAAGAGAAGGAAAACTCTGATTTCAAGCCTCCGCTGCCTTGCGGCCATCCACACTTATGGGATAGGCTTCGTGAGTAAATCCTGAGGACAAATCTGGAGTTGGAGTCCATAAGGCAGTCCGATGTTGCCTTCAACCTCGTTCTGGTACTGCGACGTCACTGGTGCCAAGTTGTATCAGCCTTTGCCCTTCCCTTGGACAACATCAGTGGCGTGGAGAGGGGAGTCTTGCTGCATGGGCAACTGCCGGTCTCCCATACAACCCTTCCCAGGCCTGCACCTGGAGAGGTAGTGTTCATGGACCATTCAAAAATCTGATGGCAGAGGGGGAAAAGCTGTTCCTAAACTACTGAGTGTGTGAGTCTTCAGGCTCCTATACCTCTTCCCTGATGGAAAGCGGGAACTTACAGTGCTGGTTATTTGTCAATTAATTACACCCATGTGACCCATTAACCAACTAACCCCTACGACATTGGAATGTGGGAGGAAACCGGAGCACCCGGAGGAAACCCATGCGTTCACAGGGAGAACGTACAAACTCCTTACAGACAGCAGTGGGAATTGAACTCTGGTCACTGGCTAATGGAGGCTGGAACAAACAAGCTCCCCCAGGATGTGATCAGGATGGACCAGATCTATCCCGGATGCATTCGATGGGCATGGGCAGCAGTTTGGTCACAATCCACTGCAGACACCACTCTTCTTCTCAAACTGCCCTGGGAAGAACCCCATCCATTACTCAGTGCCTGGCAGTGGCCATCCTTGTTGCTTGGGTCCAAAGGTTAATCAGCCTGTGTCATCCCGGTGAAGTGGCATGTCCTTGCACACTCACTTACAGCCATTGCATTGGGATGAATCACCGATGACAGACGCGATGGTCACCTCAGTCAGTCAACCACGGAAGGAAATGGATCCTGTAAGCAAATAAACCTCAAACTACTGGAAAGATCCCTTCAAATTCAGGTAAACTTGAAGCAGAAATGTGGTTGGGATTTTGACTGTGCATCAGGATTCACAGCAATTCCTCAACTTACAAAAGTGTTGCCATCATAGAGTCATAGAATCATGCAGCAAGGTACTGACCCTTTGGTCTAACAAGCTGGTCCCTTTTGCCCAAATTTGGAACATAGACCTCTAAACTTCTCCAATCCATGAAACTATCTCGATGGCCTTTAAATGTTATTAATGTGCCCACCTCAACTATTATTTCAGGCAGCTCATTCCAAATACACAATGTCCTTTGTGTCAAGATGCAGTCCCTGAAGTCCCTTTTAAATCTCTTGCCTCCAATCTTAAACCTACGCACTCTTGTTCTTAACACCCACCTCCCTGGGAAAAAGATTTCACCCTGTCAAAGAACCTGATGAACTTATATAACTCATGAACACCAGAAAGTCTGCAGATGCTGGAAATCCAGAGTAACACATACAAAATGCCGGAGGAACTCAGCAGATCAGGTAGCGTCGGTACAAATGAATAGTCAATGACCTGAAGAAGCCAAGACCCTTATTCAGTACTGAAAGGAAGGGGGAAGATACCAGGATAAAAATGGGGGGGGGGGAGCGGGGAACAGGGGAGGGAGGATCAAAGAGTTGGAGGGTGTCAAAGATCACAGAGACTGACCAGTGAGAGAGGGTCTCACTGATTCTTATCAGATTGACTCACAATCTCCTGCGTTCCAGGCAATAAAGTCTTGGTCTACAGAAACTCTCCTTGTGATTCAGGCCCCCAAGTCTGGGCAATGTCCTGCTAAATATTTTCTGTTCTCTGTCTAGTTTAATAACATCCAGGGTGACCAAAACTACACAGAATTCTAAGTGAGGCCTCACAATCATCTTACATAACTGCAACATAACTTCACAGTTTCTATACACAGGAGAGCATTTTATACTGTGGAGAGTATTCTGACAGGCTGCATCACCATCTGGGTTGGGGTGGGGGGGCAACTGCACAGGATCGAAGCAAGCTGCAGAGAGTTGTACAATTAGTCAGCTCTGTCATGGGTACTAGCCCCTGTAGTACCCAAGCCGTCTTCAAGGAGTGGTGTCTCAGACAAGCAGCTTCCATCATCAAGGATCCCCAATACCCAGGACATGCCCTCTTCTCACTGTTACCGTCAGAAAGGAGGTACAGAAGCCTGAAGGCACACACCCAATGATTCAGGGACAGTTTCTTCCCCTCTGCCATCCGATTCATAAATGGACATTAAACCCATGAACACCACCTCATTACTTTTCTCTAGTTTTTGTTTCTGCACTACTCATTTTAATTTAGCTATTTGATATCCATGCATATTTACTGTAATTCAGCTGTTTTCTATATTTATCGTGTACTGCATTGTACTGCCACAGCAAAGTTAACAAATATCATAAGGAATGCTGGTGATACTAAAGCCGATTGTGATTCTGGTCCAGACTGGTGAAGATCAGCGTGACAAACAGTTTCTTTGCCATGTTCCGATGTTTTACAACACATGCCATTAACCACACACTTCTGTGTTGGGAACCTTGCCCAATTCAGTAATGGGAACACGTTAATGATTTCATTGCTGGGCAGTGCTAGGAGAGAAGGCTGAGCAATTACCAGAGTGAAGGGCACCTATAAGCGCTTATAAGATTTTTGAACAGATCTCCTATACAATAAAGCTGAGCTCCCTGGGCCAGCTCCTCACGACCCTTGCAGTTTCTTTGTCTGCCTGCACCGGACTTTCTCTGCAACTGTAACACCACATTCTGCATTCTGTTATTGCTTTCCACTGATACTAACTGAATGCTGGATGGTGCAGTGCTTGGCAATTAGCTCGCAGCCATTTCATCACCAGTCAAGGGGACATCCTCAGAGTGCAGTTGTTGTTTCTCTTAGGGACTGCTTGTGTCTATATAGCCCCCTGTTCGCTTGCCTCGGTCCTGATCAAGTCAAGTCACTTTTTATTGCCATTTCGACCATAACTGCTGGTACAGTACACAGTAAAAATGAGACAATGTTTTTCAAGACAATGGTGCTACATGAAACAGTACAAAAACTAGACTGAACTACGTAAAAACAACACGGAAAAATAAACTACACTAGACTACAGACCTACCCAGGACTGCATAGGGTTCACAAAACAGTGCAGGCATTCCAATAAATAATAAACAAGACAATAGGCACAGTAGAGGGCAGTCAGTTGGTGTCAGTCCAGGCTCTGGGTATTGAGGAGTCTAATGGCTTGGGGGAAGAAACTGTTACATAATCTGGTTGTGAGAGTCCGAATGCTTTGGTGCCTTTTCCCAGATGGCAGGAGGGAGAAGAGTTTGTATGACTCTTCTGGGGGTCCTTCATAATGCTGTTTGCTTTGTGGATACAGCGTGTAGTGTAAATGTCCGTAATGGCGGGAAGAGAGACCCCGATGATCTTCTCAGCTGACCTCACTATCCGCTGCAGGGTCTTGCGATCCGAGATGGTGCAATTTCCGAACCAGGCGGTGATGCAGCTGCTCAGGATGCTCTCAATACAACCCCTGTGGAATGTGATGAGGATGGGGGGTGGGAGATGGACTTTCCTCAGCCTTCACAGAAAGTAGAGACGCTGCTGGGCTTTCTTTGCTATGGAGCTGGTGTTGAGGGACCAGGTGAGCACAAAGAAATGTTGTACTCTTAACGATCCCTACTGAGGAGTCATCACGGTTCAGCGGGGAGTGGTCGCTCCGTGCCCTCCTGAAGTCCTGATTGGCTACCCCTTCAGCTAGCTCATGTTTCTTTGTCCCTTACGGGTTGGTAAATGCCGCCTATTGTGAGATGTTTGTTTACAGAGTTATCAGAAGAGGACTATGCTTCTAAAAATTCTCGTGCTTGCGCCAGGACTCCTGTGGTGTCCCTGTTAACGAGGGCCTATATAATCACAGGCACTCCCAGAGAGAAACACCAGCAACTGTGCACTGAGCATGTCCAATCAAATGGGGATGAAATGGCTGCAAGCTAATTGCCCAGTTCGGTGGGCACTCCAATGTCGATCGTCTCAGTCCGAGTTATGAATATTCACCTCCATCCCAAACTAGCTGAACGTACTGATGTATGGAATAATTCTTTCTAGATGACATAAGAAATAGTTTTCGCTACATTTCAGTGCATGCAGCAGCAAGAAGCTAATTACCAATCACCAGTGTCATGGTCAGTAATGCATCTCTCTACCCAGTTAAAACTTTAATGATTCCCTTTACCAGTAGTTCCAGCAATGCCCTTATTGCAGCCTGACCTGTCAGCGAGGCAACAGTGTGGATGGACGGGGTTCCTGGTGTGAACTTAATGAGCTGCACCAACTATGTAATTGTAAAGTCAGAAAAAAAGCTGCAGATACTTGAAATCTGAAATTTAAAAAAACTGAATATACTGGAAACACTCAACTGGTCCAGCAGCATCTGTAGAGAAAAACGTTTAGTGTCTCAAGTTAAAGATCCTTAGTGAAAGAATATTCTGAATAAAGGGTAAAACTATCTGAGTTGTTAACATCCTGGACCTTCCTTTAATTAGCAATATGCCTAGTGCTGGCCTCAGTGCATAACACAACTCTGTGAACAAGATAGAGACTGTGAAGGTCATAAAATGTTGGGAGCAGCCTGTGGGCTGTCAAGTTTCTGACGATTATAAAGTACCCTGGCTTTTTATTCACTTGTCTAGTACAAAGACATAAAACAAATTATACTTTTGTACTTTAAGGACTTACTAAAGATTGAATGAACCTTCTTTATATCATAAATAAATGTTCACCCTTTGCTCTGGATTCTCAGTATGCTTGCAATAATCTATCTTCGTTTCAAAGACGTTCTGACAACCTATGTCTGTGTGTTGAGGGTAGATGAAAGACTGCCTTTGACATTTTCATAAGAATTCAGAAGAAACACAGGATTGCCTTTTTCAATTTTGACTGATATAATTGATTTTCTGTGTGCATATATTAAAAGGCTATGACTATTGTTCTTTGGAAGACTTGGTGATCGCACTGGGGAGTGAGTAATTTTCCCCTCAGTCATGAATAAAGGTATTCTCGAGTCACTTCAAAATCAGTGTCCAATTTATTTGTGATCAGCCTTAATTGAATTTCCTGAGCAAACTAATTTCCCGAACATCCTTCAAAACAATTAAGAAAAAAAGAGGAAGGAAGTTGGTCCAGGGAGTAGAGAAGGTGAGTGAAACAAAGGGAAATTTTCTAATGGGTGAAATGAGGAAATCAGAGCTATAGTAGTTCAGCTCTCATGTCTGTATAATTCGTATGGTCCATGCAAAGACCTCAGGTGGTAACAAGGAGCCACACAGCACTGAGCTGAATTGGCTGGTTGGGTGGCATCACATTCAACATCAGCAGGACCAAGGAATCGATTCTGAACTTCAGGCAGGAGAAGGCAGGAGAACACACACCTGTCCTCATTGATAGGTCAGCAGTAGAAAGGGTGAGAAGCTTCAGATTCCCGGATGTGAACACAGGCAGAGATGGAGGACCTTCATTGCTGCCCCATACGCCAGTGGTATAACGGACAGTAAGTAAGTTAATTAGTACGTTATGTCTTTGTACTGGGCTGCTACTACAAATCAACAAATTCTAAGTCATATTTCATTCAGCATTCAAGATGAGGTAGTAAATTGAATTTGATATTGGCTTTGTGGGAGAAGCCAGAGATGGGTAGTAGAGGGTTGACTCTCTTATGGGAGACCTGTTGCTGGTGGTGTGCCACAGATATCAGTGTTGGGTCCTTTACTGTTTGTCATCCATATCAATGATCTGGATGATGAGTCGTTAACTGGAACAGCAAATTTGCGGATGACACCAAGACTGGGGGTGTAATGGACAGCGAGGAAGACTATTAGAGCTTGTAGTGGGATCTACAACAGCTGGAAAAAAATGGGCTGAAAAGTGGCAGATAGAAATTAATACAAACAAGTGCAAGATTTTGCACTTCAGAACGACCAACCAAGGTAGGTCTTACACAGTGAACGATAGAGCACTGAGGAGTGTGGTAAACAAAGGAATTCAGGATAGAGGTCCATAAATTGTTGAAAGTAGTGTCACGGGTAGATAGAGTCACAAAGAAAGCTTTTGAAATTATGGCCTTCATAAATCAATGTACTCAATGGAGGAGATGGGATGTTATGTTGAAGTTGTATGAGAAGTTTGTGAAACCTAATTTGGAGATTTGTGTGCAGTTTTGGTCACCTACCTACAGGAAAGATTAAACAAGGCTGAATGATTTCAGAGAAAGTTTACAAGGATATTGCTTGGTCTAGAGGACCTGAGTTATCTGAAAAGATTGAATGGATTATGAGTTTATTCCTTAGAATGTAGAAGATTGCGAGGAGATTTGATAGAGATATACAAAATTATGAGGGATATAGGTATGGTAAATGCAAGCAGTCTTTTGCCACTGAGGTTGGGTGGAACCACAACCAGAGCTCATGGGTTAATGATAAAAGCTGAAAAGTTTAAGGGGAACATGAGGGGAAACTTCTTCACGGAGCACGTGTGGAATGAGCTGCCAGCGCAAGTGATACATGCAAGCTCGATTTCAATGTTTAAGAGAAGTTTGGATAGGTACATGTATAGTAGGGGCATTTAGGGCTATGTTCCCGGTGCAGATCAATGGGAGTAGGCAGTTTAAACAGTTTCAGCTTGAACAAAATGGACCGAAGGGCCGTTTCTGGGCTGTACTTCTCTATGAATCTATGACTCTGATTCAATGTAATGATGAGTAGAGACTCAATGTGCATTTGGCTACATGTTCTACCTGGCAAAGATAACACTGTAAACTGTATACCTCTTTGGCGTTCAGTTTACCATTTTTATTCACTGTCAGTTTTCGTCTGTGCAGACATTATGTTTTGATAACACAAGAGGTTCTGCAGATGCGGAAATCTGGATCAAGACGCACAAACTGATGGAGGAGCTCAACGGGTGAGGCAGCAACTGGGGAGGAAATTGAACAATTGACCCCCTCCATTAGGAGACCCGGTGAAGGTTGTCAGCCCGAGACATCGCCAGTCCTCTCCCCTCCGTAGGTGCTGCTTGAGTGTGTTGATGATCATGGGTTTGGGTTGGTGTTCTGTTACTAAATTGTTAGAGAGAGAGAGTTAATATTCATTTCCAACCATATCGGCAATTCTACCAAGGAGGACAGAGAAAGAAAGTGAGACAGGGAGAGACAGAGAGAGAGTCAGAGAGAGAATGGCGGAGAGGGAGAGAGAGAAAGAGATGGGGAGGATGTGGGAGAGGGAGAGGAGAGAGAAGGCGGGAGGAAGGGAAGGAGGAAGAGAAAGAGTGAGAGAGGGGAGAGACAGATGGAGCAGGTGGAGAGAGAGGGAGAAAGAGGTGGAGTGGGAGAGGAAGAGGGGAAAGAGGGAAGGAGAGGGAAGGGGAAAGGGAGAGTGGGAAGAGGGGAGAAAAGAGGGAGGTATAGAGGGAGGGGTGAGAAAGATGGGGGGAGGTGGAGGAAGTGAGAGAGGGAAAGGGAGGGAGAAGAGGAAGAGAGAGGGGGCATGGAGGGAGGGACAGAGGGAGAGGGAGAGGAGAGACAGCAAGTGTGAGAGATAGTGAGGGGGGCATGGAGGGAGGAGAGAAAGAGGGAGAGAGAGGAAGAGAGAAAGCAAGAGAGGGAAAGGGGAAAGATGGGGGATATGAAGGAGGGGAGAAAGAGGGAGAGAGAGGGAGAGGGAGAGAGAGGGAGATGGAGGGACCGAGGGGAGAGAGGGAGGAATGGGAGAGAGGAAATGGAAAGAGCAGGAGATGGAGAGAAAAGATGGTCATGGTGTGAGATGATACACTGAGTTTCAAGTGAGCTGCAGTGCTGTGTAATATAAATGTAAGCAATTAGTATTATATTTGAACTTTTCCAAAAATTAAATATTTTACTTTATAAATTGGATGCATGCCTATACACAAACAAAGATGAAACGTGCACAAACACAGACCAGCATCACTCCAATAAACATCTTCCCTGTTGTAAACAGCACAAGTTGGTCAGAAGTGAAGAGGTGGGGCAGCACTGTAGTGCAGTGGTTTGAGCCGTCTCTCACAGCTCCAGTGACCCAGGTTCAATCCCAGATTCCGGAGCTGTCTGTACGGAGATTGCACAATCTCCCTGTTGGTCTCCTGCAAGTGCTCCAGTTTTTTCCCACAGCTCAAACAACATGCAGGCTGGTAGATTGATTTCAAAGTTCAATGCAAGTTTATTATCAAAGTACATATACAGTATGTCACCATATACAAGCCTGGGATTTGTTTTTGTGTTGACATAATAAAACCAATGAACGTAATAGAACCTATGAAAGACCATACCAACAGGGCAGAGAAGCAGAATGCAAAAAACAACAATATTCTCAGATACAAAATGAAAGAAAAAAAAGAAAAATAAATAAACAATAACTACTGAGATCATGAGATGAGACCTTGAAAGTGAGTTCATAGGTTGTGGGAACAGTTCAGTAAGGGGGCAAGTGAAGTTGAGTGAAGTCCTCTCTGGTTCAAGAGCCTGATTTGCCCAGCAAATCGCCCCTCGTGTAGATGAGTCATGGTATCAGGGGCTCTGGTTCTGCCTCTCCAGTTGTGCAGCCTGTCCTACATCCCCGAACAGTCTAGATGAAGGGTCCTGCCCTGAAACATCAATTCCCATTTCCCTACACAAGTGCTGCCTTCCTCTAACAGAGCAGAGAGGCAAGAGATTCTGCAGATGCTGGAAATCTGGAGCAAGGCAGACAGGATCCTGGAGTAACCCTATTGCCTGACCTGCTGAGTTCTTCCAGCATTTTCTATGTCTTGTTTGAGAGTTCAATCAGCTGTTTGCTTTTAGCTCCAGATTCCAGTATCTGCTGCCTTCCGTGTCTCACTGAATTCCATTACACTCCCTCCCTGATTTCCCTCACTTCACAGCTTCACTCTACCCCCCAACAGCCCCCACTCACCCATCGACCAGATGACCTCCACAATTTATCCCCACAACCATCCTAGCCTCACCCTTTCACAGGCGAGTTCTGTCCTTCCCTATACTCAAATTAAAATGAGCCATTCTGGGGTGACCTTATACTTAAAATTATGAAAAAATCATAGATAAGATGGGTTGTAACAGCCTTCTCCCTAGGACAGGTGAGTCCAAAACTAGGGAGCATAGATTAAGGGTGAGAAGGGAAAGACATAAAGCAGACCTGAGGGGCAACTTTTTCCACACAGAGGGTGGTGAATGTATGGAACGGGCTGTCAATGGAAGTGACTGAGGCAGGTACAATAGTATCATTTAAGAAGTATTTAGATGGGTACATGGAGAGGCAGGTCTTAGATGGATGTGTGACAAACACGGGAAAGTGGGACTGCCTGGGGTGGACACCGTGGCCGGCATTGGGCTGAAGGGCCAGTGTCCATGCTGTACTGCTTTATGACTCTATGGGTCTTGAACTCATTTCCCCTCTCCTCGACTCCTGGTAAAGGGTCCAACTTCAAATGCAGCACCCTTTTCACTTCCTGGGGTGCTGCCTCACCCATTGAGAGTTTTCTGCTGCATGCTGTCTAACTTTTCCCATTTCCAGGGCAGGGGAAAGTCAGCCTCGGTGCCGAGGGATTGCATGTTGGTAGGTTAAATAGCCACTGTAAACAGCACCTGACATGCAGCCGAAGTCGAGTGTATCATCACATGCACAAGTACGCCCACAAGTGTCAACGAGAAATCACAGGCACATAGGCTTAGAAGGTGGGGAGAAGGGAAAATCAGTGGGGGAGCGTGATTACTCTGTGAGCTGGTACAGACTCAATGGGCCAAATGGCCTTCTTTGCAATAATGAAAAATGGATGAAGCTATAGGATTGCTGTTAAAGAAAAGTCCATTTCTTTCTGGCTCACTTACATCCTTCAGGCAAGGGAACCTGCCCTCCTTAACCCTTCTGGGCCTTTATACCATTGAACACAAAGGCTGGGGGTGTTGTGGATAGAGGGTTGTCGTAGACAGATGGAATTCAATCTAGAAAAGTTGGAAGTGAAACATTTTGAAAGGCCAAACTTGAACTGAGTACAAGATTAATGGCAGTATTCGTAGCAGAGTGAAGGAACGGAGGGATCTTGTGGTCCACAACCATAGATCCCTCAATGTTGCCACATAAGTTGATAGGGTAGTGAAGAAGGCATATGGTATACTGGCATTCAGAGTCAAGGGACCGAGTCCAAGAGGTAATGTCAAAGTCCAAAGTCGCCATGAGCTCTATAAAATCGTGGTTAGGAATTCGATCATACTTGGAATATTGTGCTCGGTTGTGGTTGCCTCATTGTAGGACGGATGGATGTGGAAGCTTTGGACAGAGTGCAGTGGAGATTTACCAGGGTGCTGCCTGGATTTGTGAGCAGGTCTTGTGAGGAAGGGTTGAGCAAACTAGGGCTTTTCTCTTTGGAGAGAAGGAGGATGAGCTGACTTAATAGAGGTGTATAAGGTGAAAAGAGACAGTGGACAGCCAGAGACTTTTTATCCAAGGGCAGAAATGGCTAATGTGAGAGGGCAGAATTTTAAGCTGACTGGAGCAAAGTACGTGGGGGGGGGGGGGGGTGTCAGAAATAGATTTTAGGTGTACAGAGAGTGGTGGGTGTGTGGAATGCACTACCAGGGTGGTGGTAGAAGCAGATGTGTTAAGGACATTGAAACTCTTAGACAGACACATGGATGAAAGAAAAATGGTGGCAAAGCCAGAGAGAAGCAGTAGGAGGTCAGCAAAACTTTGTGGCTTGTTATTCTACACTCTATGTTAAAATAAATGTATCTTTATTGATTCTTTAACTCAAGGGCAACTAGGGCATGGTGTACCTTATGATATCGCGGCTTCATGGCAACACAAAGAGGGATGACTGGCAGCATCCTAGATTAGGAGTGAGCCCTGGCCCCTCCTAGTGGCCAGAGGAGGAACAGCAGCTCAGGGAGGCCAACCCCAAACCTCCAATCAGTGACAGATGAATACGACATTGTGCTGTAGGTCTTCTATGTTTCTATGTTTTTGTACCAGCAATTGTAGCACAGAGCAGGTCGCCTGGTCTGCCCCAAACCCAGATGACACACAGTTCTGGAGAATGGGTTCGATCCTACCCTGCGCTCCGGTGCTATTAAATGAGTGGGATTTGCGTGTCCTCGCTATGACCATGTGGGTTCCCACCCACACTCACTGTCCCCCACCCCACCACCAGCCGCTGAGCGTTCTTTCCACATCCCAAAAAGATGAGGGTCAGTGGGTTAATTGGCTGTTGTTAAACCCCCTAGTGTGTAGGTGAGGGGCAGAATCGGGTAGGTGTTGGCGGGAATTTGGGAAAAATCATGCAGGATTAGAATAAATGGGTATCTGATGTCTAGTGTGGACCAGAATGGCCAGAAGACCTGGCTGTGTACTGTGTGACTCCATGGTCCGCTGTTACCCCAACAACCCTGCTCAATACTTTGCCCCCTGTGCTTATCCAGGTTCCACTGGAAGGCATCCATTCGGCCTGCTGTTGGCAGTCAGGACCAGGTTTGGTATCAGTGATATTTGTTGTGAATTTTTTTTGTTTTGTGACTGCAGTGCAATACATTAAAAATTACCTAAGTTACGATAAGAAAATTAAAAATAAAACAGAGGTAGTGCAAAAAGAGTGGAGTACAGATGAAGAGAGATTAACTTTATTTGTGACATGCACATCGAGACATTCAGCAAAATGCATTGTTTGCATCAAATCAAATCAGAGAGGATTGTACTGGGCAGCCTGTAAGTGTCACCACGCTTCCACTGCCAACATACGATGCTCATAACCCTCTGTCCCTAACCTGTACTGTACATCCTGGAACTGCGGGGGGAAACAGGGGCACCCGGAGGAAACCCACGTGGTTGCAAGGAGAATTTATAACCTCCTTACGGACAGTGGCAGGAATCGAACTCCAATCTTCCAGTGCAAAGTGTTGGTGCTAACCACATGCAATGGTACTGCCCAAAGTCAGAGAGTCACGGAGTGATGCCATACAGAAATGGGCCCTTTGTCCCAACTTATCCTTGCTCACCACATCCATACAGCCCAGTCCATCCCAGCTAAAGTCCTCCCCACCACTGAGCACATCTACACGGAGCATTGTCACAGAAAAGCAACCATCATCATCACAGACCCCACACCCACCCACCCCAGTTCATGTTCTCTTCTTGCTGCTGCCAATAGGAAGAAGGTACAGGAGACTCGGGACTCACACACACCAGGTTCAGGAACAGTTACTTCCACTCAAACATCAGGCTCTTGAACCAAAAGGAACAACTCAACTTCACTTGCCCCATCATTGAAATGTTTCCACAACCTATCAGCTCACTTTCAAGGACTCTTCAATATTTATCTTATTTATTTATTATTGCTATCTTTCTTTCTTTTTGTATTTCCTCAGTTTTTGGATTTTGCATACTGGTTGTCTGTCCAGTTGGTGCGGTTTTTCATTGATGCTGTTGTGGTTATTGGATTTATTGAGTATGCCTGCAAGAAAATGAATCTCAGGGTGGTGTGTGGCAAAGTACTTGTAGATGCTTTGATAATAAATTTGCTTTGAACTTTGACCAAAACTCCAAGAGCATCAATGTCTTGTGACACAACGTCCCATCTCCTGTACTCAGACCAATAAAGGCCAGTGTGACGAGGGCCTTCTTCACAACCCTGTCACCGTCAACAAGGTATGTATCGAATTGACTTTATTACTTACATCCTTTATTTACATGAGGAGTAAAAATCTTTATGTTATGTCTCTGTCTAAATGTACAATGTGCAACTTATAGTAATTTATAATGAACAGTATGTACAACAGGACAGTCAATATAATATAGAATACTGTAGTGACAGCATGAATTCAGCAGTCTGATGACCTGGTGAAAGAAGCTGTCCCGGAGCCTGTTGGTCCTGGCCTTTTTGCTGTGGTACTGTTTCCCGATGGTAGCAGCTGGAGCAGTTTGTGGTTGGGGTGACTCGGGTCTCCGATGATCCTTCAGCCCCTTTTTACATACCTGTCTTTGTAATTATTCTGAATAGTGGAAAGTTCACAACTACAGATGCGCTGGGCTGTCCGCACTACTCTCTGCAGAGTCCAGCGATTGGGGGAAGTACAGTTCCCATACCAGGCAGTGATGCAGCCAGTCAGGATGCTCTCAATGAACTATGAATGGTTAGTGCTTCAGGCATCAGGGCTTTCATGACTTTACTGAGTAGTGACACAGGCCCAATGGCCAGTTCCTACTCCTATCCCTTCTGAGTCTGCGTACCCAGTCGTGCTGTAAGCAGCAGGGAAGGTAATGAGCGATGTGATTATGGTGATAGGGGCTGCTGTTTGTCAGGAGTGCAATGTGTTGATCGGGATTGTTTGTGTTTATGAGCTGTGGAAACTATTAAAAATTATACGTAGTTTTAAGTTGTGTTGAAATAGGCATCGCATTGAAGTGCATTGTCAAAACAATAACATTATAATGTAAACCAAGACTCACCCCTCTGCTTTCCCAACCTTTAAATACCAACATATTTTCTAAAATTAGTCCAGTGGAGTTATATTTAGAGTGCATTGTTGTGACTTTTTTGAATTAAGACTTTTGAATTAAGACTTTTTTGTCTTAAGCATGAAAGATTCTGTAAATGCTGGGAATCTTGAGCAACACGCCCAACATGCTGGAGGGACTCAGCAAGTCAGGCCGCAGTTATGGAGGGTCAGCCATGGAAGAAAGGGAAGGTGGAGGTGATGGCTTGGAGTAGAGATGAGGAAGGGTGAGAGGGGAACCGGAATGGGGAGAGGAAAAAGAAAGGAAGTGGAGGGGGAGAACTTAACAGAAGTTAGGTAAATCGATGATCATGCCATCAGGTTGGAGGCTACCCTGCTGGAATATGAGGGGTTGCTCCTCCAGCCCGAGTAGAGGAGCACACAGACCAACCTGTTGGAATGAGAATGGGAAGTCAAATTGAAATGGTTGGCCACCAGGAGATGCTGCCTTTTGTTATGGACTGAGCAAGGTGGTCTGCCGGGTGTCGTGGATGTGCTGAGAACACCAGATGCAGTAGATGAGTCTGAGAGCCTCTCAGGTGAAGTGTCCTCACTGTGCTGGGACTCTCCCCTTCCTTTCCTTTCTCCCATGGTCCACTCTCCTTTCCTATCAGATTCCATCTTCTTCAGCCTATACCAATTCCACTTATCACCTTTCACCTACTCACCTCATTCACCCTCCCTCACCTATCACCTGCCAGATTTTTTTCCTTCCCCTTCCCCTAAATTCTTACTCGGGCTTCCGCACCTCCCTCCCCCGTCCTGATGAAGGGTCATAGCCCGGATAGTTGACCGTAAATTCTCCATAGACGCTGCCTGATTTGTTGAGTTCCTCCAGTATTTTGTTGTGTTGCTCGGTTTAAAGTCTGCTGTGTCCTAAACTTGCCCCTCCTCCTGCTGTCGCTGCTCACTCTATCGCCTTGCCCATCCTGGCATGGGAAATATCGGGAAGCAGTTTATTGACATACAAGAAAACTTTGGGCCCTGTATTCCCAATCTCACAGGGGAAGTGTATTAAACACCCACCAAAAAGATTTCACGCTTCACTGCTAATAGTCGAAAGTAAGAATAATCACGGTGAATCACTCAGGTGATCTAAAAGCAGACAAACTATCTTTCATCAGCTCAGCTGTCTAAAATTAGAACAATGCAGCTACTGATAGCTTTTAGACATCGTCTGAGGTCAGCTCCCGAGTAACTACATTTTTGTACAGTTCTAAAATAGGTACCGTGAAGGCAGAATTATGTAAGCAGCGTGTCTTTGTTTTGTGGTGATGAAGCAAGTGGTGTTATTGCCTCATGGCTCCATTCATTGCCCTGGCCCTGAATACAGATGTTGGCTGTTCTGCTTTCTACCTAAAGATTGATTGGCCAGTGTAAATTGCCCCTTGTTGAGGTCCAAGGTAAAGGAAATCAAAATGGAGTTGATGGGCATGTGCAGGAGAGAATAAGTTGGCAGTGGGATAACTTTATAGAATCCTTCCTGAAGTGTGGAGTTCAGGAAGGGGAAGTCAGAAGAACAGATACCAGTCCTGACAAGAACATAAGAAATAGGAACAGGAGTTGGCCATCTGGTTCGTCGAGCCTGCCCCACCATTCAATAAGATCATGGCTGATCTGACCGTGGACTCATCTCCACCTACCTGCCTTTTCCCCATAACCCTGAATTCCCCTACAATGCAAAAATCTATCCAACCTTGTCTTAAATCAAGGGGTCAGCAGTGAAAAGCATGAGCAGCTTCAAGTTCCTGGATGTCAACATCTCAGAGGGTCTATCCTGGGCCTCACCATGTTGATAAAATCACAAAGAAGGCATAGTAGTCGTTCTACCTCATTGGAAGTTTGAGGAGATTTGGTTTGTCACTCTAGCAAACCTCTACAGATGTGCCATGGAGAACATTCAAACTGATTGCATCACTGTCTGTAATGGAGGCATCATTGCACAAGATCAAATAAAGCTGCGGAGGGCTGTAGACTCAGTCATGTCCATCATGGGCACTGGCCTCCCCACCATCACGGCATCTTCAAAAGGAGACGCCTAAGCAAGGACCCTCACCATCAAGCACTTGCTTTCTTCTCGTTACTACCATTAGGAAGGAGCACTCAGCGTGTTAGGAACAGCTTCTTCATTTCTGCCATCAGATTTCTGAATGGACCATAAACCATATCTCACTTTCTGTTCTCTTTTTTGCACTATCAATTTTTTAAAAGATACTTCCTATTGCAACTTTTAATGTATTTCACTGTACTACTGTGTAAAACAACATATTTCATGACATTTCTTAGTGATAATAAACCTGATCCTGGTTCTGATTTCTAGAACTTAGTAGGGTATAGCACAGGAAAACCTTATGGCCCACGGTGATGTGCTGAACTAATTAAAGTAATAATTAAATGATTCCCTTCTGCCTACACAATGGTCCCTATCCCTTCATTCTCCTCATACTCATGTGTCTTTGTGTTATTTCGAGGCCTCCCTTGGTCAGGGCCGACCGTGGATGTTGCATCCACGCTGTCTACGTGATATGCAAGCCAGCGCAGTACGATACGGGGAGTAAGCCATTATCCATGCAGCCGGCTGTCCCTCTCCATGCAGCCGATGAATCCAAAGGGATGGCAGAGACCGGTACACTCTGGCACCAGCGGAGTTGCCAGTCTGTGTGGAACTCAATGTAGGACTGCTTAGAGGATCCTGCTCCGCGCTTTTCATCATGGTTTTCTCCCGACGCCTTACCCATCAGTGGGTATAGCTGCAAGAGAGTGGAGGCTTGAGATTGGAGTTTTCCTTCTCCCAGGTCAGCTGTCAACCATGACTGACAAACCCCATCTGCCCGAAGCGACTGGTTTTAAGGCTCCAGTAACCTGCCTTTTCTCCTTCTCCTGTCAGTAGAAACAGTTCTGCCAGGCTTTGTAGCAAAGCCAGAAGTGAAAGTCAGAAGCTGGACTTGGTTGTCATTGTCAAAGGAGGTATTGGGGCTAAGCTCCCACTATCTATTAAATGTTCTCAGCGATGAGCACCTCTTGTATTCTATAAAGCCTCTTTAAAGCCACTCTTGCATTTGCCTCCACTACCAAACCTGGAGTTGTATTCCAGGCACCAACCAATCTCTGGGTGAAAGACCTTGCTCCGCACATCTCCTTTGAATTCAATCCATTTTAGCTTAAATGCATTATCTCTAGTGTTAGATTTCTCAGCCCTGGGATAAAGATACTGGCTGCCTACCTATGCCCATCATGAATTTCTATCCGCCCCCACCAAACAGAGTCGTAGGGTAATGCAGCCCAGTGCCAGGCCCTCTAGCCAATCATAGATGCCCATCTAAGTTAGTCCCTTTTGCCCACATTTGGCCCATAGCCCTTTACGCTTTTAAACCATAAATTTCCCTTTGCTGGGAGCCAGGATGAGTGTGATGAACTATAGGGCCTCGTGTTGTGGTCAGGACCCTCCTGTTGAGGGTCTTGGTCTTAAACGTTGACTGTACTCTTTTCCATAGATGCTGCCTGGCCTGCTGAGTTCCTCCAGCATTTTGTGTGTGTTGCCTGGATTTTCAGCATCTGCATATTTTCTCTTGTTCGGAATTTAAAAAGCTGCTGTGTTTCTCTTTCCTAGCTAATATTCAAATGCACTTGTTACTTAGAGGGTTAAATTCCTAAATGAAAAGTGTTTTAAAATGTGGAGGATGTTTTCCTACGTACTTTGTTTCAACTCCTTTGTATAAACAGGATACTATGTTGAAAAATGATAACATTGTTGGCCTCCACAAACTAAATAAGAAGAGATAAAGGCACAAAGCAAGTCATATTCACCCACAGAATAAGACAAACCCTGGTGTAAATTCAAAGCTTTTCAGCCAAACTCTTGTCAAACTCTTCCAGTTTTAATGATAACCACAAACACTTCTGCAGTTCCTGGAACACTAGAGCGACACACACAGACAATGCTGGAGAAACTCAGCAGGTCAGGCAGCATCTATGGAGAGGTGCAATTCTGTCAGTAATTCAGGCCAAGACCAGTAATTCAGGACTGGAAAGGAAGAGGGAAGAATCCAGAATAAGAAGGAGGAGGAGAGGAAGGATTACCGTCTAGAAGGGGAATGAGAGTGGGCGGAGGAGGGAGGATGAAATGAGAAGCTGGGTAGTAATAGGTGGAAAGGGTGAAGAGCTGAAGAAGGGGAACCGGATAGGAGAGGGGAGTGGACCATGGGAGAAAGGGAAGGAGGAGGGGCACCGGGGAGCTGATAGGCAAGTGAAGAGAAGAGGAGGAGGGAAGCCTGAATGAGGAATGGAAGAAGACAGAAGGGGAGGGGGAGAAATTACAGGAAGGTAAAGTAATTGATGTTGGTTGGAGGGAACCTAGACAGGATATGTTTTGCTCCTCTGACCTGAGAATTGCCTGGTAGTGACAGTATCAGAAGCCATGTACTGACATGTTGAAATGGGAATGAGCAGTGCAATTAAAATAGACCATATGACCAGAATTTGGCCATCTAGCTCATCAAGTCTGCTCCACCATTCAATCATGGCTGATCCGTTTTTTCCCCTCTTCAGCCCCACTCCCATCCTTCGCCCCAGAGCCTTTGATGTTGTGCCCAATCAAGAATATATCAAGCTCTGCCTTAAATCAACCCAACCACCTGGCCTCCACAGCTGCCTGTGGTAATAAATTATGCAAATTCACTACCCTCTGGCTACAGAAATTTCTCTGAAGTTCTGTTTTAAATGGACCACCCTCTATCCTGAGGCTGTGCCCTCTTATCCTCGACTCCCCCACCATGGGAAACATCCTTTCCACATCTATCATGTCTAGGCCTTTCAACAATGGAAAGGTTTCAATGAAATCACCCCTCATTCTTCTAAATTCCAGTGAGTACAGACCCAGAGCCGTCAAAAATTCCTCACATGATAACCCTTTCATTCCCAGAATCATTCTTGTGAACCTCCTCTTGACCCTCTCCAATGCCAGCATATCTTTTCTAAGATTTGGAGCCCAAAACTGTTCACAATACTCATGGTGAGGCCTTATAAAGCCTCAGCATTACAACCTGTTCTTGTATACTAGACCTCTTGAAATGAATGATAATGTTTTATTTGGCTTCCTCACCACTGACTCAACCTGCAAGTTAACCTTCAGGGTGTTCTGCACAAGGACTCCCAAGTCCCTTTGCTTCTCAGATGTTTGGATTTTCTCCCCATTTAGAAAATAGTCTGCACATTTATTTCTATTACCAAAACACATGACCATGCATTTTCCGATATTGTATTTCATTTGCCGCTCTCTTGTCCATTCTCCTAATCTGTCTCAGTCCTTCTGCATCCTACCTGTTTCCTCAACACTACCTGCCCCTCCACCAATCTTGGTATCATCTGAAAACTTGGCAACAAAGCCATCCATTCCATCATCTAAATCATTGATATGCAGCATAAAAAGAAGTGGTCCCAACACCGATCCCTGTGGAACACCACTAGTCACTGGCAGCAAACCAGAAAAGGATCCTTTTACTCCCACTTGCTACCTCCTTCCAATCAGCCAATGCTACAACCATGCCAGTAACTTTCCTGTAATGCCATGGGCTCTTAACTTGCTAAGCAGCCTCATGTGTGGCACCTTGTCAATGGCCTTCTGAAAATCCAAGTACACAAAGTCCACTGCACCTCTTGATCTATGCTACATGTAATCTTCTCAAAGAATTACAATAGGTTTATTGGGCAAGATTTTCCCTTGAAGAAACCATGCTAACTTTGTTCTATCTTGTCATGTGTCACAAAGTACTTCATCACCTCATCCTTAACAATTGATTCTAACATCTTTCCAAACACTGAGGTCAGGCTAACTGGTCTATAATTTCCTTTCTGCTGCCTTTCTCTTTTTTTAAAGAATAGGCAACATTTGCAATTTTCTAGTCCTCTGCCACAATGCCAGAGTCCAATGATTTTTGAAAGGTCATTGCTAATGCTTCCACAATCTATACTGCTACTCCTTTCAGAACACTAGGGTGCAGTTCATCTGACCCGGGTGACTTGTGTGCTCTTAGGTTTTCAGCTTTTTGAGCACCTTCTCCCTTGTAATAGCAACTGCACTCACTTCTCTTCCTTCACACTCTACAACATCTGCCACACTGCTAGTGTCTTCCACAGTGAAGGCTAATGCAAAATACTCTTTGGGTTCAGCTGCCATCTCCTCAGCCCCCACCTCATTTTCTAGCGATCCGATATCCACTCTCATCTCCCTTTTATTTTTCACCCACTTTTACCGTCTTTTTCTAGCTTGCTTTCATATTTCATCTTTCCCTCTAGTTTAATACATAACACCCAATCCAGTATAGCTGATCCGCAAGTGGACAGCCAGAGACTTTCTCATGGCAAAAATGGCTAATTTATAATGTTGAGTGGAAGGTACAGAAGGAAGACAGAGGCAGGATTTTTATACAGAGTGGTGGGTGAGTGGAACGCACCACCAGAGGCAGCGGTAGAGGCAGATACTTTAGGGGTATTTTAGAGACTCATAGATTGGCACGTGGACGAATGAAAAATAGAGAGCAATGTGGGAGGGAAGGGTTAGATTGATCCTGGAGTAGGTTAAAAGGTTGGCACAGCATCTTGGGCTGAGCTGCCGGTATGATTATATCGTTCTATGCGAACAGTGCTTCTCTTGCTGTCGACATAGAGCACGTTCTTTTGGATTTTCTTCCGAGACTAGCTGGAAGGACTGGGGTGTCTGAAGGTGAATGGCGCTGACAATTTTCCTTTTTGCATGTTTGCAGGGAGGGCCTGGGGAAGGGCTGCTTCCAGACAAATGCACGGAGGCGAAACACAAGTTGCAGCTGGTAAATCACCGTGACGGTGACAGTGATAACAACCCTGGTTCTGATTCCAATTCCAGTTTGGCTCAGTGAAGGGCGCAGTCTGGTCTGTCTGAAACTCTTTAGTCTCCCAGTATAACGAGATATTCCATAAGGTAATTCTGGCTGACTCGTACGTTCCACAGTCCATCAGTGCAGCCAATGCAAAGACTGCAGGGGAAAGAAAGTAGTCAATGGTTTCCTGCTACTGGAGACTGAGGGTCTGGACTCTGAGTCACAGCCCTGCAATATTCTGATGTACATAGAATGTATTATGTTGTTGACACAATAAATGTCACTGAAGACGTCTGCTGAATTATGGTAACTCCTATGTGTTCTGTTATGAATAGAATTTGCTTTTAAAATCATTGGGCATTTGTTTATTATTCTCACACATTCCGAGACACAAGGGAAAGTCTGTGCTTGCTTGCCAGTCAGACAGATCATTCCGTGCATCACTACATTGAGTTAGCACAATAAGGAAACTGAACAGATTACAGAATATCATGTCACCATTAAAGAGACAGTGCAGATTCAGATTCATTTATCATTGAAACATACAGCGAAATGTGTCGTTGGCGTTAGCAACCAACACAACCTCGGGGCCTGCTGAGGGGGGCAGGCTGCAAGGGTCACCACACACTCCAGTGGCAGCATTGCACACCCTCGATCATCAGCAGAACACAAGCAGCAACGAAGCGACAACAGCAACACAGGTCCCTTTCCTCCCACCCACCCTCATGCCCACACGATCCAGGACAGATTTCCAGTCAGCTGGCTTCAATTCCTCAACTTCAGCCAGGCCTTCAGGCTCCGAAATTTGGTACCAATCTCCTCGGACTAGCTGATGATGAGACCCTGAGCTCCAGGCCTGAACTCCGGGTCTGCCGACTGACCGGTCCTCGTGCCTCCTGCTTGCATAGAGTCTCAGCTCTGGGACAGCACAATATCCACGGATGTCTTTCGTCAGCCGTCCATGCTGCTGGCCTCTGAGTGTGCAGTCGCTCATTGTCCCTAAACCCTAACCCGACCTGTAAGCCCTCCCTGACCCCAAAACTACCCTCATGAACTTAAAAAACTACTAAAACCCTGACAAGCTAGACTGAGAGATCTTTATCGTAGGGTAGGCCTGGTCAAGCATTAAAAAATGTTTGTAAAGTGCATTCTAATCCCAGCCCACCTGACAGAGCAGGATCGGCCGATGTGCTGATATTAGAGAGGATGAGAATGAAAGGCTTATTGTATAAGGAGTGATTGATGGCTCTGGGCCTGTACTTGCTGCAATGTGGGGGGGGGGGGGGGTTTCTCGTTGAAACCTATCAAATGTTGAAAGGCCTAGATAGAGGGTACGTGGACAGGATGTTTCCTATAACGGGTGTGGGGGGGGGGGGAACTCTAGGACCAGAGGACACGGAATAGAGGGATGCCTATTTCAAATGGAGATGAAGAATTTCTTTAGCTGGAGGGTGGAGAATCTGTGGAATGCATTGCCACAGGCGGCTGTGAAGGCTACGTCACTGGCTGTACTCAAGGCAGAGGTTGAGAGGTTTTTGATTAGTCAGGGTGCGAGAGGTTATGGGGGCTAGGGCAGGAGATTGGGGTTGAGAGGGAACTAGTTCAGCCATGCTGAAATGGCAGAGCAGACTCGACGGGCTGAATGGCCTAATTCTGGTCCTATGTGTTGTGATCTTATGGAATTCAGGCAGCACCTGAGGAAACACATGAGCAGTCCTGGACTAGGCCACAGGTTTCGGGCAGAACGGCCCCTGGAACTTAGAGACAGGGTGAGGGGCAGCCGAGGGGAATCACAGCCAAGGGTGTGGTGTCTCAGTCTGAGCGATCTCCGGCAACTGGCAGCTGCAAGGTGGGTGGAGAGAATGGTAGGGTGGAGAAGGAAGGGCTTCAAAAGCAAAAGGGGACGAAGAGAGATGATTACCAAGGGAGAGTTTGAAGGGTGTTAGGGGCTGAGGGAGGTAACTCCAAATCAGAGATTGTGTCAGGGAGGGTGAACTGAGTGGGGAGGGAGATCGGGTACCAGGATCATAAGCATTCACATCATTAGGGTGTTCAGAGTATATATTGGTGTGTGTGTGTGTGTGTGTGTGTGTGTGTGTGTGTGTGTGTGTGTGTGTGTGTGTGTGTGTGTGTGTGTGTGTGTGTGTGTGTGTGTGTGTGTGCGTGTGTGAGTGTGTGTGTGTGTGCGTGTGTGTGTGTGTGCGTGTGTGTGTGTGTGTGCGTGTGTGTGTGTGTGTGTGTACGTGTGTGTGTGTGTGTGTGTGTGTGTGTGTGTGTGCGTGTGTGTGTGTGTGTGTGTGTGTGTGTGTGTGTTTGTGTGTGTGTGTGTGTGTGTGTGTGTGTGCGTGTGTGTGTGTGTGTGTGCGTGTGTGTGTGTGTGTGTGTGTGTGTGTGTGTGTGTGTGTGTGTTTATTGGTCGGTGATCCAAGGCTGTTTGTCAAGCAAACGGGATCACCTGCCTGCTGCACAGAGACGGTTTCCTGTCACGTTCTCAAGGGGAGCTGCCCTGCACTGGCCGCTCCATGTTAACAGAGCAGACTCTCAATCCCTGATCCAGCCTCATGAGGAAAGGGGAGGTAGGAGACCTGGGATGGGTGAGTAGGGTGATTCTGGAGTGTGCAATGCTTAAAGGGAGGGAACTGGTGAGGCTGATGGGGGTGCTTAAGGGGGGTGAGTAGGGTGATTCTGGAGTGTGCAATGCTTAAAGGGAGGGAACTGGTGAGGCTGATGGGGGTGCTTAAGGGGGGTGAGTAGGGTGATTCTGGAGTGTGCGACGTTTATAGGGAGGGGAGCTTGAGGTATTTATTTAGTGTTACAATGTGGATAGGCCCTTCTGGCTCTTCTGAGAAACGCCTACCATCTCCAATTTACGACCGCAAGGCTATAAAACATAGCAGAATTAGGCCATTCAACCCATCGAGTCTACTCCACCATTCCATCATAGCTAATCCTGGATCCCACTCAATTCTATACACCTGCCTTTCTCTCCATGTCTGTTGATGTCCCGACCAATCAGGAATCTATCAGCTTCCACTTTGAGTATACCCACTGCAGTCTGTGGCAGAGAATTCCACAGAGTCACCACTCTTTCGCTAAAAAAAAAATCCTCCTTTGTTCTAAAAGGACACCCCTCAATTTTGAGGCAGTGCCCTCTAGTTCTGGATACCCCCCCATCAGAAACATCCTCTCCACATCCACTCTATCTGGTCCTTTCAACATTCAGTAGGTTTCAATAAGATCCCCCTGCATTCTTCTAAATTCCAGTGAGTACAGGCCCAAAACTGCAAAACGTTCCTCATATGTTAATCCCTTCAGTCTCAGAATCATCCTTCTTAATCTCCTCTGGACTCTCTCCAACGACGACACATCCTTTCTGAGATATGGGGCCCAAAGCTGTTGACAACACTTCAAATGTGGCCTGCCTCCAAGTTCTAAAGCCTCAGCATAATCTCCTTACTTTTATATTCTATTCCCCTTGAACTAAATGCCAACATTGCATTTGCCTTCATTACCACAGATTCAACCTGTAAATTAACCTTCTGGGAGTCTTGCATGAGGACTCCTAAGTCCCTCTGCACCTCTGATGTTTCAACCTTCTCCCCATTCAGATAATAGTCCGCACTAATGTTCCTTTTACCAAAATGCATTATCATACATTACCAAAACTGTGTTCCATCTGCCACTTGTTTGCCCATCCTTCCAATTTGTCTAAATACTGCTGCAATTGCATTGCTTCCTCAGCACTACCTACCTCTCCACCTACCTTCGTATCATCCGCAAATTTTGACATAAGGCCAGCAGTCCCATTATCCAGATCACTCACAAAGTGAAAAGTAGTGGTCCCAATACTGTCACCTGAGGAACACCACTACCCAGCCAAAAAGGCCCACTTTATTCCCACTTCCTACCTCCTGCCTGTCAGCCATTCTGCTATCCAGGCCAGTATCTTTCCTGTAACACCATAGTATTTAATCTTGTTAAGCAGCCTAATGTATGCCTTACCAAATGCCTTCTGAAAATCCAAGTAAATGCCTCTCCTTTGTCACCCTGTTTGTTACTTCCTCCAAGAACTCTAATAGATTTGTCAGGCAAGATTTCCCTTCACAGAAACCATGCTGACTTTGACTTATTTTATCATTAGTCTCCAAGTACCCTGGAACATCATCCTTAATATTAGAATATTAAGGATGATGTTTCCTTATTAATATTAGGCCTCCATCACACCACTCCCACAGAACAATGACTGAAACTGTGAGCACACACAAGGACTCAAATACTTGCACTAACGGCACTTTGTGCATTACTGTGACATTCTGGTGCTGCTGCAACTTATTTTCTGCTACTTATCTATTTAATACCGTTTTTCTATTACTGCCTTGTTTTTATCTACCGCTTTGTTTGATTTTCTGAGAGGAAGCCAGAGTTTCATTGTACCTATGTATGATGACAATAAAGATCATTCAATTCAATTCTTCCCCTTTGCCATCAGATTTTTCAATGGTCAAAATTGAACACTATCTCACTATTCCTCTATTAGTCTATCTACCCACCATCTATCTGCCTACCTATCCGTTCATTCATTCATTTACTCTTGTAGACTATAGTAATTTTTAAATATAGCTTGCACCGTACTGCTGCCACAGAGCAACAAAGTTCACATCACGTCATTGATAATAAACCTGATTCTGATTCTGAAAATGAAGTAGGTCATAGACTGCAGGAAGAGAAATTGTGCAACTTGTGACCTGCTGAGTTCCTCCAGCAGTTTGTGCGGGGTGCTATTTGTGGAATGTCTACAAAATGGCTTTTTACAGCCCACCAGGAGCAGGGAATTCTGGATTTGGCGTTGTGGAATGAAACAGACTTTATTGCTCTTTTAATGTGGTAAAGTATCATTTTTGTACCATTAAAAGTGCATTTTAATCTCATGTGATGATTAACACTAAGTGGGCTGCGTGGTACTGGTTTTGGAGTCATTGATTCCTCATTTTAAACAGAAATCCTTTAATTTATTTTTGTTTTGTTTGCCCTTTACTCATTTTCCATCCCTTTATTTCTTTTTATCTTTCTCCTCCCCATCTTTCTCTCTTTTCCCTCACTGCCACTGTTTCCAGCTCACCCTTTCTTTTCCTTGACATCCTTCCCCCTCATTTTCTCTCTTTCTTCCCCCCGCCACCCCCCATTTCCTCCTTTCTTTGTGGGGTTTTCCTGAAATGTTGACCTTCCCTTGATATGTTGCTTTCTTGGGAGTTTCCTGTCTTGCATTCACAATGACTGTATCAGTAGCAAAGACGCGTGTCATTGCTTCTTGCAAATCTCACAAAGGTAGATTAACTCCTTCCTCATTACTAAATGTGGATGTAATTCACATTATGGAAGTTTAATTTCATTCTGTAAGCTTCTTTAGATGCCGGATATTCAAAGAAGCTTCAGGCAATGGGTTTGTACACATCTAACAAAGGGATGTGACATTGTTCAAAGTTTAATGTAAATTCATTATCAATGTACCGAATTATCGTTCATTTTATCATGGGCATTCATAGTAGAACAAAGGAATGCAATGGAATCCATGAGAAACTAAAGACAGGTACAAAGATCAGAAGGATCCTGTTCTTAACATCCACTGATGCCCCACCCAATGAAGTAAATTCCACAGCATTTGGCAAACCAGCCACCTTGCTCAAATTACCAACGTTTTTTTTAATTTAAAAAAAATGTATATATGCACTTCATCAACAAAAGTATTCAGCAATGCTATAATCCACTATCTTTTATCCCCCAGGAATTCTGAATGTACTTCAAGTTCCTAGGTGTGAGCATTAATGAAAGCCAATTAACATCGGTCCCAGCACATAAATGTCACAGCCAAGGATGCTCACCAGTGGGCCCACTTCCTCATGAGTCTAAAGATATTCAACTTGTCTTGATCAACCCCTACCAATTTTTATCAATGTACCATAGAAGAGTGGGCTCCCTCACCTCCAACCCTCTGACTCTCAATACAGGAGCCCCTTGGGGCTGCATTCTGAGTCCTCCCTGTACACACATGACTGTATCGCCACCCACAGCTCCAGCCTGATAATTATATTTGCCGACGACACTACATTGATTGGCCTAATCTCAAACAATAACGAGGCAGCCTACAGTGGTGTCAAGGAAACAACCTCTCCCTCAATGTCACAAAATTAAAAGGAGCTAGTTGTGGAGGAATGGAGACGGTCTAACCCCTCTTGACATCAATGGATCTGTGGTTGAGAGGGTAAACAGCTTTAAGTTCCTCAACATCCACATCACCGAGAACCTCACGTGGTCTGTACACACCAGCTGTGTGGTAAAAAAGGCACAACAGCATCTCGTTCACCTCAGATGGTTGAGTATGTTTGGTATGGGTGCCCAAATCCTAAGAACTTTCTACAGGGGCACAATTGAGAGCATCTTGACTGGCTGCATTACTGCCTGGTGTGGGAACTGTACCTCCCTTAATTGCAGGACTCTGCAGAGAGCGGTGCGGACAGCCCAGCATATCTGTCTTTGTGAACTTCCCATGATTCAGGACATTTACAAAGACAGGTGTGAAAAAAGGGCCCGAATCATAATTGGAGACCCGAGTCACCCCAACTACAATCTATTCCAGCAGCTACCATCTGGAAAGTGGTACCGCAGCATAAAAGCCAGGACCAACAGGCTCTGGGACAGCTTCTTCCATCAGGCCATCAGACTGATTAACTCACACTGATTTGAGTGTATTTCTATTTTACATTGACTGTTCTATTTATTATAAATTATTATAAATTACAATGATTGCACATTGCACATTTAGATGAAGAATATAACGTAGAGATTTTTCCTCCTCGTGTATGTGAAGGATGTAAGAAATAAAATCAATTCAATTCAATTCAATAGAAAGTATCCTATCTGGATGCATAACGGGTTGGTATAGCAACTGTTCTGCATCTGACCACGAGAAACTGCGGAGAGTCGTGCACACAGCTCAGAGTTCAGAACACACTCATTATCAAGGTATATATACACATCCTTGAGATTCGTCTCCTTACAGGTGGCCACAGAAACACTAAACCCAAAAGCACTCATTAAAAACAAGACTGTCAGACACCCAGAGCGCAGTGAGAAAGAAAAGTCATGCAAGCAACGAAAGTAACCAAAGAGCACTCAGAACTGAAGTTTTACGAAAGACCTGAAGCCGCTGCGCTTGGAGCAGGCCACAGCCTCAGTTCATCACAAGGCTGAGTAAACACCACAGAGCACCGTGCAGAACCAGGCAAAACAGTGCTTCCCTCTCCTCCCATCCTGACACCCTGACCTTTTCAATTTGGCCCTGTGCTTACATCGGGTCATTCCTCGCTCTCAGACAGCAGTGGGGCCTGGACCCCTCTGCCACTATTCAGCACGTACCCAACATTTCCAATTTGGCCTGGCGCTTAAATTGAACAGACATTGGGACTTTTCTCACATCCGCCACCTTCAACTGGCTGCACCATGTTTCGCCTTGACCTTCGCCTATACCTCCTCCTCCTGCCTCCACTCACCCAGCCTCACCTCTGCACCCCTCTCCATCATTCTTAATAAAGTGCTATCAATACTGTGTTTAGTGGTTTATTTGGTTTTATATTTTCCTGCCTACAGGTAGCCGCTGGGCATCACCAGTGCCATTTACAACCGGAAACCAGCCGTTTCTCTAAGGACTCTGTCTATTCTTCTGACTGCCTCAGTAAAGCATCCAGCACAATCAAAGATCCCACCCATCGCAGGCATTCTCTCCTTCCCCATCAGGTAGAAGATCTAAAAGCCTGAAAGCACATCGCACCACTGTTACCAGACTCTTGAACTGCCTCTTGTCTAATAAGATGGATTCCTCTCTGCACAACCTACATTGTTATGACTTTGCATTGCTATTGCTGTCTACTCTGTCACTGTGCCTGCCAAAGGCAGACCAATGGTCGCTTCAATACCCAAAATCCTCAGTGTTCAAAAAAACTGCTCTATATATTAGATGAAACGGTGGGCCAGATGTAACAAACTTGGTCATGTTGTTAGCTGTCCCAGTCCAAAACCTGTCATCCCAGACCACATTCATGTCCACTCCCAGGAGAAGCTGGGCGAGCAGCAGTGAGCAACTCCAGATAAACTTTGCACAGCAATAACTTTGCACAGCAATGCTTAAAATTTTCCAAAAGTAAGAAAGGGAAGCAGAGGTAGGGAGTGTTGAGTCAACCAGTCGCAGCAACAGGATGTATGGTCGGAGTGTTAACCAGAGCTTCCTGCTGGGCAACTGTGATTCATGGAGGCAGTTCATGAGCTGGAGGCTTCACAGGGTGTTGTCACTGAGAGCGGGGATATTCAGGTTGAAGTCCTAGGTGTTGTCATTCAACTTGCATAAGGTAAATGAAACATCTGGGGCCACGGTTCACAACTGAAGTCTGGTGGTCACACACAGCACATGTAGCTATGATCCAACCCATACAGTCTCGAAATAACATCCGCACAAGTCCCTGAGTGTCATGGCATGAAGATTGACAGGTTGATATAAAAGGCAATGTGTATGCTCATGTAAGGCAGTATAATGCTGTTGGCACTGTTATAATAACACAAGCAGCCATTTAACAACAGCAATAAAAGTTGACAAGTGTGGCCAGTGCAGGATAAGAGTGTGTCTACGTACGTACAGATCACTGGTGATATCTCGCAGACAGCTTTCCCACCCCTGTGCTTGCAGCCTGCAAACGCTGCACACTGTCTTCCCATATACGGCAGAGCATGAGCCCGAGAAAGCACTGTAAACTACGCATCACATTCCCTGGCCAAATAAGGGAGGACTTGACCCCACAGACAATCCAATGCTGGAAACAAAATACCACTTTTCCAGAAGCAACTTCTTAAATCCCCACTAATTCTCACACTCATTAACACCACCTTTCCCTATGAATCCCTCTCTCCCCATAAATCACTCTCTCCACAAGCCTCACACCCCTCCATAAACACTACTTCCTTCCTTAAAAACATCTTCTTCCTCCACATAAACCTCATCCCTCCCTATAAATACAGCCCCTTCCCTAAAAATGCCTCCACCTTCTGATGAATGCCTCCCACTCTCTGTAAATATGGGCGTCAGAGTAGCACGATGCGAATCCAGGTAGAGGCAATGCAATTTGGAGTTCTGTCCTGGCTTCCTCTACAAGGAGTTTGTATTTTCTGCCCAAGGAATGCCTGCATTTTCTCTAGGTGCTTTGCTTTCCTCCCAGAGACCTGACTGCAACCTCAACTTTGCTGTGTCCTTTAATATCAGCTATTGCAGAGATCAAAAACTTATCTGTCTCATCCTAATACAGTTCATCTCCAGTTACAAATGGCCAATTTGTGTATAGCCCCATATCTAAGAAAGGATATGCTAGCATTAGAGAGGGTTCACAGGAGGTTTACGAGAGTTTTCTGGATAATTGGGACCTATTCTGGGGTAGGTGTGACCTGTACAAAAGGAAGTGGTTGCACTTGAATCTGAGGGGACCAATATTCTTGCGAGTCAGTTTACTAGAGCTGTTGGGAATGGTTTAAACTAAGATGGCAGGGTGATGGGAACCAGTATGTCTGAGCTGAGGATGAACTGGCAGGTTTTCAAGTAGATGATGGGTGTAACATGAATGTAAGGAAGGGCAAGCCAGTAATTGGGTTCAGATGCAGACAGAGCAACAAGTTAAATTGTATCACAGAGGCGAAGAATGCAGGGTGAAGGTGCTGTATTTGAATCTATGTAGCATTTGGAGTAAGGTTGACAAACTCGTGATGCAATTATAGATTGGTCGGTATGATGTCATGGCTGAAAGAAGGTCGTAGTTAGGAGTTTAACATCAAAGGATATATTTAAAAGGACAGGCAGGAAGGCATAGGTGGTGGTGTGGCTCTGTTGGTAAGAGGTGGAATAGCATTTTTAGAAAGAGGTGAAATAGGGTCAGAGATATATTATTGTGAGTGGAGTTAAGAAACTGCAAGGGTAAAAAAAACCGCAATGGGAATCATATATAGGCCTCCAAATAGCAGCCAAGATGTGGGGCTGAGATTGCAAAGGGAGCTGGAAAAGGCATGTAATAAGGGTAATGACACCAATTGTAATGGGAGCTTCAATATATAAGGGGATTGGGAAAATCAGGCTGATGTCAGATCGTAAGAGAGTGAGTTTGTTGAATACCTCTGAGATGGCTGTTTACAGCAAGCAGCTTGTGCTTGAGCCTACTCAGGGAAAGGCTATCCTAGATTCGGTGTGGTGTATTAACCCAGATCTTATTGGGGAGCTTAACGTAAAGGGACCCTTAGGAGGCAGTGATCACAATATGATTGAATTCATACTGCAATTTGAGAGCCAGAAACATAAATCGCATGTATCAGTATCACAGTGGGAATTATAGAGGCATAAGAGAGGAGCTTACCCAGGAGGATTGGAGGAAGATACAGGCGGGGATGATGGCAGAGTAGAGATAGCTGAAATGTTTGGGAGTAGTTCAGACTGCACCCTGCAGTGGATAGTGAGGTCAGCTGAGAAGATCATCAGGGTCTCTCTTCCCGCCATCACGGACATTTACACTACACGCTGCATCCGCAAAGGAAACAGCATTATGAAGGACTCCTCATACAATCTCTTCTCCCTCCTGCCGGCTGGGAAAAGGCTCTGAAGCATTCGGGCTCTCACGACCAGACTAGGTAACAGTTTCTTCCCCCAAGCTATCAGACTCCTCAATACTGGAAGCCTGGACTGACACCTTGCCCTATTGTCCTGTTTATTATTTATTGTAATGCCTGCACTGTTTTTGTGCACTTTACGCAGTCCTGGGTAGGTCTGTAGTCTAGTGTAGCTTTTTCTGTGTTGATTTTTTTTACGTAGTTCAGTCTAGTTTTTGTACTGTGTCATGTAACACCATGGTCATAAAAAACGTTGTCTCAGTTTTACTGTGCACTGTACCAGCAGTTACGGTAAAAATGACAATAAAAGTGACTTGACTTGACTTGATGTGCAGGGTTGATATGTCGGACAGAAGTTCTCAAATGGCAGAGGTAGGGAACCGTGTCAACCTCCAGTGGCGGCAAAACTCTCAATGGCCACGATTAAATATTTTCGTTTCAGCCTGACACAGCTAAAAAAACACAACGGCTTCTGAGGTCAGTACGGTTAACAAAGGTGTCATAATGCGATTAAATGAACAATCGCTACTTAAACTGGTGGAAACAAAGCCGATTGTGAAACGTGGCTGCAGGTCAGGAATACAAGTGCGTTTAAGGAAACGGGGTTTAAAACTCCCTGTACAGTACTGACTATCTTCCTGGTGAGCGGGCAGTCTCTGGTGAATAAAATCGATGATCTCAGAGCCAGGGTGCTGAATCAGAGGAACTTTAGGACCGCGTGAGTCCTTTGTGTCACAAACCTTGGTTAACCCCTTCCGTACTGGATGCAGCGATTCTGATCGACCGGTTTACTATACACCGTTAGGATAGATCTATAGAGTCCGAAGCAGAGATGGAGGAGTACGCCTCATGATCAGCTCCTCTTGGTGCACAAATATATCAGTGCTAACTCGATTCTGCTCACCAGACATGGAATACCTTGCAGTTAACCATGTCGAAAGGTTTCAGCCTGAAACGTCGGCTGTACTTTTTTTCCAATGATGCTGCCTGGCCTGCTGCGTTCTTCCAGTATTTTGTGTGTGTTGCTCAGATCTCCAGCATCTGCAGATCTTTTCTTTCAGGAGATTTCCGGGATCATTTTGGTAGCTTTATGCATTCCACCTCAGGCCAATGTCAATCTGCCTTAATGACAGTGATGAAATGCTTTGAGAGGTTCGTTATGACTGGACTGAACTCCTGCCTCATCAAGGACCTGGACCCATTGCAATTTACCTATCGCCACAATAGGTCAACGGCAGACACAATCTCAATAGCTCTCCACACGGCTTTAGACCACCTGGGCAACACAAACACCTACATCAGGATGCTGTTCATCAACTATGGCTCAGCATTTAACACCAGTATTCCCACAATCCTGATTGATAAGTTACAGAAGCTGGGCATCTGTAGCTCCCTCTGCAATTGGATCCTTGACTTCCTAACTGGAAGACCACAATCTGTGCAGGTTGTTGATAGTATCTCCTCCTCACTGACATCAACACTGGCACACTTCAGGGGTGTGTGCTTAGCCCACTGCTCTACTCTCTGTATACACATAACTGTATGGCGTGGCATAGCTCTAATACCATCTATAAATTTGCTGATGATACAACCATTGTTGGTAGAATCTCAGGTGGTGACGAGAGGGTGTACAGGAGTGAGATATGCCAACTAGTGGAGTGGTGTCACAGCAACTATGAATGGTGGAATTCAACATCATTAAGATGAAAGAGCTGATTGTGGACTTCAGGAAGGATAAGATGAAGGAACACATACTGGGATCAGAAGTGGAGAGAGTGAGCAGTTTCAAGTTCCTGGGTGTCAAGATCTCTGAGGAGCTGACCTCGTCCCAACCTACTGATGCAGCTATAAAGAAGGCAAGACGGAGACTATATTTCATCAGGAGTTTGAAGACATTTGGTATGTCAACGAATACACTCAAAAACTTCTATAGATGTACTGTGGAGAGCATTCTGACAGGCTGCATCATGTCTGGTATGGCAGGGGTGGGGGGTGGGGGAGCTGCTGCACAGAATCGAAAGAGGCTGCAGAGGATCATAAATTTAGTCGGCTCCTTCTCAGGTACTATTGTACAACGTACCCAGGACATCTTCAGGGAGTGGTGTCTCAGAAAGGCAGTGTCCATTATTAAGGACCCCCAGCAACCAGGGCATGTCCTTTTCTCACTGTTACTATCAGATAGGAGATACAGAAGCCTGAAGGCACACATTCAGCAATTCAAGAACAGCTTCTTCCGCTCTGCCATTTGATTCCTAAATGGACATTGAGCCCATGAACACTACCTCACTTTTTAAATATATATTATTTCTGTTTTTACACAATTTTTAATCTATTCAATAAACATGTACTGTAATTGATTTACTTATGTATTTATTCTTTTCATCTAGATTATGTGTGGCATTGAACTGCTGCTGCTGTTAACAAATTTCATGGCACATGCTGGTGATAATAAACCTGATTCTGATTAAGGACCACATAAAAGCCAAGGAAAGGGCATGTAAGTTGGATGATTGGGAAGCTTTTAAAATCCAACTAAAGACAACTAAGAAACTATAAGAAGGGAAAAGATGAAATCTGAGGATGGACTAGCCAATAGTATAAAGCAGGATACTAAAAGTTTTTTCAATTATATAAAGAGTAAAAGGGAGGTGAAAGTTGATATTCGACCACTGGAAAATGATACTGGTGAGGTAGTGATGGAGGCCACAGCTCTGGGGTAGAAGCTGTCCCTCAGTCTATTTGTTCTGGTTTTTAGTGTCCTGAACCTTTTGCTGGATGGCAGCAGGTCAAACAGGGAGTGGCCAGGGTGTGTGGTGTCTCTGGTTATGCTGACAGCTTTCCTCCTGAGTCTGCTGGAATAGATGGTGTCCAGTCCTCGTAACTCCATCTTGACAATTCACTGTCAGGAATCTATTCCTAAAACTTTATTCAATGATAAAGGATCAACTTTATTCACCCTAAATATTTACATGTATTAGGAAATTGGTGTGGTGATGCCGTCTCAGTCCTGCTCATCCAACCTGGAACATCTTGTGATCAAGTGTCATCCATTTTATCTGCCCTGGGATTTTACAGCCATCCCACCTCAGGCCAATGTCAAACAGACTCCAGATGAACTGAAACGCAATTAACAGGCATGAAACAGCACACTGTGTTTCCTTCCCCATCATTTTTGGGGGATTTTAATCAGGCTAGCCTGAAGAAGTCTCTAAATAATTATTACCAACATTTCACTTGTGAAACCTGAGGAGACAACACATGGGAGCACTGTTACAGCACCATCAAGAGCACTTACCATGCCATCCCGCACCCACAGCCCAGATAGTCTGATCACCCAGCTGTACTTCCACTCCCTGGGTATAGGCAGAGACTGAAGACCGCAGCACCAGTCGGGAGGACCAAGTAAGTATGGACAGGGGAAGCACAGGAGTGCTTACAGGTCTCGTCTGAATGAGTACACCACAGCTGTCACTGACTTCATTAAAACCTGTGTGGATGAGTGTGTGCCTACGAGAACTTACTGTACATATCCAAATCAAAATCCACTGATGAATCAGGAGGTTCATGGTCTGCTGAGGTCTAGATCTGTGGCATTCAAAGTTAGTGATCCATGACTGTACAGGTTCGACTTACAGAGGGCTACCTTAAGAGCAAAAGAGGGACTCGATTGAGGTTAGAGGCGGAATCGGAAGCACATTAACTCTGTCAGGGTTTGCAGCCCATTACTGCCTGAACAGCAAAACTTAGTATCACGAATGGCCGTGAAGCTTCATCCCAGACGAGCAAGCACCTTTAATGTTCGCTGTGAAGGGGAGAATAAAACTATAGCCATGGGGATCCCTGCAGCACCTGGTGGCCCTGTGACCTCTGTCTCAGAGGCTGACGTCAGGCTGTCCTTCAAGAGGGTGAACCTCGCTGGGCAACTGGCAGCAGTGGAGTACTGGGTAGGGCTCTGAAAACCTGTGCCAACCAACTAGTGGGGGTGTCTAAAAGACATTTTCAGTCCGAAGTTCGCACCTCCTTCAAAAGGGCAACAATTACAACCAGTGCCCAAGAAGAGCAGGATGAGCTGACTTAACAAATATCATCCAGGTGAACTCACAGCTACAGTGATGATGTACTTTGATAGGTTGGTTATAGCGAGAATTAACTTCTGTCTTAGCAAGGACCTGGACAGACTTCAACTGATTTGAATTGAATTGCCTTTATTCCTTACTTCTTTCACATTCATGAGGGGTAAAAATCTTTACGTTATGTCTCCATCTAAATGTGCAGTGTGCAATCATAGTAATTTATAATAAATAGAACAGTCAATGGAACATAGAGTACATTCAGATCAGTGTGAGTTCATCAGTCTGATGGCCTGGTGGAGGAAGCTGTCCCGGAGGCTGTTGGTCCCGGCTTTTATGCTGCGGTACCATTTCCCAGATGGTAGCAGCTGGAATAGATTGTGGTTGGGGTGACAGTGATCCTTTTGGCCCGTTTTACACACCTGTCCTTGTAAATTTCCTGAATCACGGGAAGTTCACAACTACAGATGCACTGGTCTGTCTGCACCACTCTCTGAAGAGTCCTGCGATTAAGGGAGGTACAGTTCCCATACCAGGCAGTGATGCTTTCAATTGAGCCCCTGTAGAAAATTCTTAGGATTTGGAGGCCCATACCGAACTTTGTCAACTGCCTGAGGTGAAAGAGGCGCCATTGTGCAGACAGCTGGTGTGTACAGACCACGTGAGGTCCTCAGTGATGTGGATCCCGAGGAACTTAAAGCTGTTCACCCTCAACCCCAGATGCACTGATGTCAATATGGGTTAGCCCATCTCTATTCCACCTTTAATCTTCAACCAGCTCCTTTGCAACATTGAGGGAGAGGTTGTTTTCTTGACACCACTGTGTCAGAGAGCTGACTTCCCTGTAGGCCACCTCTTTATTGTTTGAAATTAGGCCAATCAATTTACTGTTGTCAGAAAGTTTAATCGCCAGATTGGAGCTGCTACAATAAGTCTACAGCAGATGAAATCTCATTGCCTGTTCATGCAGCCTAGGGTCACCTGGACTATACTAATACTCATGTTTGACAGCTGTTTGTGGACTACAGCTCACAATCATTTAACACAATCGTTCCTGTTCAAACAGCTCCAAAACCTGGGTTTCTGTACCTCCCTCTGAAACTGGATCCTCGACTTGCTCACCAGAAGACCACAGCCTGTGCAGGTTCGAAACAACATGTCCTCCTCACTGAGGAGCCAGAGTCAAGCCACAGCCACAGCGATGTGAGCTTGGCCCACTGCTCTCGTCCCTCCACTCCCGTGACTGAGTGGCTAGGCTCAGCTCAAATGCCAACTACAAATTTGCTGATGACACAAATGTTGCTGACAGATCTTCACATAGTGACAAGAAAGCATACAGGAGCAAGATGTACGTTGGAGTCGATTGTTAAGAATGTAGTTTTGGGTTAATTAAAGGCATATGATAAAATAGGCCATAGTCAGCATGGTTTCTTCAAGGGAAAATCTTGCCTGACAAATCTGTTTGAATTCTTTGAAGAAATAAGCAGGATAGAAAAAGGAGAATCAGTTGAAGTTGTGTACTTGAATTTTCAGAAGCCGTTTGGCAAGGAGCCACACATGAGGCTACTTAACAAGCTATGATCTCATGGAGTTACAGGATATTAGCATAGATAAATCAGTGGCTGATTGGCAGAAGGCAAAGAGTTGGAATAAAGTGAGCCTTTTCTGATTGTGTGCCGGTGACTAGTGGTGTTCCACAGCGATGGTGTTGGGACCAATTCTTTTTACATTATAAGTCAATGACTTGGATCAGTGGTTCCCAACCACAGGGCCGCGGACTGGTACCAGGCCACAAAGCACGTATTACCAGGCCGCGAGGAAGCGGTATGGTTTGTCGATATGAAACGATATGTGTCAGCTGTACCTTTCCACATTCCCTGTCATGCCCACTGTTGAACTTGAACGCACGCGAGGTCATTACCCACGCGATGTCATCAGTCAGTCATTAACCTACAACTACACGATGAGTGAAAAACAAACATCACTTGAGAGTTTCCTTGGAAGAGGTGGTAGGCCACATAAAAGGCCTACCTTTGATGCCAACTGATGATAATGATGATGATGATGATAACGATGATGATAACACAGAGACAGCTGAGGCCGAGACTGCAAAAAAAAAGAAAGCTTCCTTCAACAGAAAATATGACGTAGTGCATAAAATATGGCTTTAATGCGACCGGTGACTCGCATGCGCCAAGCCCCCTGTGTGTGATATGTGGAGACAAGCTGTCTAATGAGACAATGAAGCCCTCAAAACTGCTTCGGCACCTTGAGTACAAGAACCCTGAACTTAAAGACAAACCTGTTGAGGTTTTTTTTAAACTTTTTTTATTGAGTTTTCAAATAATTACAGAAAGAAAAAGAAAATATGTAAAAAAATATATATATACCCTTCTCCCCTCCCCTTAACCCCTCCCCCCTAACATCCCTATAGAAAAAAAAGAGTGCCTGGATATCGGAAGATCCCCACATGCTCCATGGAGTTCGTAATAACTTTAGTATATATATTTATTTCATTCCCCAAATAACCAATTATTTTATCTCCGGAGCACCTGTATATTTAATCCTGTCTTTTGTAAATAAGGGCGCCAAATTTTCAAAAATGTTTCATATTTATCTCTTAAATTATAAGTAATTTTTTCAAGTGGAATACAGCTGGAAATTTCATTCTTCCAATGATCTATACTTAAGTATGCAACCGTTTTCCAAGTAACTGCAATAGCCTTTTTGGCTACTGCCAGTGCAATTTTTATAAATTCTTTCTGATATTTATTCAATTTGGGTTTCGATTTTATCCCTTCAATATCACCTAATAAAAATAATATTGGATTATGGGGAAGTTGTGTTCCAATAATTTGTTCCAATAAAACTCTTAAATTTGTCCAAAAAGGTTGAATTTTAGAACAAGACCAAGTAGAATGTAAAAAAGTACCGATTTCTTGGTTACATCGGAAACACTGATTGGATAAATTTGGGTTTAATTTATTTATTTTTTGTGGTGTAATATATAATTGATGTAGAAAATTATATTGCACTAATCTTAACCGGACATTTATCGTATTTGTCATACTCTCAAGACATAGTCTTGACCAATCTGTTTCTTCAATTTTAATATTCAAGTCACTTCCCCATTTTTGTCTTGACTTATAGACTCCTTGTTTAATTGCCTGTTTTAGAATCAAGCTATACATACAAGAAATAAATTTTTTTAGTCTTTCCTTTTTGAATTAAAGTTTCTATTTCATTAGATTTCGGCAATAACATTGTTTGACCTAATTTTTCTTTTAAAGAAGCCCTTAACTGGAAGTAACAAAAAAGAGTGTTGTTTGATACTTTATATTTATTCTTTAATTGATCAAATGACATTAATATACCTCCTTCAAAACAATCTCCTATACATCTAATTCCTTTTTGAAATCAATTATATAAAAGTTGATTATCCATTGTAAAAGGAATAAGTCTATTTTGAATTAAAGATCTCTTTGCTAATAAAGATTTCTTTGTCTCATCATCAACATTTATCTTATTCCTTAAGTCAATCAAATGTTTTAATATAGGAGATTCTTTCTTTTCCCGTATCCATTCAGATTCCCATTTATATATAAAATCTTCTGGTGTATTTTCTCCTATTTTATCTAGTTCTATTCTAATCCATGCCGGTCTATCTTTCTCAAAAAAAGATGCAATAAATCTAAGTTGATTCGCTTCATAATAATTCTTAAAATTTGGAAGTTGTAACCCTCCTAGATCAAATTTCCATGTCAATTTTTCCAACGATATTCTTGACATCTTACCTTTCCAAAGAAACTTCCTCACATATTTATTTAACTCTTGAAAAAACTTCTGGGGTAGTTGTATTGGTAGTGATTGAAATAAGTATTGTAGTCTAGGGAATATATTCATTTTTATGGTATTTACTCTACCTACTAATGTTATTGATAATACCATCCATTTATCAAGATCTTCTTGAATTTTTTTCAATAATGGTAAGTAATTTAATTTATATATGTTCTTTATATCATTGTCAACTCTTATACCTAAATATTTTATACCATTTGCCGGCCAACTAAATTGAGTTATTAATCGACATTGACTATAATCTCCTTTAGTAAGAGGTAAAATTTCACTTTTATCCCAATTTATTTTATACCCTGATATTTTCCCATATTCTTCTAATCTATAGGATAATTTACGCAACGAGTGCAATGGGTTTGTTAAATAAAGCAGAACATCATCAGCAAATAAGTTACTCTTGTATTTTTCCTGATTAACTCTGAAACCCTTAATATCTGGGTCCATTCTAATTAGTTCAGCTAATGGCTCTATCTCCAAGACAAATAAAGCAGGTGATAATGGACAACCTTGCCTAGTTGACCTTGATAACTGAAATGGTGTTGAAATTTGACCATTTGTCACTACTTTAGCTTTGGGATTAGTATTTAAGGTTTTAATCCATTTTATAAAAAACACTCCTAATCCATATTTTTCCAATACTTAAATACAAAATCCCATTCCAATCTATCAAATGCTTTTTCTGCATCTAAAGCAACTGCCACACTCATTTCCTCCCACTTTTGCGCCAAATGAATTATACTAAATAACCGAGTTACATTATCAGCCGATTTTCTATTTTTAATAAATCCTGTTGATCCATATGTACTAATTTTGATAAGTATTTAGATAGTCTGTTAGATAAGATTTTTGCTATTATTTTATAATCAGTGTTTAATAAAGAAATAGGTCTATATAATGCTGGCTTTAAAAGATCTCTTTTTTTTGGCAATACTATTAAAATAGCTGTCGAAAAAGATTCTGGAAGTTTATGCGTTCTTTCCGTTTGATGTATTAACTTCATAAAAGGAAGGAATTAATAAATCTTTAAACTTTTTATAAAATTCAGACAGAAAACCATCTTCTCCTGGAGATTTATTACTTTGAAGTGATCCTAAAGCTTCTTCGACCTCTTTCAATGTAAAAGGCATATCTAATCCCTTCTGTTCTTCCGAATTTAATTTTGGAAGAGTTATTTGTGATAAAAACCTTTCTATCTTGACATTATCATTTTGTGATTCTGATTTATACAATTCAGAATGAAAATTCTTTAAAATTTCATTAATTTCTAAAGGTTTATAAATAATTTTATTTACTCTTGTTCGAATTGCATTTACTGTTTTAGAAGTCTGGTCTGTTTTTAACTGCCATGCAAGGACCTTATGTGATCTTTCACCTCGCTCATAATAGCTCTGTTTAGTTCTCATAATTGCTTTTTCTGTTTGATATGTCTGAAGTGTTTTATATTGTAACTTGTTATTAATAAGTTGTCTTTGTTTTTCTTCATCATATTTCTTTGAGATTCTTTTTCTAGTTTTGTAATTTCTTTTTCCAATTGATCTATTTCTATCATATACCCATTGAGTTTTTTGAGCAGAAAAAAAGCATGAGCAAGCGGAACAGAAGCAAGTGCTGAGAGCCACCACCTCCACAGATGATGCTGCTCTGAGAGCGTCGTACTAAGTGGCCAGCCATATCGCTAAGGCTAAGAAGCCTTTCACTGTTGGTGAAGAATTGATTCTACCTGCTGCCAAGGATGTGTGTTGTGAACTGTTGGGAGAAGCTGCAGCTAACAAGATGGCACAGATTTCTCTTTCAGCTACCATAGTTTCAAGGAGAATTGATGACATAGCGGAGGACATTGAAGCACAGCTGTTTGAACGGCTTAACGAGTCACTATGATATGCTATACAGGTTGACAAGTCTACCGATGTCGACAACAAGGCAATACTGCTGGTTTATGTGCGATATATATTTCAAGACGATGTGCACGATGATATGTTGTGTGCACTGCCGCTGCCAACTAACACAACTGTGGCCGAACTATTCTAGTCTTTGAATGACTACATGTCAGACAAACTGGACTGGTCATTCTGTGTTGGAATTTGCACAGACGGGGCTGCAGCTATGACTAGACGGCTGTCTGGTTTCACTACCCGAGTCAAAGAGGTTGCTCCTGAATGCCAGGCTACACACTGTGTAATACACAGGGAAATGCTGGCTAGCTGAAAAATGTCACCTGATCTTAATAGCATATTGAGCGATGTATTTGAAATTATCAATCACATCAAAGCAAAAGCCCACAGCACCCATCACACTCACCCCCTTTTGGCCAGTCCACAAGAATATTGTCAATATTAATCCGGTCCGTGGTGCAAAAAGGTTGGTGACCCCTGACTTGGATGACAGAATTGATGGTTTTGTTGCAACATTTGCAGGTAGAGGGGCAGGTAGTTTTGAGGAAGCAGAGAGGCTACAGAAGGGTTTAGGAAGATTATGAGAATGGCAAATCAGTGGAAGATGGAATACAGTGTTGGCAAGTGTATGATCATGCACTTTGTCATAAAAAATGAAAGAGTAGGCTATTGACTAAATGGAGAGAAAATTCAAAAATCCGAGGTGCAAGGAGACTTGGGAGTCCTTGTGCCGGATTTGCTAAATGTTAATTTGCAGGTTGAGTCTGGTGAGGAAGGCAAATCCAACTTTAGCATTCATTTCAAGAGAACTAGAATATAAGAGCAAGGACATAATGTTGGGGCTTTATATGACAGAGACATTGCACTTTAGACAGAGACGCAATGTAAAGATTTTTGCTCATGTATGTGAAGGATGTAAGAAATAAAGTCAGTTCAATAGACTGGTGAGGCTCACTTGGAGTATTGTGAGCAGTTTTGGGTTCCTTATGCGCTGACACAGGAGAGGGTTCCAAGGAGGTTCATGAAAATGATTCCGGGATTGAACGGCTTGTCACATGAGGAATGTTTGACGGCTCTGGGCCTGTATTCACTAGAATTCAGAAGAATGAGGGTGACCTAATTGAAACTTATCAAATGTAGAAAGGTCTTGATAGAGTGGATGTGGAGAGAATGTTTCCTATGGTGGGAGAGTCTAGGACCGGAAGATACAGCCTCAGAACAGAGGGTGGAGTCCTTTTAGGATGAAGATGAAGAGGAATTTCTTTAGGCACAGAATGGTGAATCTGTGGAATTCATTGCCACAGGCGGCTGTGGAGGCCAAGTCTTTATGTACTTTTAAGGCAGATGTTTATAGATTCTTGATGAGTCAGGACATGAAGGCAGGAGATTGGGGCTGAGAGGAACAATGGATCTGCCATGATGAAATGCTGGTACAGACTTGATGGGCCAAATGGCCAAATTCTGCTCCTATCTCTTATGGTCTTATATCAGCTGGATGAGTGGTGTTGCAGTGTGAACCTTGCACTCAGTATCAGTAAGACCAAAGAACACTGTGGGCTTCAGAAAGGGTAAGACGAGGTAACACACACCAGTCCTCACCGAGGGATCAGAATTGGAAAGAGTGAGCAACTTGATGTTCTTGTGTGTCAGCATTTCTGAGGATTTATCCTGGGCCCAACATATCGATATGAAGGAGAAGGCCCAACAGCAGTTATATTTCTTCAAGAATTTTAGGAGATTTGGTTTGTTACCAAAGACACTTGTAAATTTCTACAGATGTACCATGGAGAGCATTCTGACATTGCCGTCTGGAAGAGTAGAGGAGCCACTGCACAGGATTAAAATAAGCTACAGAAAGTTGTAAACTCAGCCAGCCCCTTCGCAGGCACTGACCTCCCCAGCATCCAGGACATCTTCAAGGAGCGATGCCTCAAAAAGGCAGCATCCGTCATTCAGGACCCCCATCACCCAAGGCATGTCCTCTTCTCGATGCTACATCAGGAAGGATGTCCAGATGCCTGAAGGCAAGCACTCTGCGATTCAGGAACAGCTTCTTCCCCTCTACCAACCGATTTCTAAATAGACATTGGACCCCCGAACACCACCTCACTATTTTTTGCACTACTTATTTAATTTACCTTTTTTAATACTTATACCTCTTAGTAATTCACAGTTTTATTATTATATAGTGCTGCCACATAACAACAATTATGCCGGTGATTTCAAACCTGATTCTGATTCAAAGAAACAGCAACATTCATGTAGAATAAAGAATGATATAAAATTAAAGTTAGAAGCACAGATACAGACTAAACTGTGCATAAATACATTACACAGCAAGTATTTACAATGTAAACATCATTATGTAAATTGATTTAAGGTGCTTACAGTGCAGTGACTGACATAATAGATCGAGGGTAGTGGGTTCATTCAGTTAGAATGGTTGATCATCTTCACTGCCGAGGGGAAGAAATGTTTTAGATATGTGTCTTCAAGCCCGATTTCAGTAATGCTATGAGGGCAAGCTGACATGTACCAGCTTCTCATATGTTCATCCACTATGTGTTCCCACGTGTTCACATGACCCTGAGCGGGAGGGCTAAGCAGGTGCTACACTTTGCCCAAGGGTGACCTGCAGGCTAGCGGAGGGAAGGAGCACCTCACACCTCTGTCGGTAGAATCACATTCCCACCCCACCACCCTAGGCTACCACGCATCTGTAAATGCAATTGAGTTAACATTGTGAAATGTATTGACTAACTAATACTAAGAATGCAAAGAATCTTGCACTGTTTTTCTTTCATATATACCTTTAGATGTGAATCAAGTTTATTTTTGAAATAATGGAATGAAGAGTTACACACTGCGTAGGAGTGGGTTCCCTCGTTTCATTAAAGGGAGTGCTCATTCCAAACACTTCACTCACTTGGCAAAGGCAGTCTCCTGTGTCGCTATCGTGATGTCTCAGATCGTACCAGGTAGTATTAGAAGGTCAGGTGTGATGTAGTGTGGTGACTGCAGACGTAAGTATTGTATCATATATCGTTGGACGTTTTTCACAAGGCAGAAGGGGGTCAATAACTCAAGAAATTAGTGGAAGGAATGACAGCAAATAAAAAGCCATTCGGCCTCTCGTGCCTGTTCTATCATTCTGTAAAGACATTGGTAAATTAGTCAATTGATGTCACAGGTACTGAGGGAGAGTGAAAATCTTTATTTTGCATGCAGTCCATATAGATCTTCAAGTTCAAGTTTAAGTTTAATTTCTATTCAACCGTACACGTGTAGACAGATAAACGAAACATCGTTCCTCTTGGGCCAAGGTGCAAAACACAGTACAGACCGTCACACACAGCACATATAGTTACGATCCAGCACATACAGTCGTCAGAAAATAATCTTAGCACAAGTCCCTGAGCGGCCTGGCCTGAAGATTGACTGACCATTTCCCCACATCAGCACAAGGGAAAACTGATAACTGAGCACTGAATAAAGTGTTACCGTTACAGAGAAAGTGCGGCACAGGACGACAAAAAGGTGCAAGAGACACGGCGAGGTAGATTGTGAGGTCAAGAGTTCATCCTCAACATCCCCAAGCATTTGAAACTAGTCTCCTAAACAAGGGAAGGCAGGAGAATCGGCCTTCGAGATAAAGCAAAAGTCATAAAATAGGAAAGAGTTAAATTTGCCAGAAGTCATATTTTAGCCAGAGAGTAGTGCACTGTTACAGACTGTGGTGGAGCCCAAGTCTGTGGGTACATTTAAGGTGGAAGTTGATAGTTTCCTGATTGGACAGGACATCAAAGGACATGGCGCCAAGGCAGGTGTATGGGTTGAGTGGGATCCAGGATCAGCCATGATGGAATGGCGGAGCAGACTCGATGGGCTGAATGGCCTAGTTCTGCTCCTATGTCTTATGATCTTGGTACATGGATCAGTATAACACAAAATTGGAGATTTCTAAGATAAAGTGGCGTTTGCCTGAAATGTGGAGCTGTTGTGAGAAAGTAAAAGGGGACCATTCCACAGTGAGAGCTCTGAGAACGAGCAAGAGCATGAGCCTACAGCTCTGAGAGTAGATAACGGTGAAAGCCATGCTTTTTTGGTGAAAGGAACATGTTTGTGTAGGTGCAGGTTCCACCAGGTACTGTGCCATGGGAAAGTAAAGGTAAAGAAAGATAAGCTTTACTTGGCGGACCATGCTGAAAGATTGGAAGCTACAGAGAAATGCGGTGTTTGCGTTAAGGAGAATGTGATGGGAGCTGCCCTCGGCTGTCAGTAACATTCGGGTGCTAACCTAGCAGGTACTCTGCATTCTAATCTTTACGCCTTTGCATTGTGCGAGGAAACCGGAGCGCCCAGAGGTAAGACGCATAGTTACTGGGGGAGAGTGCGTAAGCTCCTAACAGACAGTGTCAGAATTTAACCTGGATCAATGGTGTTGTAATAGTGTTAGATTAACTGGTATGCTACAGTGCTGCTTGGCAAAGTACTGCGGTAAGGGGTTCTGAAGGGTATAAACATGGGGCAATTTCTGTGTACATCTCGGAATCTTTGAGGATTTTCTCTTCATCTGGGTCACAAATGATGCAAAAATATGCGAAGAGAGAACGAGAGTGAGAGACTGAGAAAGAGACTGAAGGAGTAAGAGAGAGGGAGATAGAGAGGGATAAAGAGAGGGAGATAGAGGGAGGGAGAGAGAAAGGGAGGGGGAGAGAGAGATAAGGAGGGAGAGAGAGATAGCAAGGAAGTGAGAGAGAGTGTGAGAGAGAATGGGTGAGAGAGAGAGAGAGAGAGAGAGAGAGAGAGGTGAGATAGATAGATAGATAGATAGATACTTTATTGATTCCAAAAGAAATTATGGTGTCACAGCAGCATCACCAATGCACAGATATAAACATTAGAAGAGAAGTAAGAAAGAATAAAAAATAAGTGACCACAAACGGTCTAACAGGAGGGGTCATCACTTCCCCAGCTTTAGGCTGACTCATTATAGAGCCTAATGGCCGAGGGTAAGAATGACCTTGTATAGCGCTCTTTGGAGCAGCACAGATGTCTTAGTCTGTTACTATACGTGCTCCTCTGTTCAGCCAAGGTAGCTTTCAGAGGGTGAGAAACATTCTCCAGAATTGCCAGGATCTTCCGTAGGGTCCTTTGTTCTACTATAAACTCCGGTGTGTCCATTTTGACTCCTAAAACTGAGCCAGCCAGCCTTTCTGATCAGTTTATTGAGCCTGTTGGCATCACCCATGTTGATGCCATTGCCTCAGCACACCACCACAGTGAAGATTGTACTGGTGACAACAGACCGGTAGAACATGTGAAGGAGAGGCCTGCATTCTCCAAAGGACCTTAATCCCCTCAGGCTCTGGCGCTCCTTATACACAGACTCCGTGTTGGTGCTCCACTCAAGTGTGTCATCCAGCTGCACCCGCAGGTACTTGTAGGTTCTGACCACATTACATCTTCACCATCAATAGTGACATGGAGCAGTGCAGGCTTGGCCTTCCTAAAGTCCATCACCATCTCCTTTGTCGTACTGGTGTTGAGCTGCTGATGATTCAGCTTGCACCATTTGATAAAGTTCTCCACCAGGGCCCCATGTTCATCCTCCCGTCCTCCCTTTATACACCCAACTATTGCTGAGACGTCACAGAATTTCTGCAGATGAAATGACGGCATTGTATTATATAAAAGGGGATAGCAAAAGCTTTTTTAGATATGTGAAGAGAAAGAAGATAGTTAAGAACAATGTTGGCCCCTTGAAGAATGAATTGGGAGAAATTGTTATGGGAAACAGGGAAATCGCAACAGAATTTAATGCATTCTTTAGATCTCTCTTCACCAGGGAGGACACAAGCAATCTCCCAGATGTATGGATGGGCCAGGGTCATAAGATATCAGAGGAATTGAGACAGATTGACATTAGGAAAGAAACTGTGATGAGTAGACTGGTAGGACTGAAGGCTAATAAATCCCCGGGTCCAGATGGTCTGCATCCAAGGGTTCTAAAAGAGGTGGCTCAGGAAATTGCGGATGCATTGGTAATCATTTTCCAATGTTCCTTAGATTCAAGATCAGTTCCTGAAGGTTGGAGAGTGGCTAATGTTATCCCACTTTTCAAGAAGGGAGGGAAGGAGAAAACGGAGAACTATCGCCCTGTTAGCCTAACGTCAGTCGTGGGGAAGATGCTTGAGTCCATTATTAAGGACGAAATAGTGGCACATCTAGATGGCAGAAATAGGATTAGGCCGAGCCAGCATGGATTTACCAAGGGCAAATCATGCTTGACTAATCTGTTGGAGTTTTTTGAGGGTGTAACAAGGATGTTAGACGAGGGTAAGCCAGTGGATGTTGTATACCTAGATTTTCAGAAGGCATTCGATAAGGTGCCACATAGGAGATTGGTGAGTAAAATCAGAGCTCATGGCATTGGGGGCAGGGTTTCAACATGGATTGAAAACTGGTTGGCAGATAGAAAGCAAAGGGTAGCAGTGAATGGGTGTTTCTCAGACTGGCTGGAGGTGACTAGTGGGGTACCACAGGGCTCTGTATTGGGACCACAGCTCTTTACGATTTATGTCAATGATTTAGGTGAGGGCATTGAAAACTATATCAGCAAGTTTGCTGACAATACTAAACTGGGTGGCAGTGTGACATGCGAAGAGGACGTTAGGAGAATACAGGGAGACTTGGATAGGCTGGGTGAGTGGGCAGATACTTGGCAGATGTCATTCAATGTGAATAAATGTGAAGTTATCCACTTTGGAAGCAGAAACAAGAGGACAGAGTATTGTCTGAACGGTGTAGAGTTAGGTAAGGGAGAAATGCAAAGAGACCTAGGAGTCCTAGTTCACCAGTCAATGAAGGTGAATGAGCAAGTGCAACAGGCAGTGAAGAGGGCAAATGGAATGTTAGCCTTTGTTACAAGGGGAATTGAATACAAGAGCAAGGATGTCCTTTTGCATTTGTACAGGGCCCTGGTGAGACCACACCTGGAATATTGTGTACAGTTTTGGTCTCCAGGTTTAAGGAAGGACATTCTGGCAATTGAGGAAGTGCAGCGTAGATTCACTAGGTTGATTCCTGGGATGGCAGGGCTCTTACGCAGAGAGATTGGAGAGATTGGGCTTGTACACACTGGAATTGAGGAGATTGAGAGGGGATCTGATTGAAACATTTAAGATAATTAAAGGATTTGATAGGATTGAGGCAGGAAATATGTTCCAGATGTTGGGAGAGTCCAGTACCAGAGGGCATGGATTGAGAATAAGAGGTCAGTTATTTAAAACAGAGTTGAGGAAGAGCTTCTTCTCCCAGAGAGTTGTGGAGGTGTGGAATGCACTGCCTCGGAAGACGGTGGAGGCCAATTCTCTGGATGCTTTCAAGAAGGAGCTAGATAGATATCTGATGGATAGGGGAATCAAGGGATATGGGGACAAGGCAGGGACTGGGTATTGATAGTGAATGATCAGCCATGATCTCAGAATGGTGGTGCAGACTCGAGGGGCTGAATGGTCTACTTCTGCACCTATTGTCTATTGTCTATTGTATCTAAAGTCTGAGGTGTACAAGCGAAACAGGAAGGGAGTCAATGTGAAGCCCCAGTGCTGCTTATAGCCATGTCTGACACACAGCTCTGAAGCCGCACAAACTGTGGTCTGCCAGTCAGGTGGTCCATTATCCAGGATACAATGGAAGTGACAACCTACATTGAATGGAGCTTTTCCCCCAGACATGAGGGCTGTGTGGTATTGAAGGCACTTAAGAAATAAAAAAAGCATGATCCTCACAGTGCTGGCCTGCCTGTCCTAATGGGAGGAGGCTCTGTTCAGCAGGCAGATGACAGCATCATCGTCTCCAATGTGCTCCTGGTAGGCAAACTGCACAGATTCCAGTGCTGATGTGACCAGGGGTCAGAGGTGAGCCAGGACCAACCTCTCTACGGTCGTCATGACGTGTGAGGTCAGGGCCACTAAATGGTAGTCATTCAAGACCTTCGGTCAGCCCTTCTTGGGTACTGGGACCACACGTTATGTTTTCCACACAGCTGGGACCCTTTCCAGGCTGAGAATGCGCTGGAGAACTCCGCACAGCTGCTCCTCACACTCCCTCAGGACCCTGGGAGTCACACCATCCAATCCCAGTGCTTTGCCGTGTCTGAGTTTCCCCAGAGCCCTTCTCACCCGCGCAGGAGTGAAGGTGAGTCCATGATGACTGGGGAGTTGGTGGAGGTGTGGGCTGGGGGAGGTGAAGATCACAACACAAGCAGTTGGTATGTGGAGGTGTGGAGGGTAGTTGCAGGGCAAGGACGGGGTATAGACAATGGCAGAGAGTGTATGTGAGAGACAGTGTGTGTGGGTGACAGAGAGAGTGTGAGTGAGAGAATGTGAGAGAGAGTGGGTGAGAGAGAATGGGTGAGAAAGAGAACGTGGATCAAAGCTGGTGTGCGGGAGAGAGAGAGAGAGTGTGTGTGTGGGTGAGAGAGAGAGAGTGTGTGTGTGTGGGTGAGAGAGAGAGAGTGTGTGTGTGGGTGAGAGAGAGAGAGAGAGAGAGAGTGTGGGAGAGTGTGTGTGTGGGTGAGAGAGAGAGAATGTGTGTGTGGGTGAGAGAGAGAGAGAGTGTGTGTGGGTGAGAGAGAGAGTGTGTGTGTGGGTGAGAGAGAGAGAGAGAGTGTGTGTGGGTGAGAGAGAGAGAGTGTGTGTGGGTGAGAGAGAGAGAGAGAGAGAGAGAGTGTGAGGGTGAGAGAGAGAGTGAGAGTGTGTGTGTGGGTGAGAGAGAGTGTGTGGGTGAGAGAGAGAGAATGTGTGGGTGTGAGAGAGAGAGAGAGTGTGTGTGTGGGTGAGAGAGAGAGAGAGAGTGTGTGTGGGTGAGAGAGAGAGTGTGTGGGTGAGAGAGAGGGAGTGTGTGGGTGAGAGAGAGAGGTGTGTGTGGGTGAGAGAGAGAGAGAGAGAGTGTGTGTGGGTGAGAGAGAGAGAGTGTGTGTGGGTGAGAGAGAGGGAGCAAAAGGCTGTAAGACACTTACGCTTCCCTCTGACATTGTATAGATTGGCTCTGTGGCAGCCTAAAATAGTTACTATTTTGTTTCCTTCACCACTTCACTAACCATTCTGCTTTCTATTGTGTTATATTCTTTCTATGACTGTAATATACTCTGTTATAACCTGTTATGGAATGCTTTATGAAAACAGGTTGAGTGAACTCAGCCTTTTTTCCTTGAGGCGACAGAAGATGAGAGGTGATCTGATAAAGATGCACAAGATAATGAGAGGCATTGATTGTGTGGATAGTCAGATGCTTTTCCCCAGGGCTGAAATGGCTAGCATGTGAGGGCATAGTTTTAAGGTGCTTGGAAGTAGGTACAGAGGAAATGTCAGGGATAGGTTTTGTACGCAGAGGGTGGCGAGTGTGTAGAATGGGCTGCCAGCGATGGTGGTGGAGACGGAAATGACAGGGTTCTTTTAAGAGACTCCTGGATGGATACATGGAGCTCAGAACAAAAAAGGGCTATGGGTAAGCCTACGTAGTTCTAAGGTAAGGACATGTCTGGCACAACTTTGTGGGCTGAAGGGCCTGTATTGTGCTGTAGGTTTTCTACGTTTCTAACCTTCAAACTATGTGCAGAGGCTCGTTTGTTTGCTGATACTTCTTGCTGCTGGATCAGGAAAGAACAAAGAACAAATCTCAAAATATTTTGGATGAAGTGAGACAGTGTAAAGGAAAACAGACTGTCAGTGGTACAGTGAGAGAGAAGTGCGGGTAGGCAGTAAGGATCGCAATGAGGTAGATAGTGAGGTAAAGAGCAGCCTAGGATGGATGGTGGTTCAATAATCCTATAACCTGCTCTCAGGCTTTCATATTACAAGCCTGGATAATCTTCTAACTGGGGGGGCGGGGTTGGACTCGTCTCTCCAGCTCTTCCTTTAGATGGCATAGGCACAGTAGTATGAATGGCCTCATTCTAACCCCATGGATCCCTATGATTTAATGGTAATAGATAATGTACAGAATAGCACAGAAACAGGCCCTTTGGTCCATCATATCTGTGCTGTACATCAGGTACCTGAAGGCAGAGCACAGGGTCAATGGCAGAATTCTTAGCAGTGTGGAGAAACAGAGGGATTCTGGGGCCCATGCCCATTGACGTTGCCACAGTCTGATCGGGTGGTTAACACCCGATGTGGGTTCACCTTCATAACCGGGGGATTTGTGCAAAGGCCGCGTGGTAACGTTGCAGCTCTATAAAACCTCGGTAAGACCACACTTGGAGTATTGTGTTCAGTTCTGGCCGCCTCATTACAGGAAGGATAGAGAAGATTTAGAGAGTGTGCGGAGGGCATTTACCGGGATGCTGCCTGTCTTAGAGGGAATGTCTTCTGAGGAAAGGTTGAGCAAGCTTGGGCTTTTTCCCTGGAGCAAAGTAACATGAGAGGTGACTTGCTGGAGGTGTATAAGTACATAAGATGCATAAATTAGGTGCACAGCCAGGACTTCTATCCCAGAGAAGAAATGGCTACTACAAGAGGGCATAGTTTTAAGATACAGTAATTTGAGGAAAGTATAGGGGGAGATGCCAGAGGTAGTTTTTTAAGATAGACATATTAAGTGCCTGGAATGCACTGCCAGGGATGGTGCTCAAAATGAACATTTTGGGTTGAAACCCTTCAAACTTTAGAATATTGCCGGGACTTGAGAGCCTGAGATAGGGAGAGCTGGGGCTGGCTGGGGCTCCACTGCTCGGAATGTGGGGGATTGAAGGAACACTCGATAGAGGTGTGTAAAATCACGAGGAGCATCGATAGGGTGAGCGTACAATCGTTTCCCCAGAGAAGGGGCATCAAAAACAGGAGAGTGAAGGTTTAAGGGGAGATGGGCAAGGTTTGAAAGGAACCTGAGGGGTAACCTCTTCATGCAGGGCATGGTCTGTATTTGAAACAGGCTTCCAGAGGAAGTGTTAGAGTCAGGTATAATGACAATGTCACAGCTGTGATCAATCAGGACAGACAGGAGAGAGGGACTAGTGAACCTTTATTGGTGGAACTGAGAAACAAGGTATGACTACGTTAATGGGATTATATTAAAAATCACCCAACAGTCTGCAGGATTTGGAGGAGCAAATTTGTAGAAAGGTTGCAGACTGTTGCAAGAAACACAAGGTTGTGATAGTAGGTGATTTTAACTTTCCAGATATTGGCTGGGACTCCCACACTGTAAAATTGCAGGATGGGAAACAGTACGTCAAAAGTTGTCAGGAAAATTTCCATAGACAATATATAGACATCCCAACGAGAGACAGTGTGATACCAGATAATCATGTTAGGGGATGAGACAGGATAGGTGACAGAAGTTTGTGTAGGGAAGCACTTTGAATTTCATAATCATAGTGCCATTAGTTTCAAGGTCTGGTTATTGGATTGAGATTCTAAATTCAAAAAAGGCCAATTTTGATAGTATCAGAACAGATGTGTATCGGGGCAAATGTGTATCGGGACAGGCTGTTTTCTGGCAAAAGTGTGCTGGTGAGTGGACCTTACCAAATAAAAAGCGAAATGTTAACAGTACAGAGGTTGTTTGTTCCTGTCAGAATAAAAGGCAAGGATAACAGGTTTAGGAAGCCTTGGTTTTCAAGAGATATTGAGGCTCTGATTAAGAAAAATAAGGAGACGATAGCAGGTATATGTAGGCAGGAACAAATGAGGTACTTGAGCAGTATAAGAAATTCAAGAGAATACTTATGAAAGAAATCAGGAGGATTGAAAGAAGGCATGAAGTTGCTCCAGCAGACAAGGTGAAGAAGAATACTAAGGGCCTTTAAGGATATATTACGAGGAAAAGGATTGCAAGGGACAAAATCGATCCTCTGGAAGGTCAAAATGGTAATCTATGCGTGGAGCCAAAAGAGGTAGCGGAGATGGTAAGTGGATATTTTTGCATCTGTATTTATTAGGGAGAGTGACACAGAGTTTACAGATGTGAGAAAGTGTGGCTGTGAAGTCATGGGCCCGATACGGATTACAGAGGAGGAGGTGTTTGCTGTCTTGAGGCAAATTCGGGTGGATAAATTCCCAGGGCCTGACAAGGTGTTCCCTCAGACCCAGTTGGAGGCAAGTGTAGAAACTGCAGAGGCCCTAGCAGAGATACTTAACACATCCTTAACCACAGGTGCACTGTCAGAGGACTGGAGGAAAGCTAATGTGAGTTTTTTTTTAAGTAAGGCTCTAAAAATAGCCAGGAAATTATAAGCCAGTGAACCAGACATCAATAGTGGGAATGTTATTGGAGGTATTCTAAGAGTATTTGGATGAATATGGAATGATTAGGGATAGTCAGCATGGCTTTGTATGTGTTAGCCAGTGTCTAACTAATCTTATAAACTTTTTCAAAGAAGTAACCAAGAAAGTTGCTGAAGACAAGGCAGTGATATTGTCTACATGGACTTTGACAAGGTACTAGATGGGAGATTGATCAGGAAGGTTCTGTCACTTGTCATTCAAGATGAGGTAGTAAATTGGATTAGCATTGGCTTTGTGGGAGAAGCCAGACAATGGTAGTAGATGGTTGCCTCTTTGACCTTAGGCCTGAGGCTAGTGATGTGCTGCAGGGATCGGTGCTGGGTCTATTGTTGTTTGTCATCCGTATCAATGGTCTGGATGATAATGTGGTGAACTAGATCAGCAAATTTGCTAGGTTGGAGGTGTAGTGGACGACCATCAGAGTCAGAATTTCATTTCATTCATCAAGCTTTTTACTGATTTTTAAATAAAGAATATACAGATCAGAGGAAGAGTTTAGCAAACAGATTATATAAAAGACATATAAACAGCAATAAAAAAACAGAAAATATATAATGTCAGAATCAGATAGGTAAAATATTACGCTGTTATATATACAATGGTCAAAAAAAAACTACAACTCCTCATAGCAATCATAAAAAAAAGATCGGAAATTTTATTTGACAAAGGGAAAAAAACCCACTAACTAACTAAGACGAAAGAAAAGAGAAAGAAAAAAGAAAGAAAAAGAAAGATTGTGCAGTCCACTTGAGGATAAAATTTAAAAAAGAGAGAGGGGGAAAAAAAAACATCTTTCCAGTCATCTCCGAACCTTCACGGATAAGGATTTTCCAAAAAGAGTAAGGAAAAATAAATAAATTAAAATAAATTAAATCATGTGAAAGTATTAAATAAAGGGTTGCCAGACTTGTTCAAAATTAAAGGATGTATCAAATGTCCAGCTTCTAATTTTCTCCAAGCTTAGACATGACATAATGGAGGAGAGCCAATAAGAAGCAGTAGGTGGGTTAGGTTCTTTCCAGTGTAGCAAAATAGCTCTCCTAGCCAGTAAAGTTGAAAAGGCTATCAGATGTTGGGCGGAAGCAGACACTTTGCTTGCTTCCTCTGGAATAATCCCAAAAATTGCTGTAAGTGAATTAGGTTGAACATCCACATCTATAACTTTAGATAATATTCCAAACACATTCCCCCACATCAGAGCTTACAGCAGGATCTGGATAAGATGTTGGTGAGACCTAATTTGGAGTATTGTGTCCAGTTTTGGTAATCTACCTGCAAGGAAGATGTAAATAAGACTGAAAGAGTGCAGAGAAAGTTTACATGGATGTTGCTGGGACTTGAGCACCTCAGTTACAAGGAAAGATTGAATTAGTTAGGACTTTATTCCCTGGAATGTAGGAGATTGAGGGAAGATTTGATAGAGGTATACAAAATTATGAGGGGTAAATGAAAGCAAGTTTTTTCCATTGAGGTTGGATGAGACAACTAGAGGTCATGGGTTAAGGATAAAAGGTGAAATGTTTAAGGGCAGCATGAGAGGTATCTTCATGCAGAGAATGGTGAGAATGTGGAATGAGCTGCTATCACATGGTGGGCATGGGTTTGATGTCAACAATTAAGAGAAATCGGTATAGATGCTGTAATGGATGGCAATGGGAGGGGTAATGGCAGGGATTATTGTACGGGTACAGGTCGATGGGGACTAGGCTAATTAATGGTTTGGCACTGGCTTGATGGGCTGAAGGGCCTATTTCTGTGACTATGGCTCTATGACTCCACAGCAACACTTAAAGCACATTCGTGCAGGGACATAATATAGAGTGGGCCAAACTTGGTCAGAATGGATGAGTTGGGCCAAAGGGCCTGTTTCTGTGTGCAGTATCCTCTACAACTCTACCAGTGTGGGCCAGCGTAATGGGTGTGGGTGGGACGTGGCTATCAGTAGGACGCTGGCCACTTAGGACAGTGTGGTGAAAGCGTTCATAACCTTTCTTCTCGTACTTCTGCTCCAGTCAGCTGAGGGGCGGGAGCTAACTAAGAGGTTGATCAGAGGAACTGAGTGATGACAACAAGGTGAAATTGCTAACACGTTTCCGGCTCCCAACCCTTGCGTAAGCTCCAAATCATCGATGACCCAACATCCTGACAGATGCTCGTTCATGACCCTAAGGCAAACGGCAGAAGGAGTTTAAGTCAGCTGCTTCCTATGGTACCCTTTGCTCCATCTGCACTGACATGAAGGACCCAATATGGAAAGCTCAGATTGGTGGGCAGCAGATGGAGACCATTCTCCCCACAGGCTGCATGCTGGCTTCTAACAGAGGAAGCTTTTCAGAAAGATGCACTGGCCGTGGAGAGGGTTCAGAGGGGACCTCAGAGTGAGGAGCATTTAATATCTCTGGGCCTGTACTCGCTGGGGAAATCTCATTGGATCCCTCTGGGTACTGAAAGGCCTGGATAGAGTGGACATGAAGGGGATGTATCAGCTAGTAGGAGAATCTAGGATATGAGGGCACAGCCTCAGAATAGAAGGCTGTCCCTTCAAAACTGATGTGAGGAAGAAGTTGAAGTTCTTCAGCTAAATGGTGAGGAATCTGTGGACTTTGTTACCACCACAGAGGGTTTATTCAAGGCAGAGATGGGCAGGTTCTCCATTGGTAGGGGGTTTAAGGGTTATGAGATGAAGGCAGCAGAATGAGTTGAGAGAAAGGATCAGCCATGATTGAAAATGGAGGAACAGACCTGATGGGCTGAATGGCTTAACTCTGCTCCTATATCTTATATTCTATAACAGTCTGCTGGGAGGGAGCCAGAGACATGTTAATGACCTTTCATCAGAACCAAGCATTCATCACCTGCCACAACACGAGACCAACCTGCCCATCATGTCTATGCTAACCTCCTGCAGAACAATCCCCTAATCCCACCCAGTGCTGCTGCATTGCTCTCACCTATAATCCTGCAGATTGTTCACCCTTCCGTGCCTGGCCTGCTGGCCTCAGATGGAACGTGTGACACAGTGTGGCGGCAGGCGGTACCTCTGCCTCATTGTGGGTGTTCGGGCCCGGTTCTGTCTCAAGCTCCTGTGCTGCCAGTGTGGAGTTGGCGTGTTCTCCCTGTGGCCGGCTAAATTTCGCCCAGGTGCTCCGGTGTCATCCCACATCCCAAAAACGTATGGGCCAGTAGGTTAGTTGGATGCTGTAAATTGCCCCTGGTGTGTGTTTGTGAGGGGAAGAATCTGAGGGGGAGTTGGGGTGGAGAGTAATTGGAGAGTTACAGGTAAATAAGGAGAAGGGAGTTGGATTGATGGGCTACCATCAACTTGATAGACCCAATGGCCTCTCCTTGTGTCATGGTTAGTTTTAACTCTGATGACAAGTTATCATGGCTTAGCACAGCAGCTGCTCTGCCCAAGGATGTAAGGAGCTGCAGAGAGTTGTGGACACATCTCAGCACATCAGAGGAAATAGCCTCCACTCAATGGACTCGTCTATACTTCCAGCTTCCTCAGTGAGGGACCCCACCCACCCTGGATGTTCTCTTTTCTTCACCCTCCCATCAGGCAGAAGATACAAAGGCCTGAGAAATAGTACCAAGTTCAAGGACCCCTTCTACAATACTGTTATAATATTATTCAATAGATCCCCAGTACAACAGGTTGGACTCTTAGCCTCAGAACTAGCTCATTATGATTTTGCACCTTATCATTTACCTGCTCTGTACTTCCTCTGTAGCTGTCACACTCTTTTCTGCATTGCTGTTGTTGTGCCCTTTTCTGTCTCAATGCTCTGTGCAAAGAATTGTTCCCTATGAATGGTAAGCAAGATGCAGCCCCTAGAGCCCTGAGTGAATTCTGTGAGTTGTAAAGCGATACTGTTCAGTTGGATGCCAGGGTTTTTGAAAGCAACTAACTTCAAGATTCTGAAGCAGTCTTGTGAAATCAGCAGTGGGGGTTGACTGCGAAACCCTGGTGCCCCTTCCCTGGTGTGGGTTTACCCCCAGCTGCTCCGGTTTCCTCCCACAGTCCACAGATGTACTGGCTGGTGGGTTAATTAGTCATTGTAAATCGTCCCTTGATTAGGCTAGGATTAAACTGGGGGTTGCTGGGCAGCACGACTGAAGAGCAAACTGTTGCCCATATAGCTGGCTCCACCTCTCTACGCATGTGATGAACCCAAAGGAACGGCTGCGACCGGTACAGTTTGTTAGCAGCAGCATCGCAGGAGTTGCCAATCAGTGTTGAACTTAACGTAAGACTGACTTAGGGGCTGCAGCTCTGGATATTTCTCTCAGGATGTCCTCCCATGAGTGGGTCCAGCCGCTAGGTAGTGGAGGCTTGAGATCAGAGTTTTCCTTCTCCTAGGTGAGCTGCCAATCCCATTCAGGCGAGCCCCATCTGCCTGAAGCAACTGGTTTTAAGGTGCCGGCAACCTGCCTTTGCCACTTCTCGTGTCAGGAGAAACGGTCTCACTGGACTTAGTAGCTAAGCCACATGTGAAGGCTAGAAGCTGGACTTGGTTGACAAAAGCTATCTGAGGCGCACACCATTGAATTAGAAGTAGAATTGGAACTTTATTTCTTACAACCATCTCACAGTATGAGGGAGTAAAAATCGTTATCTTGCATTTCCGTCGCTTTGTTCAAGCAATAAAGAGGGGAAATGTGGGAGGATATTGCCCAAGCACCAAGCTTGTATAATTGTTTTGTGTAGATGTACGTACAGTCAGATCAAGTTTGGGAGCATTTACTAGATAGTGGGAGCTTGGCTCCATTACCACCCCAGCTCTAACACCCTTAAGGAACCATTTATAAGAATAGAGCTTAGAGGTTAAAATATGGATGTGGAATAAAATGTGCATAAATGCATAAGTACCAGCTCATATTTACAATGTAAACAGCACTGTGAAAAGTGTTTTAAAGTGTTTACAGTGCAGTGACCGAGGTAGTAGATGGGGAGGGTGGGGTGGCTAACTAGAGTAGTTGATTAGACTTCCAGGGTACAATTGTCAACATTCTGGGTCAAAACATAGAATGCAGAGAACAACCTCTCACCCCGCCCCAACGAAGCAGCTCAACCACAGTGAGCTCCTCCTACGGAGGAGTAGTCCCAGAAGGAAACGCAATGTTAGCATTCATCCTGCGAGGACTGCAAGGACGTAGTGCTGCAGCTTTATAAGGTATTTATCAGCGCATATTTGAAATACTGCATGTGGTTTTGTGCCCCATATCTAAGGAAGGATGTGTTGGCATTGGAGGGGATCCTGAGAAAGCTTGCAATAGTGATTCTGGGAAGGAAAGGGTTAACACGTGAGGCGCATCCAATTTCATTGAAAATAGAAGTCATAGGAAAGGACCTGGGTGCATGCCAAACTATTTAAACTGCCTACTCCCATTGAAAACCTACCAACTATTTAAATGCTTGGATAGAGTGGATGTGGAGAAGATGCTTCCAATAGTGTGTGGATCTAGGATCAGAGGGCACATCCTTGGTACAGAAAGATGTCCCTTTAGAACAGAGATGAGGAGGAATTTCTTTAGCCAGAGGGCGGTGAGTCTATGGAATTCATTGCCACAGATAGCAATGGGTAAATTTAAAGTGGAGTTAAATATATTAATAAGCGCATAAAAAAGAAGGCAGGAGAATGGAGTTGAGGGAACATAAAACAGCCATGATTGAATAACAGAGCAGACTCGATGGGCTGAATAGCCTAACTCTGCTGCTCCTATGTCTTGTAGTCTAATGGTCTCTTGAGTCTTCAGGAAAACAATACCCCATAACAGAGGTAGATTTCCCATGAGGATAGGATTGAGGGTAAGTGGTGAAGAGAGAGGGGAGAGGTGTAAGAAGTTTAGGAGGGAATACAGTGCCGGGGGAGTGATGGGAACACAGTGATTGACAGCTCTTTGGAAGTGTCCAATTTCCTCAGAAGCTTGTTTTCCATTAAAGTGCAGGAATCAGCCTCGGGACAGGGTGTGAACACAATCTGCTGACTCTCAGGGCCAGAATCATCCGACTACTACACCCTACTTATGACTACAGCTCGATTCTAATCTGCAGGATGGAAAGCAGAACAGCAGAAACAAGGCGGGAGCGAAATGTTGTGAGGACCCCACTCCATGAGTCTGCCCAGGAGGTTACAAGGTCAGAGAAAGAAGTAACTCCCAGGTAAAAATTTAGAAGTTCAATCAGGGGGTTGCCAATGAATACACCTAACTTCCCACAGCTCAGATGTCCCCTAGGTGAACTGGCTGCTATGTCTCCCACAGTAGAACAGTGACCACAATTCAAAAACAAAGTCAAAGAGATGTACTATCAAAGTACACACAGGTATACGGGTGGCAAGATAGCATAATGGTTAGCACACCACTCTTCAGTACAGGTGATCCGGGTTCAATTCCCCTTGCTGCTTTTCTTGCAAGAATTTACAGGAAAATAAAGAAATACAATAAAATGCATGAAAAACTATACATAAGCAGAGACAGGCAACCGTACAATGTGCAGACGAAAATAATACTGAGAGCATGAATTGTAAAGAGTCCTTGAAAGTGAGTCTGTAGGTCATAAAATCAGTTCGGAGTTGAGTTTGTTAAAGTGACCACTGTTTTGTTTACTGTGGGTGTTACTTTAAAATGCCTGGGTGAGGCTGGACTATGGGGGGGGGGGGGGGGAGAGGCAGAGAGGAGAGACAGAGAGAGAGAAAGTAAGTAAGTGTTTTGGACTGCAAGCTGCTAACAAGACTGTCACTTAACCACCTGTGCTATGGTATATTCTGTGACTGTCACCTTGTGATATTTCTATGTGGATTTCCGGGTAACTGAACGGATAAGATCTTTGGCGACTGCTACTTCGTTTTCCCAGCGTAGAACCTATGGAATTCTTTGTGATCGCCTCCTCTCTACATTTAAACGTGGATTTACCAGTCCCTCCCTCACTTATTCCTTGGATTACTGGACCTTTCTAGTTTGGCATCCTAAGACTTTAAGAACTGTTCCCAAGCCTGACAGTTTGGGAGCCACACACAAACATAACACTGATAACTTCTGTTCATTTTGTTTAATTTTCTATATTTTTGAGTAGATACTAATAAATATAGTAGTTTTAACATTAAAATCATTAAAACATCAATTTGTGATCTACTGCTGCTGGTACATAACAAGGTGAATGAAGTTATCCACACGAGTTCAAGAGCCTGTTGCTTGTAGTGTAATAACTCTCCCTGACTTGGTGGGGTGGGAGCTAAGGTTCCATTCCTTAGTCCAATGGTAGTAGCAAGAAGTGGGCATGGACTGGATGGTGAGTGTCCTTGATGATGGATATTGCGTTGTTGTGATAGTGCTCCTTACAAACGTGCTCATTGATGGGGAGGGTCCTGTGGCTCTGACATCAATTGCTATGAAGTGCACACATCAACCATAGCCTACCGGTCAACCTCAACGCTTTGCAAATCACCTATCGGAGCAACAGGTCAACAGCAGATGACATCTCTCTGGCACTACGTTCCTCCTTGGAACACCTGGAGAATAAAGATGCAGATGTAAGGCTCCTTTTCATTGACTACAGCTCTGCCTTTAGTACCATCATTCCAAATAAACTGATACCTAAGCTCTGGAACCTGGGTCTCAGCACTCAGATCTGCAGCTGGATATTCAACTTCCTCAGACAGGACCCAGGCTGTAAAGATAGGGGACAAGCTCTCCTCTACAATCACTCTGAGCACCGGTGCCCCACAAGGCTGTGTACTCAGCCCCCTGCTGTACTCACTGTACACCCATGATTGTGTAGCCAAGTTTCCATCAGACTCAATATATAAGTTTGCTGATGACACCACAATTGTAGGCCATATCTCAGGTAATGACAAGTTTGACTGCAGGAAGGAAATTAAGAACTTGGTGGCAAAGACAATAACCTATCCCCAGCGTTAGCAAGACGAAGGAATTGGTTGTTGACTTCAGAAGGAGTAGCGGACCGCACAACCCCATCTGCATCGGTGGTGCGCAGGTGGAACAGGTCAAAAGCTTTAAGTTCCTCCGGATGAATATCACAAATGACTTGACTTGGTCTAACCAAGCAGAGTCCACTGCCAAGAAGGCCCACCAGTGCCTTTACTTCCTGAGAAAGCTGAAGAAATTTGGCCTGTCCCCTAAAACCCTCACTAATTTTTATAGGTGCACCGTAGAAAGCATTCTTCTAGGGTGCATCACAACCTGGTATGGAAATTGTCCTGTCCAAGACCAGAAGAAGCTGCAGAAGATCATGAACCTAGCCCAGCACATCCCACAAACCAATCTTCCATTCTTGGACTCACTTTACACTGCACGCTGTTGGAGCAGGACTGCCAGGATAATCAAGGATACGACCCACTCAACCAACACACTTCCCTCCGGGACAAGGTTCAGGAGCTTGAAAACTCATACGGCCAGATTTGGGAACAGCTTCTTTCCAACTTTGATAAGATTGCTGAATGGATCCTGTCCCAGATCTGAGCCGTACCTTCCAAATATCCGGACCTGTCTCTCAGTTTTTTTTTGCACTACCTTACATTCTCTTTTCTATTTTTTATTTATGATCTATAATTTAAATTTTTATTATATTGACTATTGATTTGTACTCCAGGGAGCGTGAAGTGCAGAATCAAATATCACTGTGATGATTGTTCGCTCTAGTATCAATTTTTGGCGACAATAAAGTAAAAAGTAAAATAAAGGGCTTTGTTTGTGATGGGCTGGGCTGTACCCATCACTTTCTCTAGGCTCACCAGACAGCTTCCTGACTGTGAGCTAATACACAAAATGCTGGAGGAACTCAGCAGGTCAGGCAGTATCTATGGAAAAGAGTAAGCAGCCAATGTTTAGGGTGATATCAGCACGATTGGCCTAGGATAGACTATTGACGATGTCCACGCCTTTCAACTCAATCTCAACATGATTGTTGTGGACAGGAATATGGGCACCATCCCACCACCCCCCCACCACCCACACACACACACACACTTTCTGAAGTCAATACCGAGCTATTTTAATTGACATTGAGGGAAACATTTCTGTCATGACAGAGTGGTGTGTTCCTGGAATGCCCTGCCAGGGGTGGTGCTGGAGCCAGATACAACAGTGCCACTTAAGAAGCTTGTAGATAAGCATGTGACTGGAGCAATAGGGACATGTGCAGGATGAAGGCATCTATAAGAACATGTTCAAATCAGAATTAGGCCTTTCAGCCCATTACGCCTGTTCCATGACTGAGTTATTTTCCCTCTTAACTCCATTCTCCTGGCTTTTCCTCATTACCTTTGTCACCCTTACTAATTAATCAATCTTTCCTTTAAATGACTTGGCCTCCTCAGCCATCTGTGGCAATGAATTCCACAGATTCACTGGCAAACTAAATTCTTCCCCATATGTTATAAAGGGATATTCTTCCAATCGTAAGTTGTGCCCTCTCGTCCTAGACTCTCTTTCTACTGAAAACGTCCTCTCCATGTCCACTTGTCTCTAGGCCTTTCAATATTCAATAGGTTTCAATGAGATCTCCTGTCATTCCTTTAAACTCCATTAAGTGCGGTCCAGAATCATCAAATTGTCTTCATATGTTAACCTTTGCATTCCTAGGATGATTCTTGTAAACCACTTCTGGTCCCCTCCAACACCAGCACATCCTTTCTTATATTTACACTAGGACACGAAACTCCTCGTCTGTGCCAAACTCTTAATCTCACCTATTCCCACCTACCCGCACTCAGCCCATAACCCTCCACTCCTTTCCTGTCCATATACCTATCCAATTTTACCTTAAATGACACAACTGAACTGGCCTCTACTACTTCTACAGGAAGCTCATTCCACACAGCTATCACTCTCTGAGTAAAGAAATACCCCCTCATGTTTCCCTTAAACTTCTGCCCCCTAACTCTCAAATCATGTCCTCTCATTTGAATCTCCCCTACTCTCAATGGAAACAGCCTATACACGTCAACTCTATCTATCCCTCTCAAAATTTTAAATACCTCGATCAAATCCCCCCTCAACCTCCTACACTCCAATGAATAGAGACCGAACTTGTTCAACCTTTCTCTGTTACTTAAGTGCTGAAACCCAGGTAACATCCTAGTAAATCGTCTCTGCACTCTTTCTAATTTATTGATATTTTTCCTATAATTCGGTGACCAGAACTGCACACAATATTCTAAATTTGGCCTTACCAATGCCTTGTACAATTTTAACATTACATCCCAACTTCTGTACTCAATGCTTTGATTTATAAAGGCCAGCATTCCGAAAGCCTTCTTCACCACCCTATCTACATGAGACTCCACCTTCAGGGAACTGTGCACTGTTATTCCTAGATCTCTCTGTTCCACTGCATTCCTCAATGCCCTACCATTTACCTGTATGTTCTTTTTGGATTATTCCTGCCAAAATGTAGAACCTCACACTTCTCAGCATTAAATTCCATCTGCCAACGTTCAGCCCATTCTTCTAACCGGCATAAATCTCCCTGCAAGCTTTGAAAACCCACCTCATTATCCACAATACCTCCTACCTTAGTATCATCGGCATACTTACTAATCCAATTTACCACCCCATCATCCAGATCATTTATGTATATTACAAACAACATTGGGCCCAAAACAGATCCCTGAGGCACCCCGCTAGTCACTGGCCTCCATCCTGATAAACAATTATCCACCACTACTCTCTGGCATCTCCCATCTAGCCACTGTTGAATCCATTTTGTTACTCCAGCATTAATACCTAACGACTGAACCTTCTTAACTAACCTTCCATGTGGAACTTTGTCAAAGGCCTTGCTGAAGTCCATATAGACTACATCCACTGCCTTACCCGCTTCAACATTTCTCGTAACTTCTTCAAAAAATTCAATGAGGTTTGTCAAACATGACCTTCCACGCACAAATCCATGCTGGCTACTCCTAATCAGATCCTGTCTATCCAGATAATTATAAATACTATCTCTAAGAATACTTTCCATTAATTTACCCACCACTGATGTCAAACTGACAGGTCTATAATTGCTAGGCTTACTTCTAGAACCCTTTTTAAACAATGGAACCACATGAGCAATACGCCAATCCTCTGGCACAATCCCCGTTTCTAATGACATTTGAAAGATCTCCGTCAGAGCTCCTGCTATCTCTACACAAACTTCTCTCAAGGTCCTGGGGACTATCCTGTCAGGATCCGGAGATTTATCCACTTTTAAATTTCTTAAAAGCGCCAGTACTTCCACCTCTTTAATTGTCATAGGTTCTATAACTTCCTTACTTGTTTCCCACACCTTACACAATTTAATATCCTTCTCCTTAGTGAATACCGAAGAGAAGAAATCATTCAAAATCTCTCCCATCTCCCTCAGCTCCACATATAGCTGACCACCCTGATTCTCTAAGGGACCAATTTTATCCCTCACTATCCTCTTGCTTTTAATATAACTGTAGATACCTTTCGGATTTACTTTCACCTTATTTGCCAAACCAACCTCGTATCTTCTTTTAGCTTTTCTGATCCCTTTCTTAAGATTCCTTTTACATTCTTTATATTCCTCGAGCAATTCCTTTACTCCATGCTGCCTATATCTATTGTAGACATCCCTCTTTTTCCAAACCAAGTTTCTAATATCCCTTGAAAACCATGGTGCTTTCAAACCTTTAACCTTTCCTTTCAACCTAACAGGAACATAAAGATTCTGTACCCTCATAATTTCACCCTTAAATGACCTCCATTTCTCTATTACATCCTTCCCATAAAACAACTTGACCCAATCCACTCTCTCTAAATCCCTTCGCATCTCCTCAAAGTTAGCCTCTCTCCAATCAAAAATCTCAACTCTAGGTCCAGTCCTGTCCTTCTCCATAATTATATTGAAGCTAATGCTATTGTGATCACTGGATCTGAAGTGCTCCCCAACACATACATCTGTCAGCTGACCTATCGCATTCCCTAACAGGAGATCCAACACTGCCCCATCTCGAGTTGGTACTTCTATGTATTGTTGCAAAAAACTATCCTGCACACATTTCACAAACTCTAAACCATCCAGCCCTTTTACAGAATGAGCTTCCCAATCTACATGTGGAAAATTAAAATCTCCCACAATCACCACCTTGTGTTTACTACAAATATCTGCTATCTCCTTACACATTTGCTCTTCCAACTCACGCTCCCCATTAGGTGGCCTATAAAACACTCCTATCAGTGTTACTACACCTTTCCCATTCCTCAATTCCACCCAAATAGCCTCCCTAGAGGAGCTCTCTAATCTATCCTTCCAAAGAACCGCCATAAGATTTTCTCGGATAAGCAATGCAACACCTCCTCCTCTGGCCCCTCCTACTCTATCACACCTGAAGCAACTAAATCCAGGAATATTTAGTTGCCAATCACACCCTTCCTGCAACCATGTTTCACTAATAGCTACAACATCATAATTCCAGGTACTTTACAAATCTCTCTTAACTGGTGGAATCAAGCCCACATTCATCACTTCCACTGGAAGCTCATTTCGCAGTCACAGTGAAGAAGTGAAGACCTTTTATTCTAGTTTAAGCAAAAATATTGAAAAAGTCTGCTTGCATTTACTCGACATGACATGTTTAAATCAAAGCATTGAGTACAGAAGTTGGGATGTAATGCTAAAGTTGTACAAGGCATTGGTAAGGCCAAATTTGGAATATTGTGTGCAGTTCTGGTCACCGAATTATAGGAAAGATATCAATAAATTAGAGAGAGTGCAGAGACGATTTACTAGGATGTTACCTGGGTTTCAGCAATTAAGTTACAGAGAAAGGTTGAACAAGTTCGGTCTCTATTCATTGGAGCATAGAAGGTTGAGGGGGGAATTGATCGAGGTATTTAAAATTTTGAGAGGGATAGATAGAGTTGACGTGAACAGGCTGTTTCCATTGAGAGTAGGGGAGATTCAAACGAGAGGACATGATTTGAGAGTTAGGGGGCAGAATTTTAAGGGAAACACGAGGGGGTATTTCTTTACTCAAAGAGTGATAGCTGTGTGGAATGAGCTTCCTGTAGAAGTAGTAGAGGCCAGTTCAGTTGTGTCATTTAAGGTAAAATTGGATAGGTATATGGACAGGAAAGGAGTGGAGGGTTATGGGCTGAGTGCGGGTAGGTGGGACTAGGTGAGATTAAGGGTTCGGCACGGACTAGGAGGGCCAAGATGGCCTGTTTCCGCGCTGTGATTGTTATATGGTTATATGTACCCTTCATAATTTTGCACGCCACTTTCAAGTCTCCCTTCATTCACTTATGTTCTCAGGAATAAAACCCTAATTAATTCACCCTTTCCCCGTAACTCAGGTCCTCATGTCCCAGCCCTATTCTTGTAAATTTAATCGGTAAAATATCTCAGGAATGTGGGGAGAGTAAATTGGGTTAAAATAGCATTCTAGGGATTTGAAGGATTGATGTAAATTTGGCTTGGCAAAAGCACAATGGCCAGAGGGTTGTTTGCTCATGGTTTTCTCTCGATACAATATCAAATGAAAACCACTCTCTTCCATAATCCTGGTTTCTGAGTAATTATGGCTTGCTGAGATTTCACCAGTCCAGGACTCAAGAATTTCAACCCTACAGCTCTACATGATTTTACTTGCCATTTTCCATTCCTTTGTCTGACTCTCTCTCCTGGAGCTTTTCTCTCCCCGCCCCCCACCACCTCTGAGTCAGAATCAGAACCAGGCTTACTATCTTAGTCTTATGTGACATGGAATTGATTGAATGGTGCAAAGATATAAAATATGTACAAAACATATGAAATTATTATAAAAAAATGAGTACAAAAAATATGGAATAGCGGGGCAGTATTCATGGTGAATTCAGAATCCTGATAGAAGAGGGGAAGAGGTTGTGCCTGAATCATTGACACTAGACACTAGACACTAGAACACTACAGCACAGTGCAGGCCCTTTGGCCCTCAATGTTGTGCAGACCCATATATTCCTTTAAAAAATTACTAAACCCACACTACCCTGTAACCCTCTATTTTTCTTTCATCCATGTACCTGTCCAAGAGGCTCTTAAATACCCCCAATGTTTTAGCCTCCACCACCATCCCTGGCAAGTCATTCCAGGCGCTCACAACCCTCTGTGTAAAAAAACTTACCCCTGATGTCTCCCCTAAACTTCCCTCCATTAACTTTGTACATATGCCCTCTGGTGTTTGCTATTTTTGCACTGGAAAACAGGTACTGGCTATCCACCCTGTCTATGCCTCTCATAATCTTGTAGACCTCTATCAGGTCCCCTCTCATCCTTCTACGCTCCAAAGAGAAAGGTCCCAACTCTGCTAACCTTGCCTCATAAGACTTTCTAATCCAGGCAATATCCTGGTAAATCTCTTCTGCACCCTCTCCATAGCTTCCACATCCTTCCTATGAGTCATTTGGTCTCACCACACTTAGAGTAGAGTTGTAACATGACCTATCTACTCCTGAACTCAATCCCCCTACTAATGAAGCCTAGCATCCCATTGGCCTTCTTAACTACCCTATCAACCTGTGCAGTGACCTTCAGGCATGTATGGATTTAAACCCCAAAGTCCCTATGTTCATCCACACTCTTAAGTAACCAACCATTAACCCTGTACTCAGCCTTCTGATTTATCCTTCCAAAATGCATCACCTCACACTCATCCAGATTGAACTCCATCTGCCACATTTCTGCCCAACTCTACATCCAGACTACATCTTGTTACCTTCTACAACCTGCAACTCCATCCACAACTCCTCCAATCCTTGTCTCATCTGCAAATTTACTCACCCATCTTTCGGCCTCTTCATCCAGGTCATTTATAAAAATCACAAAGAGCAGGGGTCCCAGTACAGATCCCTGCAGTACTCCACTAGTCACTATGTGTGTGGGTGGGTGAGCGAGTGGAATGGGGTTTGTCCTGGGGTTTACAGGACTGTGTACGTGTGTGGGTGTGAGTGCGAGTGGAACGGGGTTCGTTCTGGGGTTTACAGGACTGTGTACGTGTGTGGGTGTGAGTGCGAGTGGAACGGGGTTCGTTCTGGGGTTTACAGGACTGTGTATGTGTGTGGGTGTGAGGGCAAGTGGAATGGGGTTTGTCCTGGGGTTTACAGGACTGTCTATGTGTGTGGGTGTGAGGGCAAGTGGAATGGGGTTTGTCCTGGGGTTTACAGGACTGTCTATGTGTGTGGGTGTGAGTGCGAGTGGAATGGGGTTTGTCCTGGGGTTTACAGGACTGTGTATGTGTGTGGGTGTGAGTGCGAGTGGAATGGGGTTTGTCCTGGGGTTTACAGGACTGTGTACGTGTGTGGGTGTGAGTGCGAGTGGAATGGGGTTCGTTCTGGGGTTTACAGGACTGTCTATGTGTGTGGGTGTGAGTGCGAGTGGAACGGGGTTCGTTCTGGGGTTTACAGGACTGTGTATGTGTGTGGGTGTGAGTGCGAGTGGAACGGGGTTCGTTCTGGGGTTTACAGGACTGTGTACGTGTGTGGGTGTGAGTGCGAGTGGAATGGGGTTCGTTCTGGTGTTTACAGGACTGTCTATGTGTGTGGGTGTGAGTGCGAGTGGAACGGGGTTCGTTCTGGGGTTTACAGGACTGTGTACGTGTGTGGGTGTGAGTGCGAGTGGAATGGGGTTCGTTCTGGTGTTTACAGGACTGTCTATGTGTGTGGGTGTGAGTGCGAGTGGAACGGGGTTCGTTCTGGGGTTTACAGGACTGTCTATGTGTGTGGGTGTGAGTGCGAGTGGAACGGGGTTCGTTCTGGGGTTTACAGGACTGTCTATGTTTGGAGAAGGCTGAGGACAGACATGTGAGCATGGGAATACAAAGTGGATCGAAGTAACTTGTGTTTGGGAGCTCAAGATAGCCATCAGCTCCTGGGCACGGGAACTTATCGAATGCTGGTGGAGCCCCATTCTGTTGCTTCAGAGATTCATCAGCAGAAAGGCAATGAATTCCGATGGGAGAATGCAGAAAGGGAATACAAATTGGGACGGTGGCTACGTGGGAATGGGTCATGCACTCTCAAAGGTCCAGTGCCATCTTCTGCCCTCTGTGACAACTTCTTCCAATGTCGAAGACATTCAAAGTTCAACATTCAAAACAGATTTATCATCAAAGTATCCTGATGTTATCATACTCTGCCTTGAGATTGAATTTCTTTCAGGTATTTAAAAGTAAGAAAATCAACACAGTATAATTCGCTAAAAATATAGCCAAAGACTGGCGAACAACCAAGGCAGACAAAGAGTCTGAATATGTTACTTAGAAGTTAAGTCATATGGAATCCAAGAAAGTCAATCTGTCTATAATATGAACGTCACTGTGAACTGCAATGGCTAGAGGGCCTATTTCAAAACTGATTCTCTTGATATGACATCAGACAGAAGTCACTCTCCTCCGTAATCCTGGCTTCTGACAAATTATGGCTTGTTGAGACTTCACCTGTATGCGATCCATGATTTCTAGCCTGACAGCCCTTCATGATTTTACCTGTCATTTTTCATTTCTTTTTATCAACTAGTTTCCACTACCTCTCCCTCCCTCTGAAACTGAACAGAATCGGGTTCATTATCACTGTCTTATATGACATGGAATTTGTTGTTTGGTGGCAGCAGGGGAGTGCAATGACATAAAGTATCTGCAGATAACAAAAAATATCATGCAAAAATATAGAATAACGTAAATTGATTCTTGAAATGTTCTAAAGTCCAGTGCCGGATGTACAGGCTCTGATGGAGTACCTGGTAGGGCTCTGAAAACCTGTGCCAACTAACTGGTGCAGCTGTTCAAAGACAGTTGCAGTCTCTCACTGCTACAGTAGGAAATTCCCACCTGCTTCAAAAGGGCAACGATTATACCAGTGCCCGAGAAGGGCAGCGTGATCTGCCTCAGCGTGACCGTTATGTAGTAGCACTCAGGTCTAATGGTGATGGAGAGGTTGGCCATGGCTAGAATGAACTCCTATCTCAGCAAAGACTGGGACCCATTGTGCCTATCGCCACAAAAGGTCGATTTCAGTCATGATCTCATTGGCTCCTCACGTGACCTTGGATCACCTGAACAATATAAGTACTTACCTCAGGATGCTATTTATTGACTATAGCTCAAGCACAACGCAATTATTTCTACAGTTCTGGTCAAAAAGCTCCAGAAAGTGGGCTTCTGTACCTCTCTCTACAATTGGATCCTTAACCTCCTATAACTGAAAGACCACAATCTGTGCAGATCAGCACAGTTCAAATGCCATCTATAAATTTGCTGATGCTACAGCCATTGTTGACAGAATTTCAAATGGTGATGAGCAGAGATACAGGAGTGAGATATATCAACGTTGAGTGGTGTCACAGCAACAATCTTGCGCTCAATATCAGTAAGACCAAAGAACTGATTGTGGACTTCAGGAAGGGTAACATGAGGTAACACATACCAGTCCTTATAGAGGGATTAGAAATGGAAGGAGTGAACAGTTTCAAGTTCCTGGGTGTCAATATCTCTGAGGATCTGAGCTGGACCCAATATATCAAAGCAGCTAGAAAGACAGCATGGCAGCAGCAATATTTCATTAGGAGCTTGAGAAGATTTTCTATGTCACCAAAAGCACTCGCAAATATCTACTGCACAGAATCAAAGTGAGCTGCAGAGAGCTTTAAACTCTGTCAACTCCATCATGAGTACTAGCCTCCATAGTATCCAGGACATCTTTAAGGAACAATGCCTCAGAAAGGCAGCATCCATCATTAAGGACCTCCATCACCCAGGTTGTGCTTTGTTCTAATTCGTATCATCAGGAAGGAGGTACAGAAGCCCAAGGGCACACACTCAGCGATTCAGAAATAACTTCCCCTCTGCCATCCGAATTCCACATGAACATTGAACCCATTAACACAACCTCACTAGTTTTTAATTTCTATTTTTCCACTACTTATTTAATGTAATTAATTATACTTACTGTAATTCACTATTTTTTTCTCTGTTATTATGAATTGCATTATACTGCTGCCATAAAGTCAACAAACTTCACATCATATGCTGGTGGTATTAATCCTGATCCTTCTTCATACTTTGAAGAAGCTGTTACTGAATCACTGAGTGTGGGTCTTTAGGCTCCTGTAGCTCCATCGCCAGGATCATAACTGACTCTCTCTCTCTCTCTCTCTATATATATATATACATATACATACACACACACACAAACGTAATCTATATTTATCTACCTCCATCTCTCTCACTCCCTTTCTCTTTCCCTGTTTTTCTCTCTCTCTCTTTCTCTCTTTAATTTCCTCCTCAGAACCTAACTTATTTCCCAGGCATTTGCTGTCTTATTCTAGCATTTTTCTCTCATCTGGTCATCAGTTGGGATGATGAAGGAGCAGGTAAGGTATTGCATCCACTTGGCACTACACCATGCTCAGCATGATCACTTTTTAAAAAGTGCCAGTTGTGTGTGTTTGTGTTCAAAAAGCAGTGATTTTTGTCACTGATCGACAGCAAGAAATAAGCATTACGACAATTCAGAACTGTTTTTCTCACTGGGGTTCCAAGCATTCAGGCTTAGACATGCCAGAGGCAGCTGCAAGTGAAAATAATCTGATTTCACTACTTCAACAGATTAGGAAAAGTTCTGGCTTAGACTTGCCAGAAACGGTTGGGAGTGAAATTAATCTGATTTCACTACTTCAACAGGTTAGGAAAAGTTCTGGCTTAGACTTGCCAGAAACGGTTGGGAGTGAAAATAATCTGATTTCACTACTTCAACAGGTTAGGAAATAATAAAGTATATTCAATCATCTTGAATGTCACAAGGAAAATGAAGATTTTGAGTATGTATTCATTGAAAGTGTTCGATGAAGGCAGCCAATTATCTGCATTATGTCTGTGCATTGATTTTGTTCATTTACAGTGAATCAAATGAACATGGCAGATGAATTCCTCCCTCGATAACTATTAGGCACTAATACACAGTTTTCTAGTACTGCAGTTATTAGTAGTGTTCTAGTTTGTTCTGTATTTCATTTAATAAACAACTTGCTACTCAGTTAAACAGTAGTTTTTTTTAACATACCTTTTAACTATTTCCACGAAACTTTGACTAAATAGGGCAGCCACTTAATTAAGCCAAAATGTACTGGTCACAATGCATCCCGGTTAACCAGAATCCGCTGTAAATATAAAAAAAGAGAGCAAAAACAAATAACCGTGTTCATGAGTTGGTTCATCATCCATTCAGAAATCTGATGGCTGAGAGGATGATATATATAATAGGCATCGAGGGACCATGGATTTGCGCCTTGGAACGTTTCCAGGGAGGAGGCCTGGGCAGGTTTGTTTGGGAGACCGGCAGCTGCCCATGCTGCAAGTCTCCCTTCTGCATGCCACTGATGTTGTTCAAGGGAAGGGCAAGGGCAGGTACAGCTTGTCACCGTTGTCGTCACAGAGCAATGTGTGGTTAAGTGCCTTGCTCAAGGACACAACACGCTGCCTTAGCTGACGCTCGAACTAGCGACCTTCAGATCACTAGATCAACGCCTTAAACACCTGGCCACGCTGTTCCTAAAATATATGTTCTGTACCTGCTCCATTTGTCCTTAGTAGTGTGCAATCAGTGAGTAATAGAGCATGCAGAGAGGTCATTCGGCCCATCGAGTGCATGCCATCAATCATTGACCACCATAGTCCTATGCTACTCTCCCCATGTTCCCACCACCTTCCCCTAGAATCTGCCCCTCACCAAAGCACTTACTGCAGCCAGTTAACCTACCAACCTGCACGCCTTTGGAAGAGGGAAAGAAACTGGGCATGTGGTGGGACTCCACGTGGTCAGAATTTTGGGTAGGCAGCACCAGAGGTGAGGAGTGCAAAGTTGTACCTCGTGGAGCTATATAGGGAACAGCCCGGGAAACTAACTGCAGTGCTGCCTGTAAATTGTGCATTTTGCTGAAGGGTTTGAGTGGTCATGGTGACTGACAGGTGTCAGTCAATTCAGTAAGCCCCTTGAGTTATTTCCTTTGGGATGACAGATTTCTGTACTTGGAGGATTCACATACTACGTAGAACTGTGCAACGCAGGAACGCGCCCAGGATGCTGTCCCAAGTGAATTACATTAGGCCACACTCAGGTTGGAGGAGCAATGCCTTATATTCCTTTTGGGTAGCCTCTAACCCGATGGCATGAACATCGGTTTCTCAAAATTCCAGTAACTGCCCCACCTCCTCCCTTCTCTGTTCCCCATTCCTGTTTCCCTCCCTCACCTCCCTCTAGTGCTCCTCCTCCTTCCCTTTCTTCCATGGTCTTCAACCTTCTTCTATCAGATTCCCCCTCCTCCAGCCCTTTATCTTTTTCACTAGTCTACCTCTCAGCTCTCAACTTCACCCTCTCCCCCTCTCCCGGTTTCACCTATCACCTATCACTTCTTCCACCTTCCTATTCTGACTTCTCATCTTTCGCTCCAGTCCTGATGAAGGGTCTCGGCCTGAAACGTTGACTGTTTACTCTTTTCCATAGATGCTGCCTGGCCTGCTGAGTTCCTCTAGCATCTTGTGTGTGTTAATTAAGCTAGTGATTGTATGCCTAATTCAACTAATCCCTTCTGCCTCCACAAGTTGCACATTTGTCCAGTCCTGGTATATTCATGTACCTATCTAAGAGCATCTTGAACACGCCTATTGTTTTTGCCTCCTCCACCACCCCAGGTAGTGCATTTCAGATGCCCATGAGTCTCTGTGTTATAGAAGAATCTTGTCCCTCACATCTCCTTTCAACTTACGCCTCTGAACTTAAATGTATGCCCTCCCTAAGTGACTTCCTTGTCCATTCGGTCCCCACATCCCTTCCCACCGATCTCCTTCCCGGCACTTATCCTTGTAAGCGGATCAAGTGCTACACCTGCCCTTCCAATTCCTCCCTCACCACCATTCAGGGCCTCAGACAGTCCTTCCAGGTGAGGCGACACTTCACCTGTGAGTCGGCTGGTGTGGTATACTGTGTCCAGTGCTCCCGGTGTGGCCTTTTATATATTGGTGAGATCCGACGCAGACTGGGAGACCATTTCGCTGAACACCTATGCTCTGCCTGCCAGAGAAAGCAGGATCTCCCAGTGGCCACACATTTTAATTCCACGTCCCAGTCCCATTCTGATTTTTCTATTCATGGCCTCCTCGGCTGTAATATGATGCCACACTCAGATTGGTGGAACAACACCTTATATTCCTTCTGGGTAGCCTCCAACCTGATGGCATGAAAACTGATTTCTCTAACTTCTGTTAATGCCCCTCCTCCCCTTCTTACCCCGTCCTAATTTTTTTCTCTGTCTTTCCCTCTCACAAAAACTCCTTATCTGTTCTCCATCTTCCTCTGGTGCTCTCCTCCCCCTTTCTTTCTTCCAAGGCCTTCCGTCCTATGATACACCCCCTTTCAACTTTCCAGCTCTTAGCATCATCCCTCCACCTCCGGTCTTCTCCTATCATTTCAGGTCTCCCCTCCCCCTCCCACTTTCAAATCTCTTACTATCTCTTTTTTCAGTTAGTACTGACGAAGGGTCTTGGCCCGAAACATCAGCTGTACTTCTCCCTATAGATGCTGCCTGGCCTGCTGCGTTCCACCAGCATTTTGTGTGTGTTGCTTGAATTTCCAGCATCTGCAGATTTCCTCATGTTTGCCTTCCAGTATTTGGCATTTTGGCCCAGATAGAAGGCTACAAGCTGTCCACTCTGTCTATGCTTCTCATAGTCTTATAAACCTTGTCTATCACACAGCAGGGTCCTCATGATTGGCAAAAGTCCCATTAGTTTTAAGGAATATCAGAATCAGGTTTAATATCACCAGCATATATCGTGAAACTTGTTAATGTTGGGGCAGCAGTACAATGCAATACATGACGATATAGAAAAAAACTGAATTACAGTAAGTATATATATTATATTAAGTAGTTAAATTTTAAAAGTGCAAAAACAGAACAATATATGAAAAAGTGGGATTTAATGTTCATTTTGGAGTCAGATGGCAGAAGGGAAGAAACTGTTCCTAAATCACAGATATAATCAAACACTACTATGACATCATTGACTATGAATGTGAGAATGGAAAGGCATTGCATGATTTATACTTTTTATAATAAATAAAGTTTATTTTACTTTATTTAGTGATATAGGGAGGAGTGGACCCTTCAGGCCCTTTGAGTCATTCCACCCCAGCAACCCCAACAAACTCCATTAACCCTAACCTAATAACAGGACAATTTACACTGACCAATGAACACCAATGAACCTACCTGGTATTTCTTTTGACTGTCAGAGGAAACCAGAGGATGAGAGAAAACCCATGTATTCCATGAGTACAGGGACTCCTTACAGAACGGTGCTGGAATTGAACTCTGAACTCTGAACTCTGGAGCGCCCTGAGCTGTAATAGTGTCGAGCTAACCACTGTGCTACCGTGGCAGCCATTTTGACATGTAAAAAATAAACTTCAGTCAGAAGCTCCCTCAGCTTCTGCCACTGTATATTTACAGAATGCACATTTCATAAGAGCAAAAGGTATAGGAGCAGAGTAAGACTATTCAGCCCTTCATACTTGCCCTGCCATCCAATCATGAGAGATTTTTCTCTCTCGCAACCTGATTCTCCCTCCTCTTCCACATACCCCTTTACCTGCTAATCAGTCAGAAGCCTATCAACCTCTGCCTTAAAGACACCCAGTGATTTGGCATCCACAGCCCATGGTGGCAGTGAATTTCACAGCTTCACTGCACTCCGAAGAAATCCCTTCTCCTTCTCTCTGAGAGATGGAGTTGCCTGGGACTGTACTCACTGCAATTCAGGAGAATGAGAGGACATCTTGTAGAAGCACATAAAATTATGAAAGCGATAGATAAGATGGAGGGGGAAATTACTTCAACTGATAGGTGAGACTAGAACTAGGGGAAATAGCCTCAAGATTCAGGGAGTAGATTTAGGACAGAGATGAGGAGGAACTGGTTTTCAGTAGGTTCAATAGGTACATTTAATGTCAGAGAAATGCATACGATATACATCCGGAAATTCTTTTTCTTTGCAGACATCCACAAAAACAGAGGGGTGCCCCCCAAAGAATGAAAGACAACTAAAATGTTAAAACACCAAACCCCCCCAGCTCCCCATCTGATGCAAAGGCAGCAGCAAGGCATATGACCCCCCCTCCCAGCAAGGCAATGATCCCCCCCCTCCCAGCAAGGCAACGATCACCCACCCCCAGCAAGGCAACGATCACCATCCCCCAGCAAGGCAACGATCACCATCCCCCAGCAAGGCAATGATCACCCCCCCCAGAAAGGCAATGACCACCCCCCCCAGAAAGGCAATGATCACCCACCCCCAGCAAGGCAACGATCACCCACCCCCAGCAAGGCAATGATCACCCCCCCCAGAAAGGTAATGATCACCCCCCCCAGCAAGGGAATGATCACCTCCCCCAGCAAGGCAACGATCATCATCCCCCAGCAAGGCAATGATCACCCCCCCCAGAAAGGCAATGATCACCCCCCCAGCAAGGGAATGATCACCCCCCCCAGCAAGGCAACGATCATTCCCCCCCCAGCAAGACAACGATCACCCCCCACAGCAAGGCAATGATCACCCCCCCCAGCAAGGCAATGATCACCCCCCCAGCAAGGGAATGATCACCCCCCCCCAGAAAGGCAACGATCCCCCCCCCCTCCCAGCAAGGCAACGATCACCCACCCCCAGCAAGGCAACGATCACCCACCCCCAGCAAGGCAATGATCACCCCCCCCCCCCCCCCAGCAAGGCAATGATCACCCCCCCAGCAAGGAAATGATCACCCCCCCCAGAAAGGCAACGATCACCCCCCCCAGCAAGGGAATGATCACCCCCCCCCCCCAGCAAGGCACTGATCCCCGCCCCCAGTCAGAGACTGGTGAATCTGTGGAATTCTCTACCCAATGAAGCAATGGAGGCTACCTCAGTAAATATATTTAAGATAAGGTTGGATAGATTTTTGCAAAGTAGGGGAATTAAGGGTTATGGGCAAAAGGCAGGTAGATGGAGATGAGTCCATGGTCAGATCAGCCATGATCTTATTGAATGGAGGAGCAGGCTCGACGGGCCAGATGGCTGACCCTTGATCCTATGTTCTTATGTTCTTGTGCTAAAGGGATGTTCCTTTACTTGGAGGCTGTGCCCTAAGATTTCACACTCTCCGACTAGTGGAAACATTTTCTCCACATCCACTCTACCCAGACAGACCTTTATCTATATGCTCTTATCATTCTGATCTCCATCAATGTTCTCAGGTAGGCACTGAGAATTATGTTGCCGTGTGAATAAAGTCACCGGAGAGAAGTACTGGTAGATATGAAGCAGCCTTTTTATTCAACAAAATGAGACTGACCAGGCATTGTATTGAGACCCCTTTCGGAGGAAAAGGGCCTGCTTGACCCAACACTACATGATATTTCATATGCTAAAAATCAAACGACAATTCCGTATTAACAATGCATCCACAATGCTTCCTTTCAACTACACAGAGCCTTTGCACCTCCTTCCTCGCCTGATCTTCCAATTACCAATGTATGCCTCACAATTTTTAGGAATCCACTGTTCAGAGCTGCATTTTAAATTTAATCTACAGCCCATATTCATATTTGAAGATTAGTTGTTGAAGTCAGTTGCTGAAGTTATTTGCTATATGTGCTAATCCCAAAAAAACACCCTAACAGAGGGATATCTTCATGATCTAGACAGAAAGGATGAGTTTGATTAGATGTTTAATTAGTTTGGCTCAAAGCTGTGGGCCCAAATCGCTTGTTCCCATGCCGTACTCTTCTGTATCATGCACTATGAGTCCCAGCACAGGCATTAATCTCTCCGCATACGCTAATCATTTCATCTGCGGAGGTTAGTGGCAATTGCAATAGGATTTTCCCAGAACACAAAGTTCATCTCCAGAATGACCAGGACAGTTCACTCTGTTCTTTAAAGATTAATGAAGGAAGTTTATCACATTAAGTCCAAGTTTAAAAATAAGGACTATGCGTAGAAAATATCATCTACAAGTATAAAGTCGTACAAAAGGAAATGCAGGAGCAACTCAGTCCTGCCGAAGGGTTTCGGCCCAAAACATTGACTGTACTCTTTTCCTAGATGCTGCCTGGCCTGCTGAGATCCTCCAGCATTTTGCATGTGTTGCTCGGATTTCCAGCATCTGCAGATTTTCTGTTGTTTGTTACAGCAGGAAGCCCTTTATCGGGTCAGTAGTGGGAATGTGGAGCTCATTGCCACAGGGGTTGCTGGACAGGACTCAAATGGATTTACAGGAAGCATCAATTGTAGAATTGAACTTAGGAGCCAAGAGGTAATGTTGCAGCTATATAGGACCCTGGTCAGACCCCACTTGGAGTTCTGTGCTCAGTTCTGGTGACCTCACTACAGGAAGGATGTGGAAACTATAGTAAGGGTGCAGAGGAGATTTACAAGGATGTTGCCTAGATTGGGGAGCATGCCTTATGAAAACATAAGTGAACTCGGCCTTTTCTCCTTGAAGTGACGGAGAATGAGATATGTCCCTGTTGACCCTCACCAAATTGTGTTGATACTCCATGGAAAGAATTCTATCATGGCTTGGTACGGTAACTGCTCTGCACCTGACCGCAAGAAACTGCAGAACATCGTGGGTACAGCTCAGCACCTCACCAGAACCAGCCTCCCCTCCGCGGACGCTGTCTGTCTGCTGCCTCAGTAGCCAGCACAGTCAAAGATCCTGACCCCCCCGTCCCTGGACATTCTCTCTGCTCCCCCTTCCCCTCTCTCATCGGGCAGAAGATACAGAACCCTGACAGCGGAATCAGGTTTAATACCCCTGGCATATATCAGGAAATTTGTTCTTTTGCAGCAGCAGTATAGTGCAATACATGATAACAAAAACAATAAATTAGTATAAATTTTTATATATATATATATAAATTACTACAAGGTATACTATATATATATATATATACACACACATATATATAGGGGCATAGATATATATCAAACAAATGAAATAAGTAGTGCAAAAAGAGAGGGGAAAATACTAAGTTAATGTCCATGGGTTCATTGTTCATTCAGAAATCTGATGGTAGAGGAGGAGAAGCTAGAAACATAGAAAGCCTACAGCACAATACAGGCCGTTCAGCCCACAAAGCTGTGCCGAACATGTCCCTATCTTATAACTACCTAGGCTTTACTCATCGCCCTCTATTTTTCTAACCTCCATGTAGCCATCCAGGAGTCTTTTAAAAGACCCTATTGTTTCCGCCTTCACCGCTGCCGCTGGCAACCCATTCCACGCACTCACCACTCTCTGCGTAAAACAACTTACCCCTGACATTTCCTCCGTACCCACTTCCAAGCACCTTATCACTGTGCCCTCTAGTGCTAGCCAAATCAGCCCTGGGGGAAAAGCCCCTGACTATCCGCTTGATCAATGCCTCTCATTACCTTGTATATCTCTATCAAGTCACCTCTCGTCATCCTTCGCTCCAAGGAGAAAAGGCTGAGTTCAATCAACCTATTCTCATTAGGCATGCTCCCCAATCCAGACAACATCCTTGTAAACCTCCTCTGTACCCTTGCTATAGTTTCCACGTCCTTCCTGTAGTGACGCAACCAGAATTGAGCACAGTACTCCAAGTGGGGTCTGACCAGGGTCCTATATAACTGCAACATTACCTCTCGGCTCTTAAACTCAATCCCACGATTGATGAATACCAATGCATCAACCACAGAGACAATCTGCGTAGCAACTTTGCTTGTCCTATGGACTTGGACCCCAAGATCCCTCTGATCCTCCACACTGCCAAGAGTCTTACCAATAATACTATATTCTGCCAACATATTTGACCTACCAAAGTGAACCACCTCACACTTATCTGGGTTGAACTCCATCTGCCACTTCTCAGCCCCGTTTTGCATCATATCAATGTCCCGTTGTACCCTCTGACAGCCCTCCACACTATCCACAAAACCCTCAACCTTTGTGTCATTAGCAACTTCACTAATCCGTCATTTTTAAAAATCATGAAGAGTAAGGGTCCCAGAACAGCTCCCTGAGGCATACCACTGGTCACTGTCCTCCATGCAGAATATGACCCGTCTACAACCACTCTTTGCCTTCTGTGGGCAAGCCAGTTCTGGATCACCTGCTTTTGACAAGCCATGCTGACTATTCCTAGTCATGTTATGCCTCTCCAAATGTTCATAAATCCTGCCTCTCAGGATCTTCTCCATCAACTTACCAATCACTGAAGTAAGACTCACTGGTCTATAATTTCTTGGGCTATCTCCACTCCCTTTCTTGAATAAGGAAACAACATCTGCAACCCTCCAATCCACCGCAACCTCTCCCGCCCCATCCTCAAGCTGTCCCTAAACTGCTAAGCATGTGTCTTCAGGCTTCTGTACCACCCCCCCCCCACTTTGATGGTAGCACATACGTCCAGGCTCAAGGGCAGCTTTTACCCAACTATTAAGAGACAATTGAATGTTTCACTGTTTCAATAGGATGGCCGTTGAGTTCAAAGTAACTTTGTCCACCTGTTCCACCATTGAGGTCTTAGTAGCATTGTTCTTTGTCAGGGACCTCACCCTTGACCTTACCTCCATGGGTGACCCTACCAGGAGCATAGCCCCAGATGGCATGGCATCACTCTTGGGATCTCAGGACCACACAAGCTTCTCCACCACGACAAGGTGACAATCCATGGAGAAGTCCTGCACTGCACTTTCTCGGAAACTACTAGATTTCCTCCTGTACTCTTATTGTTTTACCTCAGTGGTCTGAGTAACGAATTGATCTGTATAGATGCTAAGCAAGACAAGCTTTTCACTGTACATGTGACAACAATAGACCAATTTACTAGTTTGAAGGGTCATTGCACTCAACTTGCAGAGGGTAGAGTGCCCCCAGTCCACAGGTTAAGTGCAGAGAGCGTAATCATTCCCCTTGGCCGAACATCTTCGGGCCTGTTTTGAAGAAATCACTCAAAGTTGCTTTCTTTATTGATCCTTTATGTTCTGATTTTCTGCAGTGGAAGCATGGGGGTGAGAGAGGGAGCAATGCACGTGTACCCCTCTGCATCCTTCCACCCCAGCCAATCCCACCACCCCGTTTACTATTCTGTTCAATAGTATGTTGCTAAAGACGTCAGCATGTGGGATACAAACCACGAAAACTATCTTTCTGTAGCAAATGTGCAGCATATTACAAGACAAAAGTTAGCATCAAACTCAACATAAACTAAAGTTGGCATGGTAGAGTGGCAGTTGGTGTAACACAGTTACAATGCCAGTGACTGGGGTTCAATCCCATTGCTGTCAGTCAGGAATTAGGATTATCTCCCCGTGATGTGTGGGTTTCCTCCCAGTGCCCTGGTTTCTTCCCACATTCCAAGGATGTATGGATTAGTGAGTTAATTGGTCAAATAGGCGGAGGCTCATTGGGCCGGTTAACATGCTGTATCTTGGAAAAAACATAAAAATAATAGATGAGTATAAATTACACATTGCTCACACATGCAAAATGAACAGAGTGCCAGTTAAGGGAGAGAAAAGGAAAATAGAGCCCAAGGTATTTTTAGGGATTTCCAAGTGGGTTCAGGAAGCTGATGCCAATGACAAAGAAGCTGTTGTTAAACCGTGAGGTGTGAGTCTTCAAATTCATGTACCACCTGCCTGGTGGCAGCTCTTTGAGAAGGGGGTACGGCCCAGATGGTGGGGGTTCCTGCTGATGGACATCCCCTCAGTGGCGATCCCTGTGATAGAACCGGCCGAGTCTACCACTCCTGGAAAAGCTGCTCCTTGGGCTTGTGCCGGACTGGAGGAAAGAAAGAATCAATGTTTGGTGCTGAAGCCCTTCATCGGGACTGGGAATGAAGGGGGCAGAAACCGAATATGAAGCGGGGGGGGGGGAGAAGGAAGGGGCATGTTAGAAAGCGATAGGTGAAGCCCGGTGAGGGGGAAGGGAAGGTATCAAAGGTGAGAGGGGGAGGGGGGATGGAATTAAGAAGTCAGTAGGGGATAGCTAGAAGGGCAGAAGATGGAATCTAATAGGAGAGGACAGTGGGCCATGGAAGAAAGGGAAGGAGGAGGAGGTCTTAGAGGAGGGTGATGGCCCATAGGTGGATGCCTGAAGCACACTGCAGGAGGTGGTGGTGATACACCAGGGACTCTGAGATAGGCACATGGAAGAAAGAGAAATGATGGTTTATGGGCTGTGTAGGAGACAAGGGTTAGGTTGATCATGGCCTTTAAAAGTCAGAACAGCATCATGGGCTGAAGAACCCAATCTTTATTTGCTGTTCTTTATTCTAAAAGGTTGCATCTGGGAGCAGGAACAGCTAAGTGACATGGTGGTGCAGTTCATAGAGCCACTGCCTGTTAGCTCCAGAGACCCACCTTCGATACCCACCTCAGCCTCCCTGTGCCGGAGTTTGCCCGTTCTCCGTGTAACCCTGCGGGCTCCACCAGGTGCTCTGCTTTCCTGCCATATCCCAAAGACAGGTGGGTCAGTGGGTTAATTGGCCACTTTTAAATTTCCCCAGGGTGTCTGTGAACAGACAAATCAGGAATAAAAAAAAGAATGGATTCCTGCTGGAGAACAACAAATAGGTGGTTGATGTTTAGTGCAGATTCGATGGGCTGAAGGGCTCGTTTCCACCATAAATCACTCTGTGACAGTCAATCCCTTCATCCTACCAGTCCTGCCTTCAGTTCTCCGGGTGAGAGCTCAATATTCCCCTTTCCATGCAGAGCTTGGTTCCAATTTTGAAGTCATTCCCTCCACCTTCGCCTTGGCAGCCTCTCTTGGCATTCCCAATCCCAGCCCTCTGTTTGCTACAATGTGACGTGGTCACTGCGAACTTGTAAGCAGACAAATGCTCATTAATACCATGTCTATCAATTATTCAACAAGTCAGGAAGCATCCGTGGAGGGAAATGGACAGTGGATTACCTTCCACAGATGCTGCCTGACCCGTTGAGTTCTTCCAACGCTTGTGTTTTGTGCTCGATTGCAGCATTCTTGTGTCCCTGTAAAGCTGCTACATCATATAGCAATCTATGGATTCACTTTCAAGGACTCTAAAACACATACTGTCTGGCCTCTTACCTCTTCTCACCTGCCTATCACCCCTCCTTCCCTTTCTCCTATGGTTCGTTCTCCTCTCCTATCAGATTACTTCTTCACCAGCCCATTATCTTTCTAACCCACCTGGCTTCACCAGTCACCTTCTAGCTCTCCTCCTTCCCCTCCGCCTTTCTATTCTGGCATCTTCCCCCTTCCTTTCTAGTCCTGAAACATCGACTGTTTATTCATTTCCATAGATGCTGCCTGACCTGCTGAGTTCCTTTGGCATTTTATGTATGTTGCTCTGGCCCATAGCCATCCCATCCATGCATTTGCACAGTTTATCACATTGGTTGCTTGTCAGTCTTTGTGTGTGTAGTTTTTCATTGATTCTGTTGTATTTCTTCATTCTACTGTGAAAAGAAATGCATCTCAGGGCAGTATACGGTGACAGATGTACTTTTATAATAAATTTACTTTGAACTTTGAAATAAGCATTGCTTTGTACAGTGAAGCTCTCTTTCAATTTGTCCACTGCCCTCCCATCAGATAGTTAAACCACTTTAGAACATCGAACAGCAAGGTGCAAGAGCAGGAATTACAGCCCACAATGCCTATGCCAGCCATGCTGCCAAATTAAACTGATCCCATGTATTTGCACATGGTCCCACATCCCTTCATTGTTTGTTCAAGTCCCTCCCAGTCTCAATGCCACTTGTATTATTCCTTGCTATTATATCTGCTGCCACCACCTCCAAGGTTCCTTCTCAGGTGTGTGCTTTTGCTACTAGCACACAAAGCAATTAAAACTGCGCACAAAAGTTCATCACCCTCTACCTCAGTGGCATGTTAAGTATATTTCATGATTGTACACAATCACGTTTCCTTTTACTGTTTCTGATGCTGACAACGTGGAGTTTGCAATTATTTGTCTGCAGATTTTAGAACTGGTGGACTTACATTGTTTTTATTGAAGAAATTATTGGTTCACTATGTCAAATTCCAAAGAGCGTGAAGTGCAAAAGAAATGCCAACTTATTTAAAGTGAAATGGCTTAATGAAACAGTAGAAATGGCTGCACTGAAAGCTCATGAGGTCAGGAACGTACAGCTATGAGAAATATTTATGTACAGTACAGAAAGTTGTTACCTGCATGTATTGTCACAATGCAAAAGTTGCTGGAGAATTTGCAAGTGGGAAGAAGTGGAGTGATATTCGGAAACTTGACTTTTCAAAGCATTATTTAGCACGTAAATCACATATGGACGGTGTGTAAAAGCTCTGGCAAGAAAATCCTTCATTACCAGTTGGAGGCCTGCTGCATATGCTTTGTGAGAGTGGAGGTGAATGAGAGAGAAAATGATCAAACCCAGAAGAGATCAAAGTTCTTATTGACGATATTTTGCTAGCTGTTAAAACGAATGCCTCTACATACAAAATTCAGTGCGCACCAGTTGTTGCCACTGGGCAAAACATCGCACAGCACAAGATTTTTGTGCACACTGGTTATTACAAATGAGGGGGAACGTTAACCACCTCTCATGTCAGCAAGTTCCAGCCACCTAACGCGCTCAGTGTGAAAAGAGCTTGCTTTGTAAATTTGTTTGCGTCAGTCTGGGTGCCTCCTAAATGTTGCCATTTTATTTGCTTTCAGCACCACCACCACCCATGGCAGCACATTCGCGGCATGTGCCACTCACAAAGGAGGTGCCATACCTTAGATCCCATATCACCAGGTTCAGGAACAGTTACCACCCTACGACCATCAGGCCTCTGAAATCACTCACCTCAACACTGAACTGATTCCACAGCCTATAGACTCACATTTAAGGACTTTACAACTCATGTTCTCAGCACTATTTATTTACTTATCTATTCCAGTATTACTTCTACTTTTTCTCAGCTCAAGCTGGTAAAACCTAAGATACAGGCAAGACTAAGCATGATCATTTGCTAAGAGCTTTCAGACTGTTCTCATGGTGCTTAGTATTGTGGCTTTCTGGAGATTGCTGTGTAGGCTGAATTGTTTAAAGCAATTGTGTAGTGCCTTTGGCATGGTACCATTTGCAGATATTACCATCAGGACAATGTATGTACCCTGTTCATGTTCCAAAGTCTTTAAATTTCCTCTTTTAATTCAACATAACTCTGGTGTTTTTTGCTTATTGCTTTCTGTAAGTTATGTGTGTTTGGAATGGCAACTTCTATTAAAAATGTGTATAAGATGATGAGAGGCATTGATGGTGCGGACAGCAGAGGTGTTTTTCCAGGGCTGAAATGGCCAACATGAGGGGGCATAGTTTTAAGGTGCTTGGAAGTAGGTACAGAGTGGACATCAGGGGCAAGTTCTTCCACACAGAGTGGTGGTGCATGGAATGCACTGCCAGAGACAGTGGTGGAGGCAGATACAATAGTGTCTTTTAAGAGGCTTTTCGATAAAGACTCCGAGAGCTTAGAAAATAGAGGGCTATGTGGTAGGGAAATTCTAGGCAGCTTCTAGAGGAGGTTATCTGGTTGGCACAACATTGTGGGCTGAAGGGCCTGTAATGTGATGTAGATTTTTATGTTCTCTGTTCTATGTTGTCCTTACTGGCTTATGCTCTATCTGTATGGCTATTATGAATTGTACTATCTGTAATAACTGATCGGTCAGAATATAATTTGTGGTATTCTGATTCTAAAACTAAATCAGGCTTGTATTTATAGTAAGGTATGATTTCTTTTACAAGTTTGTATTTTAAAGCAAGATTTTGGTGGATGACGTTTGCCACTTGATTCTGCCTATGCAAGTAATCAGATTGAGTTAAACTGCTACAGGATCCTGTAATGTGCTGGATTGTTTTCTTTTTTTTCTTTTCATTGTTATTATTATCATTATGATAATTACTAGTTTCTTTTTAAATTTCATCTCTTTTGCACATTGGTTGCTTGTCAGTTTTGTGTGTAGCTTTTCATTGATTCTATTGCACTTCTTTATTCTACTGTGAATGTTTGCAAGAAAATGAATCTCAGGGTAGCATTTGGTGGCCTATTCATACTTGGACTTTGGATCATTTGGACTTTGAACTCTGTGTAAACAAATTTGCCTGTTAATTCGCTTTAAGTATTCCTCTTCTCACCAATAGCTTTTCCCTCTGCTATTTGACACAGATTCTGACTATCTACATCATCTAGGCTTCGCGTAATTTTCCATCACTTTTTACTAAAAAATAAGGATTTACAAAAAGTTGACAAACATAATTGGTGTGTATTTAATATTTCAATAATATTTGAGTAATCTTGTGTGTGTGTGTATATATACTTTGATTAATCATTCATATTTCTTTAAATAATGACTTACAGGTTATAATGGATTGAAAACACATATATCGCACACATCGTCACGCTACCACATGGTACGTGCTTACCACGTTTAAAGTAAACCCGAAGTTAGACTCACATTTTGGACCCCCCATATCGTCCTTTGAATTAGTCTGATGTTTTGAGGTTACAAGATATAACATTGGCAATGAGGTATTTTGAAAACAAACTCGACATGGCTACCGATTTGTGTAATGGGACATTTGAACTAAAACAAATGCAGCGAAGAACATTACGTAAATAAGGCAGCCCAGCTATGCAGATGGTCGAGTTATAAAAGCAGCACAGCTCATATTCAGAGGGAAGGCATGGCTGAGTTTAAAACAAAAGATTTTTAAAAACGGAAGAATTCATGGGTTCATAAAGAGTGAGTGATAATCATTAAAAAAAAGCAGAAGTGGTACCCACTACACTGGCAAACTTGATGAATTTGATTACACAACAGGTAGTTGGCTCATGTAAGCTGAGCTATTGAAACAGTATTTTGAAGCAAATGAAATAGCTAATGTGAAGCAAGTGCCAATTCTGTTAGGCAATACATTTGGCTTTGAAGTTTGACTCAATCAAGCCTGCAGAAATGATCTTTGCTGCTATTGTAAAAGTGATACAGGATCACTTAGAACTAAAGCTGTTGTTGATTGCAGAATTCTTTAGGTTTCAGAAGTGGAATCAAAAAGGAGTCCATTTTATGTGGCTGAATTGAAGACATTGTCTGTGCATTGTCCGTTTGATAATGAGCTCAGTGAAGCACTAAGAGATTGTCTAGTTTGTGGAATCTTACAAGGGCCTATTCAAAAATGGCCCCAAACTGAAGCACAGCTTACACTTAAAACAGCAGGGGAAATTGCTGTCTCAATGGTAACCACAGACAGAGACGCCATTGAGTTGCTATCAAGAATGAAAGTCCATTGCCTATACAGTAACTGGCCTGGCCAAGCAAATTGTATTACCATTGTGGCAGGGGCTTATGTATAGCAAACAAAAGTAGATTTAAAGGCAAAACTTGCAGAAAATCCAACAAAGTAGGATACATACTAAAAGCATGAAAGATAATGTTGAGCCTTTATAAGACACTGGTCAACCACACCTGGATTATTGTCAACAGTTTTGGGCCCCATATCTCGGAAAGGATGTGTTGTCATTGGAGGGAGTCGAGAGGAGGTTCACAAGGATGATTCTGAGAATGAAGAGGTTAAAGTATGAGGAGCATTTGGCAAATTTGGGCCTGTGCTCACTGGAATTCAGCAGAATGCAGGGGAATCTCGTCGAAACCTACCAAATGTTGAAAGAACTAGATAGGGTGGATGTGGAGAAGACATTTCCTGTGGTGGGGGTAACCAGGACTAGAGGGCACAGCCTCAAAATTGAGGGGTGACCTTTCAGAACAGATGTAAGGAGGATTTTTTTTAGCTTGAGAGTAGTTACTCAGTGGAATGCTCTGCTGCAGACTGTGGTGGAGATCAAGTCCACGGGTATATTTGAGGTTGAGTGGGATCCAGGATCAGCCATAATGGAATGGCAGAACAGACTCAATGGGCTGAATCTGTTCCTGTGTCTTATGGAGCATGTTGGGCAAATAAAAATAAATGGACTGCACAGAGAAGAGAAAAAGATAAAAGTGCAAGTTGTAGTTTCAAAAAGAGCACTAATCTGATACTGACGAGAGTGACCCAGGACTGTGTAGCTTTGACATTTACAATGTGAAAATTAAGAATGGACAAGCAATATGGCCTACACCAGAGTGAATGGCAAATTAGTTAAAATGGAATTGGAGGCCAGGTTGGCTGCTTCAGTCATCCCACAGAATATGTTTGAACAGAATTTCAGAGATACTGAACTGAAGCCTGCTGATATCCAACTAAGAACTTACACTGGAGAAAAGAGAAGACCCCCAACTCCCATCGGTAACACTGAAATACACCATCAATAAGCCACATTGAGCTTAAATATAGTAAAAACTGAAGGACCAGTATTGTTGGGGGCATGATTGGCTGATACAAATCCAATTTGATTAGAGATCCATTCACCATTTGCATGCCACATACCCTGCAATGAGGCCGACTGAAAGCAAATTAAGAAAAGTACCAGATGAGGTCACAACTGTCTTCATGTTGCCCAACGGTAGACAAATAGGAGTTGGTGCCGAACTCTGTGCCTCTGGATGGAAAGCAAGTTGAGCCAAGGAAGGGCCATGCTGCGCAGCAGAACTGTGAAAGTGACTAAAGCAGTGGTCCAACCATCAGTCAACATAGGCGACATATCTGAGAAAACTTCTGCAAGGCAGTTACTTGAAAAATGTAGCTTGGTTTTAAGCCAGAGGAGAGTTCAAGGAGCTTCAGGAAAGAGGCAAGTATTTGGATTTTGTGAGTATAAAGACCCAGAATCCACTCTGCATGCATGAATTTCAACTGCTGGTAAGGCTGCTGGTAAAAGTAGATGCAAAGTCCAAGCCCCAGCTGGGTGAATGGAAGGCTAAAAGAAAGGAGTCAAAGGAGATACAAAAGCAGAGGATTCATCAGATAATTTTGTGGATGAGAAAACCAAGAGGAGAGATCAGATTGTAAAGGGAGCAATAGAAGGATTCCAATGGTGAGGGTATCCATAATTAGAGGGCACAGCCTCAAAACTGAGGGGTGACCTCCAGAACAGAGGTAAGGAGGAATTTTTTTTTAGCTTGAGAGTGGTGAATCTGTGAATTGCTCTGCCACAGACGGCAGTGGAAGTCAAGTCTGTGGGTATATTCCAGGAGGATATTAATAGTTTCCTGATCGGTCAGGACATCAAAGGACTTGGCAAGAAGGCAGGTGTATGGGGTTGAGTGGGATCCGGGATCAGCCATGATGGAATGGCAGAGCAGACTGAATGGGCTGAATGGCCTAATTCTGCTCCTATGTCTTATGGTCTTATGGTCTGAAGATTAATAAGAGAATACTCCAGCGAAGATCAAGATGCACAAATGAGAAGGAAAAGGAAGGAGGAGATGGAGAAAAAGAGTGTTAATGAGAAAGAGAATGGTGTGAAAGTGAAGGAATGTGAAAAAGAAAGGGAGGTAAGTAGATCCAGAGAGAGAAAACGAGAAGGTGTCCAGAGCTGTTAGAACCACTTCCTGCAGTCTCAGAATTAACTGCCACGGAGGAGTTCCCAGAACCGAAGAATTTTTCACATGCCAAGCGGAGTGATCCCCCATCTCCCATCAGGAAAGTCATTTTCCTAGAAGAATAAGAAATCCTCCACAGTGATTACATCTTTAGGCCTGAATGGGACAATTTAAGATCTACTCTGCTATGGAAGTCTGTATAAAGTAATTGTATTATTTAATAAAATGTGTATATAGTTGAGATGCATTCTCTGTTGAGTTGTTTACAGCTAAGCAGGGTATTTTACATTTCAGTAATATTTCAGCAATTTTGTATATGTATTGTTTGATTAAGCATCCTTGTTTTTTTAAATAATTAATTTGGGGTTATATATAATAACGTACACATTGCATATGTTACCACACTGCCATGTGATATGTGCACACCTCGCTTAAAGTAAACATGAAGTTAAAGTTAAAGTTTAAACTTGAAGTTAGACTCACATTTCAGACTCCTGTGTCTTCCTTTGAATTAGTCTAACATTTTACAGTTACTGAACCTGCAGTACCATGAACGACTTTATCTGGTGAATCATCTTTTGTTTAATATCATTTTGCAGCTGTCAGCTGAAGATCCATATCATTTCAGTACCGTTGAAGACGAGTGTTAGGAAATACCAAAACCAAAATAACTGAGTTTTAATCTACATATTGGATAGGAGAGTGGAGTACAGGACTAGTTTCAGCATGATTTTAATCAGTGGAGCAGCAGATTTGAAGTGCAAAGCCTCACTTGATTCTTGATCTCACATTCCTTGCTCTTACTTTAAAATTATACTTCATTCTGAATATATGCAGAGAATACTGTTGGGACATATTCTTCCTTACCATTGTTGTGCTTTCAACCTATATGGATGATATAGGTTGCCAATTACATCACGATCATTCCAGGCAGCAATAAAGGACCTCCATCTCCGTCCGTACCTACACACAAAGATTAAGGAGGATTCTTCATTGCTGTTTCTTTAACAAGTTGTTTTTTGACCCATCAGGGTTGTTAGTGCTGAGCTGAACCACTCTTCATTTGGCCCCTACCCTTTGACTTCTTTCATATGGGTGACCTGATCAAAGCCAAATCACAAAGCCCTGTATTCCTGGAGGATATGGATGTTTGAAAGGCATTTATTTGATAAAGTTCCCCATTGTAGGCTCATTCAGTGCTGCAGAATCAAGGGAATATTGGCTGTGTGGATTTAGAATAGGTTTGCCCATAGAGGGCAGAGCATGGTTGTAGATGGAGCATATTCTGCCTGCTGGTCTGTGATGTTCCACCAGGATCTATTCTGGGACCCCTCCTCTCTGTAGTTTTTATAAATGAAGGGTGGGTTAGTAAGTTTGCAGATGATAGAGAGGTCAGGTAGAAAGTTGTGGATCATATAGAAGGTTGCCATAGGTTACAACATGACACTAACAGGATGCAGAACTGGGCTGGAAAAGGGCAGATGGAGTTCACCCTAAAAAGTGTGAAGTGATTCACTTTGGAAGGTTGAATCTGAAGGCAGCACACTGGGCCAATGGTGGGAATCCCCAGTTCAGCAGGGATCACATTCATAGATCCCTCAAGGTTGCCAAGGCAGTTGATAAGGTTGTTAAGAAGATATATGGTGTGTGGCCTTCATTTGTCAGGGGAGTGAGTTCAAGAGCCTCAAGGTAATGTTGCAGCTTTATGAAAGGATAAAACACACTTGCAGTATTGTGTTCAGTTCTGGTCACCTCATTATAGGAAGGACCTGAAAGCTTTAGAAAGACTGCAGCGGACATTTGCCAGGATGCTGTCTGGATTAGAGAGCGTGCGTTATGAAGAAAGGCTGTGCGAATTAGGGCTTTTCTCTCTAGTGCAAAGGAAGATGGGAGGAGACTTGATAGAGTTGATGAAAAGCATAGATTGAGTGAACAGCCAGAGATTTGTTCCCAGAGCAGAAATAGCTTGTACAAGGGCATAACTTTAAGCCAATGTGAGGAAAGTTTGGGGGGGTGGGGTGGGGGTGTATGACAGGGCAAAGTTTTTTCTGCACAGAGAGTGGTGAGTGCATAGAACGCACTGCCGGGTCGGTACTCCAGACACATTTACACTAGGGACATTTAAACACAGGAGACTGTACAGATGCTGCAAGTCGACAGTAACACGCACAAAATGCTGGAGGAACTTAGGCGGGTCAGGAAGCATCTATGAAGAGGAATAAACAGAAAATGTTTCAGCCGAGATCTTCCTAATGCTGCCTGACCTGTTGAGTTCCTCCAGAGATATTGAATATAAGACAAATGGAAGGCATCATAATTGTGGCTGTTTTCACCATTTCCGCTGACAGCATGTTCCAGGTATCAGTTGATGTCCTTGTAAAAAATTTACCCCTCTGATCCCATTTAAAACTTCTTCCTCTCACTTTGAACCAGCACCCTCTTGTTTTTGATGCCCCTACCATGAAAAAATGTTATGACCACCAATGTTCTCTAATTTGTAATGACCAGTGTGCAATAAAATCTTGTGCTGTGCAATTTTTTTTGCCCAGTGACAACAACTTGTGTGCACGGAATAACTTCTTCAATAAAACAATATAAATCAGCCAGTTCTAAAATCCACAGACAAATCATCGCAAACTCCATGTTGTTAACACCGTCAGCCTCAGAAACCAGAAAAGGAAATGTGACTATGTACAATCGTGAAAATATACTGAATATGCCGATGAGGTAGAGGGTAACAACCATTTGAACGCAGTTTAAGTTCCTTTGTGCTCCAGCAGCAAAAGATGTGTACATGCGTACACCTCAGAGGGAACGTTGTCGACCAAGTACTTTAATCTTAAATTGTGTTAAGGATTCTCCTTTCAAGATTCAAGATTGTTTATTGTCATTCTTCAAGTGTAAAGGGGCATGAAATCTTTGTTACTTTGGATCGAGTACGGCATAAAAAACACAATAAGTAGAAAAATACAATAAATATAAAAGCAATCCTGTACAACCCAATGTACAAGTTTGAGTGTGACTGTGTGTTTAACTTATTTACATGGACTAATTGTATATGCATAAAGTGACTCTAGGTGTGGGAGTATCTGTACATAAGATGAATGACGAAAAATGATAGAGAGATTAAGTGACTCTTGGCAAAAGGAATTCTTCTGGATAACTGAAGGGCATATGGAAAACACATTAAGATAGTGACTGTGTTGGTGTAGGTATGAGGTGTGGAGTTTCTTAAAGTGACAGGGCATTGGAGGAGTGGTAATGAAGAGCCCTGAGGGAGATGTGCTTAGATGTGGGTGATGTGTATGTAGTGTTGTAGTGGAAATAGCGTGGGTTAATTGGTGGAGGTGTTGATGAGCCTGATGGCTTGAGGGAGGTGTTCATGCTGCGTAGCACCTTCCCTGATGGGAGTGGGACAAACAGACCATGAGCAGGGTGTGTGGGGTCTTTCATGGTATTGCTGGCCTTTTCCCAACACCTTTCTGTATTTTAGCACATAAAAGATAGCAGTAAAATACAATCACACAAAAAAATACAGCCCAAGACCCTGAGTCCATGAATTTTGCAGCAGTCTGCTGTGAAAGACAATACGGCTTGACTTCTGCCAAGCGAACACTAGGAGGCAGCACTGACTCCAGTTTGGACACCGCGCCACACTGCCTCCGGCGGAGATCTTCGACTCCAACGCCTCTATACCGGGCAGCTGTAAACAGGCAGCATCTCGGCTTGAGGGCTAGTCCTCACAATGATCAAGGCTACGCAGTTCGCCAATGAATGAGTAAACGTCCAATGGGGTCTTGCAATCACAAGAAAAGCAACCCACCATTAGACTGTCCACTGCTGTTGCCCATTGACTCCTCTGCGATGCAGTCAGTGGTATCATCCGCAACGTGCAACTCCTGCAGCTTCTTCACCAACAAGTAACTCGCTGATGGAATTGACCTGCAGTACTTTAACTCCTTAAGGTCCAGCAGGCTCTTGCGATCGTTAAAAAATTACATTTAAAAAGGATAACAACATCTTTGGTTGACCCCTTAGAAGCTGCTGCAATCAAACACACTGCCATCTTACCAGAAATATAAAGCTTCAGTCAAACCACACTTGGAGTATTGTGTGCAGTTCCAGTCCCCTCTTAACAGGAAGGATGTGGAGAGCGTGGAGAGGGGGCAGAACAGGTTCACTAGGTTACTGCCTGGAGTTCAGAGTTGGACGAACTTGTGTTGTTCTCCCGAGAGTGTTGGAGGCTGGGGGAAGGGAGCATGAAAGAAGTGTATCACAGAGAGGTAGACTCCCAGGATAGACATGTCAAGCACCAGAGCACGTGTTTTCAAGGTTAGAGGGAGGAAGTTTACAGGCAGAGAGTGTCAGGTGCCTGGAATGGTTTACCACAGGTATTAATGGAAGCAGGCAATTTGGTGGAGCTTGAATAAACACATGAATATGCAGAGAATGGAGGGATATGGATGATACAAACAAGAGAAAATCTGCAATGCTGGAGCTCTGAGCAACACACACAAAATGCTGGAGGAACTCAGCAGGCCAGGCAGCATCTATGGAAAAGTGTATAGCCGATGTTTCCAGCCAAGACCCATTATCAGGACGAGATAAAAAAAAGATGAGGAGTGGAGGGAAGGAAGGAAGAAACACAAGGTGATAAGTGAAACCGAGAAGGAGGGGGGTTGGAGAAAAGAGCTGGGAACTTGATTGGTGAAAGAGATAGAGAGCTGGTGAAGGGGAAATCTGATAGGAGTGGATAGAAGGCCATGGAAGAAAGAAAAGGGGGGAGGAGCACCAGAGGGAAGTGATAAGGTGAGAGTGGGAATGGGGAAAGGTGAGGTGGGGCATGACTGGAAGTTTGAGAAATTGATGTTCATGCCATCAGGTTGGAGACTACCCAGATGGAACATAAACTGTTACTCCTCCAACCTGAGTGAGGCTTCATCATGGCAGTTGAGGAGGCCATGTACCGAAATGTCGGAATGGGAATGGGAAGTGGAATTAAAATGGTGACCACTGAGAGATCCCGCTTTTTCTGGACGACGGAGCATAAGTACTCAGTGAAGTGGTATCTGAATCCAGTAGATAACCCTAACAGACTCATAGGGGAAGTGTCACCTCACCTGGAAGGACTGTTTAGGGCACTGTATGGTAGTGAGGGAGGAGATGTAGGGGCAGGAGTAGTGCTTGTTCCACTTGCAAGGCGAAGTGCCAGAAGGGAGATCTGCGAGGAGGGACGAATGGACAAGGGAGTCGTGTAGGGAGCAATCCCTGCGGAAATCAGGAAGTGGGGATACGGATGATACACAGGAGGATATGTTGGTGGCAGGGCATCAAGATCAGCATATAATCTTGAGGTGAATGGCCTGATCATTGCTGCTTTGTTCTATGTACTTCATTCAGATCCTCAGCTCCCCACCAAGGAACAACATTTCTCCAACATGGTTGTACAGAAGTTTAACCAGCAAAAAAGTTCAAGACAGAGCTGGTGATCGAAAGTGGGTGGTTGGGGACCCTTAGCGCAGGAACATTAGGTTACATAAGAGGAAGTTACTTTAGTTCATAAAAGGAACAAAAGGTTATTGTTAAACACTGGCAACATTTTGCTTCTAGAATGACCAGCAAAAGACTTTGTGTGAGCCAAGTGAGGACAACGCTCATTGTGGGAGAGGTAGGGTCTTCCAAGAGGTTCAGGAGTTAGTGCTGAGGTCCAGAGAGAAGTTTGATGCCACTGCCATTAGATTAAGGAAGAAGAGGGTTTGCAGTCACATTACCTAGTCTCCTTCTTGGAATATGTCCTACGGACAGATTTCCAGCTGGGATCGAAGCCCCTTTGGAGAAGGACAGAGGCTGGAATCCAGAAGATCCTTGAGCAAAAGGAACATTTTCTTGCAGGGCCACCTGCAGGTGAAGGCTGCCAGACATTTGTCTAGATACAGGTGAGCACCTCGGTCACCCAGCATATCCTGGAATTACAGTGGGAGGCCCTTTGGCCCTTCGTGTCTGTGCTAGCTCTTGGTAGACCAGGCTTGACAATCGCACCAAATTCTCCTCATTGCAGTCCTTTCCCCACTAGCTGTGCAGCCTGTTGTTCCCCAGTTGCCTCTATAACTACCCCTCTGATTGAGTCTGTTTCCAAAACATGCAGCAGAGTCCCTGATCAAATGGACATGTATCAGGAGCAGGAAGAGGTCCTCCTCTCCCTCAAGCTGTCTCTGCCATTTGGTATGACCATTGCTGTCTTAGAGGATCATACAGCAGGGAAGCAGACCCTCAGCCAAACTGGCCCATGCCAGCTTAGATTCCCATCTAACCTAGTCCCATTTCCTGTATTTAAACCTCTAAACCTTTCCTATCCATGTACCAGACCAAGTGCCTTTAAATACCATTATTGTTTTTAATTCTATTCCCCATTCTGGCCACTTACCTCTTCTCTCCTGCTTATCACCTCCTCCTTCCTTTTCTTCAATGGTCCACTCTCCTCTCCTATCAAATTCCTTCCTCTCTAGCCCTTTTCCTACCCACCTGGCTTTACTGTCACTTTTTAAGTATCCTATGTCCCTTCCCCTCACCTTTTTATTTTAGTGACTTTCCCCTTGCCATCCAGTCCTGAGTAAGGCTCTCGGCCCGAAACAGAGACTATTTATTCATTTCCATAGATGCTGCCTGATTTGCTGAGTTCCTCCTGCACTCAGTTGCTCAGGATAAAAAAAAAGTTGTCCCTCAGTTTTGTCAAACCAAATCAGCAAAGATCGTGCTGGACTCAACTGGCACAACTTACTAACCCTAACCGTACACCTTTCTAACCAAACTCCCTACAGACAATGGCAGGAATCGAATCCTGATTGGTGAAACTGGCACTGCAAAGCATTACGCTAACAGCTACACTACTTGCTTGTGCAATTCCAAAAGAGCATAAGATATTGGAACAGAAGTAGGCCATTTGGCCCATCAAGTCTGCTCTGCCATTTCATCACGGCTGATCCAGTTTCCCTCTCAGCCCCAGTCTCCTCGCTTCTCTCTGTATCCCTTCATGCCCTGACCGATCAAAACTCTATCAACCTTTGTCTTTAACTTGCAGGTTGAGTCAGTGGTGAGGAAGGCAAATGCCATGTTAGCATTCATTCAGAATACAAGAGCAAGGATGTGATGCTGAGGCTTTATAAGGCACTGATGAGGCCTCACCTTGAGTATTGTGAACAGTTTTGGGCCCCACATCTGAGAAAAGCTGTGCTGGCATTGGAGAGGGTTCAGAGGAGGTTCACAAGGATGATTCCAGGAATGAAAGGGTTATCATACAAGGAACTTTTGATGGCTCTGAGTCTGCACTCACTGGAATTCAGAAGGATGAGGGGAGATCTCATTGAAACCTTTTGAATGTTGAAAGGCCGAGACAGAGTTGTGGAGAAATTTCTTTAGCCAAAGGGTGGTGAATTTCTGGAATTTGTTGCCACATGCAACTGTGGAGGCCAGGTCGTTGGGGGTATTTAAGGCAGAGATTGATAGGTTCTTGATTGGACATGGCATCAGAGGTTACAGGGAGAAGGCCAGCAACTGGGGTAGAGGAGGAGATTTTAAAAAAAGGATCAGCCATTTTTGAATGGCGGAGTTGATTCAATGGGCCAGATGGCCTAATTCTGCTCCCATGTCTTATGGTCTTAAATATACATAAAGACAGCCTCCACAGCTTAACCATATAACAATCACAGCATGGAAACAGGCCATCTCGGCCCTCCTAGTCAGTGCCGAACTCTTAATCTCACCTAGTCCCACCTACCCGCACTCAGCCCATAACCCTCCACTCCTTTCCTGTCCATATACCTATCCAATTTTACCTTAAATGACACAACTGAACTGGCCTCTACTACTTCTACAGGAAACTCATTCCACACATCTATCACTCTCTGAGTAAAGAAATACCCCCTCATGTTTCCCTTAAACTTCTGCCCCCAACTCTCATGTCCTCTCGTTTGAATCTCCCCTACTCTCAATGGAAACAGCCTATTCACGTCAACTCTATCTACCCCTCTCAAAATTTTAAATACCTCGATCAAATCCCCCCTCAACCTTCTACGCTCCAATGAATAGAGACCGAACTTGTTCAACCTTTCTCTGTTACTTAAGTGCTGAAACCCAGGTAACATCCTAGTAAATCGTCTCTGCACTCTCTCTAATTTATTGATATCTTTCTAATTTATTGATATCTTTCCTATAATTCGGTGACCAGAACTGCACACAATATTCTAAATTTGGCCTTACCAATGCCTTGTACAATTTTAACATTACATTCCAACTTCTGTACTCAATGCTTTGATTTATAAAGGCCAGCGTTCCAAAAGCCTTCTTCACCACCCTATCTACATGAGACTCCACCTTCAGGGAACTATGCACTGTTATTCCTAGATCTCTCTGTTCCTCTGCATTCCTCAATGCCCTATCATTTACCCTGTATGTTCTATTTGGATTATTCCTGCCAAAATGTAGAATCTCACACTTCTCAGCATTAAACTCCATCTGCCAACGTTCAGCCCATTCTTCTAACCGGCATAAATCTCCCTGCAAGCTTTGAAAACCCACCTCATTATCCACAACACCTCCTACCTTAGTATCATCGGCATACTTACTAATCCAATTTACCACCCCATCATCGAGATCATTTATGTATATTACAAACAACATTGGGCCCAAAACAGATCCCTGAGGCACCCCGCTAGTCACCGGCCTCCATCCCGATAAACAATTATCCACCACTACTCTCTGGCATCTCCCATCTAGCCACTGTTGAATCCATTTTATTACTCCAGCATTAATACCTAACGACTGAACCTTCTTAACTAACCTTCTTAACCTTCTTAATGACTGAACCTTCTTAACTAACCTTCCATGTCCATATAGACTACATCCACTGCCTTACCCTCGTCAACATTCCTCGTAACTTCTTCAAAAAATTCAAAAAGGTTTGTCAAACAAAGCTTCCTGTAGCAAAGATTTCCACAGATTTACCACTCTCTAGTTAAAGAAGTTCCTCCTCATTTCCCTTCTAAAAGGACTCTCCTCTTTTCTGAGGCAGTGCCCTCTGGTCTCAGATTCTCTCACCATAGGAAGCATCCTCTCCACATCCACTCTATCAAGGGCTTTCACTATTTGATAGGCTTTAAAGGGGTCTCTCCTCATTCTTCTGAATTCTAGTGAATACAGACCCAGAGCCGTCAAATGCTCTTCCTATGACAATCCTGGAATCATTTTTGTGAACCTCTTTTGAACCCTCTCCAGGTTCAGCATATCCCTTCTAAGAAAAATGGCCCAAACCTGATCACATTGGTGGCAGAATGTAGCATTAATGGAAAGACTCCTGGCAGTGTGGACCAACAGGATCTTGGGGTCCGAGTCCATAGTACATTGAAAGCTGCTGTGCAGGTTCACTCTGTGGTTAAGAAGGAATACGGTGCATTAACGTTCATCAACCGTGGGATTGAGTTTAAGAGCCAAGAGGTAATGTTGCAGCTATATAGGACCCTGGTCAGACCCCACTTGGAGTACTGTGCTCAGTTCTTGTCACCTCACTATGGGAAGGATGTGGAAACATAGAAAGTGCGCAGAGGAGATTTACAAGGATGTTGCCTGATTGGGCAGCATGCCTTATGGGAATAGGTTGTGTGAACTCGGCCCTTTCTCCTTGGAGCATCAGAGGATGTGAGTTGACCTGATATAGGTGTATAAGATAATGAGAGGCAATGAGGCATTGATTATGTGGATAGTCAGAGGCTTTTCCCCAGGGCTGAAATGGCTAGCATGAGAGGGTATAGTTTTAAGGTGCTTGGAAGTAGGTACAGAGGAGATGTCAGTGGTAAGTTTTTTACGTAGACAGTGGTGAGTGTGTGGAATGGGTTGCTGGCGACGGTGGTGGAGGCGGAAACGATAGGGTCCTTTAAGAGACTCCTGGATGGATACATGGAGCTTAGAAAAATAGAGGGCTGTGGGCAAGCCTAGGTGGTTCTAAGGTAAGGACATGTTTGGCACAGCTTTGTGGGCCAAATGACCTGTATTGTGCCGCAGGTTTTCTACGTTTTCTATTTCCCTGTTCCAAGAATCAATTCAATACAGTATATAACTCGAAGGAGAATAATACTGAACACAGTACCTCGTGTGATCTTTTCAGTGCCCCAGATGCTATGATCTCACTCAATCTGTAAAAATGCCCAGGAAATATTCCATTAGCTTCCCTTGGGGGCCGAATGATTAATTATGATGTTACCACATACTGTATATCAAATTTCAGAGAAAAGCTGTTTTCCATGCCTTCCAGAAAGATTACAACATCTGTAATTGTATTGAGCAATAAAAAGTAAACAGATTGCAGAATATCATGTTACAGTTACTTTGGAAGTGCTGTTGCAGGTAGGCACAGGTAGAGTTGTAACAAGAAATCACCATGACAAGCTTAAGTGGGAGGTCAAGAGTAAGGATTCCTCTTTTTGCTCAAGAAGTCTGTTCAAGAGTCTGGAAAGAGTCTTGACCTCTTGTCCTGATCTCTTGTCCTATGTTGTCCTGAGACTTATAATATGTTCTTGGATTTTTCAGACTTTTGTATCTTTTGCCTGATGGGAGAAGGACGAGAGAGAATGACTGGGGTGGAAGGGGTCCCTGATTATATTTACTGCTTCTCCTAGGCAGTGGGAAGTGTAGTCAGAGCCAATGGAGGGAAGACCAGCTCTGCCCAGTGGAATGGCTGTGTTCACAGTTCTCTCCAATTTCTTCAGGCTTTGGAGAGAGCAGGTGCCATTGCCAATCAAGACACAAGAGACCGCAGACACTGGAGTAACAAGCAATCTGCTGGAGGAATTCAGTGGGTCAAACTGCATCTATGCGGAGACAGGAATTGAAACATTGTCGGTTACTTTTCCCCATAGATGCTCCTCACTGTGCTGTTCCTCCAGCAGATCATTAGTTGTCATAGCAAGCCGAGGTGCATCTGGATAGGATGAACCACAAGCCATTAGATATCGGAGCAGAATTGAACCATTGAGACTCTCCATCATTTCATCTTGGCTGATCAATTTCCTTCTCAGCCTTAATCTCCTGCCCTCTCCCTGTATCCCTTCATGCCCTGACGAATCAAGAATATATCAACCTCTCCATTAAGTATATCCATAACCTGGCCTCCAAAGCTGTGGAAACAAATTCCACAGATTCACCATTCTCTGACAAACAAATCTTCCTTATCTCTTGTTCTAAATGGACCTTCTGCTATTCTGAGGCTGTCTCCTCTGGTCTTAGACTCCCCCACCATAGGAAATATCCTCTCCACATCTACTCTATAGAGGGTTATTAACATTCAATAGGTTTCAATAAGATCGCCTCTCATTCTTCTGAATTCCACTGCCTGCAGGCCCAGAGCCATCAAACACTCCTCATATGATAAGCCTTTCAATCCCAGAATAGTTTATGTGAAACTCCTTTGAACCGTCTCCAATGTCAGCACATCTGTTCTTAGATAAGGTGCTGAAAACTGCTCTCAGTACTCCAAATAAGGTTTCACGAGTGCCTTATTAAGCCTTAACATTACATCCTTGCTTTTATATTCTAATCCTCTTGATATGAATGCTAACATTGCATTTGTCATCCTCACCAATGATTCAGCCTAATTCAATGATTTAACCTTTAGGGAATCCTGCATGAGGACTACCAGTCCCTTCGCAACTCAGGTTTTTGAATCTTCTCTTCATTTAGAAAGTAGTTAACCCTTTCATTTCTTCTACCAAAGTGCATGATCATACACTCCCCAACACTGCATTCCATCTGCCGCCTTCTTGCCCATTCTCCTATTCTGTCAAAGTTCTGTAGCCTTTGCTTCCTCAACACTACCTGCCCTCCACTATATTCATATCATCTACAAACGTGGCCACAAACACATCAATTTCATCATCCAAATCATTGATATATAACATAAAAAGAATCAGTCCCAACACAGATCCCTGTAGAACACCACTAGTCACTGCGAGTCAACCAGAAAAGGCTCCCTTTATTCTCACTATTTGCCTCCTGCCAATCACCAATGCACTATCCATGCTAGTATCTTTCCTGCAATATCATTTTCTCTTATCTTGTTTAGCAGACACATCTGTGTCACCTTGTCAAAGTCCTTCTGAAGATCCAAGTACACAATACCTATCAATTCTCCATTAGTCTATCCTGCTTCCTATTTCTTCAAAGAACTCCAACAGATTTGTCAGGCAAGATTTCCCCTTGAGGAAACCATGCTGACTATGGCCTGTTCTGTCATGTGCCTTGAAGTGCCCTGAAACCACATCCTTAACAGTCAACTCCAGCATCTTCCCAGCCAACTAAATATTATGCCAGACGTTACATATCATGTACTAGGTACTAGAAATATGAATATAGATTCTAGATACATAATTAGTCAGTGTGTCATGGGAAGAAAACTGGAGAGGAAAAAATAAATCAGCCTTGATCAAATGGCAGAGCTGACGCAATGGACATTAAAGATTAGCTTCATTTGTCACATTTACTATACATTGAAACATACCGTGAAATCCATCATTTGGGTTAACAATCAGCACTGAGGGCAGCCCACAAGTGTTACCACACTTCCGGCGCCAGCATGTCATTCCCTCAACTCACTAACGCCGTCGGAATTTGAGCAGAAACCAGAGCACCCGGAGGAAACCCATGCGGTCACTGGGAGAATGTGTAAATGCCTTACAGACGCTTATGGGTATCGAGCATCAAACTCTGTGTTACATTTTGTAACTTCAAAACATTAAACTAATTCAAAGGAATACACAAGAGCCCAAAAGTACAGGTCTAACTTCGTGTTTACTTTAAGCGAGTAGCTCATGTAACACATGGTAGCACGATGACAGATGCAATAGATTTAATCTGTGTATATGTGTATATATATTTCTCTCTGCACCTCAGAGCAATTGACCTCAACCATTTCACATAACATGCTTGCCTGTTTGATATTTTAACGAAGGCCATCTCTTTCCTTTCAGCAAAAGGAGACAATCGAAGATAGAGGCAGAGAGAAGGCACCGCCTGCGGCGCACCTTGGTGAAACTACGGCTAACCAGCCACAGGCGCCTCTTGAGAACGAAGGTTGGTGGTGATCCGCACCCTCCGCGGCACCCGAGCAAGGTGAAGACTGTTGCCGTCAAGGAGCAGGCCCAGAGGCAGGGTGGTGAGGGGTGGCTGGCCCCGGATACGGTGGTGATGGGCCTGCTGTATCTGCTGTGCATAATTGTGGCCGTGCAGATGTACCACGGCGAGGACATGGAGAAGAATATCCAGGCCCACGATATTGACCACCTCGAGAAGACACTACACAGGGAGCTCGTGGGACAGACGCTGGCCATAAACAAGCTGACCAAGCTGCTGAGGGGTTACCTGGCCACGAACTTCCATTCCAAGCCGTTGGTCCTCTCTGTCAATGGCCCCACTGGCGTTGGAAAGAGCTACCTGGGGAGGCTCATCACCAAACACTTCAGGTCCACCCTCGGGACCTGCGTGGTCATTCAGCACTCAGCCAAGCACCACTCCCCGCTGGACCTGATCTCCCGGGTCGTGGACACCTTCTCCCGAGCTCGGCAGGCCGACCAGGTCCCGGTGCTCCTGCTCGACCAGCTGGAGTATGCCGGCCCACAGCTCCTGGACTTTGTTGGGCAGCTGGTAGCCTCCCCCAACCACACCACAGCCGTCTACATCCTCCTAACCAACATCGGGAGCGAGCTGATCATCCAGTCTACCCACCGTGGCTTTGGCCATGGGGTGACTGGCCAGGTGCAGAGGCTCAGTGCAGAGCTGGCCAGGCTGACGGCTGGGATGCACCCAATCTGGAGGGAGGCGAAATTCATCCCCCTCTTCCCGCTGCACCAGCTGCACGTGGTACAGTGCGCCCGGCAGGTGATGGAGCGGGAGGGTTTCTACCCTCAGGACCCCCGGGCGGAGGCCATGGCCAATGGTCTGAGCTACTACAAAGCCAGGCAGCACCTCTATTCCAAGCACGGCTGCAAGCCCGTGCTGTTGAGGGTCAGGCAAATCAAGAGAGGTCAATGGGAAAGGGGCTGGATGTGAGGCAGCATATAGCTCACTCGGGGTGGGGGTGATGCAGTTCCAAAAATACACTTGATGGAATTTCCCAGCAGGTCCTGGGGGGGTGGGGGGAGGGGGAGAAGATGGCAATCTGTGACCCACTGCCCCATCCAGTCCCAGAGGGGGAGCAGTCAGTGTGTGACCCACCACCCCACCAGTCGTAGAGGAAGAACACAGAGTTTGTGACCCACTGTCCCACCTCATCCCAGAAGGGGAGAGGGCAGTGTGAGACCCACTGCCCCAACCAGCCCTAGAGGGAGAGAGGACAATGTATAACTTGCAGTCCCACCCAAAGGAACATATGCAAACCGCTGTCCCACCCAAACCCAGAGGGGGGGAGAGGGCAATATGTGACCCATTTCCCCACCCAGAGGAAAGCATATCAACCACTGACCCACCCAGAGCTGGGGAGCATGTGTAGATTCAAGGAGAATCATCCACGGAATGGAATGGTGAGGATTTATATTAATGGCAATGAGAGACAGGCGAGGTTTCAGGAACGTAGCCTACAAGCCCAGGAAGTTGAAGGCTCAACAGAGGGGCAAAACTCAAGGATATGGAAGGGGTTTGTTCATGGTCTTTGTGAGTTGTGAGGCTGGGAAGAGAATCAGGCACCAAAATCTCTCTGGGGTTTTGAAGAATAGTGGTTGCCTTCAGGTGATCAACTGACAGGATAAAAGCTGAGATGTTTTCACTGGATGGGGAGTCCAGTGTAAAAGGACATAACTATAGACAGATCATTTAAAAATAAGGTACATAGAAAATTCTTATCCTAGAGGGTGCAGAGGGTGGTGGATGGTGAGTCTCTGGAATTCTCTGTCCCTGTAGATGGAAGAAGCTGGATTATTTGATGGAGTAGTGGGATATGGAAGAAGGGAACAGAGGAGGTGTTGAAACCAGCATGGATAAGCCACGATGGTATCGAATGTCAGGTCAGGCTGGAAGGGCCAAGTGGCCTGTGTCTGCTCCTTTTCCTTGTGGAGTGGGTGCCAAATAGTAGTAGTGAGTCTGCCAGTGGCCAGATGAAGCCGTAGGGTCCTGGGTGTGCTTATGTTCGTTGGGGTGGGCAGATGAGGACTGGAGGACCACAGGAAACGTCAGGACTAAGGCTAAATGCAAGGAGAGGAATATGCTTAAGCAATGAGATAAGGAAAGTGAAGAGTGGTCTTGTGATGCAGGACCATTTCTGATCCAAACTCAAGGCAAAGGGATTCCAAGGATCTGGTTTCAGGCCATTGTCCTAATGAGCAAGGTGAGAGATGTGGTAGTGAAGGAGGGTGCTGGGAAGACAAGCACTCTGTATTACTTTCCCTGGCATCTCTGCCCTGTAGCAAGTATTTTTGTGAGACTGTTGGAACCTAGGCAGTTATTTGCCTCTTGATAGACCCAGTTAGCATGGAAATAGGTCCTTGTTGTGCCCATGCTAACCCATGTGTACCAACCTTATTTTCCACTTCTCGACCCTTAGTCTTCTGTTCCTTGTCCATTCTAAAGGCTTGTTCAGATCTTTCTTAAATATGCGTGAGACTCTCTGTCTCCATCAACCCCTCAGGGAGTGCATTCTAGATTCCAATCGCTGTCTAGATGGGAAAGATTCCTCCTCAGATTGCTTTCGCTTTTGTACCAGCTGGATGTACTGATGCTTTGAAATGATCTGACACGCAAAACAAAGTTTTCTCCATCCCTCGGTACCTGTGACAATAATAAAACAATTACCTATTTGCAAAAACGCGAACAAAATTGACGGATTAGACAAAAGTACACTGGGGAATTGAATGTCCAAAGATATATGGTGCATCGGAAAGATAGGTTAGTAGGCAGAGGGGGTGGTATGCCTCTGTGTATAAGAAATAATATTAAGTCATTAGAAAGGGATGACATACGATTGCAAGGTGTAGAGTCTCTATGGGTTGAGTTGAGAAATGACAAGGGTAAAAGGACCCTAATGGCAGTTGTATGCAGGCCTCCAAACAGCAATCAGGATGTGGATTACAAATTACAGCAGGAGATAGAAAAGGCTTGTCAGAAGGGCAATGCTATGATAATTGTTGGGGATTTTAATATGAAGGTGGATTGGGAAAACCAGGCCAGTACTGGACCTCAAGAGAGTGAATTTGTAGTATCTAAGGGATGGCTTTTTAGAACAGCTTGTTGTTGAGCCCACTAGGGGATCAGCTGTGCTGGATTGGGTGTTGTGCAATGATCCAGAGGTGAAACAAGAGCTTAAGGTCAAGGAACCCCTAGGGAACAGTGATCACTATATGATCAAGTCCACTTTGAAATTTGAGAATGAGAAACTACAAAATTCCAGTGTGCCAGTATTTCAGTGAAATAAAGGAAATTACAATGGCATGAGAGGGGAACTCGCCAAAGTTGACTGGAAAGGGACACTAGCACGAAGGACAGCAGAGCAGCAGTGGCTGGAGTTTCTGTGAAAAATGAGGGAAGTGCAAGGCAGAGACATTCCAAATAAGAAGAAATTTTTGAATGGAAGAAGGACATTTCCGTGGCTGACAAGTGAAGTTGGAGTCAAAGTAAAAGCAAAAGAAAGGGCATACAAGGAAGCCAGAGCTAGTGGGAAGATGCAGCATTGGGAAATTTTTAAAAACTTGCAGGAGGAAACTAAGGAAGCTGGTGACTAATATCAAAGAGGATACTAAAAGCTTTTTTAAGTATATAAAGGGTAAAAGAGAGTTGAGAATAGATACGGGACCAATAGAAAATGATACTGGAGATATTCTAATGAGAAAAGCAGAGATGGCAGAGGAACTGAATGCGCATTTTGCATCAGTCTTCACAGTGGAAGACATCTGCGGTATACTGGACATTCAAGAGCATCAGTGAATTGAAGTACGTGCACTGAAAATTACGACTGAGAAGATGCCCAGGAAGTTTAATGGTCTGAGGGTGGATAAATCTCCTAGACGTGATAGAATGCACACTTGGGTTCTGAAAGAAGTGCCTGGAGAAATTGCAGAAGCATTAACAATGATCTTTCAAGAATCAATAGATTCTGACATTGTAGCAGATAACTGGAAAATTGCAACTGTTGCTCCACTATTTAAGAAGGGTGGGAGGCAGCAGAAAGGAAACTATAGACCTGTTAGCTTGACATTAATGGTTGCGAAGTTGTTGGAATCGATTGCTAGGGATGAGATTACAGAATACCTGGAGGCACATGACAAGATAGGCCAAAGCCAGCATGGTTTCCTGAAAGGAAAATCCTGCCCGACTAATCTACTGCAATTCTGTGAGGAAATTACAAGCAGGGTAGACAAAGGAGATGCAGTAGATGTGGTGTATTGGCTTTTCAGAAGGCCTTTGACAAGGTGCCGCACATGAGGCTGCTTAGCAAAGTAAGAGCCCATGGAATTACAGAGGAGTTGCTAGCAGTGATGGAGCATTGGCTGTGAGTGTCACTAGCAGAGAGTGGGAATTAAGGGATCCTATTCTGGCTGGCTGCTGGTTACCAGTGGAGTTCCACAGGGGTTGGTGTTGGGAATGCTGCTTTTTACGATGTACGTCAATAATTTGGGGACTATGGTATCAATGGATTTGTGGCTAAATTTGCCGATGATACAAAGATAGGTGGAGGAGTGAATGGTGTTGAGGAAACAGGGAGCCTGCTGAGAGACTTAGATAGTTCAGGGGAATGGGCAAAGAAGTGGCAAATGAAATACAATGTTGGGAAGTGTATGGTCATGTACTTTAGTGGAAGAGATAAGTGAGCAGACTATTATTTAGATGGGGAGAGAATTCAAATTGCAGAGATGCAAAGGGACTTGGGAGTCCTTGTGCAGGATACCCTAAAGTTTAACCTCCAGGTTGAATCAGTGGTGAAGAAGGCAAATGAAATGTTGGCATTCATTTCTAGAGGTATAGAATATAAGAGCAAGGATGTGATGTTGAGGCTCTATAAGACACGTGTGAGACCACACTTGGAGTATTGTGTGCAGTTTTGGGCTCCTTATTTCAGACAGGATATACTGACGTTGGAGAGGGTTCAGAGAAGATTCACGAGAATGATTCCCTAAAATGGTCTGACCATCCAAGGAGACGGACCAATTAGTCAACCCATTTCAAATATACCTTATGCTCCTTTCCTTAAGCTGATTTCTTTCCTTAAGCTGCATCTTTCTATACCAATGGTTCCCAACCTTTTCTATGCCCCACACCCCAGGAAATGTTTGATTAATGTTCACACCCCCTACAAAAGTGATATCACATTTGAAGATGAAGAAGTCTAATTTCTAATTTTTGAACCACAAATTGAACCACATACAATACTGCGGTTGAACAAATTGAACCTAAAAAAATAAGCTTTTAACTCAGTGCATAAAATGCAAATATAACTTGAGCAATTAGATTCTAATTTATTCAGAAAAAATTGTAAACAGTAAGTTGATGAGACTCCTCAACTTTGAGGTGTAACTCCCAGGTAACACTGATGAGAATCCTCAACTCTGACTCGGGCAGCGGGAGACTGGAGTGAGTTTACATCTCTCTCGACTCGGGCAGCGGGAGACTGGAATGAGTTTATATCTCTCTCGACACGGGCAGCAGGAGGCTGGAGTGAGTTTACATCTCTCTCGACTCGGGCAGCGGGAGACTGGAGTGAGTTTACATCTCTCTCGACTCGGGCAGCGGGAGACTGGAGTGAGTTTACATCTCTCTCGACTCGGGCAGCGGGAGACTGGAGTGAGTTTACGTCTCTCGACTCGGGCAGCGGGAGACTGGAGTGAGTTTACATCTCTCTCGACTCGGGCAGCGGGAGACTGGAGTGAGTTTACATCTCTCGACTCGGGCAGCGGGAGACTGGAGTGAGTTTACGTCTCTCGACTCGGGCAGCGGGAGACTGGAGTGAGTTTACATCTCTCGACTCGGGCAGCGGGAGACTGGAGTGAGTTTACATCTCTCTCGACTCGGGCAGCGGGAGACTGGAGTGAGTTTACGTCTCTCGACTCGGGCAGCGGGAGACTGGAGTGAGTTTACATCTCTCTCGACTCGGGCAGCGGGAGACTGGAGTGAGTTTACATCTCTCGACTCGGGCAGCGGGAGACTGGAGTGAGTTTACGTCTCTCGACTCGGGCAGCGGGAGACTGGAGTGAGTTTACGTCTCTCGACTCGGGCAGCGGGAGACTGGAGTGAGTTTACGTCTCTCGACTCGGGCAGCGGGAGACTGGAGTGAGTTTACGTCTCTCGACTCGGGCAGCGGGAGACTGGAGTGAGTTTACGTCTCTCGACTCGGGCAGCGGGAGACTGGAGTGAGTTTACGTCTCTCGACTCGGGCAGCGGGAGACTGGAGTGAGTTTACGTCTCTCGACTCGGGCAGCGGGAGACTGGAGTGAGTTTACGTCTCTCGACTCGGGCAGCGGGAGACTGGAGTGAGTTTACGTCTCTCGACTCGGGCAGCGGGAGACTGGAGTGAGTTTACATCTCTCGACTCGGGCAGCGGGAGACTGGAGTGAGTTTACGTCTCTCGACTCGGGCAGCGGGAGACTGGAGTGAGTTTACGTCTCTCGACTCGGGCAGCGGGAGACTGGAGTGAGTTTACATCTCTCTCGACTCGGGCAGCGGGAGACTGGAGTGAGTTTACATCTCTCTCGACTCGGGCAGCGGGAGACTGGAGTGAGTTTACATCTCTCTCGACTCGGGCAGCGGGAGACTGGAGTGAGTTTACGTCTCTCGACTCGGGCAGCGGGAGACTGGAGTGAGTTTACATCTCTCTTGACTCAGGCAGTGGGAGACTGGAGTGAGTTTACGTCTCTCGACTCGGGCAGCGGGAGACTGGAGTGAGTTTACGTCTCTCGTCTCGGGCAGCGGGAGACTGGAGTGAGCTTACATCTCTCTCGACTCGGGCAGCGGGAGACTGGAGTGAGTTTACATCTCTCTCGACTCGGGCAGCGGGAGACTGGAGTGAGTTTACATCTCTCTCGACTCGGGCAGCGGGAGACTGGAGTGAGTTTACGTCTCTCGACTCGGGCAGCGGGAGACTGGAGTGAGTTTACGTCTCTCGACTCGGGCAGCGGGAGACTGGAGTGAGTTTACATCTCTCTCGACTCGGGCAGCGGGAGACTGGAGTGAGTTTACATCTCTCTCGACTCGGGCAGCGGGAGACTGGAGTGAGTTTACGTCTCTCGACTCGGGCAGCGGGAGACTGGAGTGAGTTTACGTCTCTCGACTCGGGCAGCGGGAGACTGGAGTGAGTTTACATCTCTCTCGACTCAGGCAGTGGGAGACTGGAGTGAGTTTACGTCTCTCGACTCGGGCAGTGGGAGACTGGAGTGAGTTTACGTCTCTCGTCTCGGGCAGCGGGAGACTGGAGTGAGCTTACATCTCTCTCGACTCGGGCAGCGGGAGACTGGAGTGAGTTTACATCTCTCTCGACTCGGGCAGCGGGAGACTGGAGTGAGTTTACGTCTCTCGACTCGGGCAGTGGGAGACTGGAGTGAGTTTACGTCTCTCGACTCGGGCAGCGGGAGACTGGAGTGAGTTTACATCTCTCTCGACTCGGGCAGCGGGAGACTGGAGTGAGTTTACGTCTCTCGACTCGGGCAGCGGGAGACTGGAGTGAGTTTACGTCTCTCGACTCGGGCAGCGGGAGACTGGAGTGAGTTTACGTCTCTCGACTCGGGCAGCAGGAGACTGGAGTGAGTTTACATCTCTCTCGACTCAGGCAGCGGGAGACTGGAGTGAGTTTACATCTCTCTCGACTCGGGCAGCGGGAGACTGGAGTGAGTTTACATCTCTCTCGACTCAGGCAGCGGGAGACTGGAGTGTGCTTGGGACAAATGTTACTACCACTTCTCAAGGCACACTGGCAGCTGGCTGAGTGATGATTCATGACTTGTCACTCAAGCACACAAGCCACTCTTTATCGCACCCCCTGGGGGTGCAGGCACCCCTGTTCTATACACTTCTGCCAGAAGGCAGAGATCCTCAGTAGCTCACTTAATGCCTTTCATAATTTTCATTTGACTGAAGGGTCTGAGGTGGTTTCTTAACAACTATTCATTGACAAGAAATCAAACACATCAAAGCTAAGAATTCATTCTCAAGGTGTGTACGACACTGACTACAGCCGGCATTTATATCCCATCTCTGACTATCCTTTGAGAAGGTGGCAATGAGCCTCCCGTTTTTGAACTGGAGGAGCCATTTACATAATGTGGGTACAAAAGCAGATCAGGAATCTAGGAATCCTGTGGTTAGTTACTCACCTCCTCATTCCCCAAAGCCTGTCCTCTATCTAGAAGGCTCAGGACAGGGGTGTGACAGGACACTCTCCAGAGGTTAGGGGGATGACCACCCCTCCCTCCCAGCAATGTCACCTGGGTGGGAGGTCAATGCGAGTCCAGAGGTCAAGATCTGGACATCAATACAGTAGTTCAAAGCCTGAAGGTAGAGGTCAGAAGGAGTTATGATGGCCCAGATCATTGGGGTCGAAGGTGATTGTGAGTCCAGATGCAAAGGCCATCGGTTTCTCGGGGTTCCATTTCCTTGCGGGTGTCTCATGGGCTGGATATGATGTTCAGTCCAGAATTCAGTACCACACATCTGACTTGTTTCTCACCCTGACAATGAAATGAGCAAGTTGATGTCAGTGCCTAGAGCTGGAATACATCCACAAAGTTCTGCGAAGGGTGGCAAGGCAGAAGGTGGTACTGGTGATCAATAATTCATGTTTGGCACATGTACAGAGTAGTAGAAGACCATAAGATATAGGAGCAGAATTAGAACATTTGGCCCATTGAGTCTGCTCTGCCATTTCATCATGGCTGATCCAATTTTTCTCTCAGCCCCAATCACCTGCCTTCTGACCAATCAGGAATCTATCTATTTCTGCCTCAAAAATACTTAAAGACTTGGTCTCTGCAGCTACCTGTGGCAAAGAATTCCACAAATTCACTCACCTCCTTTCTAAAAGGACATCCCTCTATTCTGAGGTTCTACCCTCTAGACTCTCCCACCACAAGGAACATCCTCTCCACGTCTACTCTATCGAGGCCTTTCACTATTCGACAGGTTTCAATGAGGCCACCCCTCATTTTTCTGAATTCTAGTGAATACAGGCCCAGAGCCATCAAACACTCTTCATATGATAAGACTGTTGCTGTTACACCGGTCAACACTGTATGGCCCTATCCCAGGAGGTGTTGTCAGAGCCTACACTTCCACTGAAGTCACTAAGAATGATAAGCTTGTCCACTTTAGAAACAATGGTAACAACTGAGTGCAGTTTTTCATAGAACTTCTCCTTGACATAAACTGTGTTGGCCATAGTTGGGGCATAAGCATTGACGATGGTGACATACTTCCTACCATGTGACAGGGGGAGTGAGCTGATCATTTACTCCATCTGGAGGTCCAGCAAGTTTGCCAGCATCTCCACTTTACTGCAAATCCAACCCCATTCTCATGCGGGTGTTGATTTCCCCGTCCACTCCAAAATAATTTGTATCCCACGCCTTTTCTCAAAGTCCGTCCTCTCCTGAAAACTGGGTCTCACTCAGGGCTGCACTGTCAATGTTATATTGAGCTAACTCTCTCATTATTACAGAAGTTCTCCTCGGAGGTCTATGAGCATCGACTCTGTCCAAGCATATTCCACACACCTATTTAATTTTCTCTTTGATGTATTTTGACCACTGCAATAGGGTGCCTGCCAGCCACAATAGACTGGCCAAGCAAAGAATGGAGCAGACAATGTTTAGGGAACTTTTTCTTCCCTGTCCTCACACCATGGAGGTGCGCAGTGCATTCCTGGAAAGGGCTGCTGAAAGCCATGCATGCTCCATGTCAGTGGATAACAACGTGCTGGTTTGCCGCTACAGCTGCCACTGGACTCTCGCCCGCTGCTTCGTTGCTAGCCTGTCGCCACAGGACTTGGCTAGTCAGAGTTGGGATAGATGACATTCAGACGTGACTTGAGCAAAGACTAAAAGTGAGGACGAGTTGTGCGGTGTCGACCTCACTCAATTGTTTGAAACCATCTATATCCAGTGGCAAGACAGAGTCAGGACAGCTGGAGATGGAGTAAGATGCAGTGGATGACCATGAAGTCCTTAGTGCCTCATCATGCTCTAAGTGCTCAACAGCACCTTGCTGGGTCCGTTTTCCTGCCTGTTGACCCAAACTAGCTCAGCTCAGTCTGTCAAGTCCAGTCTTCGCCACCTTGGGTAGCCAAACTCAACGTGAGTTTAAGACCCATCAGTTACCCTCACCTGCTTGGAGCCACAGGTGAGAGCTGAGTGCAAAGTGGGGACCAGTGGTGAGTGATCTCCTCCCAAGGGAGCACGACATGCCTGCCTCACCAGAGCTATTACCCTTCCTGACCTATCCAATAATGCATGTAAACGGAATACCATGTAGGCAAGTGTGTGGTCATAGCCTTTGGTAGAAGGAATAAAGGGGAAGTCTATTTTCTAAATGAGGAGCAAATTTAGACATCAAAGGTGCCAAGGAATTTGGGAGTCCTCATGCAGTTTGAGTTGGTGCAATGGAGGCAAATACAATGTTAGCATTCATTTCAAGGGGACGAGAATATGAAAGCAAGGATGTAATGCTGAAGCTTTATAAGGCATTGGTCAGGCTGCACTTGGGGTATTGTGAGCAGCGTTATGCCCCTTATCTAAGAAAGAGTGTGCTGGCACTTGATAGGGGACAGAGGCCATTCATGTGAATGGGCAAGCCTAGTAATTTCTAAGACAGAGACATGTTCAGCGCAACTTTGTGGGCCGAAGGGCCTGTAATGTGCTGTAGGTTTTCCATGTTTCTATCCCAGGAATGAAAGGGTTAATGTATGAATGATGGCTTTGGGCCTGTACTCTAGAATTCAGAAGAATGAAGGAGGATTTCATTAAAAGCTATTGGAATATTGAAAGGCCTAGATAGAATGAACATGGAGAGGAGTGAGGGAGTCCACAACCAGAGACCACACCCTCAGAATATAAAGATGTTCCTTTAGAACAGATGAGGAGGAATCTGTGGATTTTATTATCACAGATGGCTGTGGAGACCAAGTCATTAGGTATATTTAAAGCAGAGGTGAAAGGTTCTGTAAAGGAGGCCTGACCCAAACTTAGAACTGTGGAGTCAATTTGGCAGTGACTTTAATAATAAAATGCAAAATAACAAGCCATAAGGAGCCACAAAAAAAGAGAGAACAGATATTTAATACTACAAGGCAACAATGTAATTAAAGCAACTGGTTGAGGCTGGCTAGTTCAATGGATGAACAAGGATTGTCGATGAGAACTGGGTTTAAATAGGCTGCAGGTGATGATTTGGAATCTGTTAGCAGGGTGGAGACTAGGAAGTGCTTGCCTGTTTAGGCCTGAGAGGACCTCTTCATATGGCCAGCACTCGATGACCCATGGTGATCTGGATGGGTCCAGTGGAACTGCTCAATGATCAATGGATCCAAGACAAAACAGGACCTCTTCTCTGGGCCATATGACCAGGTCCTGCACACACTGTCCAAGACACTGAATCCATCAACCAGCAAATTGTGTACACGGGACCACCATCCACCTTCCTAGGTTCCAGAGGTGCATGGTCGTAGGTTGGACAACAGGCTTGCGGCAAGACACATGGAAGGCAGGTGTGATCCTGAGGGACGATGGTAAATGGAGATGGTATGTGACTGGATTTATGCAGAGGATAATTTTGAAGGGGCCAGTGAATGGGGGCGAGAGCTTGTGGGAGTCAATGCCCAGGGACAGATCTCGGATGGACACAATCTCCAGGCTTGATTCTGGCAGCAGTGAACCAGGCAGACAGGACCTCCACTGTTGGCTCCTCTGTGGGGAAGAACGAGGGCTGCTAGCTGTCACACCCACGGTGGAGGAGGTGTGTAGATTGTGAGACTAGGTCAGCCCGGAGCAGATCTTTCTTCCACTTGGAAGAGTTAGAGGAACTGAAGCCTTCACTTGCTGACTGGGTCTTTCTGACTGTCTATTGGTCTGAAGATCATAGCCAAAGGGCAAAAGGAGGAAGCAGAAGTCTTACCAGAAGTGGAAAACAAATTGTGGGCCCTAGTCTGACACAATGTCCTGGGGGAGCCTTCTATATGTTGGAGAATGAGGTTCACTGTCTCAGTGGCTGATGGAAGTTTGGGAACAGCAATGAAGTGAGCCACCTTGGGGAATGGGTCCACCTCTGTCAAAATTGCCCTGGCCCCTTCAAAAGTTGGTAAACCTGTGCCAAGATCCATGGCGATGTGGGACCACGTGCGTTGAGAGGCTGCTGAAGTCCAGAGCACCAGTGGTTGGAGGAATTGGACTGGGCACATTGAAGGCAGGGTGTGACAGACTGGTCTAGTCTGCAGTCATGGTGGGTCACAAGAACCGGTGTTGCAGAAAATCCCAAGTCCATTGTGTGCCTGGGTGGCTGGAGAGGGATGAGGAGTGGACCCAGTGGAGTATCTCAGACCCTGATGCAATGTTGGGTAGATTGTGCAGTTAATCATGCAAGGGGTCTGCTCAAAGATTTTATAGCACCGTGTATTCACTTAATTGGATTATTCAGGATCCAGCAACCTTTGAGGATCAATGAATTCAACTTCACCTATTTGCTGCAAATCAGATTCAGATTCAGTTCTTTGTGACCTGTACATCAAAAGAAATAGTGAAGTGCGTTAAGAATCAGTGAAACCTAAGGATGTGCTAGGGGCAGCCGGCAAGTGTGACCATACCTTCCAGCCACAACATAATATGCCCACAATGCTCAGCAGAACAACACAGAACCCAGCAGGCAACAAAGCAACAACAGCAAAACAAGCCCATCTCCTTCCCACCCACCCACCCCATACAGACAGTCCTCCAACATCAGGACAGGCCTCTAGGGCTCCGGCCTCTAGGCTTTGGCCATTGGGCTTCAAATTCCAGACTTCCAATCGACTTGTGAGCTTCGATCTTCGATACCGACCTCTGGACTAGCCGATGACACAAGCCTGATACTCCGAGCTCGCCAACTCACCAGCCCTCTTGCCTCCTGACATCCTGTCCTAGAACCTACTGACCCCTGACAGAGTGGCAACAGTAATATGATCACCTCTCCTGCCCACCCACCCAGCTGACAGAGAAAGCAGACACTCATTATTGCCTTGCAATGATCAAAGTGGATATTATATCAATAAACCTACGGTTAAATCTAAAAATAGTCACACCAGTAAAGGCTCAAATGTCTGGCTTAAGATCAAATTTCCTCTCTCCGGGAATCCATGCACTTCTTTCTTGTTTGTTGGGATTTTATGACAAGCGATTAAAATCAAAGATTTCCTTGTATTTGATGGTTATTTTTAAATGTTTTAAATGACGCAGCTCCATCAGACATCGAAAACTGACTGAACGAAGTGAACATAGATTTACTGAGAACAGACCCAGACTCTCTTCACCTCGAGAGTCTGAGCTGACCGTCAACAATGCAATTTACGTGCATCTCCCGCATTCCCGTCAACTCCCCCCCAAGAGTCTGGCACCCACCTACGTGTTAGAGACAATTTACCACAGCCAATAAACCTGCTAACCTGGGAGTTGAGGCAAACAGGAGCAGCCGGCAGAAAGCAGCACACAGTCAAGGAGGATGTGCAGACTCCGCGCAGACATCACCAGATGTCAGGAACAAACCCGAATCTCTGTCACCGACAACTGAGTCAGCGGTTCTGTTTCTTTTGCCTCTAAAGGCCAATTTGCTGAACCTTCTATAGGTTTTAAAAATGCATTGCAAAAGATACAGCAGATCTATTCGTTGTCCTGCAATTTAATGTAAAATATAAGGAGTAGAGGTCTATGGATCTTGTATACTCGGGACTGGCATAGAGATTGTGAACTGAAGTGCATTCCCGAACCATTCTACACTCAGAAGCCTTTTTAGATACCTCCTGTGCCAAAAGAAGCAGCGTCTGTGTGTATGTTCATGGTCTTCTGTGGCTACTGCTCATCCACATGCCATCATTCAGGGGTGCTCGTCTGCACACCACTAATGTACTGTCTGGTTAGTTGAGTTACTGTTCCCTTCCTGTCAGCTTGAACCTGTCTGGCCAGTCTCCTCTGACCTCTCTCATTAACAAGGAGGCTTTGCCCACAGACCTGCTGCTCACTGGATATTTTTCTGTTTACTGCACCATTCTTGGTAAATTCTAGAGCAGTGCTCGCCAACCGGTCGATCTTTGAGACTTTCCCAGTAGATCCCGAAAAAAAAATGAAAAATAAATACACAAATACATTATGCCTGATAAACCTTTTGATGCAAATATGTAGTAACTTCTACTCTGTAAAAGAACTACTGGACAACTTCATGCCCAGAAGGAACAACTTTATTAGGATGGTAAAATGATATTCACATTTAGAGGTTTCACTAATGCACACTGGGCAGAAAAAACCAGAAGGAAAACCCGGCAACCCCAGAAACAATCTCTTTACAGTTTCCGTAGCGGGAGTATTGCTATATTACCATGATCCTAATTGGTATTAACTTAGCTTTATAATGCTCATATTGCAACCCTTCTCCCCCTTTAAATTCCAACATTCCCCAAATGTACAAGAAATGGGAAACAACGACAGTGGTGTCATTAGCTTGCGTACCCCTGAAACTTACACTAGTGTCTCAGTAACAGTTTACCAATACCAGGAAAGTTGAGGAGCTGAAATTGGGGTTGAAGGCCAAGCAAACATGCTGCTCAGAGGACGTGGATCTACAAGTTTTTAAAGGGCTTGTGACTCCGTGAATATTTTTCACAACAGTTTGATGAATCCCTGGATGTAATGCAAACAGCTCAACTTGGTGTATTTGTCAGAATGGCTTTCCAGGGTTTTACAACAAAGGAGGACTTCCTCATTCTTTTGCACTTAAAGGCCAGAACAAGAGTTGAGAATAAAAAAAATGAGTTTAAAAAAAATGTCTGTGAAAATGACATCCCCCTTCATAAACTGGTGGCATTACTACTGATGGGGCCCCAGCAATGCGCAGTGTGCGCACTGTACCGTAATGAACCTGATTTTTCTGACTTTCTGGATCATCACTGTGTGATTCATCAGCAGGCCTTGGCTGGGAAGGTCGTGGACTTTTCTCATGTAATGACACCGGTGGTCAAACTGATAAACTTGATTTGAGCAAAAGCACTTCAGCACCGCTTATTCAAGGCGTTATTGGACGAGCTCGATGCCGCTATGGCCTGTTTGATATGCTAGTTACAGTGCTTTCTTGGTAAAACTAATTTGAAAGTTTGACAAAAGCATTTTATATAATTAAAATACAATTAACCCAAATAAAGGGCCTCAAATTGGAAGTACAATCTGAGCTGTTTTTTCTCTAAATGATTTAGTAGGTCGATCTTGCCTTTCACTCAGGCCGAGGTCGGGGACCTTGGGCTTAAAAAGTTTGGTGACCACTACTCTAGAGACTATTGTGTGTGAAAATCCCAGGAGAACAGCATTTCCTGAGATACTCAAAAGACCCCATCTGGCACCAACACTCATTCCTCAGTCAAAGCCACTTAGATCACACTTCTTTACTGTTCTGATGTTTTGGCCCAATTGGATCATTTGACCATGTCTGCATGCTTTCATTGAGTTATTTCATTATTCATTGAGTTGCTGGCACATGATTGGCTGATATTTCCATTAAGGAGCAAGTGTACAAATGTTTTTTGTATCTCTGTAATCACTCAATCCCCACTCCCCTTCCTGCAGCCAACAGTTCAAACTTACGGGTTGAGCTGGTGCTGGTGTAGCAGACTGCTGTCTGACTGAGCACTCTATTTGGGAGTGAGTGAATGAGTGTGAGAAAGAGGTTTGGTTGGTTTGGCCTGTAGCATTCTTGTGTTCAATTTTAAAATCTTAGATGCGGCTATTTATATAAGTTGTGTTTGGTCATCTTACAGGGGTCACAAAATAAATTTTTTCTGGCCCTTGTTTTGGGTGGCTGTTTTTTTTCCTTTGCATGAGCAGTTTGCTAGTGGTAATAGCATAGCAAACCGACAATGAGATTAGTGGCAAAGTTGCAGTAGGTCTAACAAGGCAGGACAAAGCAACACACAGAAAATGCTGAAGGAACTCAGCAGGTCAGGCAGCATCTATGGAATAAAGTACAGTCGACGTTTTGAGTTGAGGCCCTTCGGCAGGATTAAGAGTGGCTTTGCAGTATAGCTTACCAGCAGAGAAAATGGAGTTTACCAACTTTGGCTCAAGAGGCCTCAGCGAAGAGCACAGTTGAGTGGTGGGTAAAGCTTTTGTGGTAGTTGAATAAAAAGTCACCAAATTACGACTAATTAAATCAAGGAAGGAAGATGCAGGATCAGGCAATTTGCTGTAGCTGCAAGATGTGGGAGCTGGTGGACCCCATTGTGGTTCCTGGTGACCACATCTGCAGCAAGTGTTGGCGGCTCGAGGAACTCAGGCTCAAAGTTGATGAGCTGGAATCTGAGCTTCAAACACTGCGTACATCAGGAAGGGGGAGAGTTACCTGGATTCTCTGTTTCAGGAGGTAGGCACACCCATTAGATTAGCTGCCTCAAGTCTCTGGTCAGGGACAAGAGGGTGTGACTGCGAGTGAGGCGGGTAGTGGGATCCAAGAGACGGTGCTGGAGGAGCCTCAGCCCTTGAGCTTGTCCAACAGGTCTGAGGTTCTTGCTGCCTGTGTGGATGAGAGTGGGGGCTGTAGGGAGGATGACCGTGGCACCATAGTTCAGGGAGACATTCAAGAGAGGGAGAGAAGAGAAATGTAATGGTAATTGGGGATAGTAAAGTCATGGGAATAGACAGAGTTCCCTGTTGCGGGGATAGAGCGCCCTGAAGGCTGTGTTGCCTGCCTGGTGCCTGGAGTCACAACATCTTATCTGACCTGCAGAGGAATTTGTGGTGGGAGGGGAGAGATCCAATTGTCGTGGTGCATGTGGGTACCAAAGACAGGTAGAATGAGGAAAGAGGTTCTGCTTTGTTTTAAATTTATTCATTTACAGGATGTGGGCATAGCTGGCTAAGCCAGCATTTATTGCCCATCCCTATTTGCCCTTGAGAAGGTGGTGATCAGCTGCCTTCTTGAACAACCGCAGTCCCAGAGGTGTGGGTACACCCACAGTGCTGTTAGGGAGGGAATTCCATGATTTTGACCCAGCGACAATGAAGGAATGACAATATGTTTCCAAGTCAGGATGGTGAGTGACTTGGAGGGGTGATTTCCAAGTGGGGGTGTTCCCAGGTATCTGCTGTTTGCATCCTTCGAGATGGTAGTGGTCATGGGTCTGGAAGGTGCTGCCTTAGGAACTTTAGTGTGTTGTTGCGGTGCATCTTGTAGATAGTACACACTGCCTCAACTGTTCATCGATGGTGGAGGGATTGGATGCTTGTGGAAGGGGTACCAATCAAGTGGGCTGCCTTGTACTGGATGGTGTCAAGCTTCGTGAGTGTTGATGGAGCTGCACTCATCCGGGTGAGTGGTGAGTATTCCATTACACTCCTGACCTGAGCCTTGTAGATGGTGGACAGGCTTTGGGGAGTCAGGAGGCGAGTTACACGCCACAGGATTCCTAGCCTTTGATGCTCTGGTAGCCACATTGTTTATGTGGTTAGACAAGTTCAGTTTCCTTTCAATGGTAACCCCCAAGATGTTGATGGTAGGGGATTCAGTGATGGTGATGCCTCATCTTTTGAACAGGTGTACTAGGCTCCTCAGTCATTGAGGATGGGGATATCTGCGGAGCCTCCTCCTCCTCCAGTGAGTTGTTTGATTGTCCACCACCATTCACGGCTGGATGTGATAGGACTCCAGAGCTTGGATCTGATCCGCTGGTTGTGGGACCACTTAGCTCTGTCAATTACTCACTGCTTCTGGTGTTTGGCATGCAAGGAGTCCTGTATTGTGGCTTCAGCAGGGTGACGCTTCATATTGAGGTATGCCTGGTGTTGTTCTCGGCAGGCTGTCCTGCACTCTTCATTGAACCAGTGTTGATCCCCTGACCCGGCTGTAATGTTAGAGTGGGGATATTAGAGATTACAGATTGTAGTTGAGTATAATTCTGCTGCTGCTGATAGCTCACAGCGCCTCATAAGTACCCAGTCTTGGGCTGCTAGATCTGCTCGAATTCTATCCCGGTTAGCACGGTGGTAAGTGCCACACAACACGGTGGAGGGTTGCTTCAATGTGGAGACAACTACTGTGCAGTGGTCACTTCTACAAATTCGGACGTGGATAAATGCTTCAACGGCAGGCAGGTTGGTGAGAATGAGGTCAAGTGTGTTTTCCCCCCTTGTTGGTTCCGTCATCTCCTGCTGTAGTCCCCGTCTCATAGCTATGTTGAGTAGGACCCAACCAGCTCGGTCTGCGGTGGTACTACCAAACCACTCTCGGTGATGGACATTGAAGTCCCCCACCCAGAGTGCATTCTGTGCCCCTCAATATCTCCTCCAAGTGCCGCTCAACATGGAGAAGTACTGTTTCATCAGCTGAAGGAGGACGGTACATGGTAATCAGCAGGCGGTTTCCTTGCCCATGTTTAACCTGGTGCCATGAGACTTCATGAGGTCCAGAGTCGATGTTGAGAGTTGCCAGGACGATGCCCACTCTAAAGTGCCACCACCTCTGCGAGGTCTGTCCTGCCGGTGAGACAGTCCATACCCAGGAATGGTAATGGTGTGGTCCAGAATGTTCACTGTAAGGTCTAATTCTGTCAGTACAGCTATGTCAGGCTGGTGCTTGACCCATCTGAGACAGTTCTCCCAACTTTGGCACAAGTCCCCAGATGTTAGTAAGGAGGACTTTGCAGGGTCAGCAGGGCTGCTTTCGCCGTTTTCAATTCCAGTATCTAGGTTGATGCCTGGTTTTCTTTTCAGCAGCTGAAGACAACTGAGTGGCTTGCAGGGCCATTTCAGAGGGCATTCAAGAGTCAACCACATTGCTGTGGCAGAGATCCAATCGCAGACCCAGTACTGTGCACACAGTGATATTAATTGAGTAACGGATCCCAAGGGGCAAACAAAGTTGGCATCAATGTTCAGGCAAAGATCAAAACATCCAGAGAAATCCAAAAACCAGAATCAGGAAACAGACAGAGTCGATAATCAGTCAGATAGAGTACAGATACGAATGCTGGAAAATTCACTGGCACAATCTGGTAACAAACAGGTGAAAACACAGGACTGAAATACACTGAGCAATAAACAGAGAGGCAGATGATAGGTGGAGCACAATGAGACATGGGTGGCAGCAATACAGATGAGAGACGGAGTACTCAGTAATACAGGGGCTGGAGTAGGGCAGGAGTGGGGACTGCAGCACATGGCAACACAAAACACAGACTGACAGCCAGGAGGAAACACTCAAAAAGACAAGAGTTCAACTGGAGGTACTGACAGTAACCACCACCCCCATGGACGCTTCCTGGCATCACAGCAGGTAGAGCTGGGTGCTGGCAATGAAAATCCCTGATGAGAGAAGGGCCCAGGATGTTATGGGTGGGAACCCAGCACCTCTTTCAGGACAGTAGCCCTCCCAGTCCACAAGGTACTGAGGCCACAGCCCCAGTGATGAACATCCAGAAGTCAACGCACCCTGAAGGCCTCTGACCCATCGATGAGCCGTGGGGTGTGGTTTGGGATCAGGACACAGCGGGGTGCTCATGAAAGGCTTGATGCGGGACACGTGGAAGGTGGGATGAATGCAACGGAGAGTGGAGGGGGGCCTGAGACGGACTGCAGCAGGGCTAATGACTTTAGCAATGGGAAAGGGACTGATGAAGCGAGGGGCAAGCTTGCAGGGATCCAGCTTGAGGGGCAGGTCTCGGGTTGAATGCCACACACACTGTCCCTGGTGGTAACGTGGGGCCTTGGAGCGATGGCGGTCAGATTGACGCTTGATCCTAGCAGAGGCACGGAGAAGGGCAGAGCGTCTCCGCGTCCGCTGACAACAGCGGATGAACGCCTCGGCAGATGGAACGCCAACCTCCTCCTCCTGGGCAGGAAACAGTGCAGTCTTGCAGCCCAGGCAGCACTCGAAAGGGGACCGACCAGTGGATGAGGACAGATGAAAATTTATGGTGTACTCAGCCCAGGATAGCTGCTGACTCCATAGGGAGGGGTTCTGGAAGACCAGACACCGCAATACAGTCTCTAGCTGTTGGTTGGCCCGCTCAGTCTGGCCATTGGTCAGTGGGTGGAATCCTGATGACAGACTCACAGAGGCACCCAGAAGATTACAGAATGCCCTCCAGACGTTGGATGTGACTGAGAGCACCTGTCTGACAGAACATTTACAGGTAAACCAAGTAATTTAAAACATGCGGTACTAGTAATTTGGCTGTTTCTTTGGCCGGGGGTGGGGGGGTGGGGGGTTCAGGTACAGGAATGAAGTGTACAGACTTGGAGAAGCGATCAACTACTGTGAGAATGGTGTTAATATCTAATGGGGAAGACCAGTGACAAAATCCAGGGCAATGTGGAACCAGGGTCTCTTGGGGACAGACAGGGATTGTAACAGGCCAGCAGGTGACCGGTTAGAGTTCTTGCCTTGAGCACAGGCTGTGACAAAGTTGCAGAAGCCATCTCCCATGGAGGGCCACCAGAACTGCCGACCGATGAAGGCCTGAGTTCGCTTGCTTCCAGGGTGACAGGATAACCGGGAAGAATGACCCCACTGTAATACCTGTGAGCAGACAGAGCTGGGAGCATAAACACGGTTAGTGGAGCACTGACTAGGGGCTGCCTCGCTCCGCTGAGCAGCTTACACCATGGCTTCAATGTCCCATTGCGCTGCACCCACGACACAGTGAGCAGGGAGGACGACATTGGGTACCCCAGGGGTCGCAAAGGAAGGACATTTTCGGGAGAGGGCATCAGGTTTTACATTCTTGGAACCGGCGCGGAAGGACAGAGTAAAATTGAATATTGAGAAAAACAGGGATCAACGAGCTTGACGGGAGTTGAGACGCTTGGCAGTATGGATATATTCCAGATTCTTGTGCTCAGTCGAGACTAACAATAGCAGCTTTGCTCCATCCAGACAATGCCTCCACTCCTCCAGAGCCAACAGCTCCCGGTTTCCGACATCGTAATTCCGCTCCGTGGGAGTGAGGCGGTGAGAGAAGAAGGCGCAAGGGTGTACCTACTCATCCTTGGCCAAGTGCTGAACGAGAACAGCTACTATACCAAAGTCAGTCGCATACACCTCCACAATGAACTGCCGGTCGGTGTCGGGTTCAATCAGGATGGGGGCAGAGGTGAAACGTTCCCTCAGGTCAGAGCTTTTTCAGCAACAGTGGACCAGGTGAATCTTACAGCGGATGAGGTAAGAGAAGTGAGTGGTGCAGCCAGCGTACTGTGATTTCTGATGAAGCGGCGATAGAAATTAACGAAGCCCAAGAAGCGTTGCAGCTCCCGACGAGTCGTGAACTGGGGCCATTGGGCCACCGCCTTGACCTTCTGTTGCTCCATCTGAATAGAGCAGCCTGAAATTACATACCCCAGGAAGGAGACTGTATTGCGATGAAACTCACATTTCTCAGCCTTCACAAATGGCTGCATCTCCAGAGGGTGCTGGAGAACTCTGTGGACGTGACCTGTGTATTCAGCGAGGGACTCAGAAAAAATCAAAATGTCGTTGAGATACACAAAAACAAATTGGTTCAACTTGTTCCTGAGAACATCATTTACCAGGACCTGGAATGCACAACGTATCAAGCCTTGAAGTGAATGGTCTACAGCAGTAGAAGACAATGAACATACACTCAGTGGCCACTTTATTAAGTACCTCTGTAGTTTTCTTTTGTAAAAAACAAAATGTGTGAGAAACTGCAAGCCCTTTCACACTAAGCTAATTGTGTGAGACTCTACTCTCATATGTGAACAAATATATAATTTATGGTGCACTGTAGCTTTAAGGAAACTGCAGCAAGTTAAGGGTTAATTAATGCCCAGGCAAGAATAAATAGCAGATAAAGAATGGAGAACCCTGGCAGGGGAGTCCTTTGAAGTGAAGTATTTGATAAACATAGCTTATCTTCTGAGGGGCAGGACATAAGAGCTATTTTGGTTTGCTGAGATAAGATAAAAAAGTTACCGAAGGATTCTAAGGGAACACGCACCAATTAAGGGACAATTACTTAACTAACTTCAAAGTGTCATGCAACCTTTAATTTAACAACTGTACTGTGATGACAATTGATCTTGCAAGTAAGAAATTCAAGTATGTACAGTTTACCCAATAGTTAATATCCATAACTTTTAGTTAAAAAAACTGCTGTTCAGTTTTGTATAAAAATTCTTTTACCTGTTCAAACTTTAGAACAGTGCTGTGATAGGGACCATGCTGATCTCCTTGTGCACAAGTAAATAAAGTATGGTTGGAGAACAAGTCTGAGTTTTCAGCGTCAAGATCATCAGCTACGTCAGTTTAATTTCCTGGAACACAGACTCTGGAATTTACCCTTCCTTAGAAGTTCTTATTCACATGTCACAATGTAGCCAAGAGAATCTATACTTTAAGCTAACAGCAACCCTACCCTTTCAGCTTGTAGCACTCACCTCAAAGGCCAGACCCCTCCTTTCAGGGCCTGGGCACTCTCCTCCAACATCTTGGATATCTCATCCCAAATCCTGAACCCTACCCAGGACCAAAAAATCTATGAAGCCAAAGACCAATGTGAGCAGTGTACAGGCAAGGTGCATTCCATGGAGATTCACTTGCTAGTTTGCAGTAGAATCTGACAGTGAGAAACCATAGCACAACACACACATTTAGCAGGCACATCGAATGCACTTTTCCTGTCACCAGTGCATCCTTGGTTCTCCAACTGTGCATCAGCATTGCTTCTTGATGCAGTCTCCTGTGCTTACAAACTACTTAGTTCTTGAACCAATTGGAACGACCCTAATCACCGCAGGTTAGCAACGCTATAACAACCTTGAAGTAAAATGGACTTCTATTCTTTTTCCACTAATTGTGTCCTTTCTTGCCAGGCTAATGTATAATCTATGTTTCTTTCATACTTTTCTTATGAATATGTAGCTTTTCTGAAGCTACAGGCCTACAGGCAAATTTTTTCATTGCCTCTCTACATGCATGTACGTGCATATTTATTATTGTGCATTCACTCCAAGTGAGGTAAGGCCAGGTAAGCTCCTTTAATTACCTTAGGAGTAGGTATTGGAGGCAGCAGTTAGGGCAGTTGAGTGCTCTGTTTGCAGTACGTGGGAAGTCAGGGTGAGCACAGCTGTCCCTGATGACTACACCTGCAAAAGGTGCATCCAGCTGCAGCTCCTGACAAATCGTGTTAGGGAACTGGAACTGGAGCTGGATGAACTTCAGATCATTCGGGAGGCAGAGGGAAAAATAAACAGGAGTTACAGCGAGATAGTCATCCCTGAGAGACAGGAGACAGATAGCTAGGTGACTGTCAGACAGACAGACATACTTTATTGATCCCAAGGGAAATTGGGTTTTGTTACAGTTGCACCAACCAAGAATAGTGTAGAAATATAGCAAAATAAACCAGAAATAATTAAATAATAATAAGTAAATTATGCCAAGTGGAAATAAGTCCAGGACCAGCCTATTGGCTCAGAGTGTCTGACACTCTGAGGGAGGAGTTGTAAAGTTTGTTGGCCACAGACAGGAATGACTTCCTATGATGCTCAGTGTTACATCTCGGTGGAATGAGTCTCTGGCTGAATGTACTCCTGTGCCTAACCAGTACATTATGGAGTGGATGGGAGTCATTGTCCAAGATGGCATGCAACTTGGACAGCATCCTCTTTTCAGACACCATCGTCAGAGAATCCATTTCCACCCCCACAACATCACTGGCCTTATGAATGAGTTTGTTGATTCTGTTGGTGTCTGCTACCCTCAGCCTGCTGCCCCAGAACACAACAGCAAACATGATAGCACTGGCCACCACAGACTCGTAGAACATCCTCAGCATCGTCCGGCAGATGTTAAAGGACCTCAGTCTCCTCAGGAGATAGAGACAGCTCTGACCCTTCTTGTAGACAGCCTCAGTGTTCTTTGACCAGTCCAGTTTATTGACAATTCGTATCCCCAGGTATTTGTAATCCCCCACCATGTCCACACTGAACCCTCGGATGGAAACAGGGGTCACCAGTGCCTTAGCCCTCCTTAGGTCCACCACCAGTTCCTTAGTCTTTTTCACATTAAACTGCAGATGATTCTGCTCACACTATGTAACAAAGTTTTCCATCGTAGCCTTGTATTCAGCCTCATCTCCCTTGCTGATACATTCAATTATGTCAGAGTCATCAGAAAACTTCTGAAGATGGCAAGACTCTGTGCAGTAGTTGAAGTCTGAGGTGTAGATGGTGAAGAGAAATGGAGACAGGACAGTCCCCTGTGGAGCCCCAGAGCTGCTGACCACTCTGCCTGACACACAGTGTTGCAAGCGCATGTACTGTGGTCTGCCAGTCAGGTAATCAATAATCCATGACACCGGTGGAAGCATCCACCTGCATCACTGTCAGCTTCTCACCCAGCAGAGGGAAAGCGATTAGACAGAATGAGCAGAGCACCCCTGTGGCCATTCCCATCAATAATAAGTATATCATTTTGGATACTGTTGGTGGGGAAAACCTACCAGGGACAAGATGCAGTGGTTGTGTCTCTGGCATCGAGACTGGACCCTCAGCTCAGAAGGGAAGGAGGGAAAAGAGAGGAGCAGTAGTGATAGGGGATGTGATAGTTAGACAGATAGGAGGTTTTCTGGAAGAGATTGAGAATCCCGGATGGTCTGTTGCCTCCCAGGTGCCAGGGTCTGCAATATCTCGGATCGAGTACTCAGTATTCTCAAGAGGGAGGGTGAGCAGCCGGATGTCGTGATCCATGTAAGGGACCAATCACATGGGTAGGAAGAGCGAGAAGGTCCTGAAAGGTGAGTTTAGGGAGTTAGGTGCCAAGTTAAAGGACAGGCCCTCCAGGATAGTAATCTCAGGATTGCTACCAATGCCACATGCAGGCGGGTTTAGAAATAGTAAGGTAGCGCAGATCAACATGTGGCTGAAGACATGGTGCAGGAGGGAGGGCTTCAGATTTATAGATAATTGGGCAGTTTTTCAGGGAAGGTGGAACCTGTTCCGGCGGGACCGTTTACATCTGAACTGGAGGAGGACAAATATTCTTGCAGGTAGGTGTGCTAGAGAGGCTCCAGTGGATTTAAACTAGATACAAGGGGGGAGGGGACCAGAGTGTAAGAACAGATGTATGGGAGAAGGAAGAATGCATTTATTTTAATGCTAGGAGCATTGTAGGAAAGGTGGATGAGAGAGTATGGATTGATGGAAATATGATGTTATAGCTATTAGTGAAACATGGTTGCAGGAGGGGTGTGATTGGCAACTAAATATTCCTGGATTTCATTGCTTCAGGTGTGATAGAAGCGGAGGGACAAGAGGGGGAGGTGCTGCATTGCTTGTCAGAGTAAATATTACAGCGGAGCTCTGGCAGGATAGATTAGAGGGCTCATCTAGGGAAGCTGTTTGGGTAGAATTGAGGAATGAGAAAGGTGTAATAACACTTTAGGGATGTATTATAGACCACCTAATGGGGAGCGAGAATTGGAGGAGCAAATTTGTAAGGAGATAGCAGATATTTGTAGTAAGCACAGGGTTGTGATTGTGGAAGATTTTAATTTTCCACACATAGACTGGGAAGCCCATACTGTAAAAGGGCTGGATGATTTGGAGATTGTAAAATGCGAGCAGGATAGTTTTTTGCAGCAATACATAGAGGTACCAACTAGAGAAGGGGCAATGTTGGATCTCCTGTTAGGGAATGAGATAGGTCAGGTAACGGAGGTATGTGTTGGGAAGCACTTCAGGTCCAGTGATCACAATGCCATTAGTTTCAATATAATTATGGAGAAGGATAGGACTGGACCCAGGGTTGAGATTTTTGATTGGCGAAAGGCTAACTTTGAGGAGATACGAAAGGACTTAGAAGGAGTGGATTGGGACAATTTGATTTATGGGAAGGATGTAATAGAGAAACGGAGGTCATTTAGAAGTGAAATTCTGAGGGTACAGAATCTTTATGTTCCTGTTAGGTTGAAAGGAAAGGTTAAAAGTTTGAGACAGCCATGGTTTTCAAGGAATATTGGAAAATTGGTTTGGAAAAAGAGAGCGATCTGCAATAACTAGAGGCAGCATGGAGTAAATGAGGTGCTCAAGAAATATAAAGAATGTAAAAAGAATCTTAAGGAAGAAATTAGAAAAGCTAAAAGAAGATACGAGGTTGCTTTGGCAAGTAAGGTGAAAATAAATCCAAAGGGTTTCTACAGTTATATTAATAGCAAAAGGATAGTGAGGGATAAAATTGGTCCCTTAGAGAATCAGAGTGGACAGCTATGTGTGGGGCCGAAAGAGATGGGGGAGATTTTGAACTATTTCTTTTCTTCGGTATTCACTAAGGAGAAGGATATTGAATTGTGTAAGGTAAGGGAAACAAGTAGGGAAGTTATGGAAACTATGACAATTAAAGAGTAGGAAGTACTGGCGCTTTTAAGGAGTATAAAAGTTGATAAATCTCCAGATCCTGACAGGATGTTCTCTAGGACCTTAAGGGAAGTTAGCGTAGAAATAGCAGGGGCTCTGACAGAAATATTTCAAATGTCATTAGAAACGGGGATGGTGCTGGAAGATTGGTGTATTACTCATGTTGTTCCATTGTTTAAAAAGGGTTCTAAGAGTAAACCTAGCAATCATAGGCTTGTAAGTTTGACGTCAGAGGTGGGTAAATTAATGGAAAGTATTCTTAGAGATGGTATATATAATTATCTGGATAGACAGGGTCTGATTAGGAACAGTCAACATGGATTTGTGCATGGAAGGTCATGTTTGACAAATCTTATTGAATTTTTTGAAGAGGTTACGAGGAAAGTTGACGAGGGTAAAGCAGTGGATGTTGTCTATATGGACTTCAGTAAGGCCTTTGACAAGGTTCCGCATGGAAGGTTAGTTAGGAAGGTTCAATCTTTAGGTATTAATATTAAAGTAGTAAAATAGATTCAACAGTGGCTGGATGGGAGATGCCAGAGAGTAGTGGTGGATAACTGTTTGTCAGGTTGGAGGCTGGTGGCTAATGGTGTGCCTCGGGGATCTGTACTGGGTCCAATGTTGTTTGTCATATACATTATGATCTGGATGATGGGGTGGTAAATTGGATTAGTAGGTATGCAGATGATACTAAGGTGGGTGGCTTTGTGGATAATGAAGTAGGTTTTCAAAGCTTGCAGAGAATTTTAAGCCAGTTAGAAAAGTGAGCTGAACGATGGCAGATGAAGTTTAATTCTGATAAGTTTGAGGTGCTACATTTTGGTAGGAATAATCAAAATAGGACATACATGGTAAATGGTAGGGCATTGAAGAATGCAGTTGAACAGAGTGATCTAGTAATAATGGTGCATAGTTCCCTGAAGGTGGAATCTCATGTGGATAGGGTGTTGAAGAAAGCTTTTGGTATGCTGGCCTTTATAAATCAGAGCATTGAGTATAGGAGTTGGGATGTTGTATTAAAATTGTACAAGGCATTGGTAAGGACAAATTTGGAGTACTGTGTACAGTTCTGGTCACCGAATTATAGGAAAGATGTCAACAAAATAGAGAGAGTACAGAGAAGATTTACTAGAATGTTACCTGGGTTTCAGCACCTTAGTTATAGAGAAAGGTTGAACAAGTTAGGTCTTTATTCTTTGGAGCGTAAAAGGTTGAGGGGGGGGGGACTTGATAAAGGTATTTAAATTTATGAGGGGGATAGATCGAGTTGACGTGGATAGGCTTTTTCCATTTAGAGTAGGGGAGATTCAAACAAGAGGACATGAGTTGAGAGTTAGGGGGCAAAAGTTTAGGGGTAACACGAGGGGGAATTTCTTTAATCAGAGAGTGGTAGCTGTGTGGAACGAGCTTCCAGTAGAAGTGGTAGAGGCAGGTTCGATATTGTCATTTAAAGTAAAATTGGATAGGTATATGGACAGGAAAGGAATGGAGGGTTCTGGGCTGAGTGCAGGTCAGCGGGACTAGGTGAGAGTAAGCATTCGGCACGGACTATAAGGGCCGAGATGGTCTGGTTCCGTGCTGTAATTGTTATATGGTTATATGACAATAAGCTTGACCCTAAATTTGGCTTTGCTGTTGGTCGACTGATAAACTCGCCACAAACCACAATAAGAACAGAGTCCGATATTATTCTGACATTGGCTTCACAGGTACTCAGCCAGCTCCTCGTCTGCTGTTACACCCCAGGCTGACATTTAGAGCCATGAGCACACTACTTGGGATGTGACTGTTTTGGGAATTGTTTCAATGCGTTAAACTGTAAATGACTTGTTGCATTTTCTCAGAATTAATCTTGTTAAATGAATGAGGATGAACCATATCAACTCCTGCATGAGAAGCAACTTGGATCTGCTCCAATTTGCCTACCAGAGCAACAGGAAATGAGCAAATTCCATCTCATTGGCTCTTCATGCAACCTTACAGCTCCGCATTCACTACCATCATCCCCTCAAAACTAATCAACAAGCTTCAAAACCTTGGCCTCAGTACCTCCTACTGCAATTGAATCCTCAATTGCAGACCCCAGTCAGATTGGATTGTCAATAACACTTCCTCCACAATCTCCATCAACACAGGTGCACTACAAGGCTGTGTGCACTACTCTCATTACACTTATGACTGTGTGGCTAATTACAGCTCCAATGCCGGATCTAAGTTTGCCGATGACACCACTGTTGTTGGCTGAATCAAAGGTGGTGATGAATTAGCCTAAAGGAGGGAGATTGAAAATCTGGCTGAGTGTTCCTGCAACAATAACCTCTCACTCAGTGTCAGCAAGACCAAGGAGCTGATTATTGACTTCGGGAGGAGGAAACCAGAGGCTCATGAGCCGGTCCTCATTGGAGGATCAGAGGTAGAAAAGGGAATCAACTTTAAATTCCTCGGTGTTATCATTTCCAATGACCTGTCCTGAGCCCAGCACGTAAGGGCAACTATAAAGAAAGCACGGAAGCACCTCTTCTCCCTTAGGAATTTGTGAAGATTTGTTATTATCTAAAAATTTGAAAAAACTTCTATAGATGCGTAGTGGAGAGAATATTAAGTGGCTGCACCATGGCCTGGTATGGGACCACCAATGCCATTGAATGAAAAATCCTACAAAAAGGAGTGAATGCGACTCAGGTCATCATGGCTAAAGCCCCACTATTGAGCACATCGGCATGAAGTGTCACAGGAGAGCAGCATCCATCATCAGAGAGGCTCACCACTTAGGTCATGCTCCCATCTCGCTGCTGGCATTGGTAAGAAGGTACAAGAGCTTTCAGACCCACAGCACCAGGATCAGTGACAGTGATTACCCTTCAACCACCAGGCTCCTGAACCAAAGTCAACTCCATTTGCCCCATCATTGGAATGTTTCCACAACCTTCGGACTCACTTTCAAGGACTCTCTATCTCATGTTCTTGATACTTATTATTAGATCTTTCTTTTATTTATGTTATTATATCTTTCTTTTTGTATTTGCACAGTTTCTTGTCTTGCATAGTGGTTGAATGCCTGAGTTGGTGTGGTCTTTCACTGATTCTATTATGGATTTATTGAGTATGCAGGCAAAAAAAATGAATCCCAGGTTGTATGTGGTGACATAATGTACTTTGATAATAAATTTACTTTGAATGATGCAAAATGACTGTTTAAAGAATTATTTCTGTTGTATTACCCAACAAAGTCACTCAGTGCACTGCCCTATTGAGATGGCCATTAGGGTTTGTTCCTCTCTCTTTTCCTGAGCCCTAAAATTGCTGTTTCATTTACACAGCAAGAATTGGTTTAAGTATCTGAAAACTGTATAATTAGTAATAGTAGTGCTCTCACCCAAGTCGAGTATGACATTCTCCTAAGGAATTGTCTCTTGTTGGGATTTCAAGTGCCTGTGGAGGCCAATTTGGGATCCACATATTCCGGTGCAGTGTGGGATTCCAAATTGAATTGAATTGACTTCATTTCTTACATCCTTCACATACAAAAGGAGTAAAAATCTTTATGTTACGTTTCCGTCTAAATGTGCAATTTGTAGTCATTGGTAATAAATAGTATGTACAACAGGACAGTCAATATAACAGAAATACAACTGTGTCACTATGAATTAATCAGTCTGAAGGCCTGGACTGATTATTGGTCACGTAGGGAGCAATCCCTGTTGAAAGCAGAAAGTGCGGGGAGAGGGAAAGATGTGCTTGGTGGTGGGACCCTGCTGGAGATACGGAGAATTATGTGCTGGTCACAGAGGCTGGTGGGGTTACAGGTGAGGACAAGAGGAACCCTATCCCTGGTGGGGTGGCAGGAGGATGGGGTGAGGGCAGACGTGCACAAAAAGGAGGAGATGTGGTTGAGGGCAGCGTTGATGTTGGAGGAAGGGAAGCTCCTTTCTCTGAAGAAGCAGGGCATCTCCTTAGTTCTGGATATATCTTGCTTGCCACTGACATAAGACTCATTGGTCTATAATTACTAGAGTTATTCCTATTACCTTTCTTGGACAAAGGAATAGCATTTGTCATCTTCCATTCAGCTAGTGCCACTCCTAAGGCCATTAAGGATGCAAAGATCATCTCTAAGCATGTAGTAATCTCTTCCCTTGCTTCTACTGGGGTATATCCCTCCTGGCCCTTGGCATTTATTAGACCCATAGAAAAGTATTGCACAGAAACAGGCCCTTTGGTCCATCAAGTCCGTGCCAAGACATTTAAGCTGCCTACTCTCATTGACCTGCACCGGGACCTTAGCCCCCTTACCCCTACCATTCGTGTACCTGTCCAAACTTTTTTAAATGTTGAAGTCAAACTCACATGCACGACATGTGCTGGCAGCTCATTCCACCCTCTCACGATCCTCTGAGTGAAGAATTTTTTTTTAATGATTTTTGTTTTTTCTTAATCTTAATGCTTAATCTTAATGATTAATCTTAATCTTTAGAAGTTCTTAATGCCGAAAAGTTCCGACATATCAGTCTTTTCTACGGTGACCTCACTATTGGCAAGGTCCCCCTCACTGCTGAATACCGAAGCAAAGTACACATTAAGGATCTCCACTAGCTCCTCTGACTCCAGGCATGCTTTCTCTTCTATACCTGAGCAGTCCTACCCTCACTTTAGTCATCCTCCTGTTCTTCACGTATGTGTTTGAAAGGTTGTCCCATAGGACACAGTCCTTCAGTGCCCAGTGATGTTAGCACCTTGTGGTACTTCCTTACAGAGCACTCCTATTGACTGCACCAAGCTTCAGAGCATCCTTTAGCTTGTTCTCCCACATCCTGAGATCTGCCAGTCACTGGATACTTAAAAACATCTCCTGTGACCAACAATCTCCACTGATGTCACAGACAGATATCAAGTTCCTCCGAAAAGTTTATGCAAGCCGTTCATCAGAAAATCAGAGTCACCTTTGTGTGGGAAGTAAACCATCTATACTTTTCCTCTCTCCTACTTTCTTTATGCTTATGCAAGAAATTAAATATAAAGAATGTTGTGGGCTTGTTTACACTCCGCAATTTTCCTTGGAAAGCCAGCATGCCCTGATTTGTCTGGTTGTGTTGACAATGGGCCATGTGCTGAATAATGAGCCACTAGCCTTCAGCATTCAGTGAAGGCAGATGGATTTCAGCTTGTGCAATCATCCTGTTTCTGTCATTATTTACAAAGAGTTCACTCAATGCCTCTTTATCCTTCTCTGACTACCTAAAAGCCCTGGAGCAATATCTCTAAAGATCCATATGAAAGATTTTGAGGATCAGATGGAAGGCCACCAGCATACAAGAGAAGGTCAACATGAACAACATTTCCACCATGATGAAGTATCACCAACTCTGACAGATAGGTCATGTCACCTGGACGCCTGACTCTTGTTGCCCCAAACAGATCCTTTACTCCCAGTTGAAGAAAGCTCAGAGCCTCTGATGCACAAAGAAAACACTCCAAGGATAACATCAAAATCAGTCTGAAGAAATTCAACATTCCATTTAAAAACTGGAAAGTTTGCACTCAGTGTCAGGATACATCTGGAGGAAATCTGTTTAAGATGTTGCTGTGCTGCAGGGAACAAGCGGCAGTTGCGAAAACCACTATCCACAACCCAGAATATGTGGATCCTGGACTGGCCTTGGGGACCCTTCAATAGGCAACCACTGTGAGCATCATACTCGACTCGAGGGATCTCCCTTTCACTATCTCTTCTATAGCATGGAATAATGCGTGTAGAAATTTCTTCCAAATTACTGCTGCACTGAAAAGAGAGGTATAGCTGGAGTAGAATATTTGGCCCATTTCCATTATTAGTGTCCAGTGAGAAACTTGTACCTTGATGCCCTGGTGGGATTTCCAATGGTGCTGGAAAACTTTTCCAGACATGAAACTGTCCCCGAGAGACTCCAGAGCCCAGAGGCTGTTCACAGCAAGATGTGCAGTAGTCTGAAGCACAGCTGGAGTCACAGAGTTGTAGAATCATGCAGCAAGAAACAGGTCCTTTGTCCCAACTGTCCCATGTCAGGTGAAATTCTTTGAAGAAGTAACAAGCAGGGTAGACAAAGGAAAATCAGTTGATATTGTGTTCTTGAAACTTCAGAAGGCTTCTGACAAGGTGTCAAACATAAGGTTGCTTAACAAGCTACAAGCCCATGTTAGTACAGGAAAGATTCTAGCAGAGATAAAGCAGTGTAGCAAGGAGAGGGGTATCTTCTCTGCTTCCTCTCCAGTCTGGCAGCAGCGGCCAGGGTGGGAATATATCTCTGCCGGCTGGTCAGGCTTCCCTAAAGCACAGGCAGCCAAAGGGCGGAGACTCGTTGTAGCAGAGAACACTGCGACAACCTCCTGCCGGGCTGATGGTCTTGGGGGCAGGCAGCCTTTGCACAAACAACTGTTGAACCCCACACACCCAACACTTCAGCCAAGATCCTTGCAGAGTCAACACTACCCTCAATGTCTCCATAAATGTTTCAATCTCTTTCCTCTTGGATAAAAAGTCCCAAAGATGCACCATTCCTCTGGGTGAAGAAATGACTGCATGGGAGACGCCATATTCTGAGCTGGTGACTTGTAGTTCTAGACATCCCAGACAGCAGATTTCTTCACCTCACGTCCATCCTGGGTGAATGTTGCATGTTTCAGAAAGAATGTGGAGCATATCAGAATCAGAAACAGGTTTAATATCACCCCATACGTCATGAGGAGAAACTGTTTTTCCCAGAGAGTGATGAATCTGTGGGATTCTCTGCCCAGGGAAGCAGTTCAGGCTTCTTCACTAAATATATTTAAGATACAGTTAGACAGCTTTTTACATGGTAAGGGAATTAAGGGTTATGGGGAAAAGGCAGGTCGATGGAGCTGACTTTACAGACAGATCAGCCATGATCTTATTGAATGGCGGGCCAGGCTCGATGGGCCGGGTGGCCTACTCCTGCTCCTATTTCTAATGTTCGTATGTATGAAACTTGTCAACTTAATGGCAGCATTACAATGCAATACATGATAATATAGAACAAAAAAAATAAGTAAAACAATGACAGATAGTTTATACGTGTATGTATGTTAAATAGTTAAATTAGTGCAAAAACAGAAATAATATTAAAAGGTGAGTTAGTGTTCATGGGTTCAATGGCCATTGAAAAATTGGATGGACGAGGGGAAGAAGCTGTTCCTGAATCGCTGAGTGTGTGTACCTTCAGGCTTCTGTGCCTCCTTTCTGATGGTAACAAGGAGAAAAGGGCACGTCTTAGATGATGGGGGTTCTTAATAATGGATGCCACCTTACTGAGACATCCTTGAAGATGTTTAGGTACTATGGAGGCTAGTACCCAGGATGGAGCAGACTAGTTTTACTTCTTACAATCCTTTGCAGTAGTCCCCCCATAACAGACAGTGATGCAGAATGTTCCCCATGGTACATCTGTACAAGTTTCCTAGGTGACAAACCAAATTTCAAATTCCTAATATGCCAGTCCACTTAAGTACCCTGGTAGAATGGATCCCACCAGCATACCACTGCAAGAATCAGTTGGTGAAACTTCATTATACTCCCCTTAGGACGGTTATATAACATGTGTTAGGGAAGCCAGGCCTGTACATAATGATGCAGGAATGATCTCATCAGAACCATGTATAATTGTAACAGAGCATCTTACAGGGTTGATTGCACTCTGGAAGTTGCAGAAACGTGGGTCTGCAGGTCTCTGCAAGTCCACTGGGGCAGTCGAAGTCCAATGCCTGTGAATCTCTAAGTCTGTTGCAGGCTGATGTTGGCCTACTCTGGCGTTGGAGGACTGTGTATCATAGGTGAATGGAAGAGAGGAACAAGGCTAGTTGTGCTGCTGTTTTAGTCTTTCATGTTCGGTGCTGTTCCACCAAGCATTGTGGGCATGTTATACTGGTGCTGGAATGTGTGGCTGCATCCCATCACATCATTAGGTTGTGTGGCATGTTAATGTGAATGATGCATTTCACCATGTTTCAATACACATGTGATAAATAAATGAATCCGAACCTGATTTTTTGCTACACTCAAATCCCCTTGCAACAGAGATCATACTGCTTGTCTTCCTAATTGCGGAACATTAACCTTGTATGATCTATGTACAAAGGCACCCACATCCCGCTGAATGGCAACATCTCATTATCTAAATAATACTCTGCATGCCAGTGTAGCCCACCAGTGTGAATGACCTCACATTCCTCCATGTGAAACTGATCTCTACCTTTCATGTAGTCTGTCCACGTGTCCATTGCCACCTCTCCATCTTCTCCTCAAACACTGTCACCTAACTGGATCTCGTTAGCAAACTTGGATATACTATACTTGATCTCCTCATTCTGAGTCACGGATTCAACATCACCAGCACTGACCCTCAGAACAGGCCGCTGGTCACCTCCTGTCAACTTGAGAATGGCCCACTTATGTTAGTAGTCTCTTTTCTGTCTGTTAACTAATGTCAATCCACACTTTCTATTCCAGAGCTCATTCGTGTCAACCTCCTTTGGACTCTATCCAGTTACAGCGCGTCCTTCCTCAGTTATGGAGCCCAAAATTGTTCACAATTACAACTTCTCCATCAATCCCCCCCCCCCCCCGGGGGAAACTGCCCTCCACTCTTTCACACGAGAGGCAGAAATACTATGGGGAAAGTCATTCAGGTTGCCCCCATTGTGTAGGCTGCCAGGAGGTCTCAGTGGCAATGTAGGGGATCTGTTCTTCTGTGGCCTAAGGGCAGGTTCATTTGATGAATGAAGGAGGAATTGCCTCTGTGTCACAAGAGAAAGATTAAAGGCCAAATTAAGAAGCTGAGACATTTTTTTCTGAATTGAAGCAACAAGCTGAGGCTGGTGAGCATGCTCCGTAAACATTCCCCAGAGATATGAAAATTCCATTAACACTTCGGAAAATGAACCATGTTATTCAGTGGAACTGGAGGAGATCCAAACCAACTGTTTACCACTAAAGTGTGGGAGATCCGCCAGAACCAAAACATCAGAACATGGGAGAGGATCTCAATGAAGGATGTGACTGTTCAGTGCCACTTATCAGGGCCTGGCTGAAGATTTTGTAAACAGAGCTCTATTGTACTGAGGTCCTGGGAACAAAATCAGATCCTAGCGAAGGTAAAAGGCAAAACTATATTTTCAACACTAAAGGATTAAGGAGGACAAGAGACCTACAGAGTAGACTATATGGCTGTGTTCCCTCAAAGGGAGGGTCATTGGAGGGATCTTGGCCCAAAAATGTCAACAGTTTATTCCCCTCTATAGATACTGCTTCAGCTGCTGTGTGTCATTTCAAGTACACAAGAGTAAAGAAAAATTAAATAATTGTTACTCCGAATTTGATGCAGCACAAATAGAACACAATAAATTAAGAAGCACAATAAACATAAATACATAAGATAGCTTATAAACATCGATTGACTATTTGTCCATAAAGTGACACTAGGCACAGGAGTGTCTGTATAAAAGGAGACCCTGACAGGAAATGATAGAGTAATAGTGGGGTGGGTTAGTAGGTAGAGGTCATTCAACCATGTATACACGTACTGCCAACGAAACAACATTCCTCCAGACCAAGGTGTACAACACAGTACACATACATACACAATACATAAAGTAATATCACTGCAAATAAATTAACAAATAATGAAAAATATTCCCGAAGATTGAGCTTTATCGTAAGGAGTATTTTTGACACGTTAAGATGTGAATAGCATAATGCTACTGGTGATTTCTGCGTGCTGAGACCTGGGTGGTGGTAAGGAGTGCATTAGTTCCATGGCCTAGGGAAAGAAACTGTTTTCTATCAGAAACTTTCTTGTCCTAATGGTATAACCTGATGCTAGGGGGTCAAAGAGATTGTTGGACAGATAAGAGGGGTCCTTGACAATGCTAAAGGCACCGTGTATGCAGTGCTCCTGATATAGCAGACCAGGGAAGATTATCTCAGTGATGGATCGAAAGTTCAGCACTACGTATCAGGGTCTGACTGGAGACTTCAAAAACCTGGGTTCCGCAGAGCTCCCCTGTCCAGAGGTCCTGCAAACAAGATCAAATCCTTGCCCATGAGGGGTAAGTCCATACTTTTAATATTAGAGGGTTAAGGAGGACAGAAGTCACACAGAATAAATCACACAGCTGAGTTCCCTCAGAGGGAGGGTCTTGGCTCAAAACTTTGACTGTTTATTACCCTCCATGGATGCTGTCTGACCTTCTGATTTCCTCCAGCATTTTGAGTGTTGCTCTGGGTTTCCAGCATCTCCAGAATCTCCTGTATTTATGATCTTCTCACAAAGTCCTGACGTGTTTATTGGATGACTAATTGAATCCCGACAATACTCAGTGAGGTGCATGAGTATACAAACCAAGAGCAGTAGAGCACAGGATCACAATCTTGTGCTGAACTAACTTTGCAATGGATTGCCCAACTAAACTAATCCCTTCTGACAATTAGATATCCCCATCATTCCATTTCCAGCACAGCTGTGTGCCGATCTAAGAGTCTCTCGTACCGCACTATAGTATTTGCCTCCAGCACCATCCCTGTCAGTGGATTCCTGGCACGCATCGCTTGGCATGTAAAACACTTGTCCCCACATCTCCTTTGAACTTACCCCCTCTCACCTTAAGTGCATGCCCTCATTTCAGCCCTGAGAAAAAAAGATAATGTCTGTCTACTCTATCTGTGCCTCTCATAATTTTATGAAACTCTTTCAAATCTCCCCTCAGCCTTCGCCACTTCAGAGAAAACGACCCAGTTGTCACCTTCCCTTTATAGCAGGCATTCTGGTATTAAGTTTTCTGTACCCTCTCCAAACGCCTCACATCCTTCAACCAGAAATGAATGCAGTAATCTAGATGTGGCCAAACTGATGAAAGGTGTCAGCTTGAAATGTTGACTGTTCATTTCCCTCCATAAATGCTGCCTGACCTGCTGAGTTTCTTCAGCATTTTGTGTTTGTTGCTGCTTAATTGACGTTGGTTTTGAACAGCCACGGTCAGAAAGAAACTCCAGCAAAGCAATCAGTTTCAGTGACACAGGTCTGGATTCAATTGTAATCAGTCTGAATGTCAAGAAGACAGTATTGGACAGCTTCAAGATAGACAAAAACACACCTCACACTGTCCTGTCATGTACTCCCAGACCAGGCAGCACAGGTTAAGAATAACATTGATGTTCAAATGAATTCAAGACTACCCTGTCAACTTTTCTTCACAAGATAACCAGCACATCCATTCCAGGTACCAGTCCAAATAAACCTTCTCTCAGTTGCCTCCACATAGAATAAAGAACCCCACATGCTGTTAGATTAGGGTCTAAATAGCTATTTAAATTGTTATTGATTGAACTTTCCGTATGCTTGCCTATACTGTATGTTTGAATAAATGAGCTGGGTAGTCAATGCCCCAACTGTGCACTCGATAAGGGGATTGTTGTTTCCAATGAGGAGAAACTTCTCACTTGGTCCATGTGAGATGCACCAAGTCAATTTAAGGGCAGGGTGGAAGTTAGAGGCAAAGTTGATGAAACTGATGAAACCTCCTTTCATTGGGAGGGTGTTGGGTTTGTACCCTCTTTCTCAAAGGGCCATTGCATATCTTAAAACAAGGATAGATCAAACCTTGATAAGTGGGGGGAAGCAGGATGACTGCTGTTATCCTGAGGGTCTCAAATGGGAACATCATCTGTTTATTCCCCTCCACAGATGCTGTATGGCATGCTCAGTTCCTCCAGAGTAATACAAGAGAAACTCAGCGTCGGGCTGGATAAGAATATTGGGGGGAGGGGGGAGGTGATGGGTGAAGCTGGGTGCCGGGTAAGTACAGTAGTTGGATGGAGGGGGATGAAATGAGAAGCTGGGAGGGAGAAGGAAGAATCTGATAGGAGAGTGGACTATTGGAGAAAGGAATGGAGGAGGGGCACCAGGGTGAGGTGAAGGGCAAGTGAGGAGAACAGAAGGGTTAAGAGGGCAGCTGGAATGGGTAATGGAAAAAGAGAGAAGGCGTTTTCTCCAGCATTGTGTGTGTGTGTTGCTCTGGATTTTCAGCATCTGCAGAATCTATTGTGTTTGTGACTGCTGTAATGAGAGGGCAGATGGGACGGAGGCCGAGGGTCCTCTTACTCCCTCCCCCCCCCCCCCCGTACTATGTCGGTTCATGTTCTTTCTAAGCAATGGGACATATCTTTAAAAATTGAAGAACGCAGCTGCGGACTTCGTGTTGGGGCGAAGTTTTGGGACTGATGAGTGCGAGCTGGAAGCGATTCACGCTCGTTTTTTTTCGGTAAGACTGTATCAAAAGTAAGCTGCTTATTGTTAAAACAGTCAGGCTGTAGCTTGCACTGGTTTGCTCTAGGCTCTCCAGAGCTTATTTTACGAAATAAGAAGGGGAAATAAAGTGGTGTGTCAAAGCTGGTGTGACAGGAGGCGGGATCAAGGGCATCCAATCGGTCAGTAGGAGCTGAGAAAGGGGGCGGGGGGGGGACCGGCCGCGCAATTAAATTGCTCCCGCGTCGCTGGAGAACCTCAGAACATAGATGGTTTTAAACCTTTTCATGTTGATATCCAGTTACGCCCTCCTCAGATCCAAGAAGCAATGTGCAAGGGCTGCCACCACCCCCAGCGAGCCTCCATGGTCCCCGGGCTCTCGCTGGAGTACAGGGGCGGCCCATTCCTGAAGAAGCAGAGTGTCGAGCCGGAGATCTTCACCTTCGAGCCATTCACACCGGTCAAGAGCTGTGCGTCGGTCAGTGGCCGGAGCCCGGGAAGGCGCCGAGCTGTTAAAGTCCTCTATCCAGCCCAGGTAAGTGCCCCCATCTCCCCTTTCGCAAGAGGCCATTCAGCCTCATCGTATGAGCTGTTAATTCCACGTTGCAGATAATGAAAGTGAATGGGCAATTTCTTCAGCCGGAGGGTGGTACAGCTGTAGATTTCACTGCCACAGACAAGTCTTTGAGTATACTTAAAGCGTGGATTAATAGACTCTTGATTAGTAAGGGCACCGATTTTAAAAATCAGCCATGATAAAGTGGCGAAGCAGACCTGGGAAAAATGGCCTAATTATGCACCTATGTCTTATGGACCCAATGAAGGCAGATTGGTTTATTATAGCCAGGTACTGGATGCAGTGAACAGCTTTTTGTCTGCTCGCCATCCAAGCAGGTCATACCTAAATGCATCCACGCACTTGGGAATGGCACAATCTGTCTGGATGGTATGCAAAAGAAGAAAAGCGGAGTGTGGAAGACATTAAATAATCTTAAACCCATCTCCGTCGATGACCAATGTGCGCTGCCCTTTTAAATCGGAGCCAGCCGCTAAGTACTTCAAGCATCCTGGCGAGCTCCCAAGCAGATTGTAAGAGCTGCACAGGCGCGCATCTGCATGCCAGGATCAAAACTAAAAGGGGAGCCACTTGCAAGTCAACGTAGATTGATTTGGGCCATTTGTATTGGCTGGGAGTAAGGGGGAGTCTGCAGGAGGGGACTGTCAGCGCCTCTTGTTTCTGTTTGGTCACTTCGCTCCAAAACTCGAGCATATGTGAACGGGAAAGGTTCTTCCGAGTGTCAGTCTCTGGTATTGGACGGGGCAGAGTAGCCTACTTTTGCAGACTTTCCTCAAACACGTTGCTCGAGCGAATGGGGAGAGGGTGGCAGTTTGCAGCTTGGGCCAATTCTCCATGCTACCGCCCCACCTCCCCACCGCAGTTTGGGCCACACTGAATCTGGTTACTTATCCCTGAACCAATGTCCCATTGGGGCGTGGGGATCTGATGATTGCTGTTTGTGAAAATTTTCCGTGCGCAAACTTTGCCAGGTGCAAACGCGATTATGAGCAGAAGTCAGAGCATCCCCCGTTGATTGTAAAGAGTTTTGAATGATTGCTATTGCATTTATCATGGCTCAATGTTGATGGTTTCTGTTGTTCATCTGCAGGTCAGAAAGTATCTCCCGCCGGAAAAGAAGGACTGGGTGAAGAGGATGTTCTTCCTGTTCCTGGCCATTGTCCTGCTCCAGGTGTACGAAGCCACAGAGGGCAACGAGGAGCTCGCTGCTCCGGCGGCACCAGGCGACGTGACTCCGTTGTTGCCCACTAACAGATCCGCCCTGGTACTGCCAAACCTGCCCATATCGGGGGCTGGAGCCAGCCCAGCCGTGGGGATCCCACGGGTCAGAATCGCTGGATCAATCGTCCATGTGTGCAGACGGAACGGGTCGTCGCTCCACCAGGGAATTGCCAGAGATCTTCCCGATCGGCGGTGCGTCGTCTTGGGCCTCCGTGTGGTCAAGAGCGGGGACGGCTTGAAATCCGGTTCCCTTGCACGGTGAAGAGATGCCGCCGCACTCTGGCGCTGGGAAGTTTGACTCGGGCTCTTCTCGCCTAATAAGATGATGCACGGTGTCAGCTCGATCGCTTGCAACTTAGAGGGGATGTGGAGGGGATCTTTTCAGGTCTTGTCAGGACTCGGGGCTTGAATGTGGCGGTCACTCTCTGCAGGAATTTGCAGACAGAGAGAGTAACTGTTAAACTTCGCCACGTTGGCTTCGTCAGCTATTAGGCTACCCCCACAGCATATGCCAACAATCCTCGGACAGTGAATCCCACCTGACCAGTACATTAAATATTATCTATTTATCTAATATTTCCTATTTTTCTAATAATCCTCCCTGCAGGACTTTGCAGGCGGAGGAGGTAACTGTTAAACGTCGACCACGTTTAATTATTCGTCATTTATTAGGCTACCCCATAGCAAAGCTGGGGCAGTAAATGCCACCTAACTGTATATTAAACATTATCTATTTATCTAATATTTTATTTGTGTGCTTGCTGTGCGAGCGACTTTTGTTTGATTGATGGAAATATAATGTATCTTGGAACACAAACTGTTCAGGTCTCGCTCTGAGTACCTGTTTGTAACTTCATTCACAAAAGTTTAAACCATATGAATTGTATGTTCTGAGAACACATGTCAATAAACTATTTTTGGGGAATATCTTAGCTTATGGTTTTACTAATAGGCAATAAGGAACTTTTTTACATAAGCACAATGGTAATTGCAACACAGACAAAATGCTGGGGGAATGCAGTAGGTCAGGTACCATCTATAGGAAGAAGTACAGTCCTGACGAAAGGTCTTGGCTCGAAACGTCGACTCTAGTTCTTCCTATAGATGCTGTGTTTCCCCTAGCATTTTGCGTGTGTTGCTTGGATTTCCAGCATCTGCAGATTTCTTCATATTTACGTTCAATGGTTATTGCAATGTTCTGAAGCCTAATTCTGGACAGACCACCGGCATTTTAATATTCTATCTTTGTGTTCCAATACTACATCAAGCAAGAGCAAGTTCATCATTTCCCACCTTAATTCAACTGTAAATGACCTATAAGCACTGAAAAATGCCCATGTCACTGCTGTGGTTTAGCTGTGAGTTAATGAATAAACATTAGTGAGTTACAATTAGGTAAGCAAGTCTTGTGGTCAGAGTGCATTTTTCCTGTGAGTGTATTTCCTCTGGGTGCTCCAGTTTCTTCCCACAGTACAAAGACCTACCAGTTAGTAGGTTACATCGTTGTAAATTGTCCTGTAAATAGACCAAGGTTAAATTGGTGGGCTGCTGGGCAGCGCGGCTCAGCAGGCTAGAAAGGCCTGTTCTATGTTGTATCGACTAAATGTGTCAGAGAGACACACTGACAGCCTTTCTAAAGCTTCCATGTCATTCCTGTAAATGAGGCAACCAAAAGCGAATACAATACTCCCTGTGTGGTTGTATCCAGAGATACCGGCCATGTGACAGATGCACTGCCACCTGGCTGGTCGGAGGACACACCATATGCCAATCAACATTTGGTCCCTCCCAACTAATCAGTGCACACCTAAATTACTGGTCACTTTAATTTAATTATCTCGCCCAGCCCCATGCTATAAAAGGTGAGACTTGTCCCTGAATCAACCTCTCTTACAGACCACCACATTGGAGGTAAGTGCATTGATTTATGCTTGGGAAGGTCTATCGTTTGTCCTGGTAAGGGAGCCGCAGCTATCCAAGGTCAAGGGGGATAGCTGTCGTAGTGCTTTTCCCTTGTTCTTTGTTTGTGTAACTGTACCCTGTCCCCACACCGCTTCTTGTGTATTGTAGTTGCTTGTGTTGACCTGACTTCCCCTTGTAAATAAATTCCTTATTATTAAAACTGTGTGTGTCCAGGCCTCTACTGTTGAGACTCAAAGAACCAGTTATTTCCATCACAACATTTGGCGCTGCGGAGCAGGGTCTTGTAGGTTTTGGCTGGACACAAGCACAGGGGATAATGTTCTGGAATAAGGGGAAGAAAGCCAATGCAGGCTCCCAGGATATCCCCGGGTGGGCTGATGAAAGGGAGGGATTTGAGAGTCTGGCCAGCATGCCGGCAGACCACGGAAAACCAGTGGACTGGTCTGAGCAGTTAGAGCCCTGTGGAGAGAAGCTGGGCCATCATGTGGTCTCCGTCCTGAAGGAATCAGAGTTCCCCAAAGCCAAGGGGAGTCCAAGGGGTGCCTTCTGGTTGTTTGCGTCCCTGCTGAGACGCCAGGTTAGAATTACTGATCACCTGCAGCACTTGTGTGGTCAGAAGGACAGGGAAATTGAAGACCTCAGTCAGCGTTGTTGCACGCTGAAGAAAGCAGCACAGGCTGCCCAGGCCCGAGCCAATGACCTTGAAGTTAGGGGAACTGAACTTGCCTGTCGCCTCATAAAACTTCAGCCGGCCAGGGCAGCCCGTCAGTCTGGCTGGCAGCCGGACCCATTAAAGATTCGAGCCTTAGTCCAGTGTGGTGACAAGCTGGACGCATGGCTGGGGAATGGGGACATCTGGCTGGATAGTGACGACGAGGGGGTGCCCAAGGAACCAAGGTCCCACAACCACCCTTCCCCCTTCTCACCCGACCTCCAACATGAGCGACCCGTCACCACGCGGTCTCAGGTTCACCGCAGGGAGGAAGGGAACGAGGGGGAGACGGCCAGACCTTCCCCAGTCACTCCGAGACCACGGAGACCCGGGACTTCTCCCCCAAGGAACTGACCCAACTGGCGGATCGCTACCGCCAACGACCAGGCGAGCACCTCACGGCCTGGCTGCTCCGGCTGTGGGACGAGGGGGGGCCCAACCTCAGCCTCTCCCATCAGGAGGCAAGCGCCCTGGGAAGCCTCTCCGACCAGCAGAGCATAAACAATGCGCTGCGGGCGCCACAAGTAGAAATCCGCGACGGCACAACCCTGTGGGATCGGGTAGTGACCGCGGTACGAGCTCACTATCCCACACATCTGGAGCGGGATCTGCACGGGCGCCTGCAATGGGGTACGGTCAGTGAGGGCACCCGGGTTATCAGGGAATGGGCACTGGTCAACGGCATCTATCAAGGTGCCTGTGACCGTAACTTCCTTGAAAACACACGAGAGACCGGTGCCCTAGCGGGATACTTGGTCACTACCGCACGCCCCGATCTGAAGTCGGTAATCCTGCCCCTCATGGCACCAGCCAGCGGTAGGACTGTACGGGACGCCATCACCCTCCTGGAGGGACTAGAATATATGCAGAGGGGGGCACCTGCGCAGGTCCGGAATACCGAGACAAGGGCCCGAGACACTATCCCTCAAGATATACACGCAGGCAGCTGTACACGGACCTGCTGCGTGCAGGGGTGGATCGTAACCAGATAGATGGCATCCCCACCCCCAACCTATATGCCCTGTGGAAGGAGCATTGTAGGGGGAAGACTACTTACAAAAAGACCACCCACACCGAGCCACCCTCCGCGCCTCTCCTGCCCGAAACCGTCTCGAAGCAGAACTCAGACAGCTCGTCAGGCAGGAAATGTCCCACCTCCACCAGCAAAGTGCCTCACCCCCGGCGTGGCAGCCCTCTTCCCCCCTCCCTTAGGATGAAGGCCAGGGCCCCCGGCGCATTTGCTCTCTCGCCCTTTCCCGCCCGGGGGACCTGAGGCCACATGTACCCGTTACAGTACATCGGGGAAAAGGAAACACACAGAGGTGGATGGCGCTTGTCGACACAGGCGCCCAGCACACGATTATCCCAGGCAATCCTGCCTTATGGAGGGGTACGGACATGCAGATAGAGGGATTGGGGGGCTCCCTGTTACCAGCTAGGAAGGTCACCCTTCGCCTAGCCATAGGCAACCATTCCCCCAGACGTGTACAAGTCCTTATTGCCTCCTCCCCAGAATGTATCCTCGGGATCAATGTTTTAAAGGGACAATCACTTGAAACAAACAGGGGCAAGTTCACCTTCGGCATCGCGTGAGCCACTATTGTCGTCGGGGTGGCCAAGTGGGAGTCAATTGTTATTTCCCCCTCCCTCCAAGATCATCTGTAACAGTCAGTACAGAGTGCCGGGGGGGGGGGGCACAAAGAAATCGCAGACTCCATTCAAGCCCTGTTACGGGAGGGAATTATTAGAACCGCTGCCTCGCCTTTCAATAGCCTCATTTTGCCCGTCCATAAGAGGAGCGGCTCCTGGCGGATGACCGTTGATTATAGGCAACTGAACAAGGCTGGCCTGACATTGTCACCCTTATTGAAGACATCGCAGGCCGTCCCCATAAACCCTGGTACGCTGTTGTCGATTAAGCGAATGCATTTTTCTCGATTCCCCTGCACTCAGATAGCCGAGACCAGTTTGCCTTTACTTGGGATAGCAGACAAAACACATTTAATCGCCTGCCCCAAGGCTACATTCACAGCCCCACAATTTGCCATGGGCTTGTCTCCCGCGATTTACACTACATCCAATTCCCACTGGAGATTTCGATTGCACATTATATAGATGATATTCTTCTCCAAGGTCCTTCTGAGACCATTGTGTCAAAGGCCCTTCACATGCTGATTGAATCCCTCAGGGGACGGGGCTGGGCCATTAATATGGAAAAAATACAGGGCCCCAGCCAGGGTGTCATTTTCCTTGGAGTACAATGGAACTCCGGGCATAGAAGCATACCCGATGCCGCCAAAAATAAAATTTAATTTTTGCCGTCCCCTCGAATAAAACTGACACACAGAGATTCGTGGGGCTCCTGGGCTATTGGCGGCAGCATATTCCCCACTTTCCCATGCTTCTCCGGCCGCGCTATAGGATCTCCAGGAAAAAATCCACATTTCTGTGGGGGCCAGCGGAACAGGCTGCCTTTGATACGGCAAAACTAGCGGTGGAACAAGCCATGGCACTGCCACGCGGGTCTGCCTTTTGAGTTACAGGTCTCAGCGAGCGAGACGGTCGCCGAGTGGAGCCTCTGGCAGAAGACCCCAGGGCGCAGAGTCCCCCTCGGCTTCTGGACTATGTCCCTACCTGAAGCGGCAGTGCGCTACAGCCCCTTTGTGCGCCAGCTACTAGCCTGCTACCTGCCGCTCCTCGCCACAGAACACCAAACAGGCACCGACCCTGTCGTCCTTCGCCCCCATCTGCCCATAATGCGATGGGTCAAGTCCCCCGATTCTACCCACAAGGAGGGCCGTGCTCAGAGGTCCTCCATTTGTCAAGTGGAAGTGGTACATTGCAGACCGGGCTGAGCCCGGTCCTGAAGGGGTCAGCCGCCTCCATGAACAAGTCATGGCTTTCCCCCAGTCCCAGGACCCTGCCCCGGACATCCCCGAGGTACAACCCTCTCCAGCATGTTGGGGTCAACCCTTCGATTCCCTCGACCCCGACAGCAAACTGCGCGCCTGGTTCACAGACAGCTCCAGCCGCTGGAAAGAGGGTAAACAATTTTGGAAAGCGGCAGCACTTCATCCCGCCACGGGAAGAATTTTAACCACCGAGGGGGAGGGGGGTTCCAGTCAACTTTCCGAGCTGGCGGCAGTAGCCCTCATCCCTCAAAACACTACCGGACCAGTCCACATCTACACTGACTCCTGGGCAGTAGCTAACGGCATTGCGCTGTGGATGGCCCGGTGGCAAGACATGGGGTGGGAAATACACGGACGTTCCCTCTGGGGACAGCACCACTGGCATTTCATTTGGGACCAGGCTACCCACAGGAAAATTTCTGTCCACCATGTGGATGCCCATACCCGGAAAGATAATGAAGAGGCAACGTTTAACGCTGCTGTGGACCAGGCTGCCCAATTATCATCTGCCACCACTTCCACCCCTGACACAGACCCCAGTGCAATAGCCGCGTGGGCACACCGTAAAGGTGGCCACTTAGGGGCCGATGGCACGCGGCGCTGGGCTGAACGATTCGGAGTCGCCTTGACACTCGATCAATGTAAAACCTCTGCAGGTAACCGCCCCATCTGCCAGCAAGTCCGGCCACGGGACTGGCCGATAGGGCCACCGGGCCACATTCGTCGCGGCACGGGAGCGGGTCAGGTATGGCAAATCGACTGTATCGGACCGCTACGGTGACAGAATAAGAAGCAGTACGTCCTCACGATGGTGGACACATACCCAGGTGTCCTGGTGGTGGTGCCCTGTGACAGGGCCGACTAGAACGGCACCATCAGAGGATTACAACACCTCTCCTCTCTCTATGGGGTCCCATGGGAGGTACAATCCGATCAGGGCTCACACTTTGCTGGGACCAAAGCCCAGACATGGGCGGCTGAGGCGGGGATCTCGTGGCTGTTCCATATACCCCACCACCCCCAGGCATCGGGCTTAATTGAAAGAATGAACGGCCTGCTCAAGGAAAGAATCCGCACTCTGACACCCTCTCGCACGCTGCAGGGGTGGCTAAATGTCCTTCAGCAGGCCGTCGACCAGTTAAACACACGGCCTACTAGCGAAGGGGGATCCCCACTGGCCCGCCACCCGGCTCAGTCCCCATCTCCCGACTGGGAAACCACCGAAGCCCCCCGAGCCGAGGAATCGGGCAGAGTATGGATCCGACAGCCGCAGAGCCTCCCCAGAAAGGGAGAAATTGTCGCGCGCGGTCCAGGGGACACCCGCTGGGTTGCCATTCCGGGCAAATCTGATTTGTCCTGTTTACGTACCCGGCATTTAACCAGACGGGAATGAGTTTCCTCCTGCACCTACCCCCACCCCCGTCTCCCTCTACAGGACAATGGTGCGACTCCAGTCATCCCTCCTGGTCGCTGCGATGCTCGGCTCCGTGACAGTTGCCAACACCTTCCTCAGGGTCGCTTACGAGTTTGCCAGCAACACCAACAGATCGGACTGCTGGATCTGCTTGCGGGCCCCAGCACACGCTGATGATGCGCTGCCACTCACGCCGATCCCGCTGGATGACATTGAGATGAACTGTTTACACAGACTGTTTGCTCCTGCTGGTTTTGGCATATCTGTTTGGGGGGGGCCCTGCTGGCGGTCCCCCATCACTCTCCTCCCCACTCCACAACATCTCTTCCCTTGACCCCCGATGGGGTGGGTGCTTCAGGAACTGGTATTTCGCTGCCTACAATTTGACCTCCACCCGAGTCCCCACCCTCTATTCCATAACTCTATTCCACAGCCACTGAGTATACCTAACAAATGCTGGTGCAGACTCCGCAATGCGCACACTTCTGACTTTTCCGTTGGTCACAGCAACTGTCAGCAAAACTGGTACCCGGGTGCCCCAGTGACCACTGCCGACGATGCCGCTAAACTGGGAGCTCCCTGGACTCTAAACGGGACCCACTGGATCTGCGGCCACCGCGCCAACCTGTGGCTCCCCACGAGCTGGTACGGCTGCTGCTTTCCAGCACATGTAGTGCCCTTCATCCACCCCCTGAATGACCTTGGGGAGCATCCGGCGTACAGCGGCCACCGGGACAAGAGGGCCATTACAGAGGCAGAGAGGTTCTGGATGATGGCCTTTCCCAGTTATGGTACGGCCCGGCTGTCCCGGGAGGTGATCCAGATGACCAGTGTGCTCGAGACTCTGGCCAACGAGACGGCAGTGGCCCTGCAACACACGGAGGATGCCCTCACCCGAACGGCGGCAGAACTAACAGCTGTCAGGATGGTCGCCCTGCAGAACCGAATGGCACTGGATTACCTACTCGCTGCTGATGGTGGAACGCTGTACCTTTATCCCTGATGAGTCCAGCAACATCGCTCACATTCGGGACTCGGTGGCTAAAACTCAAAAATCAAGGGACCAGCTCCTCCAGCACAACACCTCATGGGGCAATTGGTGGCCGTTTGGGTCCCTAGGGGGTGGTAGGCAATTGTCATTCACTGGTCCATCGCACTCATTCTTGTAATCATAGCCATTTCTATACTATGTTGCTCATACCAGCTGATTAAGAGTGTCTCTGCATTTACTTAGCTGCTCAAAATTGGTTATTTCTGGTATATGCGATTTTGTTTCACCCTCTTATGTATGTTGGCTATCTGGTGCGTCTTCCGAGGGGTGGAGTGTATCCAGAGATACCGGCCATGTGACAGATGCACTGCCACCTGGCTGGTCGGAGGACACACCACATGCCAATCAACTTTTGGTCCCTCCCAACTAATCAATGCACACCTAAATTATTGGTCACCTTAATTGGATTATCTCGCCCAGCCCCATGCTATAAAAGGTGAGACTTGTCCCTGAATCGACCTCTCTTACAGACCACCTCATTGGAGGTAAGTGCATTGATTTATGTTTGGGAAGGTCTATCGTTTGTCCTGGTAAGGGAGCTGCAGCTATCCAAGGTCAAAGGGGATAGCTGTCGTAGTGCTTTTCCCTTGTTCTTTGTTTGTGTAACCAAACCCTGTCCCCTACACCACTTCCTGTGTATTGTAGTTGCTTGTGTTGACCTGACTTCCTCTTGTAAATAAATTCCTTATTATTAAAACTGTGTGTGTCCAGGCCTCTACTGTTGAGACTCAAAGAACCAGTTATTTTCCATCACAACAGTGGTCTAACTAGATTTTTTTTAGAGCTGCAATATTACCTTCACCTCTTGAAATCAAACCCTTGACTATTGAAGGCCAATTACCATATCTCTTTTTAACCACTCTGACAACTTTGAGGTGGATGTAGAAACTTTTTCATAGAAACACTAATTCACTATTCCCATTTTCTACTATTCTATTTAGAAACATAGAAAACCTACAGCACAATACAGGCCCTTTGGCCCACAATGCTATGCTGAACATGTACTTTAGAAATTACTGAAGGTTACCCATAGCCCTCTAATATTCTAAGCTCCATGTACCATTTATTGTAACTTACTCATTTTTGTGCTTTGCTCAGCACTTCTGCTGCACAACAACAAAAGTTATGACTTTTTCTCAGTATAATAAACTGATTCTGATTCCTGTGGAAGAATCCAGATGTGCTATGTTTGCAAATAGGGAAAGAGTCACCCATCCTGTTCAGATGTGAAGGGAAATTCATAAATGTGAGAGGCTGCAGATGTTGGAAATCCAAGAACCGCACACGCACATGCATGCATGCACACACGCACAGAGGAATCTAGAATTAATTGCCACAGGCAGCTGTGGAGGCCAATTCATTGGAAGTATTTAAGGCAGAGGTTGCTAGATTCTTGATTAGTCAGGGTGTGAAGTAAAACTGGGAGTAGGCAGGAGAGTGGAGCTGAGAGGGGGAAATGGATCAGCTATGATGAATTGACAGACCAGACTCAATGAGCCAAATGGCCTAATTCTGCTCCAATGTCCTATGGTTTAAAATGCTGGAGGAACACAGCAGGCCAGGCAGTATCTATGAAAATACATAAGTAGTCAACATTTTGGGTTGAGACTATTCGTCAGGATTGAGAAGGAACAGGGAAGCTACCAAAATAGAAAGGCGGGTGGAGCGAAAGGAGGTTAGCTGAAAGGTGATAGGTGTAGCCAGGTGGGTGGGAAAGATCAAGGATTGGAGAAGGGAGAATCTAATATGAGAGGAGATTGGACTACAGAAGAAAGGGAAGGAGGAGAGGACCCAAAGGGAAGTGATAGACAGATGAGAAGAGGTAGTGAGTCAGAGTGCTGAATAGACAAGGGGGGGGGGATTTTTTTTACTGGAAAGAGAAATCAATATTTATACCATCAGGTTGGAGGCTACACACAGAGTATAAGGTGTTGCTCCTTATGGCTTCATCCAGCGGAAGAGGAAGCCATGGACTGACATGTTGGAATGGGAATGTGAATGTGATTTAAAATGTCTGGCCTCTGAGAAATTCCACTTGTGGCAGACAGGGCAGACGTGCTTGATAAACTGGTTCTCCAATTTACGACTGCCCTCACTAATATAGAGGAGGCCACTTTGTGAGCAACAGATACAATAGCTAACCCCAGAACATTTGCAGGTGAAGCACTGCATCACCTGGAAAGACTGCTTGGAACCCTGAATGGAGGTGCGGGAGGAGGTATATGGGCAGGTGTAGAACTTAGTCCACTTGCAGGGATAGGTGCCAGGAGGGCAATTAGTTGGGAGGGACAAATGGACAAGAGAATTGCAGAGGGAGCAATCTCTACAGAAAGCAGAGTTGGGAGGAGGTTACGATGTGTTTAGTGGAGGAATCCCTTTGGAGATGGCAGAAGTTGCAGAGGATGATGTGTTGGATGTGAATGCTGATGGGGTGGTAGGTAAGGACAAAAGGAACTCATTGTTAAGGTGGCAAGAAGATGGAGGTGAGCGTGGATGTTTGGGAAATGCAGGAGATGCAGGTGAGAGCAGCATCAGTAATGGAGGGAGGGAAATACATTAGGGTTCTGTGAAGAGGGAGGTCCTGGAATGGAAAGCCATATCCTGGGAACAGAAACGGCAGAGGTGAAGGAACTGAGAAAAGGGAATAGTATTTTTACAGGAGATAGGATGGGAAGAGATATAGTCAAGATAACCAAATCAGTAGGCTTATAGAAGATGCCTGTTGACAGTTCCTCCCCAGAGCTCGAAACAGAGATTGAGAAAGGGGAGCGAGATGACAGAGATGGACCAAGTGAATTTAAGGGCAGGGTGGAAATTGGAGGCAAAGTTGATGAAACTGAGGCACTTTTCATTGGGAGGATGTTGCGTTTGTACAATAATATTTGTCAAAGGGTTAATGTATATCTTAAGGAGATTCGCTAAAGCTTTGATAAACAGGGGGTGGAAGTTAGATCAGGCGTTTTCTCGGGCATTTTGTGTGTGTTGCTCAGGATTTTCAGCATCTGCAGAATCTATTGTGTTTATGACTGCTGTAATGAGAGGGCAGATGGGGCTGAGGCCGAGTGTCCTGTTACTGCTGTCCCCCCAAAAATGGTTTATGGCCTTTTTAAGCAATGAGCTTCCTCAGGAGAAATACTTGAGAAATGCAGCTGCAGACTTTGCGTTGAGGCTTGTGTTATAATCTGGTCACGGCTTGAGTGCTATCTACAACGACAACCTAAGTAAGCTGCTTATTGCTAAAACCGTCAGGCTGTAACTTGCTCTGACATTTTCGAGGCTTATTTCCAGAGCTTATTCCCCGAAATGAAATAAAAGAAATATGCGGTCTCAAAGCTGGTGTAACAGGAGGCGGGGCAGCGATGGCTCCATCAAAGGCACCCAATCGGACAGCGAGAGCTGGGGAAAGCAGGAAGTGATTGGGCTTTAAATTGCCCCGCGTCCACTGGAAACCTCAGAGCACAGATTTTTCTCCTCCCGTTGTTGTCTAGTTACACCCTCCTCAGATCCACGAAGCAATGTGTAGGGGCTGCCACCACCCCCAGCGAGCCTCCATGGTCCCCGGGCTCTCGCTGGAGTACAGGGACGACCCATTCCTGAAAAAGCAGAGGGGCATCGAGCCGGAGATCTTCTCCTTCCAGCCAGTCGCAGTGGTCAAGCGCCGTGGGTCGATCGGTGGCCGGTCCCCGGGAAGGCGCCGAGCTGTTAAAGTCCTCTATCCGGCGCAGGTAAGTGTCCAATTCCCCAGAATATATTAAATTGATCTTAACCCCATCTCAATCAATGCCCAATGTGCACTGTCCTTTAAAACTGCGCCAATCTCTTAGTACTTCAAGCAACCGGTCATTTAATGTGGAGAGCTCCCAAACCGATTGCAGGTGTTAAACTGGCGCGCATCTGCAGGTCATGATCAAAACTAAAAGAGGACTCACTTGTAAAGTCAGGTTGATTTTGTTATGGATGGATTTGGGCTGTTTGTATTGGCTGGGCGTGAGGGAGAGTGTAGATAAGGGGAATGTCAGCACCCCCTGTTCATGTTTGGATTCCCTGCTTCAATACTCTCAGAAAATACCGAAGTGGGAGGGGGCGGGTGTAGAGCAAAATAAACGGTAAATGTTCTCCCAAGTGTCCGCATCTGGTGCTGAGGGGGACAGTCTTTGTTGCAGACTTTCCTGGTCACTTTACTCAGGCGATAGGAGTTCAGGGGAATAGCAGATTGCAACTTGGAGTTTGGATCAGTTCTCCCTGGCGTTCCACCCCCTTCCACATCGGTTCAGGTTATTTATCCCTGAAACAATGCTCCATGCGGGAGTTGTTTGTGGGAACGGAAACGAGAGATCTGACGGTTGCTGATCGTGTAAATCTTTCTGCGCGCAAATTTTGCCTGGAGCGATCGCGATTATAAGCACAAGACGGAACATACGCGGTAGACTGTAAAGAGCTTTGAGTTGTTAAGCCATGATAAGTGCAATAGCAATGTTGATGGTTTCTGTTGTTCATCTGCAGGTCAGAAAGTATCTCCCGCCGGAAAAGAAGGACTGGGTGAAGAGGATGTTCTTCCTGTTCCTGGCCATTGTCCTGCTCCAGGTGTACGAAGCCACAGAGGGCAACGAGGAGCTCGCTGCTCCGGCGGCACCAGGCGACGTGACTCCGTTGTTGCCCACTAACAGATCCGCCCTGGTACTGCCAAACCTGCCCATATCGGGGGCTGGAGCCAGCTCAGCCGTGGGGATCCCACGGGTCAGAATCGCTGGATCAATCGTCCATGTGTGCAGACGGAACGGGTCGTCGCTCCACCAGGGAATTGCCAGAGATCTTCCCGATCGGCGGTGCGTCGTCTTGGGCCTCCGTGAGGTCAAGAGCGGGGACGGCCTGAAATCCAGTTCCCTTGCACGGTGAAGAGATGCCGCCGGCCTCAGTCGCTTGGTAAATTTGACTCGGGCTTTCCTCGGCTAATAAAATGAGTGTCAGCTCGGTCGCCAGGATGCACCGCTTGCAATTTAGAGGGGAGGTGGAGGTGTCTTTCCAGGTCTTGTCAGGACTCGGGGCTTGCATGTCGGGGGCCCTCCCTGCAGGACTTTGCAGGCGGAAGAGGTAACTGTTGTTAAACGTCGACCACGTTTAATTATTCGTCATTTATTAGGCTACCCCGTAGCAAACCTGGGGCAGTAAATGCCACCTAACTATATTAAACATTATCTATTTATCTAATATTTTATTTGTGTGCTTGCTGTGCGAGCGACTTTGATTGATGAAACTATAATGTATCTTGGAACACAAACTGTTCAGGTCTCGCTCTGAGTACCTGTTTGTAACTTCATTCACAAATGTTGAAACGATATTAACTGTATGTTCTATGAACAAATGGCAATAAACTATTATTGGGGAATATCTTGTCTTGTGGTTTTACTGATGGGCAATGAGCAACTTTTTAAGTAAGTTCAATAGTAATTACAATGTTTGAAACCGTTGGACAGAACTGCAACATTTTAATATTCTGTCTTTGCGTTCCAATACTGTACAAAAGCAGCAGTAAGCTCATTATTTCTCACCTTAATTCTCCTGTAGATGTCCCATAATCACCGGAAACTGCCCGTGTCTCTGCTATGCTTTAGTTGTGATCTAAAAATTACCCATTTGCGAGTTACAAGCTGGAATCCATTCGAGGGATTTGAATAGTTTTATATAGAAGAATGGGTTAGATTTCTTGAGTTGTAGAAGAGTACAGAACAGGCCCTTCAATTCAATGGTCAAAGGTTCCATTTAATATCAGAATGTATACAATAGACAACCTGAACTTCTTACTCTCCACAGACATCCTCAGAACAAATAAAACTAACGTTTTCTCTGTCATTTTCTCTTTTTAAGAACCCCACAGCCCCCTGCCAGCCTCTCAGCCATACCCCTTTCCACCCTTATTCCAAAATAAAGCATCAGCATTCCCACCAATCACTAAGCAACAGCAAAGGTCTACAGTGCAACAAAAACTAACTGCTCACCCCAATGTGTTCAAAATCCCACAGCACTCTCCCTCACTAAACAAAGGACCAACAGATGTCACCTCTTCCACAGTGAGAGTGGAGACATACAGGCATGGTTTCGATGTTAGTCACAGTTAAAAGCATTGCTTTTTATTTTGAGTTCCCTGACCTGAGAATCAGCAGCAAACTCTCCATCACCGCTGAGAGAGAGTGATCACCGAGTGCAGAGTTCTCCAACAGACACTCACACCGTCTTTGATGTTCTACTCCCACTACACTTCAGTTCACGACACTGGCAAGAATTTGCATCCACAGGGCTGCGCAAAGCTGTGAATGTGCCAGACTTCAGGCCAAACCTGGCCATATCAAAACGTGGCCAATCTGCAGGTACTAAGAGTGGCCATGCAGAACTGCTGTTTAAGTACGCTGTAGAGCAAAGATCCCAACAGAATGCCGGAGAGCAAGAGAAAGAAAAATAGTGACATTAGAATATGAAGAATTTAACCACATTGTTGGGCTGTCCAATATAAACAACTTGACATTCAATTTAACCCTTCCCTCTTACACAGCCCACAACTGTTTTTCTTCCATCCCTGTGCCTATTTAAGAGTCTCCTAAATGTCCCTTTTGTACCAATCTCAACCGTTATCTTCAGCAGTGCCTTCTAGTCACTGACCACCCACAACGTAAAAAACTACTGCAGGCATCAAATACCATCAAGGGACGAGTTAAATGTTGTTACTGATCTTGTCACCATCAGGTCCAGCTCATTCCAGGAATGCTCTTTGTGTGAAAGAATTAGACTCTCTTTAACCCTGCACTCTCTCTTAAACATATACCATCTAGTTTTAGTCATCCCCATCATCCAGTTGTAGGCATTCCCATTATCATGGAAAATAGACACCGGCTGTCTACCCTAAAATGTGTTTAAGTCTATCCTGTCATCTTTCAGTCTCCTACAGCCCAGGCCAAACAGACCCCCATCCCATCCAATCTCTCCTCATAACTCAAGCCCTCCAAACTAACATACAGGTGTCTCTGTTCTACACTCTCTCCGTTGTAATTCCACCTCTTCCTGCTGTGCAGTGACAGAACTGCACACAAGGCTCCAAGTGCTGCTTTGTACAACTATTATAAGCAATGCTTCATCTGATGAAGGTCCTCAGTTTAAGAACTGCAGGCTGGTGTCTGGTGGAATAACAGATACATGGAGTGAGCTACAGGCTGGTATATAATTCAGGGGTTTGGGGGTTTATATATGATCTAATTAGTCCCTGGGAATGAGTACAGGCTGGAATACAATCCAAGGATTTATGGCTTTGATATATAGATCAATGAGTATATTTTATATATAGTATAATGCACCTGGTGTTTTTCTCATAAATAGAATAAGAATTTATAGGCATCTGTTAGTCTCATGAGACCATAGATTTGCACCTTGGAAGGTTTCCAGGGCACAGGCCTGGGCAGGGTTGTATGGGAGACCGGCAGTTGCCCAAGCTGAAAGCCTTCCCCTCTCCATGCCACCGATGTTGTCCAAGGGAAGGGCACTAGGACCCAAGCAACTTGGCACTGGTGTCGTCACAGAGTAATGTGTTGTTAAGTGCCTTGCTCAAGGACACAACATGCTGCCTCAGCTGAGGCTCGAACCAGCGACTTTCAGATCACTAGACCAACACCTTATCCACTAGGCCACGAGCCAACATTAGAATAAGAACTACAAGCTGAAATCTAATCCAAGGGTTCAGAGAAAGCAATGCCGTCTGGAGATTAGCCATCTGGTGCTTAGCTCCTGGTAGGATCACCCGTGGCAGTAAGCTCAAAGGGGAGGTTCAGACAGGGAGCGATTCATCAGCGTCACTGATGGAGCTGCCAGAAGATGATGACACATCATAGCAGCAGTGAAGGATTCACAGCTATCTTGCATTCCATGTCACAGGTCCTGACTCCAATCTGTCAAAGACCATAAGGTGGCTGGCCGAGCTCATCCTCTCCATGTTAAGCAAAGTCATGCATGGGTTTTCTTCTTTAATGGAATCCGTCCTAACTGCTGGAACCCCTTAGGAGACCACCATACACAACTCAAGTAATCACATTAGTAATATATGTACAGAATCATGGATCCCCAGGAGTGAATTACAGGCTGGAGTGTAATCCAGGGGTTTGGATCTTTTATATAAAGATATTGGATCCCTCAAGGTGAGATACAGGCTTGAATCTAATTTAAGGTTTTGTGAAGATTAATGAGTAGCTTGGAGTGAGTAACAAGCTGAAACCTTACTGAAAGGTTGGGATGTTTTATAGATGTATTAATGTCAGAGGGCATTGAGAATGGCATGACTGTCAGCGGCCAGCCTGCAATGGAGAAGTGAGTGCCAGGATTTAAAGACAACACCGACATAATTTGCTGTGAGTAGCGAGTGAAATTCAGCCACCGTCAACATGAACAGATGGGATAACATGGGAGAGTCCCATCCCGTCACAGAGTAGTTACAGCACTGATGTCAATGGAGGGAGCTCGTCATCACTGCAAGACAGCGGCATGGGCATAAACCTACTCGGTCCCAGGGAGAGCATGCAAACTCCACACGGGCAGCACTGGATGTTAGGATAGAATCTGGTCCCAGGAGCCATGAAGCAGCGGTCCTACCTGCTATGTGCATGGTGGAGGCCACTGGCCTCAGTACCCCTTGTTGTAACAAACTCTGTATTACCTTACCGACATCTTCCTCTGCTTTTTTGGGAAACCCATATTGCTTCTGTGGTTTGGGGTCTGGACCTTATATGCATTCTCTGCCAGCCATCTTTCCGCAGTCATGCTTATGCCTTGTAAATGCCCATGAGTTCTGTGCAATAATTTGCTGCACCTTCTGATCATTGCTCATCTCTTCTTGTTTTAACCACATTTCACCCATTGTGCATATTCTATTCTGATGTTCTCCAGCTGGGATCTACACATAGTATATGTTATTCATGCCAGTTGGCATCTGCCAAATCATACAATTAACTGGGTCAAAACAAAGCCCCACTTTGGCCATGTAATCACTCCCCAGAATATGTTCCTGCTCCCTGGGTAATTCCCCCAACAGTATTGCTATGTTTCAATGCTATGTTTCCTATTCTAACATCCAATGGTACACTCACTTGTGAATGTCCTGTGAATCCATTTAATTTTACCTTGTGCCTCCAATTCACGTTATTTATATTAATGGGTTGACGGTGGTTCAGGATCCTCCAGTGTCCCATAAAAAGATAACAGGGCAGCCTCCGACCCTCCCACTCACTAGAGGTCTTCCGGTTTCATCCCACCGTGTGTCACACACCCACGTTGGTGAGGCCTGACACTCTCACTGAAGCTCAGGGTACAATTCCCTGGATGGTGGCATCGCCACCATTTTGTGGGCTCCATCTTTCTGGCCCCTCTGAGGGCAAACCACATTGCTCTGCCCTTTCTCGTCTCAGGTTTGGACATTCTCTCTTAATGTGCCTCTCTTGACCACAGTGATAGCATTTGATTACTGCACCTTCAGTCCTCCCTGTTCCTGGCCCTGGTCCATTTCCTCTGCCCTTCCTTGCCCCTTGGTGGTGTGGCAAGGAGGTCCTCAGGGTGCGTCTCCTATCCTCATTTCTCCGGGCAGGTGCCTGACTTTTAACAGGAATCACTTTCCCATTAGACAGTTTAGACGGTCTTTGTATCTCCTTTTTCTGCACTCAACTCATTTTCCTCAGCACCCAGGCCTCAGTGTGTGTGGGTTCAGAATGATCAAAGATTTCCAGTGCCTTTGTAGATTCATCAGTACAGTGAGACACCAGTGTCCTCGACTGTCTATTTGATGCCTCTGGTCCTAAATGGTCCACTCTAATGCTGTCCTGTGAACCCCTTGGAACATAGTCCATAAACGGGATGCAAATACAGTGGGATGTTCTCCTCTCCTCTGGTAACATTTGGCTAGCGCATCTACCGGCTCCCCTCCGTTAACTCCCACAACAGTCATTATTGCGTTTTTCATTTCCTCACTTGTTCCCCCACCGTGTCATTGTATATCAGGCAAAGCTTAGTGCATAGTTTGGTGCAAAAACATTATAATCAGTTTCCTTTCCTCAGAGTCGTCTAGGCTATGTCTCATTCTCTGATGACTAGTTGCTTGGAAAAGCCCTCGAGGATGGTCTCCACGCACACATGTCCCGATACCTTTAGCAATATCTCTAAGCTGCTGTACCCCGAACAATGCGGTGTATGTTATATTCTGACTTTGATTTGCTCCCCTTGCTCCCCCCCTCTGATAGTAACTAAGGGTGCCATTCATGCAGATGGTAGCACCGGATGTCGTTGGTAGGGTGTCAGTGGGAGTTCCTCGGGAAATGGTGCTTCATAATTATCGTAACCGCATCTATTAGCTTCATCTGCTAAATCACGCCAATCAATATCTTCATATTCACTTTCCTCCCCTTTTTCCAATCCAAAAGCACATATCATTCCTAGCTCTGCTGCAAGTTTGGTCCTGCAGCTTTTGAATATGCTTTCAACACATTGCATGATCTCCGATGTTACTCATTCTTTCCTGTGCTGAATTCTAAATCACATTCATAGCTGTCTTTAAATCACTGCACTGTTTCCTTAATCCTTCCACTTCATCCTTTGCTAGTGTGGCTGCTTCCTCCAGTTTACTTTTCTCTTTATGTAATTTCTCACACTTCAACTGAAACTGGTTCATATGTATCAAGTCCGTACCCCTCGACCCTGTAAATCAGTAGCCCTTTCTCTAAAGGTTTCTACCTCCTTTTGGAGCTTTTTGTGTTCTCCTTCAAACTATCTCACTCGGTTTCAGCTTTATGCCGACCTTCATTTTCCTATTCTAATCTGTGCCGTTCTGCTAGAGCATTTTGTCGTAATTCTACCAAATCCTCAATTAAGCAACCAACTGCGAATGGTTTTTGTGAACACAAAGTACACTGCAGGTGCTGTGGTCAAATCAAGATGTACAAAAAGGCTGGATGAACTCAGCAGGTCGGGCAGCATCCGTTGCAAGGAGCAGTCAACGTGAGTGGTTTTTGTAATTGTTTAAACTTCCGGCTCAACAGCTTCCCCTTGGGCTATTTTCCAAAGATCATCACCAGCAGTTTCCCCTTCACAGCCAGAGACCGACAAACTCCTCATATTGTGGCCACTTCCCCAGCACGTATTTCTGGAGGTGTCCCCTCCAGTCAAATCAATCCATGCCCTGTGGATTTGCAGAATTTCCTGAATTCTTCATCCTGGGTCAGTAACTGCTAACTACCCAGTCCCAGATCTCCACATGTCCCTGGGGTCCTCCTTATCCGCGATGGTTGATCTCTGGCTGTGAGAGAGTTATTGCCCCTGTGTGTTTGAGCTCCTGAGTCTCATTCTGTTCCTCATCAATTGAACCATTGGATCTCCAACCCATGGCCTTCATGGGTCACCTTCATACTGGTCATCGTACAGGGCTACAGCCAACATTGCTTCATGGCACTGCCCACCCTAGCCTTCTGTATTTGTGTCTACACTCTGACTGGTGCAAACCATTAAATGAGGCAACCCAGACAGAGTCCAAGGAGATTACCGATTGCAGGTCTGATGTAATTAGCAAGATTGCAAGTAGCTACTCCTCTGTGAATGGTCTCAGGTTTTTTGCTCTGATTGGATTATCCCAGAGCAAGGATCAGTTCTGAGTCCATTCCCTTTACATAACTAACGGCTATTTGTCTGAGAATGGTCTCAGGTTTATTGCTCTGATTAGATTGTCCCAGAGCAAGGATCAGTTCTGAGTCCATTCCCTTTACATAACTAACGGCTATTTGTCTGAGAATGGTCTCAGGTTTTTTTGCTCTGATTGGATTGTCCCAGAGCAAGGATCAGTTCTGAGTCCGTGCCCTTTACATTACAAGTTGCTATTTGTCTGAGAATGGTCTCAGGTTTATTGCTTTGTTGAGATTGACCCAGAGCAAGGAACAGTTCAGAGTCCATTCCCTTTACATAACTAACGGCTACTTGTTTGAGAATGGTCTCAGGTTTAGCAGATCACTACCTGAAGCTTCCCGTGTCCACGTTCAGTTGCTCTGATTAGATGATCCAAGAGCAAGAGTCTGCAAAATGGGGGAAACAACGACAACTGGCTCGTCTGCTTCCCCTGTTTTTGATCAGACTGCAGTTTCTTCTGGTCAACAGGAGGTTAATATGTTAGAGAAATCCGTGTTGATGCTGTCAGGCTGGAGAAAGCCAAGGCAGAATGACCTTCTGTTCCTCTAATCGCTCAACCTGGGAGTGGAGGGGGATGTGGGCAAACATGTCGGTGTGTGAATGGGAAGTGGAATTGAAATGGCTAGCCACTGGGAGATCCTGGGTGATAGGGCGGATGGACCAAAGGTGCCCAACAAGGTGGCCGTCCACCCTGCATTTGATTATTCTGATGTAGAAAGAACATGCCAGGAGCACCATCAGCAATAACTACAAAGTGTTCACATGTGAAGGACTCCCCCACCTGGAGAGACTGCTTAGGGCCCTGAACCTAAAGAATGCTGGGATGTGTACTTGAGTAGTGTCCTCTAAAGTTACAGAACATGTAATCTGTTCAGCCTTCCTAAACCATGATGGTTCCATGGAAACAACTAACATAACTTTTTAAAAACTACAATTAGGTACACTTGATTCTCAGCCCAGTGGATGACACAGGAAACTCCTCCAGTGAGGTTGACTTTCTTGCAATTTTTAACTAAACTATGTTCATCGGGCATTCATGTTGACCTTACAGAGGACACTTACCCAGTACTCCATGAGCCCCAGTACTGTATGTTCCAATGGCCAACCACTTCATCCTTCAGACAGACGGGGACCAATGGTCATGTTTCAGAAAACCTGGAAGGCGTACAGAAGCAGACTTTTCAGCACACCAACCAAAAGAGTGAGGCTTATGACTGGTTAGAAATGCACCATGGGATGGAGAATATGGCAGAAATAGACGTCTGATTACTGTTGAAAACATCCTGACTTGTTGCATCACCATCTGGTATGGCAACTCGAATGTGCAGGAATTTAAGAAGCTGCCGAGAGTAGTGCATTTTGCCCAGTATATCCTACTCCTCCCCACCATCAGTGGAATCTGCATGAGCTGCTCACTCAAGAGAAGGCAACATCCATCATCAAAGATCCCCACCATCCAGGCCATAATACCTGCTCGTACCTACTGTCAGGCAGGGGGTACAGAAGCCTGTAGTCGCACACAACCAGGTTCAAGAACCACAGCCTCGCTTCAACCATTCAGTTCTTGCAGGTTGAAGGACCACGTTCTACCTCTCCATCATCAGATTTCTGAATGGACCTGTAATCAGTACCTCATGTTTTGCTCTCTATTTTTGCATGACTTATTTCTATTTTTCATATTTCTTATTGTAACTTATAGTGATTTTTAAGGTATTGCCTTATACTGCTGCTGTAACGCAACAGATTTCATGACATATATCAGTTGAAATAAATCTCATTCTAATTCTGATTCTTGAACTAATCGCTATCTCAGCATAACAATACTCTCTATAACCGTTCTACACTACAGTGGACCTATATATTGTTTAAATTGAGTCCTTTCTTGCATAAATCAGTTTTGCTTAGGTTTTTATCGTGGTTGTTTTGTCTCCGATACTATGTGCCTGTGGTGCTGCCACAGATAAGCTTTCCATTGCATTTATATGTATGTACTTGTGCAGAGGGCAATGAACAAAACTTTGACCTTGACCAGGGACAGAAGATCAGCTGACAATGAATTCCGGTTGCAAAAATGATGAACTAACTTCCTTTGGATTGCAACAGTACAGTCAGGGTTTGTAAGTTGTATGGATGCATTGATGTCGTTGGCATCGCAGCGACACTTACGGGCTGCCCCCAGCACATCCTTGGACTGTGCTGGTCATTGGGGTGAATGATGTGATTCACTGGGTATTTTGATGTTTGGAGGTACACGAGATAAATGATCTACATCCTTGCATGAAGAAAAAAGAGAAGCAGAGAATGTAGAACACAACAACAGATGCTGGAATTCTGAAAGAAAATGGCTGGAAACATTCAGCAAGTAAGACAGCATCTGCAGAGGGAGAAGCTGGGGTTAGCGATGCAGCTCTGACAGTGGATCTCAGGTGGGGAATATTGGCTCAGTTTCTCTACCCGCCGTGGATTGTGATCAACTGTTTCCATTCTCCTGCCTTCTCCCTGCAACCTTTGTTGCACATATAAATCAAGAATTTAGTACCCTCTGTGAGCTGGAAGGGGGTGGGGTCATTGATGATATTGTGGTGAGGTCCTGTCACGGGGATGATAGGACTGGACGGGTGATGGGAATGATTGGGGTGGGGGGCATGGGAAAATGCAGGATTTCCAAAACCAGCTGTAATCATCAGGACAACTTTACTCTTTTTATGTTTAGGATGCGGACTGGAAGGAGAAAGATAGTGGATCTCAAAACAACAGTTCGGAGTAAATATCTCACTGATCACAGGTATTTTGCATCAATTATGCTACTCGGGCAACACTCCAGCATCAAATACATAAAATAATTTCTAATACCATCAGTCTTGATCCCCTTAAGACAAGGCAGTGGATTGTTACTGAAAGATAAACAAGAACTGAAATAGAACAGAAGAATGTGGTATGTCAGGAAATCAGTGTAGGTACAGATTTCAAGATGTTTGGTGATTTTTCCAAGCAGTAACAGGAATGTAGATGCTCAATTGGCTGTGGGCTATTTACCAAGAATCACAAACATTTCAAAAACACATTTTATTGCGTTAACTCTTTCAGTCAAGGAGTCGAAGAGCAAAACTGCACAGAAATAGATCCTTCCATCCATCTCACCCATGCACCATGCTTTCTGTCTAAACTAGATTGATTTGCTTACAACACACACAAAATGCTGGTGGAATGCAGCAGGGCAGGCAGCATCTATAGGGAGAAGCGCTGTCGACGTCTCGGTACTTCTCCCTGTAGACGCTGCCTGGCCGGCTGCCTTCCACCAGCATTTTGTGAGTGTTGTTTGAATTTCCAGTGTCCGCAGGTTTCCTCGTGTTTGATTTGCTTGTGTTTGATATTGGAATTGTCACATTTATTATTGTCACATGTACTGGGGTACAGTAAAAGCTTGTCTTGTTTCCTGTTGATACAGATCACATGGATTAAGATTAAGCCCCTGGCTAGATTGAAAGGTCAGTGTGTCAGAGCTAGAGGGGAGGGATGGGCTGGTTCAGCTCACAGCTCTGTGAGGTTCACTCATCTCTGTATTGAACTGAGGCTGTGACCTGCAACCAACAGGCTGGACTCACTTTCATGAACACTTCTGAATGCTATTTGCTTACTTCCATTGTTTGCAAGATTTGTTTTTTTTTAAATCTCTGCACAATGGACTTTCAAAGGTCTTTGAATATATTCTATTGGGTTTCCTTGTTTTGTGGCTGCCATTAAGGACACAAATCTCAAGGTTGAATACAGAATACATTCTTCGAATATATATCTACATATATATTGAACTTTGAGGTAGAACAAGGAAAAACAATAACTGAGAGTGTGGCAGCTACAGATAAAGTGCAGTGCAGGTAGACAATAAGGTGCAAAGTCATTATGAGGTTAATTGTGATGCCAAGAGTCCATCTCCTCTTACTGAGGGGCCCTTTAATAGACCCACAGCAACAGACTGTCCTGGAGCCTACTGGAATGCATACTGAGGCTTTTGTAAACTCTGCCCAATGCAAGAGGAGAGAAGGCAGAGTTTCCAGCCTGGGTGGGCTTTCTTATTATGCTGGCTGCTTTACTGGGGCAATGAGTAGTCCATGGAGGGAGGCTGGCTTCCAGGGATGCTTCAAGCTGTGTCTCCAACTGTCCGCAGTTTCTTGCGGTCATGTGCAGTGCATTTATCACATCAAGCTGTCATACAGCCTGACAGGATGCTTCCTGATTCGATCAACCAGATATGTATTAGGAATTTGTCGGCATGAAATGCAATAGGGAAAAACAACAGCATTCAAAATCTCTGAAGTATAAACTATGATATAATAATAAGTTAGATGTTGATGTAATGATATGGAATGAAATGTGGATAAATACATAAATAACTTCCTGTAGAGTATTTGCAATGTAAACAGCATTATCAAAAGTAGTTTAGAACATAGAACACAGAAGAGTACAGCACAGGAACAGGCCCTTCAGCCCAAAATGATGTGCTAGAAAAAATAAATTAGCAATCATATGGCCAACTAAACTAATCCCCTCTGTTTACATCCTTTCCTTTTCCTCACATTTATGTGCCTTTCTGAAGGTCTCTGAAAAGTTTGTGCCTCTGTGTAGTGCCTCGAGTACAGTGCAGTGACTGAGGTAATAGTTGGACGAGGGTGGGGTGGGGAGGGCAGATAACTAGAATGATGCATCTATGGTGCATCGATAATAATTTGTAAGGATTGATGGGGACATGCCAAATTTCTACAGCCTCCTGAGGAAGCAGAGGCATTGATGGGCTTTCTTGACCAAGCGATTGGACCAGGGCAAGCTATTGGAGATATCCGATCCTTGGAACTTGAAGCTCTCAACCTCAACTTCATTGATGTAGCCAGGAATGCGTAGGGCTTCTTTGTGGTAAACCTTCCCTGTGCAGGTACCTGTGAAAATGTCTTTCAAATGCTGTTATTCTACCTATTTTAACCACTTTCTCTGGCACCCATTCCACACCTCACCACCGCCTGTGTCAAAGGTTGCCCCATAGGTCCCTTTTAAATCTTATCCCCCGCCATAAATCTATGCCCTCTGGTTTTATTTTCCCTCCCTGAGAAAAAGATTGTATGCATCGTCCACCTCAGACCCCCCCACCCCATGATCTTACATACCTCTGTACAGTCACTCCTCAGAGTCTACACTCAAACTTCCATCATGTTGTATGTAACTCAGGATCTTGAGCCTTGACAACATCCTTCCTTTGCGCTTTCTCTGGCTTAACCGTGTCTTGCACCGGGTTTACTGTTTTTGCGGGAAATGTGTGATCCATTTTGCCTAGAGGAAGGAATGAGAAGTAAGATGTGCATCTGCCATTTGGGAGAGGGTACAGGAGCCTGAAGACCCACACTTAGTGCTTTAGGAACAATTCTTTGCCTTTACCAACAGATTTCTGGACCCACTAACAAAACCTCATTTTGCATTATTTACTTATTTATTTGAAACATAGAAACATAGAAAACCTGCGGCATAATACAGGCCCTTCAGGCCCCAAAGCTATACCGAACATGTCCTTACTATAGAAATTACCTAGGGTTACCCGTAGCCCTCTATTTTTCTAAGCTCCATGTATCTATCCAGGAGTCTCTTTAAAGACCCCACCGTATCCACCTACACCACCATCGCCAGCAGTCCATTCCACACAGTCACCACTCTCTGCCTAAAGCAACTTTCCCCTGACATCTCCTCTGTACATACATCCAAGCACCTCAAATCTGTGCCTTCTTGTGCTAGCCATCTCAGCCCTGGGAAGAAACTTCTGACTATCCACACGATCAATGCCTCTCATTGTCTTGTACACCTCTATCAGGTCATCTCTCATCCTCTGTCTCACCAAGGAGAAAAGACCGAGGTCACTCAACCTGTTCTCATAAGTCATGCTCCCGAATCCAGGCAACATCCTATACCCCGCACCCTTTCTATAGTTTCCACATCCTTCCTGTAGTGAGATGACCAGAACTGAGCACAGTATTCTAAGTGGGGTGTAGCCAGGGTCCTATATAGCTGCGACATTACCTGTCATCTCTTAAACTCAATCACACGATTAATGAAGGTCAATACACTGTATACCTACTTAACCGCAGAGACAACCTGCGCAGCAGCTATGAGTGTCCTATGGCCTCTGACTCCAAGATTCCTCTGATCCTCCACACTGTCAAGAGTCTTACCATTAATACTGTACTCTGCCATCATATTTGACCTACCAAAATGAATCACCTCACACTCATCTGGGTTGAACTCCATCTGCCACTTCTCAGCCCAGTTTTGCATCCTATCAATGTCCTGCTGTAACCTCTGACAGCCCTCCACACTCTCCACAACACCCCCAACCTTTGTGTCATCAACAGATTTACTAACCCATCCCTCCACTTCCTCATCCAGATCATTTATAAAAATCACTAAGAGTAGGGTCCCAGAACAGATCCCTGAGGCAAACCACTGGTCACCGACCTCCATGCAGAATATGACCCATCTACAACCACTCTTTGCCTTCTGTGGGCAAGCTAGTTCTGGATCCACAAAGCAATGCCCCCTTGGATCACATGCCTCCTTATTTTCTCATGGGGTACCTTGTCAAATGCTTTGCTGAAATCCAAAAAAAACTACATCTATTGTTCAACCTTCATCAATGTGCTTAGTCACATCCTCAAAAAATTCAATCAGGCTTGTAAGGCATGACCTGCCCTTGACAAAGCCATACTGACTATTCCTAATCATATTATACCTCTCTAAATGTTCATAAGTTCTGCCTCTCAGGATCTTCTCCATCAACTTTTTAAGATTCAATGGCCTATAATTCAAAGGGCTATCTCTACTCCCCTTCTTGAATGAAGGAACATCATCCGCAACCCTCCAACCCTCCAGAACTTCTCCCGTCCCCATTGGTGATTCAAAGATCATTGCAATAGGCCCAGCAATCTCCTCCATAGACTCCCACAGTAGCCTGGGATACATTTCATCCAGTCCTGATGATTTGTCCAACTTAATGATTTCCAAAAGCTCTAGCACATCCTCCTCCTTAATATCTACATGCTCAAACTTTTCAGTCCAATGTAAGTCATCCCTACAATCGCCAAGATCCTTTTCAGTAGTGAATACTGAAGCAAAGTATTTATTAAGTAGAATGCCTTGGGATTTTCTTAATCCTGTCCATCAAGGTCTTCTCATGGCTACTTCTGGCTTTCCTAATTTTATTCTTAAGCTCCTTCCTGCGAGCTTGATAATCTTCTAGATATCTACCATTACCTAGTTTTTTTGAAACTTTCGTAAGCTCTTTTTTTCTTCTTGACTAGATTTACAACAGTCTTAGTAAACTACGATTCTTGTACCTTACTGTCTTTTTTCTGTCTCATTGGAACGTACCTATGCAAAACTCCATGCAAATATCTCTTGTACGTTTCCCTGAGAACATCTGTTTCCAATTTATGCTTCCAAGTTCCTACCTGGTAGTTTCATATTTTCCCTTATTCCAGTTAAACGCTTTCCTAACTTGTCTGTTCCTATCCCTTTCCAATGTTATGTTAAAAGAGATAGAATCTTGATCATTATCTCCAAAATGCTCTCCCACTGACAGATCTGACACCTGACCAGGTTCATTTCCAATACCAGATGAAGTACAGCCTCTCCTCTTGTAGGCTTATCCACAAACTGAGTCAAGAGACCTGACTGAACACACCTAACATACTCCACCCCATCTAAACCCCTCGCTCTAGGGAGATGCCAATCAATATTTGGGAAATTAAAATCTCCCACCACAACAACCCTTTTATTATTACACCTTTCCAGAATCTGCCTGCCTATCTGCTCCTTGATGTCCCTGTTACTATTGGGTGGTCTATCAAAAAAAACCCAGTAGAGTTATTCACCCCTTCCTGTTTCTAACTTCCACCCACAGAGACTCCGTAGACAATCCCTCCACGACTTACTCCCTTTTCTGCAGCTGTGATACTATCTCTGATCAACAGTGCCATACTCCCAACTCTTTTGTCTCCCTCCCTGTCCTTTCTGAAACATCTAAAGCCTGACACTCAAAGTAACCATTCCTAAACCAGTCCATTAATTGAAATTTAGAGAAATTCTCATGTTTTATGAAACAGCCAATTACACAACATACAGTATATCACAGCTAATAAATCTGATTCACATTCTGTTCTCTATTCAAAAGAAGCCACATGAAATTTAGTGACATACAAACAGTCGGTTTACAGGGTATTATTGAAAGCACAGATGACTCTTGTGGACCTTTGATTTACTGCTTTCTGCTATCACAAGGAGTGCAGGAACACAGTACGCCAAACTACCTGCAATCCATTCTGCTCAGCCTTTTCGATGCGCCTGCGTTTGCTCGCTAAACACTTTGCAGGAATTCCACACTTCCTCAAATCAAGGGACTACTGCGGTCTGCTCCTTGTGCACCCTCTAGCTACCTACCTCGGGAGGACATGCGAGCACTGCACAGAGAGCGCTGGAGGTTGGGATGGGATCAAGCCCGGTCGCTGGAGAGGAGGGGTAGTGGCTTTACCAAGTATGCCACTGTGGGTAAGTTTGGAGAATATCGGAGTTCAAAGGGCAAATGTTTTTACAAAGTGATGGTTGGCGCCTGGAATGCCCTGCCTGGCTGGTGATGGAGGCTGTTACGTACTGGTTAAAAAGAACCAGCAGAAATGGACACACCTGGAGCCTGAGTCTTCCATTATAAACTCTATTTTATTAGTAACTACGTGAATAAAGTAATATAAAACAAGATAAGGTAAACAGGTTAGCAAAGTATATGCATATATATATAGGTGAGTGAATAAGGTTCCAAGCTTCCCCAGCTCAGGTGATACAGTCTTATGGTGGTATGGTAAGTAATCAGTTCAGTTCTGGAATGAGAGGGGGGGAGGGAGGGAGGGAGGGAGGGAGGGGGAGGGAGGGAGGGAGGGAGGGAGGGAGGGAGGGAGGGAGGGAGGGAGAGAGAGAGAGAGAGAGAGAGAGAGAGAGAGAGAGAGAGAGAGAGAGAGAGAGAGAGAGAGAGAGAGAGAGAGAGAGAGAGAGAGAGAGAGAGAGAGAGAGAGAGAGAGAGAGAGAGAGAGAGAGAGAGAGAGAGAGAGAGAGAGAGAGAGAGAGAGAGAGAGAGAGAGAGAGAGAGAGAGAGAGAGAGAGAGAGAGAGAGAATGAGAATGAGAATGAATGTTGGTTTATCTTCCAGTGCCAATGTTGATGCCGATCCTCCATGTCGTTGTCCTATTCCCAAAACTTACAGTCGCTCACTTGTGACCAGAACAAAGGTTCTTCCATGATGGAATTATCAACCCAGGTGAGGGTTGGACACATGAATAACTCCCCACCAGTCACACCCTTTCACACTGCAAGAGCCACAGATCAATCCGCCTGATCAATCCTTCAAAACCCACCTTTTCTGTGGGCACAGCAAAGCTCATTCAGTGTCCAAAACCACCTGTCTGTAGGTTTATCAGCTGACCTATTTATCTCACCGTGCTGAACACCAGCCATCCATCAAGCAGCTCCTCCCTCTCTCTCTGTAAGAATACAGAAGCTGACAGTGACCTTGCAAGATGTGCTTGCAGAGAAACCATAACACCATTTCCGAGCAGTCTTCGCCTCTCTCTCTCTTAATAACAAGGTGTCTGGTGTTGAACAACAACTCCCTCTCTCTTTTCGAAAGCACTGTTCATAGAGGTAATTCAGGACCCCGTCACAAATACGACAAAGGCATTTAAGATACGTCACAAGAATGTGCAGAGAGTGGAGGGATTTGGATGTACTGTAGACAGAAAGTTTTATTAAGTGCTTGATTACTAATTTAATTAGTTCAGCACAACATTACAGGCTGAACAGCTTGTTCCCATACTGCACTGTTCTGTGTTTTATGTTAACAGCTTCAACCATTCGGTTCTTGAACCAACCTGAACACCTCTAATCACTGCATCTATACAGCAACACTATGACCACTCTGCACTACAAGGAACTGTTTTTTATTGATTCTAATTGTGTCCTTTCTTGTTTAATTTTGCATTAGTCCATCTTGTGAATGTTGCATATGTCTGTGATGCTGCTGCAAGCATGTATTTAGAGGCATTTGAGAGGCTTTTAGGCAGGAATGTGAATGTCCAGGAAATGAAGGGCAGCAGGAATTAGTTTAGTAAGTTTAATTTTAGTTTACTAAAATTACTAGTTAATTTTTTTTGGCACAAGATCAAAGCCCTGTCTCCATGCTGTACTGTTTTACGTTCTATGTTGACAGTGACTTTCCTTCAACAATTCGGTTCTTGAACAAACCTGCACAACCCTCAGTATAGCAAGACCACGACCACTGTGCACGGCAGTGGACTTTGTTCTTACACCGTACTGTTCTACGATCTAGTAGGCTCCAATTCAACTGTGATAATAGAAGTCTAGCCCAAAGAAAACCCATAAGCCCATAAGATACAGGTCATCAAGCCCATTGAATCTGCTCTTCCATTCTATCATAGCTGGTTTATTATCCCCTCAAGCCCATTCTGCAGCTTTCCCCCTATAATGTTTGACACCCTTCCTAATCAAGGACCTATCAACCTCAGTCTTAAGTATACACAATGACTTGGATTTCACAGCTATCTGTAGCAAAAGATTCCACAGATTCACCATCCTCTGGGTAAATAATTCCTCCTTGTCTCTGTTCTAAAGAGATATCCTTGTATTCCGAAGCTACACCCTCTGGTCCAAGACTCCCTCACTACAGGGACCATCTTCTCCAACTCCACCATATCTACAACGTTCAATATTTGATAGGTTTCAATGAGGTTTCTCCCCCGCCCCATTCACTCTTCTACCCTCCAGAGGGAGCAGGCCCAGAGCCAGCAAACACTCCTCATATGTTAACCTTTTTACTCTAGGGATCATTCTAGCTAACCTCCTCTGGATCTTCTCCAATGCTAGCACGTCTTTTCTTTGATAAGGAGTCCAAAACTGCTCACCATATTACAAATATGGTCTGATGAATGTTTTATAAAGCCTTACACTTGAATGTAAAACTCAGTGTAAATGCTCCAAGGATTTCACAAAGAAAGCCTCTCTCGGCTGCTTTCCCACAGACAGCCTGCAAGCCCCCACCCAACAGAACCCACAGAGTCCTGACCTCCCACCATAATAAGCAGCTGTGAAGAGACTCTTGGCTCCTTTAGGACTGGTTTGACGAGAATAACCAGGCATTTCAGAACCTAAGGCGTATCCGGTTTGGAAGTGCCACCACACCTCAAGGGAGAGTAAATTCCCATGCCAGTACCTGAGGGCTGAGGTCCAGTGGAAAATTTGTGAACTTGTGGTGGGTGGGGAAAGCATAGCATATTGCCCTGTCATTGCAATGAGACATCTGGAAGGGAAGGTTGCCAACAGATGCATTCTGGGATGCAGGAGTTCCTGTTGAGGGTTGTTTCAACCTTGGTGCAACCAAAGCAATGACTTTCCCAATGATCTTGATGTCACAGGCAAGAAAGCAAACTAACATCGCTAGTTTCTCAGAAAGCTAAAGAAATTTGGCATGTTTCTGTCAACCCTTATGAATTTTAATTAATGCACCATAGATAGCATTCAGTCTGGCTACATAACAGCTTTGTATAGCAACTGCTTTGCACATGACCACAAGAACCTGCAGAGAGCTGTGGACGCAGCTCAGATCATCATGGAAACCAGCCTCCCATCAGGCAGAAAGCATATACCACCAGGCTCAAGGTCAGCTTCTATCAGACTGTTATCAGACTCCTGAACAGACCTCTTGTATGATAAAGTAGTCTCTTGACCTCACAATCTTCCTCATTATGATCTTGCACTTTGCTATTTACCTGCACTGCATTTGCTCTGTAGCTGTTTATTCTACATTTTTATTGCACTACCCCAACGTATCATGTCATGATTTGATCTATATGTACAGCATGCAAGACAAACTTTTCAGTATGCAAGATGATAGGTCATAACTAGAAAGACCCACTGCAGTTAAAGTTCAGGTTCAAATTCAAGTTTATTGTCATTCAACTGTATACATGTATACAGCTAAGCAAAACAGTGTCCTGCTCCTCTGGGACCAGGGTGCATATATTACATACAGCACATCCAATAATGTTAACACAACAGTATTAACAGATTATAAAAATATTCTCTAGATGTACAAGTTGACATACAATTAAATATACCATAGTATCATTGCTACTGACAGAAAGTCTCACTGTCTGGGGGAAGACACTGTTACCCAGCCTTGTTTTTATACTGCTGTACCTTCTGCCTGATGGTTGGGGGTTAAAGAGATTGTGGGACAGATGGGAGAGGGCCTCAACCACGCTGAGGGCCGTGTGAATGCAGTGGAGTGAAGAAAGACCCTGGCGATTCTCTCAACAGTCCTCACAATCTCCTGCAAGGTCTTGCTGTCAGATGCCTCACAATTCCCACAGGTGATACAGCTGGTCAGGACACTCTCCATGGTGCTCCAGTAGAATGGGGGTGGGATGCCTGTCGCCTGGTCCAGGTGGGCTGTAGGAATGGAGCTGCGGTCAATCTCTTCATAGCCTTCCAGATATATGGTGAATGATAGGGTACTGAGGATAGGAGTGCAGTAGAACAAAGGGATCTGAGAATACAGGGCCATAATTCCTTGAAAGTGGTGCCACTGGTGCAGTAGATGAGCTCTTGGCACTTTGCCATTATAAATCAGATTATTGAGTGCAGGAGTTGGGATGTTATGCTGACGTTGTATAAGACCTTGGTTAATTATAATTTGGAACATTATGTGCAGTTCTGTTCACCTACCTACAGGAAGGATATCATTAAGGTTGAAAGCATATGGGGACAATTTACATGGAGGGACAATTTACATGGATGTTGCCAGGATTTGAGACCCTGAGTTATAATGAAAGTCTGAATAGGTGAGGAATTTACTCCATGGGGCATAGGGGAATGAGTGAAGACTTGATAGAGGTATACAAAATTCTGAGGGGCATAGATAGGGTAAATGCAAGCAGGCTTTTTTCCACAGAGGTCATGTGAGACTGGAACGAGAGTACAGTCCGAAGCATTGACTGTACTCTTTTCCATAGATGCTGCCTGGCCTGCAGAGTTCCTCCAGCATTTTGTGTGTGGAGCTCGAGCTGAACAATCTGCTTCTGTTCTGTAACACTCAACGAGTCTATGACTCAGACATTAAAATTGGTGGGGGGGGGGAAGTTGGGTGGTTGCTGAGGACCAAATGCTGTGCTTTTCATTTACAAAAGACATTGGGATGAAATCAGTAACTACAGGCCAGTCTGTTAAATCTTGATGGTGAGGAATGTTCCTGAAATCATCATCAGAGATAGAATTCACTGCCTCAAGAAGGCAATATTCATCATCAAGGATCCCCACCATTCAGAGCTTTTCCATCTTCTCACAGCTACCATTAGGAAGGAGATACAGAAGTTTGAACTCCCCTACTACCAGGTTCAGGAACAGCTACTTCCCGTCAACCAACCCGGACAACCCTAATCACAATTCAAAGTTCAAAGTAAATCAAACTTTGAACTACCTCGCTACCTCTGTATAGAAACGCGGTGGCCACTTTGATAACTTACACTTTATCTTTTGAATTCTTCGAGTTGTGTTCGCTTCCGTCAGGTTGTCATAGCCGGGCGAGGTAAGTGGGGTGAAGCTCCCACTACCTATTAAATGCCCCCAACGGTGCATGTCTCAAGTAGCCTCTGACAACCAAGTCCAGCTCCTGCCCTTCACATGTGGTTTAGCTACTGAGCCCGGCTGAGCCATTTCTACTGACTGGAGGATGGGCAAATGCGGGTTACTGGCGCCTTAAAAGCAGTCGCTTTGGCCAGATGGGGCTTGTCAGCCTGTCTGGGAGAAGGAAAACTCTTGGTCTCAAATCTGTGCTTCTGTGTAGCTCTAAACGCTCATGGGGAAGGCTTCGGGAGTAAACCCCGAGGAAGGATCCGGAGCTGGAGACTCCTACATTGAGTTCAACGCTGACTGACAACTGCTGCGATGTTGCTGGTGCCCACTTGTTGTTTCTTTGAATTCGTCAGCTGCGTGGAAAGGGGAGCCTGCTGGCATGGGGAACAGCTTGCTCTCTAAGTCGTGCTGCCTTGATTTGCCTCATGGCTTGCATGTCATGTAGACAACTAGGACGCGATATCCATGGTCATCCCTGGCCAATGGAGGGCCTCAACTGAGTTAATTCGTGTAAAAGGTGTGTGTAATTTATGGTTAATTCTTGCTTTAAGAATATAGGACATAGTTTTTTTGTTGTGAACACCGCTTATCTGAGACTATATGGTCGTGCTGCTGCCTTAGTCAGTTTTTCATTGCACCCGTGCGCACGTGTACTTGTACATATGACAATAAACTCCACTTTGAATTGGTACATTTGTTGTACTTATACGTTTGTTGAAGGAAAACTGAATCAAACTAACTCAACAGAGTAAAAAAAAATTCTGGGGGAGCAAATCATAAACACAAGAGAGTCTGCAGATGCCGGAGACCCAGGTAGACCAGCTTGACCTGCGGAGGAACTCCGCAGGTCAAGCAGCATCTGTGGAAAGCAAATGAAGCTCGGTGTTTCTCGCTAAGAACAGAACATGTCCCGATGCACGTACACCACGTCTCCTGCGCATGGTGCTGTGGAGCATAAACTCCAGCCTTTCTGTCCCACAGATCAGGCACGCTGATGTGAAAAAATACAACTACAGATGCTGAGGATCAAAGAATACGTACACAACGCTGGAAGAACTCAGCAGGCCAGGCAGCATCCGTGAGAAAAGAGTCGCCAACGTTTCGGGCCGAGATTCCTGATGAAGCCCATCAGTTAGGGCTACCTAGAATGAACGGCGATAAGTCCCTTTGCAAACTCCACCAACACTGCACATAGCACGTGCAGACTATTGGACGTGAAACTCCAACACGCTTTTAATTCTATTTGTCAGATGTTGCACTGTGCAAAGTGTAATAAACATTCCAGTAAACTGAATGAGAGAGTCTAAAATAGTGTGAGGGAACCAGGTCTCCCTGTGCTAGAGAAGCAGAGAAATCTGTGGTTGAACAGTATGAATATAAAGAATGAAAAGGCATCGCACGGTTTGATGTTATAACTATATAATTTTGAATAAAGTTTATTTTTGTTTAATTTTTTTCAGCTACTCAGGAGCAGGAGAGTAGAACAGCGGGAAAGTTTGATTTTAATCAACACACAAAAAGACGGAGGAATAGCGGGTCAGACAACATCTGTGGATCGAAAAAATGGACGATTTCCAGCATTTGAAGTCTCTTTTGACTACTTTATTTTCTGTTATGATACCCCTCCCGGTCAGCGGGCGATGTCTAACCTGCGCCAGATTGACATAAGGCCCGGGTGTATGTCAGTCTTCCCAGCCAGGGGTAGCGCTGTGCACGGTCGGTACAAAGTCCGGGAGTTTTCCGTTCTCCCGGCTGGGATGGCGCCTGGGATCTCGGTTGTGTGTCAGTCCTCCAGTCCAGAAGCAGCGCTGTAGGGAGCCCAGGCTCCTGTGTACTGTATATCAGCCCTCCCAGCCGGGTTGTCGCTGTGCCCAGACCTGGGTTGTGTTAGCCCTCCCAGCCGGGGGCAGCGCTGTTACTGATTTGTGCCCAGGCCTTGGTGTATGCTCGTCTTCCTGGCCGGGGCGGAGCTGTTTGTATCTGGGCGCGGGTGTGTCAGCCTTGGGCCGAAGGTAAATAAGCTCTCTGACGGTCGCAGGGAGCAACGGCGTGGACGAGGTGAGTGCGGGAGAGTCAGGTCTGGCTTCCCCTCCAGACAACCCGAGACATCTGGTCGGTGTCGGCAGTTTACACCGCGGACAGAGCCGGCAGTTGCCGGAGGAACGTCAGGGTCTGCCAGAGAGGGAGACTCAGGGCCCCGAAGGCAGTTGCTCGATTGAGATGGGATCAATGTTCAATCCCGTTGTGGGGAGGAGTGATCAATGTTTAATCCCCTTGCGGGGAGGGGGAATCCGTCAAGGTGTAGAATCAGTGTTTAAACTGCCTGACGGGGTTGAGATCCGCATTTAAACTTCTTAGAGAGAGTGGGGCCCATGTTCAATGCCCTTTGGGGAGGGGTTAGCAGTGTTTTATCGTTTTGAGAGGGCGTGATCAGCATTTAATCCTTCAGGAGGGTGGAAGCAGCCTGAGGGATGGGTCAGTGTTTAAATTTCTAAAGGGGGTGGGATCAATATTTAAATTTCTTGAGGAGGGATTAGGATCATTATTTAAACTCCTTGTTAGGGTGGGATCAGCATTCAAAATCCTCAAGGAGAGTGGGATCACTGTTAAGTGCCTTTGGGGAGGTTGGGTTCAGAAAAAACACTTGTGTTCACCGTTTGTCACGAAAGGCTCTGGAAGGGAGTGTTGTGCTGTGATTTCCACCTCCTGCAGCCTCCACAATGCAGGTTCTTGGGAGAGGAAGATACATTAAGAGTTGGGGGAGAGTTCGTGTAGTGGTTATTGTTGATGAGAATTTCCTCATTGCCCAGACTGTCATCTTCTGCTTTTGTAATCTAGTTCTAGTTCCCAACGTTCTTCCCCTATTGCCAAGCTCTCAGATCCTGCAGCCCCTATCCACCTTTCTGGATCTCTTCCAGCGGAAATTCACTTTGCACAACGTGTAACCTCATCCAGTTGCATGACACTTTTTAAAATACTAACTTCTGCAATCCCATTAATCTGCCTCTTACCTGCTCCCGAGGCTGCATTGACAGGCTGTCTGTTTTAAAACTTTCATCTTGCTTTTAGAATTAGAATCAGAGAATCAGGTTTAATATCGCCAGTTTCTGTTGTGAAATTTGTTAACTTTACAAAGCAATATCTGATAAATATAAAGAGAAAAGCTGAATTACTGTAAGGATTTCTATTAAGTAAAATAAACAGTGCAAAAACAGAAATAAAAAGCAGTAAGGTAGTGTTGTGGGTTCAATGTCCATTTAGAAATCGGATGGCAGAGGGGAAGAAGCTGTTCCTGAATCGCTGAGTGTGTGCATTCAGGCTTCTGCACCTCCTTCTTGACAGTAACAATGAGAAGAGACCATGTCCTGTATGATAGGGGCCCTTAATGATAGACGCTGCCTTCCTGAGGCATCTTGGATACTACGGAAGCTGGTACCCATGATGGAACTGACTAATTTTACAACTTTCTGCAACCTACTTTGATCTTGTGCAGTTGCCCCACCCCCAAACCAGACAGTGATGCAGAATGCTCTACACAGTACATTTGTAGAAGTTTTTGAGTTCACTGATTTCACCACCATTTCCTGAGCTTTCACCACCCCCTCAACTCTGTAACGTCTTTTGGCCATACAACTATAACATCATGAGGGGGAATAGACAGGGTGAACACATCATCTTATTCCCAAGGAGGGGGGAACAAAAAGCTAGTGGGCATAGGTTTGAAGTGAGAGGGCAAAGGGAGTTGCAGGGAAAACTTCCTCATGCAGAGTGCGTATTGAATGATGTGCCAGAAAAAGGGATTGAGGGATAGTAGCAACATTTAAAAGACATTTAGATAACTACACAGGGAAGAGGGGTATGTCAAACATTGGGAAATGGGAATCATATGATGGACACCATAGATGGCACGGACGAGTTGGGCTGAAGGGCCTGTTTCGCTATATTACTCTATGAACCCCCTTCTCCAGTCCTGACCTCCCTACCTGTGGATCATGGCTGTGGAATTCATTCTGCTTTTACAAGCATAAGAAAGAGCAGAACGTCCAGCTCCTTCAGCCTGCTGCACCATTTATCAAAGTCATGGTTCATCTACGTACCTCAAATATTATTTGCCTGCCTTTCTCTGGATCCTTTTAAAATGCAGCAATCTATCAACATCTCTTTCTGACTAACTCAGTCTCCACAATCCTCCAAGATAACAATTTCCAAAGACGCCCTGCCATTGCATGAAGGACACATTTCCTCATTTCGGCCCTAAGTGGCCAGCCCGTTGTTCTGAGACCATGACTCCACAGCCAGGAGTAACATCCTCCCTGCAAAACCTCATTGAGGTCACCTCTATTCTTGTAAACTCTAGCGAATGCAAGCTCAGCCTACTCGGTTTCCCACATGCGGTGAACAAGAAGGACTCTCTTTCTGCAATGAGCATATCTCGTTCAGGTAAGGAGACCAAAGTGTACCCAGTACGCTAGGTTGTGGCTTTACTAAAGCCCTCAAATTGCATGAAAGCATCTTTACTCTTACATTCAAATTCTCATGCAATAAAATATCATTTGCCCAGTCACTCATTTTACTTTAGATTTCAGAATCAGCAGTCTGTTGTGTGTCTATATCACCTACATACTACAATTTCAGGGACATCTTAGAAAGCCATAGTCATAGAACACTACAGATAGAAACAGGTCCTTTGGCCTATCTAGTCTGTGCCACTCTATTCATCTGCCTAGTTCCATTGCCATGCACCCGGACCATAGCCCTCTGTACACCTCCCATTCATCTTAAATGTTGAAATTGAACCTGCATTCACCACTTTTGCTGGCAGCTCGTTCCACACTCTGACCACCCTCTTGAATGAAGAAGTACCTATTTATGATCCCCTAAACATTTCACTTTTCATCTTAAACCCATAACTTGTAAACTCTTCTTGGGCTTCCAGCCTGGTAAAGGTATTGATTTTAACTGAGGTTTTAATGACAAACTCTGCCATCTTCATCAGGGATGATGACTGGGCATGTCTAGTCTGGTGGTATTTAAACCCCTGCCATCTGTCCCTCCTGATTGGTTCGACCTCATCCAATCAGGTATCCACTATCCCACCTTGTTTACAATCAAATTCCAGTTCATACTTAGAGCCAGACCTTTGTCTTTGTGAAACTTCTTTTCCTCTAGCTTTATTTCAATGGCTTCCTTCAGAAAGCAATGTTCTGCTACTCCCTATTTCTCCGGTTAACCCAGACAGATACACCTCCTGTGCTCCTTGATAGGGGTTTCCATTGTGTGTCCCATCTGGATGATAGACACTGCTCTGCATTCACAGGGAGTCATGTAAACGACAGCTGTCCTGAGTTCCAGGTCATCTTTCCCACATAATCTGTAATTTGAGCTTCCTTACATGTTTGTGGATGGTATTAATGTTGATATTTCTTCAGGATCCTACCGATCCTTCCAGTGAAATATAGGGAAGACAGTTGATAGCAATTGGTTATTCTCTGTTGTTAGGTTTCCTAGTTTTTCTGTCAGCCTTTTTAAGGGACTGGTTGATTTCCTTCAGCCTGTAGCCATTCTGTAGGAAAGTCATGTGTAATTGTCCTATTTCCTTGTGGAGATTCTCTGGGTCGAACATAGTTTTCACACAGTTAATCAAAGTAGAAAGAACCGTTCTTTTTTGGGAGGTGTGATGGTGACTGCTATTGTTGAGGTATAAACCTGTGTGAGTGTGTTTCCGCCATGCCCGAGGCTACTACCTGATTTCTATTGTATTAGAATATCCAGGAATGGGAGGCATCCATTTTCTCCATCTGCATTGTAAGTTGAATGCTTGGATGTATGCTACTCAGATGGTTGTGGAGCAATTGCAGTGCTTGAAGTCCATGAGGCCACACTACGAAGGTGTCATTGATGTATCTGAAGAAGCATTTGAGGCATAAGGGTGATGAACTCAAAGCCCTCCATGTTGAAACTAGCAATAGCTGGCGATGAGGGCGATCCCATGGCCTCTACATCTGTTTTTTAGTCGTAGTTCCCCTTGTAGAGGAAGTACGCTGATGTAAGGGTGTGTTCAAAAAGATCATTGCTACCCTTATCAAATCTTGACTGCAGGATGACCAAACTGTCCACAGTGGGAACTCTTGTGAACAGGGACATAGCAGTATTTCAGTGGAGTAAAGGAAATTACAGTGGTATGAGAGGGGAGTTGGCCACAGTAAATTGAATGGAGCTGGTAGCAGGGATGTCAGCAGAGCAGAAATGGAGTGACTTTCTAGGAGAAATGAGGAAGGTGCAGGATAGATGTATTCCAAAATCAAAGAAATACTCAAATGGCAAAATACTCATTTAGTTCATCTGCCATCTCCTTGACTCCCGTTATTATTATTATTTCTCCAGCTTCATTTTCTAGCAGTCGTATATCCACTCTCATCGCTCTCTTTTTTTTTTACATACTTGAAAAAGCTTTTACTGTCCACTTTGATATTGTTTGCTAACTTGCTTTCATATTTCAATTTTTCCCTCCAAATGATTCTTTTAGTTGCTCTCTGTAGGGTTTTAAAAGCTTCGATGTGTGCCAGATTGAATTGAACTGACTTTATTACTTACATCCTTCATATACCTGAGGAGTAAAAATCTTTATGTCTCCGTCTAAATGTGCAATGTGCAATTTACAGTGAGTTTAACATAGAAATACAGTTTTGTCAGCATGAATTAAGCAGTCTGATGGCCTGTTGGAAGAAGCTGTTCCGGAGCCTATTGGTCCTGGTTTTTATGCTGCGGTACCATTTCCCAGATGGTAGCTGCTGGAACAATTTGTGGTTAGGGTGACTCAGGTCCCCAATGATCCTTCAGGCCTTTTTTACATACCTGTCTTGGTAAATGTCCCAAGTAGTGGGTGTTCGCATCTACTGATGCGCTGGGCTGTCCTCACCACTCTCTGCAGAGTCCTGCGATTGAGGGAGGTACAGTTCCCATACCAGGCAGTGATACAGCCAGTCAGGAGGCTCTCAATTGTGCCCCTATGGAAAGTTCTTAGGATTTTGGGGCCCATACCAAACTTCTTCAGCCATCTGAGGTGAAAGAGGCGCTGTTGTGCCTTTTTCACCACACAGTTGGTATGTACAGACCATGTGAGATTTTCAGTGATGTTTATGCCGAGGAACTTAAAATTGTTCACCTTCTTAACCCCAGATCTATTGATGTTAATAGGGGTTTGCCTGTCTCCATTCCTCCTGTAACCCACAATGAGCTCCTTTGTTTTTACGACATTGAGGGAGAGGTTATTTTCTTGACACCACTGTGTCAGTGTGATGAATTCTTCTCTGTAGACTGCCTCGTTATTATTTGAGATCAGGCCAATCCATATAGTGTCATCAGAAAGTTCAACTAGCAGATTGGAGCTGTGGGTGGAGACAGTGTCATGCATATAAGGAGAGTAAAAGAGGTGGCTTAGTATACAGCGCTGAGGGGCACCCGTGTTAAGAGTCAGAGGGGCAGAGATGAGGGAGCCCACTCTTACCACCTGCCAGCGATCTGACAGGAAGTCCAATATCCAGCTACTCAAGGAAGGGTGATGGCCAAGATCTCTAAGCTGATTGTCGAGCCTGGAGAGAATTATGGTTTTGAATGCTGAACTGTAGTCCAAGAACAGCATTCTCACATAAGCATGTGTTGAATTAGATGATGGAATAGATTGCTTCGTTGCCAAGTTGGCAGATGATATGGAGATTGGTGGAGGAGCAAGTAGCGTTGAGGAAATGGGTAGGGTGCAGAAGTACTTAGATTAGGAGAATGGGCAAGAGAGTGGCAAATGAAATACAGTGTTGGGAAATGCATGGTCATACACTTTGCTGGTAGAAATAGATGTGCGGACTATTTTCTAAACGGGGAGGAAATCCAAAAATCTGAGATTCAAAGGGACTTGGGAATCATTGTGCAGAACATCGTGAAGGTTAACTTGCAAGTAGAGTCGGCAGTGAAGAAGGCATCTGCATGTTAGCATTCATTTTAAGAGGTCTAGAATACAAGAACAAGGATGTGACACTGAGGCTTTATAAGGCTTCACTGTGAGTATTGTCAACAGTTTTGGGCTCATCTGAGAAAAGGTGTGCTGGCATTGGAGAGGGTTCAGAGGAGATTCCAGAAAGCAAGGGTTCCAGGAACAAGGAAAGTTAGATGACTCGGGGTCTACTCAATGGAATTTAGAAAGATGAGGGGGATCTCATTGTAACCTTTTGAATGTTGAAAGACCTAGACAGAATTGATGTGGAAAGGATGTTTCCCATGGTGGGGGAGTCTGAGACAAGGGGGCACTGCCTCAGGATAGAGGGGCATCCATTTAAAATTGAGTTGGTGAGAAATTTCTTTAGCCAAAGGGTGGTAAATCTGTGGAAGTTATTACCACCAGCAGCTGTGAAGGCCAGGTCGTTGGGTGTATTTAAGATAGAACTTGATATGTTTTTCATTGGACACAGCATTGAAGTTTATGGGGAATGGGGCTGAGGAGGGGAAAAAAGGATCAGTCAAATTGGAGTTTACTGCATATGTCCGTGTGTGCACAGGTGCAATGAAAATCTTACTTGCAGCAGCATCCGAGCACACAGCGTCAAATAAGCAGCATTCATAAGCAAAACACAGACATAAATTAAACATAGTTTTACAACAAATAGAATTTCACATACTCTAACTTCGTTCATCAACTTGTCAGGGACAATTTCAAAAGCCTTTTAATAAGCTATGTACACCACGTCCTGACGAAGGGTCTCGGCCCGAAACGTCGACAGTGCTTCTCCCTATAGATGCTGCCTGGCCTGCTGTCTTCCACCAGCATTTTGTGTGTGTTGTTTTACTGCCACATTCTCTGGTTTCCTCCTTTTCTCTACTAGATGCATCGTCAAAGAACGCCAACAAACAAACATGATTCCTTTTCACAAATTGAGGTTGACTGCTGAATCATAATCCTTTCCAAATGTCTTGATAATTCCTTAATAGGTGAATCCATCTTTTTCTGACGCCGGCTGTTTTCTCTCTGTATCTCCATCCTTTCTTACCCACTGGGCCTGCATCTGCCGCTCTCCAGTGTGCAGGAATTGTTCCAGGATCCACAAAGGTTGGGGAGGTGATAAGCAGAGCACCCACTAAATCCACAGCCAGCTCCTGAAAAGTTTGGGACATGGATCATTGGGAGTTACCTGATTTCCAGCTCATTAACTTCTCTAGCGATAATTCTCTGATAATATTTTTTTACTGCCTTACTTGCCCTGCACCTTTAGTTTCCCAATATTCTAGGAGTCGTTTTTGTGTCCCTTGTTTTTGTTTTCAGAATCAGAATGAAGTTTATTATCACTGGCATGTGACGTAAAACTTATTAATTTAGCAGCAGCAGTTCAATGCAGTACATAATCTAGCAGAGAGAGAAAAATAATAATGAATAAACAAGTAAATCACCTGGATATATTGAATAGATTTTAAAAAAATGTGCAAAAGCAGAAAAACTACTGTATATTAAAAAAGTGAGTTAGTGTCCAAAGCTTCAATGTCCATTTAGGAATAGGATGGCGGGGGAAGAAGCTGTTCCTGAATCACTGAGTGTGTACCTTCAGGCTTCTGTATCTCCTATCTGATGGTAATAGTGAGAAAAGGGCATGCCCTGGGTGCTGGAGGTCCTTAATAATGGACGCTGCCTTTCTGAGACACTGCTCCCAAAAGACGTCCTGGGTACTTTGTAGGCTCGTACCCAAGATGGACCTGACTAGATTTACAACCTTCTGCAGCTTCTTTTGGTCTTTCGGCCCCTCTGTACCAGACAGTGATGCAGCCTGTCAGAATGCTCTCCACGGTACAACTAGAGAAGTTTTTGAGTGTATTTGTTGACATGCCAAATCTCTTCAAACTCCTAATAAAGTATAGCCACTGTCTTGCCTTCTTTATGACTACATCGATATGTTGGGACCAGGTTAGATCCTCAGAGATCTTGACACCCAGGAACTTGAAGCTGCTCACTCTCTCCACTTCTGATCCCTCTATGAGGATTGGTATGTGTTCCTTCATCTTATCCTCCCTGTAGTCCACAAACAGCTCTTTTGTCTTACTGTCGTTGAGTGCCAGGTTGTTGCTGCGACACCACCCCACTAGTTGGCATATCTCACTCCTGTACACCCTCTCATCTCCATCTGAGATTCTGCCAACAATGACAGACAGACAGACATACTTTATTGATCCCGAGGGAAATTGGGTTTCGTTACAGCTGTACCAACCAAGAATAGTGTAGAAATATAGCAATATAAAACCACAAATAATTAATAATAATGAGTAAATAAAGCCAAGTGGAAATAAGTCCAGGACCAGCCTATTGGCTCAGGGTGTCTGACACTCCGAGAGAGGAGTTGTAAAGTTTGATGGCCATAGGCAGGAATGTCTTCCTATGCTGCTCAGTGTTGCATCTCGGTGGAATGAGTCTCTGGCTGAATGTACTCCTTTGCCTGACCAGTACATTATGGAGTGGATAGGACATATTGTCCAAGATGGCATGCAACTTGGACAGCATCCTCTTTTCAAACAATGGTATAACATCAGCAAATTTATAGATGGTATTTAAGCTATGCCTCGTCACACAGTTATGTGAATATAGAGAGTAGAGCAGTGGGCTAAGCACACATCCCTGAAGTGTTATCACCAATCCGGACAGTCTGTGGTCTTCTGGTTAGGAAGTCGAGGATCCAGTGGCGGAGGGACAGAGGCCCAGGTTCTGCAACTTCTCAGTCAGGATTGTGGGAATGATGGTATTAAATGCTGAACTATAGTCAATGAAAAACATCCTGACATATGTTGTCCAGGTGGTCTAAAGCCGTGTGGAGAGCCATTGAGATTGTGTCTGCCATTGTCCTATTGTGGCAATAGGTAAATTGTAATGGGTCCAGGTCCTTGCTGAGGCAGGAGTTCAGTCCAGTCATAACGAACCTCTCAAAGCATTTCATCACTGTCGATGTGAATGCTACTGGGTGATAGTCATTAAGGCAGCCCACATTGTTCTTCTTTGGCACTGGTATAATTGTTGCCTTTTTGAAGCAAGTGGGAGCCTCTGTCCATAGCAGTGAGAGGTTGAAAATGTCCTTGAATACTCCCGCTACTTGGCTGACATAGGTTTTCAGATCCTTACCAGGTACTCCATCGGGACCTTCTGCTTTATGAGGATTCACTCTCTTTAAAGACAGTCCAACATCGGCCTCTGAGACAGAGATCACAGAGTCATCAAGTGCAGCAGGGATCTTCACAGCCGTAGTTGTGTTCTCCCTTTCAAAATGCACATAGAAGATGCTGAGTTCATCTGGTAGTGAAGCATTGCTGTCATTCTTGTTATTGGGTTTCACTTTGTAGGAAATAATGTCTTGCAGTCACTGCTAGAGGTGCCGTGCATCTGATATCGCCTCCAACCTCATTCGAAATTGTCTCTTCGCCCTTGAAATAGTCCTCCACAAATCATACCTGGTTTTCTGGTACTGACCTGAGTTGCCAGACTCGAATGCCACAGATCTAGCCTTCAGCAGACGATATACCTCCTGGGTCATTCATGATTTTTGGTTTGTAAATGTACAGTAAGTCTTTGTAGGCACACATTCACCCACACAGGTTTTAATGAATTCCTGAATACATTCTGGTCTACCAATTCAAAGCAGTCCTGTAGGCTTCCCTTGACTATACCTTCTTGATCCTCACTATTGGTGCTGTAGTCTTCAGTCTCTGCCTATACTCTGGGAGTAGAAGTACTGCTCGGTGATCAGACTTCCCGAAGTGAGGGCGTGGAATAGCATGGTAGGCATTCTTGCTGGTGGTGCAGCAATGGTCCAGTGTAGTTTCCTTTGATATTGCAAGAGATCTGTTAATGGTAATTGCTTAGTGATCTTTTTCAGACTGGCCTGGTTAAAATCTCCCAAAATGATAGTGAAGGCTTTAGGGTGCGCTGTATAGACTGTATAGATCTATCCTGATGGTGTATAGTCAACCCATCAATCTGAATCGCTGCATCTGGTGTGGAAGGGGTTGACCAGGATTCTGTACAACAAAGGAGACACATGGTCCAGTGTTCCTCTGATTTTGCACCTTGGCTCTGAGATTGTTAATTTTATTCACCAGAGATTGTATGTTTGCCAGTAAGATCTTCAGTATTGGGAGTTTAAAACCCCGTTTCCTTAAATGCACTTGTAATCCTGATCCTGATCTTAAATCTCCTACTCCTTACCTTTAGCCTTTGTCCTCTGGCTTTAGACAGTCTTGTTAAACCTCTTACCATCTCTGCCCCTCATGTATACCTTGATCAGGTCTCAGTCCTCTCCTGATGACTCTCCTCTGCATCTTCTAGAGTGTAATCACGTACTTCCTGTCGTGGAGTAACGGAACTGTGTGCTTTCATTGCGGTCTAACTGATATTTTATAGAGTTGTACCATAACTTCCTAGTCTTGCATTCTATGCACCAGTTAATAATGGGAAATAGTTGCTGCAAAGTGCCTATTGGGAGTGTTGTGGAGCCTGGACAAATGCCAAGCTGTGACTCTGTTGAAATAGCATTCTGTTTCTCTGAGTCGTTACTGTATTGAAATGTTGTGTGGCTGTTGAGCAACTTTCCGTTAGGAATGCAGGCAACAATGCATGGTTTTGTGTGGTCAGTTCATCAAGGAAGCGGAAAAGTGTTGTGAAAGCAACGCCTGACTGATTTGGAAAATCCAACTGTTTAATATCCCCAACGTTAAAGCCCATCTGTTACGTGATCAAGCTGCTGACTTGGCTGATGCTGTGGCAGAGGTCCCCTGATTCAGCTCAGTGTTGCACTGACCCAGAAAATACCACATGTCATTTGATTCAGGCATCTGGGCTGTTCATACCATGTCGCGTGGTATGATCACCACATCATCGGAATCTCCAAACTCTCCAGTGTGACAATGACTCAAGTGGAGTCATTGTGAGAAAGGATTGTGAAAGAAGTGTAAATTGCCCTTTTCAGAAGTAATTGACTCCTGTTGGATGGTGAGATGGATCTACCTCTCAATCTACCCCGTTAACATCCTGTACGTTACTACCTACCTGCATAGTGCTTCCTCTGTAACTAACACTTTAAGGGTATTAGATCGAGTGGACGGTCAGAAACTTTATTCCTAGGGTGAAAATGACTAATTCAAAGAGACATAACTTAAGGTGTTTGGAGGGAAGTTCAGGCAGGATATCTGTGGTAAGTTTTTTACACACACAAAGGTGGGTGTGTGCAATCACCCTGCCAGGAGTGGTGGTAGAGGCAGGTAGATTAGGAGCATTTAAGAAGCTTTTCGATAGGTGCATGGATGATGGAAAGATGGAGGACCATGTAGGAGAAAAGGATTGGATTGATTTTAGAGTAGGTTAAAAGGTTGACACAAAATCATGGGCTGAATGGCCAGTATTGTGATATAATCTTCTATACTGCATCCTGTTACTGTTTTGCCTTGTATTACCTCAGTGTAATTCAATGTATTAGCAGTATGCATAACAATTTTTTTTAATGACACCTCAATACACATGACGATAATAAAATAATTTACCAATTTTGCCATCTACATCTCTGCACTCTTGCACCCCATCCCCTGTTTGTCAGTCAGGGCACTGGGTATACAAGTTGGGATGCTATATTGCAATTGTGCAAGATGTTGATGGGGTCACACCTGGGGTATTGCGTGCACTTTTGTTTACCTTGTTTTTGGAAAAATGTCACTAAGCTGGAAAGAGTGCTAAGAAGATCTATGAGAATGTTTCCAGGACTCAAGGGCCTGAGTACTGCTCCACTTAAATGTGGACATGCATTTCCTGCAGCAGTTTAGAGTGGATCCGGTCTGTTCTCCAGAGAGAGCAAATATGCCGATGCCTATCGTTGAAGTGGTCGTTCTCCAGCCTGTGCTGGCTAGGTCATAGACATTAGAGCATAGGAGACTGAGGGGTGAAGTTATAGAGGTGTATAAGGGCACAGACAGGATAAATACACTGTCTATAAAGATCAGTGAATTACAACAGTGTTGAGGTTATACAATAGAACACCAGAGCATAGTGCAGCCCCTTCAGCCCAGGGAAAGGAAATCACAAATAGAGGGTGTAGGTTTAAGGTGAGAGGGGAAAGGGTTCAAAAGGACTTGAGGGGCAACTTCCTCACACAAAGAATGGTGTCAGAGGAAGTAGTTGAGACAGGTGTAATATATTTAAGATACGTGAACAGGTACGTGAATAGGAAATATTTAGAGGGATGTAGGCCAGGCACAGGCAGATAGGATTAGTTTAGGGCACTGTGGTCGGTATGGACAAGTTGGGCTGAAGGGTCTGTGTCCGCGGTGTATCACTCTTGTGCGTGGTGGAGTGGAGATACATCTCTACCAAAGGAGGTGTAAGGTGCTGCTTCCCTTCCCTCCATTAGCCTCCAGGTCAACCTTGGGCAAGATGTAGTACCTGCTTAGCAACCCCCCACCTCCCCACCAGTCATGTGAAGCCATGGGAGCAGATGGTTATAAGAACATTTGGTGCATATCCCAAGTCCTAATTATGTGACCACTTATGCAATGCAACTTCTGAAGAGTATTGATAATGGGTGTGGTCACGCATCCTGTAAAGACACTGCCCAGAAGAAGGCAACAGCAAACTACTCCTGTATAAAACTTTGCGAAGAACAGTCATGGTTATGGAAAGACTGTGATCATATAACATGGCACACAATGATAATGAGCACTCTTGTTTTTCTAGTGTTCTGACTATTACGTAGCATCCTCCAGTGTCACGAATTCTGCTAATTTGAATCTTTACCATGGTTTCCCCTGAGTTGGTGTCTGAACTTAATCAAGTCCCATGGCATTTGAAATGCAGACAGCTGACACCTCAGTTCATCTCCCTCACCTTCTGCTTCGATGGAGCAGAATTTTCTGGCTCTGTAGAAATTTTTCAGCTTCCTGGACTTTGACTGGCTTTCCCCTCAAGCCTGCCATTCTTTTCCTACCTGTGCCTTTCGGTTCTGCGATTCAGTTTCTCAGAACTGAATATTCTCAGCTCTTTGTGAGTCAGAATTCCAAATGTTCACCGTCCTCAGAATAAGAAATTTCTCTTCAAACAGCTCACTGCTTATTGTATGATATCACACCCTGGTTCTTGACTTTGTATCACAAGGGATCCGTCCCTTAGCAAATCCCCTTCTGATCTCTCTCTCTGAATCTTGTCCTAGCATCGTCTCTGAGGTAAAGATAACCTTCATCAGGGATGAGATAAAAGCTGCACCGGTATACTGTCACAACCTGGTACACCTGTGGCCTGCTCTGATTAACTGAGAGCAATAGACTCATGAAATCACAACACTAGAACAGGCCCTTCAACCCACCTCAAATGCCCATTTACACTAATTCTACATTAATCCCATTTTATTTTCCTCACTTTCTCATTAACACCCACCTTCCCCCCCAGAATTTCCCATTCACCTCTGCATCTGATAGAGATTGTGGTTATTTGGTCATGTACATCAAAACATACAGTGAAATGTGTCGTTTGCGTCAGTCCAGCACAGTCCACAAATATCACCAGGTTTCTGGCGGCAGCATAGCAGGGCCACAATTTATTAACCCTTCCTAATCATGCATCTTTGGAATGTGCAGCAAGAACACCTGGAGGAAACCCATGTGATCACAGGGAGAAGAGACAAACTACTTACACACAGCAGTAGGAATTGAACCCTGATCATGGCGCTGTAAAGCATTATGTAGCCGCGATGGTGCCAAGTTGCCTCATGAACAAAGTCGCTAGAGAGAAGTACGAGCAGATGTGAAGCAGTCTCTCAATTTGACAAAATGAGACAGGTAGGCATTGTATTGAGACCCCTTCAGGAGGAAAAATGCCTGCTTGACCCAAAGCTACACACCATTTCATACACTAAATATTAAAGGACAATTCAGGACAATTCCATATTTACAATCACAAACAAGAAAATCTGCAGATACTGAAAATCAGAGCAACACACACACAAAATGCTGGAGGAACTCTGCAGGCCAGACAGAATCTAGGAAAACAGTACAGTTGACATTTCGGGCTGAAACCCTTCAGCAGGACTGGAGAATAAAGTTGAGGAGTAGATTTAAAAGGTGAAAGGGCAGAGAAACAAGGTGATGGGTGAAACATGGATGGGAAGAGATGAAGTAATGAGCTGGGAAGTTCATTGGTAAAAGAGAGAGAAGGCCATAGAAGAAAGAAAAAGGGGAAGGAGCACCAGACGGAGGCAATGGCCGGGCGAGGAGATAAGGTGAGAGAGGGAAAAGGGATGGGAAATAGTGAAGGGGGGGGGGCATTACTGGAAGTTTGAGTATCAATGTTCATGCCATCAGGTTGGAGGCTTACCAAATGGAATATAACGTGCTGAAGTGTTCCACCAACCTAAGTGTGGCCTCATCTCAACAGAGGAGGAGGTCATGGATGGACATATGGGAATGGGAAGTGGAATTAAAATGAGTGGCCACTGGGAGATCCTGCTTTTTCTGGCGGACGGAACATAGGTGCTTGATAAAGCGGTCTCCCAATCTACGTTGGGTCTCACTGATATACAGGAGGCCACACTGGGAGCACCAAACACAGTAAATGACACCAGCAGACTCACAGGTGAAGTGTTGCCTCACCTGGAAGGACTGTTCAGGGCCCTGAATGGTAGTGAGGGAGGAGGTGTAGCATTAATTCCAGTTGCAAGGGTAAGCGCCACGAGGGAGATCAGAGGGAAGAGGTGAATGGACAGGGGAGTCACATAGGGAGTGATCCCTGCTGAAAGCAGAAAGTGGGGAGGGAAGAGGGAAAGATGTGCTGGTGGTAGGATCCTGTTGGAGTGGGCGGAAGTTTTGGAGAATTATGTGCCGGATGTGGAGGCTGGTGGAGTGGTAGGTGAGGACAAGGGGAACCCTATCCCTGGTAGAGTGGTGGGAGGATGGGATAAGAGCAGACATGCATGAAATGGAAGAAATGCAGCTGACGGCAGCATTGATAGTGGAAGAAGGAAGCCTCTTTCTTTGAAAAAGGAAGACATCTCCTTTGTTCTAGAATGAAAAGCCTCATCCTAAGAGCAGATGCAACAGAGATGGAGGAATTAAAAGAAGGAAGTGGCATTTTAACAAGTAACAGAGTGGGACTAGGTATAGTCCAGGTATCTGTGAGAGTCCATAGATTTATAATAGACATTGGTGGATAAACTGTCTCTGGAGATAGAGACAGTAAGATCAAGAAAGGGGAGGGAGGTGTCGGAAATGGGCCAGATAAATTCGAGGGCAGGGTGAAAGTTGGAGGCAAAGTGGATAAAGCCAATGAGTTCAGGAAGCAGCGCCAATGTAGTTGTCGAAAAGTGCGGGGCAGTCACCAGAGTAGTCTTGGAATGTAGACTGTTCCACGTAGGTGACAAAAAGGCAGGCATAGCTGGGACCAGTGCAAGTGCTCATAGCTACACCTTTTGCTTGAAGGAAGTGGGAGCAGACAAAGGACAAATTATTAAGAGAGAGGACAAGTTCCACTAGATGGAGGAGAGTGGTGGTAGAGGGGAACTGGTTGGGTTTGGTGCCCAGAAAAAAAATGGAGAGCTTTGAGGTCTTCCTGGTAGGGAATGGAAGTGTATAGGGACTGGACATCCAAAATACTATTATGGGGACCAGAGAACAAAATCATTGAAAAGATCCAGAACGTGAGAAGTGTCATGATGTAGGTAGGAAGGGACTGAATTGGGGAGATATAACAGTCGAAGTATGCCGATATGAGTTCAGTGGGGCAGGAACAAGCTGAAACAATGCGTCTACCTGGACAAGCAGGTTTGTGAACAAGCTGAAACAATGCTTCCTTTGAACTATACGCAATCTTCACACCTCCCTCTTCGCCCCCACACTACCAACACCCAAATACACAGAACATTCACACCTCCCTCTTCGCACTCAAATGATACACAAATAGTTAATTTAAATCAGTATTAAAATCATTTAATCCAATTAACTGTGGTTCATGGTTCTTAGGAACCCATTGTTCAGAGCTGCATTTTAGATTCAACCCACATGTAATAATCCATCCTGAAGATCTGTAGCTGAAGTCAGTTGCTGGAGTTGTTTTTGTGAATGTGCTAACCCCAAAAAGTACTTTAACATTGCCTCATTAGGAGCATTTCATAAGGTCCAATTAACCTACCAACTTGCACATCTTTGAGGTGTGGGAGGAAACCCATGAAATCACAGGGAGTGCGTACTAACTCAACACAGACAGAGGTTAGGATTTAACCTGGGTCTGTGACACTGCGAGACAGCGGCATTGCTAGCTGCACCATTGTCCTGCCCAGGTTACCAGTTTAATGATGAACATCTGAGTTTGATGGTTATATTTTAATGACCTGATTCATTGCCCAGCATGGGAATTGGCCCAGAGTCTCACCCTAATGCTCTTAGGTGCCACACCATAATGTTCAGGAGCAGTAATCAGAATCAGGTTTATTATCACTGGCTCTTGCCCTACAACGATCAGGCTCGTGAACTGGTGTGGATAACTTCACTCACCACTATTCTAAACTGATTCCAAACCTATAGCCTCACTTTCAGGGATGGTACTGCTTATGTTCTTGTTATTATGTGTTTAAAGAAGGATGTAGGCAAACGATGGGCAACTATAGGCCAGTTAGCTTAGCATCTGTAGTCGGGGAAAATGCTTGAAACTGTCATTAAGGAAAATAGTGAAACATGTAGAAAGGAGTGGTTCCATTAGACAGACGCAGCATGGGTTCAGAAAAGGCAGGCCCTGTTTGACAAACTTACTGGAGTTCTTTGAAGACATAATGAGTGCAGTGGATAGAGGGGAACAGGTGGATGTTGTATACTTGGATTTCCAGAAGGCTTTTGATCAGGTGCTGCACAAGAGACTAATAGATAAGATATGGATGCATGGAGTCGGAGGAAGTGTATTGGCATTGATAGTGGATTGGTTAACCGATAGAAGGCAAAGAGTTGGTATAAATGGGTATTTCTCTGTGGTTTGCGGTCAGTGGTGAGTGGGGTGCCGCAGGAGTCGGTGCTGGGCCCGCAGCTGTTTACCATTTACATCGATGAGTTGGAAGAGGGGACTGAGTGTAGTGTAGCAAAATTTGCTGATGACACTAAACTGAGTGGAAAATTGTACAGAGGATGTGGAGAGTCTGCAGAGGGATATAGATAAGTTAAGTGAGTGTGCCAAGGTCTGGCAGATGGAATACAATATTGGTAAATGCGAGATCATCCACTTTGGAAGGAATAATAGAAGAGCAGATTATTATTTAAATGGTGAAAGATGGGAGCATGCTGTTGTGCAGAGGGACTTGGGAGTACTTGTTCATGAATGGCAATAAATTGGCTTGTAGGTACAACAGGTAGGCTGTTAGAACATTAAGAAGGCTAGAGGGATTGAATTCAAGAGCGGGGAGGTCATGCTGCAACTGTACAGAGTACTGGTGAAGCTGCACCTGGAGTACTGTGTGCAGTTCTGGTCTCCATACTTGAGGAAGAATATACTGGCTTTGGAGGCAATGCAGAGGAGGTTCACCAGGTTGATTCCAGGGATGAAGGGGGTTAACCTATGAGGATTGAGTCGCCTGGGACTTAATCTCTGGAATTCAGAAGAATGAGAGGGAATTTTGTAGAAACATACAGAATTTTGAAAAGGGTAGATAAGATAGAAGTAGAAAAGTTGTTTCCATTGGTAGGTAAGACTCGAACTAGGGGACATTGCCCCAAGATTTAGGGGAGAAGATTTAGGGTGGAGATGAGGAGAAACTTTTTTCCAAAGAGTGGTGAATCTGTGGAATTTTCTGCCTAGGGAAGCAGTTGAGGCTTTTTCACTAAATATACTTAAGATACAGTTAGATAGATTTAGTAGGGGAATTAAGGGATATGGGGAAAAGGCAGGTAGATGGAGCTGAGTTTACAGACAGATCAGGCGTGATCTTATTGAATGGCGGGGCAGGCTGGTTGGGCCAGATGGCATACTCCTGCTCCTATTTCTTATGTTCTTATGTTTACTTTTCTATTATTTGCATGATTTGCCAGTTTTAGGTTATCCATAGTTTTTCATAAGTTCCATTGCAGATCTTTATCGTTGTTCCTCTAACTGCCTTTTGGTGCAGTGGGTGGCACCCTTGCCATTTTTTTTTCGTTTGTTTTTTAATGAGGCTAAGTTGCTAGGTTGCTAGCTAAGATGCTCAACCCAGCACGGTTGGAGATTGTGCAAGGAGCCGGCCAAATTCGAACCTGCGACCACTGGCCTTGAAGTCTGGTGTGGGTGCCACTACCCCACTAGCTGGCAGATCACACTTCTTTATTTTCATGTAAATGTCTGCAAGAAAGTGAATCCCGAGGTAGTATATCGTGACATATACATACTTTGACAATAAATTTAGTTTGACTTTGAGACATTGACTGTTGTGATGGCACTGACAACACCTGGCACAGTACTGGCTCAGCTCAATACATCAGGGGACATCCCTAGCCAGCATTAGAATTAGCTACACAAGGCACTGCCTTCTGAAATCAAATGTCTATCATCAAAGAAGTCCACCATCGTGCCATGCCATCTTCTCACAGATAGGAGATATAAAAACCTGAAGTCCCACACCACCAGATTCAAGAACAGTTTTATAAGACTCTGAGGGACACAGTAGACAGCCAGTTTCTTTTCCTGGGGTTGAAACGTCTAATACTGGAGGGCATTCATTTAAAGTAAGAAGGGGATAAGTACATGGAGATGTGTAGGCAAGCTTTTAACACACAGTGGATGCCTGCAGTGTGCTGCCAGGAGTGGTAGTGAAGGCAAGTACTTTAGAGGCATTTAAGGGACTTTTAGATGGGAACATGGATATACAAAGAGTGGAGGCATATGGACATTGTGTAGGCAGAAGGTTTAGTTAGGTGTTTAATTACTAATTTAATTTGTTTGCCACAACATTATAGGCTGGAAAGCGGTACAGTATTATTTATTTATTTAGAGATACAGTACAGAATAGGCTGTTTGAGCCATGATGCCCAGCAAACCCTGACAACCCAGGTTAACCCGAACCCATTCATGAGACAATTAGCCTACCCGGTACATCTTTAGACTGTGTGAAGGAACCGGAGCTCCGAAAGAAACCCATGTGATCACGGGGAGAATCTACAAACTCCTTACGGAGGATACTAGGAACTTCAATGCCCTGAGCTGGAACAGCATGGCTTTCGGCTTTGGCTGGTGGGACCAGGTTGTGGTAGATCTACGGAGCCTGACCACTTCAGTCTGCCTGCGATTCCAATCGGGTACAGCTCTAGGCTGACTGGCCAGTACAATGCAGAGGAAGCACAGGACCTTGATTCCAGTACACGACATGGAGTTATTCCAGTGATCCATAGCCAGCTTATCACTAACCCCCCCCACCCCAAGCTGCTAAAAACAAAGAAGGCAAAGCAATGCCTAACTGCATGTGCCATTCTAGTATGCCTCAAGTTCAGTGGCGTGGTGCCAACATTGAATTAAATTAGTGACTGTACTTCAGAAAGCACTTAAGTGGATGAAGTCACATTTTCTTTTTCAAGCATATACATTACTCATAAAAATGTGTACAAGAAATATAATTTGTCCATGTTTTCCTTGCCATTCAATTCAATGCATTCTCTTACAATACATCTGAGCCACTCCTGTTTCATACCCAAACAATGCATCAATGCCACAGGACCCAACCTCTCACTGTCCAGCAGCAGCAGGACCCTCATCTGTGGTCCTACCCCACAAAGCCTCAGCTGCGCTGAGCGTTAGTGCATCCCTCAATATTGCTACACCTCATGTTCCATCTGGGTTAGCCTCCGTCCTGATTTCTCTAATTTTTGGTAATTTCTCCCCATTGTCACTGTCTCTTCTCTATCTTCCCATTTCCCATCCTGGTTCTCCTGTTGCCCCTTCTGAACGGCTCATCCTTCTTCCTGTTCTCCCAAGGTCCCTTCTCTCTCTGATCACATTCCTTCTGCAGCCTTTTGCCTCTTTTCCAGATATCACTTCACAGCTTTGCACTTCATCTCCCCCTCCACTCCCCCACAAAGCTACCTTTCTCCTCACCTGTTCTCACCGTACTCCTTCCCCTCTCCCCATCTTCTTACTCCGGCTTCTTTTGCCTTACCTTCCAGTCCCGTTGAAGGGTCTTGGGCTGAAATGTCACTTGTTTATTCATCTGCAAAGATGCTGCCTGACCTGCTGAGTTCCTCCAGCATTTTGTGTGTGGTGCTCTGGAAGTTGCCAGTCAGCAGCATTGCCTTATGGACATATCTCATTAGATTAGAGAGCTAGCATGGTTTGATCTGACCAAAGTGTGTCTGTGATTGGCTTTGTGATTGGCATCCCATTTGCAGGATGTTCCTTCAGAGTCCTACCCTAGGCGGGCAGCTTTGGGTATGGGGTTCATCAAGGACACAATTTTAAGCAAAAATCTATTTAATCAGGAGCTTCACATGAGCAGTTTTAAAACGGGTATTACCTGTTTGTATTGCTTGATAAACGTTGTAATTTTGTTATTCAATTTCTGGGAACCCCTTAAAAACCCAAGACACCAAGGGGAACTCGAGCTAAGTGATGCGACAAAGGTATGCTGGCTGGGAAAGGGGAGCAAAGCCAAGGTTGTGATGATTGGATAATTAAAAGCTGCATCTAAAAACTTGCCGATTATGTGGATATGGGCACGAAGAGGAGGGGAGTGGGGATAAAAGGTACAAAGAAGGTATACAGGGTCAGAGGGTGCATCCCCAAACAGGAGCAGCAGGTGGAGAGAGGGCACAGATAGGACGGGCAAGGGAAGAGAGGGTGGAGGGAAGAGGGACACGATGGAGAGAGGGGAGAGTGCAAATAGGGCACGAAAAGAGGTAGGACGTAGGCAAGTGGGGCATCGGGAGAGAGGGCACAGATTGGAGGTGCACAATGGCGAGGGAGGGTGCAGGGAGGGGGAATAGGGAGGATGGACAGGGAGGGATGAGTGGAGCGAGGAGGGAGGGTGCAGAGAGGAGGGGGGTAGGTGAGGGTGCAGGCAGGAATGGAACGTGTGAGGGTGCAGTGAGGAGTGGGACGGGGAGGGAAGGCAGGGGAGGAGGGGGACCAGGACGGAGTATTTGGGATGAGGGGGATGGGGAGGAAGGGTGCAGGGAGAGAGGTTGCAGGGAGGAGGGCAGTGGGCAGAAGGTGTAAGGAGGAGCTGGTCGGGGCGGGAGGATGTAGGATAAGTGAAACATGGCAGGAGGTTGGAGAAAGGAGGGGGGACAGGGAAGTGGGGTGTAAGAGGTGAGGGACAGTGAGGCAGAGTGGGGGAAGGGGAGGGAGGGTGCAGGGAAGGGGATAGAGAGAAGGGGGACAGGGAGGGAGAGTAGAGAGGAAGGAGATTGCTAGGATGTACAAAAAAGTATTAAGGAAGAGAGGGTGTAAGAGGGCGGGGAGGGAGGATGCAGATAGGAGTGCCTTGGGGAGTGTGTGTGGAGAGGGGCTGGCGGGAAGTGAAGGTTGGATTTATGTTGTAATTAAAATCTTACCCCAGGGCATAGACATGTAAAATTATCAGCAAATCATTGGTGTGGACTTCAGGGATGTAACTGATAGCTAAAGTCTCAATTCTCTCTTCCTCCCGTTCTTCCCTTTAAAATTTACTTTTCAAAGGTGGCTGGGATGTTGACATTTCAGAGATTCAGTGCTTTCTTCCCCTTTCCAGAAACATCGAATACTATGCAGGCTCCACTGTCCCTCCCTTGGGGACCAGGGGATGTGTGTGGATCTTGCAACACTGAGAGAGAGGTGCCTCAATGGAGTTTAAGGTGAATGCACAAACAATAGGCCGGTTTAAAGACCCATTTATAGAACCTGGAGCATTTCCACTGTTCTCTCTCAGTGGGCACCACACAGCTCCTTAGTGACTTTGGACACGGTCACTGAATACTAACAAGAAAGATTAAAATTAATTTTATTTGTCACATGTACATAGGAATGTACTGTGAAAGGCATTGCTGGCATCGGACTTGCGCTGGGGGCAGCCCCAGGTGTCGCAATGCTTCCGGCACCGTGTTATTAACCCTAACCGTTTGTCTTTGGAATGTGGTAGGAAAGCACTAGACTCAGAGGAAACCATGTAGTCATGGACAGACAGCAGTGAGAATTGAACCTCAGCCTTACAGCTGGTACGCTGAATAGTGTGCTAACCACAGCGTTACCATGCAGAAATGTGCAGCAAGCATCTAGGATGGTAAGAGATACATAATGATTTGTTTTATAACAAAAAAATCTTACTGCAATTATATGGGGACAATACCTGGTGTGTCTGGTACAGATTTAGTTTCCTTGCACTTGTCAACAGAGAGTGCAGTCCAAATTCTTCAGTCTGACTCCTATGTGGCGGGTGTGCTACATGAGGGGAAGTTGAATGGACTAGGTTTGTACTCTCTGTTTAGTGGAATAAGAGAAGATCTTATTGAAACATAGATGCAGGGAGGGTGTTTCACTGTTGAAGAAATCCAGAGGTAGGAATCACAGTCTTGGAATAAGTCTGTTGAGGACTAAGATGAGAAGACAGTTTCTTACTGAGGGTGGTGAGTTTTTCTAGTTAACGATAGATAGTATGGGAAAATTACACTCGGGCTGCAGGGGGTGGATTTGGTGGAAGGGCAAGTAAACAGAGAGCCTGGATTGACGGCCACAGACCAACAGCTCCACGGGAACAGTGTTAAACACCACTCTTATTTCTCAAAGGAACGAGGGAAAGGGAAAGGGCAATTTAAGATTGCTGTCAAACAGCTTTCGCTGGCTGGTGGAGGCAACACTGGGTGGGTAGGATCACAGCATGAGGCCAATTGGCCTTTCAAGCCCATGCAGGCTTATGGAGCAACTTTTGCCCCACCCCTGAAAGCCCAGTTACCTTTAATTAGGACCTACAGTACTGACTAGCAGGCGTACAGTGCTGCAGGAATTAAGTGCTGCTGTGAAGCAGAACTGGCGCCAGTCCTAGATTCAGTTCCTTGTTTCTCTGATTGAGTTGTATTGTGATGTGATTAAAGTGGTCAATTTTTAAATTGGATTTTTGTGAAGTAAGGGTTTCTAAGTGGCATATAGCAGAGGCAAGTCAGAAATCCAATCTGTTCTTATCGAATGGTGACATAGACTGTATCATCTCCCTGGTTTCTGCCATTAACTGTGTCTAGTAGAGCTGCCCCCTCATAGCTCCAGCGATCTAGGTCCAATTCTGACCTCTACTGCCCACACCAGAGGAGAGGAGTCTGCATCCTTTCCCTGTGAACATTTGGATTTTCCAACCACCTTCCAAAGAAGTATAGGTTGGCAGGTTAATGGGCTTCTGTCAGTAGCCCCCAGCATGGTGGCGAGTGGTAGAATATGGGGTGGGGGTGGTGGAATTGATGGGAATTTAGGGAAAATCAAATTGGATAGAGCAGGAATCAGTTTGAACTGGGTAGCTAGTGTTTGGTACAGACTTGGTGGGCTGAAGGGCCTCTTTCCCAGTGTATCTCTCTCTGACTCTAAGAGTTCAATGATTTCTCCTTCTCCGATTCTAATACCATTTGGGTGAGACCCTCCATCCTTTCCTGTCTCCCTTCTTGCCCATTGTACGATCCATCCACACAACATATGTCATGCACAGCATAAAACAAAATATACTATAAATAAGTTAATAAAATATATTTCAAATGTATGCAGTAAAGCACAGCACTGGTAAACCGCACAGTAAACAGCTCGCTGTCCTAGTGATGAGATCTCAGTGATGGCAGGGTATTCAGTAGTCTTACAGCCTGAGGGAAGAAGCTGTTACCCAGTCTGGTAGTCCTAGTCCTGATGCTTCTGTACTTCGTTACTGATGGTCATGGGCCAGAGATTGTAGGGTGGGTGGTAGGGATCCTCAGCAATGCTTTGGGTCCTTCATCTTCAACACTGCTGGTATATGTCATACATAGAGGAGAGGGAAACTCTTGGCAGTTTTTACTGTCCTCTGTAGGGTTTTGCAGTCTGATCGCTTGTTGCTTCCATACCACACAATGATGCAGCCAGACTTGACACTCAATGGTTCTCCTGCAGGATGTTCTTAGAATGGGGGCAGGAAGCCTTGCATGCCTCAGTCTCCTCAGAAAATGTAGATGCTCCTGGGCCTTCTTGATTAGTGAGGAGGTGTTGGTCCAGGTTAGATCATCCGTATGTGTATACCACAGAGCTTTATGTTCCTCACTCTCTCCTCGGCAGTCATTGATGTACAATAGAGAGGGGTCTACCTGTGTCTTCCTGAAGTCCGCAGTCATCTCTTTTGTCATGTCCGCGTTGAGACTCAGGTTGTTATTCTCGCACCATTTGATAAACCTCTCTACCTCCTCTCTATGTGCCACCTCATTGTTTTATGTGATCTGTTACCAGCCACTCAAAGGATTTCATGATTGTTGAAGTCAGTGTCACTGGGCCGGTAATCATTTTGGGCCAGTTATCATTTGTCTCTTTGGCACCGAATAATGGTGCCTGCAGGGACAGTGGACTGTTTCAGAGAGATATTAAAGATGTCCATTATGACCTGTTAGCTGGGCCACACTGTCCCTCAGCACCTGCTCAGGTATGTGGTCCGGTCTTCCAGCTTTGCATGGGTTTACCCTGGCTGGGGTCCTCCCCACCTTGGCTGTGGCCAGAGGTGGTGCCTGTTCCTCAGGAAGAGAGTGGGCTTTCCTCAATGTCACATCACACTAATCCCCTCCTACCCTTCAGCCCAAAGTCCAAAGAGAATTTATCAAAGTCACAGAATACTACTCTGAGATACGTTTTCTTGTGGGCATTCACAGTAAATACAAAGAAACAGAATCGAATCAATGAGGAACTACACACAAGCAATGATGGACAAACAACTAATATGCAAGGCATCAAGTTGTACAAATGAAACACAAAATGATAATAGATAAATAAGTAATAAATAATGTGAGTTGTAGAGTCGTTGAAAGCAAATTTATAGGTTGTGGAATCAGTTCAGTGTTGGGGTGAGTGAAGTTACCCTTCAGTTTCTGTCTGTTCCCTCTGAGCTTACTTGTGCCGTGAACCTACTCACTATTCCACTCAACATACCCTCCTTTGCAAAGGTAGAACTTCTGAGGTTCTGTTTCATCAGAAGTGGAACATCTAACACTGTACAGCTCGAGCTATCCAGGTTCAATTTCCACCTTTGACTGTAAGGAGATTGTACTTTCTCCCTGTGACACCACGGATTTTCTCCGGCTGCTGTAATTTTCTCCTACATTCCAAAGGCATATAGGTTAGCAAGTTATTTGGTTATGTGGGTAAATAGGGTGGCATGTGCTCGTTGGGCCTAAAGGGCTTGTTGCTGTGTAGTTTCTCTAAATAATTGAATACATCTTTCTCCATTCCCCATTCTGCCTTCTCTCTACCCCTTATCTTCTCCTTACCTCCCCTGATGCTTCTTTTCCTTCCCTTTCTTTAATGGTCCACTGGCCTGTCCTAGCAGATTCCTTCTTCTTCAGCTCATTGCCTTTCCTGCCTGTCACCTCCCAGCTTCTTACTTCAACCCTCTTCTTCCACCCACCCATCTTTCTCCTTAGCTGGTCTCATCTGTGACCTGCTAGCTTCCCTTCCCTCACCCCCCACCCCCACAACAACCCCCTTCCTTTCCAGCCCTGGTGAAGGGTCTCCACCTAAAATGTCAACTCTGCTTAGAAGCTGCCTGACCTGCTGAATTGCTCCAGCATTCTAGCAATTCGAGCAATCTATGTGTGTTACTCTGGATTTCCAGCAAGCATCTGCAAAATCTCTCTTATTATTAATATGAAATTATTCTTGTTTTCAGATCCTTTCATGATATTTCTTTCTTCTTGTCTCTGTTTACTGCTTTTCATTAGCTGTGCTTCTCTCATTGTGGCCTCTAGCACATTCCCATATTCCATTGCTGCACCATTGCAAGCTGTACCCTCAGCTGTAGAGAGCTTAACAGATTGCATTTGCATTCCCCTGCCACCAATACCCTATAGCTCTCTCAGACGCTTCTGATAAACTTCCTCTGCAATGCTGTTTTTTTCCTGTCTTGCTGTGACTATACTGTAATTTTAAGATGTTCCTGTTAAAGTGCCATGGGACATTTTGCAGCACGGGTGGTGCTATATAAATGTAGGTTGTTGTTATTCAACTGTAGCTCTAACTTGTGTGTTTCCTCTTTTTCTTCAGGATTTCTTCCCTGACAGTTTGCCATGTCATTCCATACATGTGGTCCCAACGAGGCCATGGTGGTCTCAGGTATGATATTTTTACTTCTTTTCCCTGTATTTGCTTGAACTGTTTGAACATATAGGGCATCACAAATGAGCATAGTCTATTTGTCAAATCACAAACAACAGAAAATCTGCAGGTGCTGTAAATCCAAGCAACAGGACCGGAAAGGGCTCGGCCTGAAACATCAGCTCTACTTTTTTCCATAGATGCTGCCTGGCCTACTGAGTTCTTCCAGCATTTTGTGTGTGTTGCTAGTCTATTTGTGCCCAGCTAGTCTATTTGTGCCCAAGAAAGATGCCATTACACTGGAGAAAATGCAGAAAAGGTGTTGCCTGGACTCATTAATGTAATGAAGCAAGTTTGAGCAGCCTGGGATTTTCTTCATCGGCTGAAACAATAGAAAAGTTTTGTTTAAGTCCTTGCATCAGAGGCAGGAGAAGGGAAAATGGGTGTTGGTGAGGATAGGGACATTTGGAACAGTCAGTCTGGCTAGAGTCACTAACTGCAGTGCTTTTTTCCTCAATGAGGGCCTTGAGGCCAACCAGATCAGAGCGGTTGATCGTATAAATGAATAATGAGGGTTGATCTTATAGAAGCATATAAAATCATAATGGGCATAGTTATGGTGAATGACTGCAATGTCTCAGGGTTGGGGACTCAAGAACTAGAGGGCATAGGCTTAAGGTGAGAGTGGGAAGATGTAATAAGAGCCTCTAGGGCAAGTCTTTTACCCAGAGAATAGCCACTATGTAGAATGAGATGTCAGAGGAAGTGGTTGAGACAGGTACAATAACCGTATTTTAAAGGCACTTGGACAGGTGCATGGATAGGAAAGGTTTAGAGGGATATGGACCAAATGAGGACAAATAGGGCTTAGATGGATCAGGCAGGCTGTTCCGATGCTGAATGACTCTATGACAAGTACAGCTCTCACTAGTCAGTGTTCACAAACACTTGCTCTCTTTATTTATCCCCTGTCTGCTCCCTGCCTCTTATCCTGGTTCAGAATCGAGTCTTTCATCACTAATATGTGTCTTGGAATTTATTGCTTCACAGCAGCAACACATACAAAAACTAAGTTACAATAATAAATATAAGAAATATGATTAAGTAGTGCAGGATAGTGATGTTTCCATGGATCATTCAGAAATCTGATGGTGGAGGGGTAAAACCTGTTCCTAAAACATTAAGTATGTGCCTTCAGGCTCCTGTACCTCCTCCCAGATGGTAGCAATGAAAAGTGTGTATGCCCTAGATGGTGATGAATGCTACCTTCTTGAGGCATTACATATTGAGGGTATCCTCAGTGGTGGGAGGCTAGTACATATGATGGGGCTAGCTGAGGTTACAACCCTCTGCAGCTTTTACTAATCCCATGCATTGGATCTGCCATACCTGGCGGAGCTACAACCAGTCAGCATGCTCTCCATGGTACATTTGTAGAAATTTATTAGATTTTGGAATCTCTAGTGATAGAGCTGGGGAATGTGAACGCTGGATTTTAGAGTCTGAAGCACCTTCCAGCTGGTGAAGAAATCTTTAAAACGTAGTCATTGTAAAGTCCCACAGAAAGTGTCAGATGTGAGCAGGAGAACCTTGTAGTGAATTTGATGATGGATCAATATTGACCAAGGCACCACTTGACCACCTGCTCATCTGCAAAAATAGTGCCATGAAATTGTTTACGTCCCCTTGAGGGAACAGCCGGGCAGTGCCTGTAACAGTGCAGCTCTTCCTCAGAGCTCTGTGTGGAGTTTATGCTGAAGGCTCTGGTGTGGGACTGGAACCCTTCAGGATTCCTGTTAAGGGAGCTGGTGCAGAGGCAGACCAGACAGATTGAGGGAGCAGGCATTCTGATTGATTTATGAAAGGAAAGTTCCTTAAATTATCGCAGGTTTGAGAAACAATGGAACGTGGCACACAGACGTATACACAGGCGATTTTGCAGATGTTGGAAATATGGAATAACATGCAAAATGGTGGAGGAACTCAGCAAGTCAGGTAGCATCCATGGAAATGAATGACCAGTCAATGTTTCAAGCTGAACTGGGTCTGATGAAGGGTGTCAGCCTGAAACATTGACTGTTTATTCCTCTCCAAAGATGCTGCCTGACCTGTTGAGTTCCTCCATCATTTCATGTATATCTTACATAGGACATACAACACAGTACAAGCTTTTCGGCATACAATGTTGAGCTGATCTTTTACCTACTCCAAGATCAGTCTAGCCCTTCCCTCCTATATAGCCCTCCATTTCTATTTCATCTATGTGCCTACTTAAGAATCTCTTAATGTTCTCCATGCATCCACTCCTGACAGAGCTTTCCACGCACCCGCCACTCTCTGTGTGAAAGCTTACCTTTGACATCCCCCCCATAATTTCCTCCAATCACTCCAAAGTTAATAGCAGACTCAGTTGTGTTACGACTCTCCTGCATTTCAACCAACAAACAAGCTGCGTCCTGATACACCACCAATTCCATTCCCACCCCACGCAGGTTCAAGGTTCAAGATGTTTATTGTCATTCTTCAGTATAAGTGTCAAGGAGAACAAAATGATGGTTACCTCACATCCGATGCAGCATAAAATAAAATACAATAAGCATAAAGCACAATAAATATAAAGTTAAAAGCAATCCTATAAAACATAACCTACAAGTAACTGTTTGAATGTGACCATTTATACATATGATCGACTTAATTACATAGACTGACTATGTCCATAAAGTGACACTAGGTGTAGGGGTATCTGTATGTTAGGTGACTCTGATAAGAAATGATGAATTGATTAAGTGACTCGTGGGAACTCTTCTAGATGCTGCTCGAGTTCCTCCAGCAGATTGTTTGTTGCTCCAGATCTGCAGTCACTGCACATCATTGAAAGGGAAGAGATTACTGCATGAGCAACTGCCCTGCTTTTCTTCTACCAGAATTGTGGTGGCATTGTTCTTCTGTGCACCCAAGTTTCCTGCCCACTCTCCCCTCCTCTCCGTGCTCTAATTCTCGTCAAGCATTACCCATTACTTCCATGCCTGCTGAATCTCCTTGGCTCTTAGTGCAGATAGTGAAATGATTTCTTAATTCTCGTTCTGGTTCCCATGGGTGCCCTGTAAAGTACTCAGATTCAGATTTATTTATCACATATACATCAAAACATACAGGGAAATGTGTCATTTGCATTATCGGCCAGCGCAGTCTGAGTATGTGCTGGTGGCAGGCCACAAGTGTTGCAGTGCATTCTGGCACTAACACAATATGCCCACAACACAAAAGAGAAACAATACAACAACAGCAAAGTAAACCTCTTTCCACTCACTCTCACAGACAGGCCTCCATCCCCAGGACAAGCCAACTCTTGGTTCTGATGTCCAGTCCGTGGTCCGAGACTCTCAGACTCGTAGACACTGGCCCCCGACCTCCAGTTCCAGGCCCAGTCTCGTAGACCTCTGACCTCCAGACACACCAACCGAGGGGCTTTGACCTTCAGGCCTCGACCTCTGGACTTCCCAAACCCTAGTCTTCAACCTTCTGATTTCACTGACCTTAAGTGTCAACCCAGGACTAGCCTATCTCAGAATTTTGATTTCTGGGCTTTGACCTCCCTACTCATGTAGTTTTCCATCCGCAGGGCTTGCTGACCTGATGAGTCACCTGCCCTCGTCCTCAGGGCCCGGAAGACATCAGTCATTGATCACAGGCATTGCTGGTATTCATTCTCAACACTTTCTGACCAACTTCCGTCCCTGGCCTTCAACTGCAGAGCACTCTGATCTGGACTCCAACCAATGCCTCCTGCCCCAACACTTCATTGTCTGCCTCTGGCATCTAACTCCCCCTCATCCCTGTCCCTAAGTACGTGCCTGACTTGTAACCCCATGCTCTGTTCCCAAACGATCCCTGCGTGTCTTAAAATAAAACTATGTCTGAGCCATGACATTAATGGGCATTGCAGTTTGGTGCCGTCTTGACCGGAGTCATCCCTTTGTTTTAAACTCCCATGGGATGCTTGCGTGGTTGGCAAGCACGGCATTACACCCAGTGGCCACTTTATTAGGTATACCTGTACACCTGCTTGTTAATGCAGTATATTTGCAAAATTCCCCATGTTCCCTGGCAGGATAAGCAATCCAGCAATCCTTGTGTAGAGTCAAAGTCAAGTTTATCATCATATATACATATATATGTATGAACAGGTGCATTGAAAAACTTACAGCAGCATCATTGAAATGTTCCCACAACCTATGAACTCACTTTCAAGAGCTCTTCATCTCATGTTCTCATGTTATTATTTCCTCCTTTTTGTATTTGCACTGTTTGGTCTTTTGCACACTGTTTGAACACCTAGATTAGCGCAGTCTTTCATTGGTTCTATTATGGTTATTATTCTATTTTATGTTTATTGTGTATGCCCACAAGAAAATGATCTGGTGACTTTGATAATAACTTTACTTTGAACTTTGATCAAATAAGCATCATTCTCAGGAAAAATTTAAGCATGAATTGTATGCAGTTTTTTTTACAAGAAAACAATTAGAACCAGAAAAGCCAGTTTCAGTGCAAAGTGGTCATAGTGCTGCTGTACTGAGGTAGTGATTAGGGTTGTGCTGATTAGATAAAGAACCAGTTAAAGAGAAGTAGCTACTCTAGAACCTGGTGGTGTGGTATCTGTGAGATGATGGCTTGGCTCAGATGGTGGGATCTTTGATGTTAGATGCTGCCATCTTGAGGCATCTCTTTCTGTAGAGACTATCACTGATGGGAGGGGTTTGGGCAAAGAGCCCATGATATATTAAGCAGTCTCTACTACTCTCTGCAGCGTCTTATGACCCTCCGCAATTGAATTGTGATGCAACTGGTCAGGATACTTTCAGCAGTACATTAGTAGCATTCAGTGAAAAGGTGAACTGCCTTACCTTACTGGGATCATAATTAATCCTTATCATTGAGTCTCTGTTGTGGACCCAGGGCAGGTCATGCAGCAGTACGTTAATACCCATTTATACCGTGTTAGTACCATTTGGGTAGAAACTGCAGGTTGGAGACAAACCGTAAGACATAGGAGCAGAGTTAGGCCATTCAGCGAATTGAGCCTGCTCCACCATTCCATCATGGCTGATCCCGGATCCCACTCAACCCCATACACATGTCTTCTCGCCATATCCTTTGATGCCCTGACCGTTCAGTAAATAATCAGTTTCTGCCTTCAGTATACCCAGGGACTTAACTCCACCACAGTTTGTGGCAGAGCATTCCACCGATTCACTGCTCTCTGGCTTAAAAAAAATTCCTCCTTACTCTGTTCTAAAAGGTCGTCCCTCAATTCTGGATAGTCTAAACATAGGAGACATCCTCTCCACATCCACCCTATCTAGTCCTTTCAATATTCGGTAGGTTTCAATGAGATTCCCCCCTGTATTCTTCTAAATTCCAGTGAGTGTAGGCCCAAAGCTACCAAACGCTCGTCATATGTTAACTCCGTCAGTTATGAACCATCTTCATGAACCTCCTCTGGACTCAATACATCCTTTCTGAGATATGGGGTCCAAAATTTGACAATATTACAAGTTCAGCCTGACTAGCTTCTTATAAAGTCTCAGCATTATTTCCTTGTTTTTATGATTTATTTCTCTTGAAATAAATGGGAACATTGCATTTGCCTTCTTTACCACAACTCAACTTGTAAATTAACCTTCTGGGAGTCTTGCACGATGGCTCCTAAGTCCCTCTGCACCTCTGATGTTTGAACCTTCTCCCTATTTACATAATAGACTGCACTATTGTTCCTTTTACCAAAATGCATTATTGTACATTTCCCAACATTGTATTCCATCTGCCACTTTTTGCCCATTCGTCCAATTTGTCTCTAAGTCCTGCTGCAATTGTGTTGCTTCCTCGGCACTACCCATCCCTCCAACTATTTTCATATCATCCACAAACCTTGTCACAAAGCCATCAATTCCATTATCTAAATAATGGGAGTGTCTAAGGGATGTATTTTTGGAACAGCTTGTGCTTGAGCCAACCAGGAATGAGGCTATTTTGGACTTGGTGATGTGTAATGGACAGGAATTGATAAGTGATCTTGAAGTAAAGGAGCCATTAGGAAGTAGTGATCATAACATGATAAGTTTTTATCTACAATTTGAGAGGGATAAGGGCAGATCAGAGGTGTCAGTGTTGCAATTAAATAAAGGAGACTACAGAGCCATGAGGGAAGAGCTGGCCAAAATTAAATGGGCGGATGCCCTGGCAGGAAAGACAGTGGATCAGCAGTGGCAGATATTCTTGGGCATAATACAAAAGATGCAAAAGCAGTTCATTCCAATGAGAAGGAAGGATTCAAAGAGGGGGATGGGGCCACAGTGGTTGACAAAGGAAGTCAGTGATTGTATAGCATTAAAGAAAAAGAAGTATGACAGGGCTAAGATGAGTGGGAATACAGATGATTGGGAAAGTTTTAAGGAGCAGCAGATCTTAACTAAAAAAGCAATACGGAGAGAAAAAAAATCAGGTATGAGCTCAGTCTAGCCAGGAATATAAAAGGGGATAGCAAAAGCTTTTTTAGATATGTGAAGAGAAAGAAGATAGTTAAGAACAATGTTGGCCCCTTGAAGAATGAATTGGGAGAAATTGTTATGGGAAACAGGGAAATGGCAACAGAATTTAATGCGTACTTTAGATCTGTCTTCACCAGGGAGGACACAAGCAATCTCCCAGATGTATGGATGGGCCAGGGTCATAAGATATCAGAGGAATTGAAACAGATTGACATTAGGAAAGAAACTGTGATGAGTAGACTGGTAGGACTGAAGGCTAATAAATCCCCGGGTCCAGATGGTCTGCATCCGAGGGTTCTAAAAGAGGTGGCTCAGGAAATTACGGATGCATTGGTAATCATTTTCCAATGTTCCTTAGATTCAAGATCAGTTCCTGAAGGTTGGAGAGTGGCTAATGTTATCCCACTTTTCAAGAAGGGAGGGAAGGAGAAAACAGAGAACTATCGCCCTGTTAGCCTAACGTCAGTCATGGGGAAGATGCTTGAGTCCATTATTAAGGACGAAATAGTGGCATATCTTGATGGCAGTAATAGGATTAGGCCGAGCCAGCATGGATTTACCAAGGGCAAATCATGCTTGTCTAATCTGTTGGAGTTTTTTGAGGGTGTAACAAGGATGTTAGACGAGGGTAAGCCAGTGGATGTTGTGTACCTAGATTTTCAGAAGGCATTCGATAAGGTGCCACATAGGAGATTGGTGAGTAAAATCAGAGCTCATGGCATTGGGGGCAGGGTTTCAACATGGATAGAAAACTGGTTGGCAGATAGAAAGCAAAGGGTAGCAGTGAATGGGTGTTTCTCTCGGACTGGCTGGAGGTGACTAGTGGGGTACCACAGGGCTCTGTATTGGGACCACAGCTCTTTACGATTTATGTCAATGATTTAGATGAGGGCATTGAAAACTATATCAGCAAGTTTGCTGACGATACTAAACTGGGTGGCAGTGTGACATGCGAAGAGGACGTTAGGAGAATACAGGGAGACTTGGATAGGCTGGGTGTGTGGGCAGATACTTGGCAGATGTCATTCAATGTGAATAAATGTGAAGTTATCCACTTTGGAAGCAGGAACAAGAGGGCAGTATTGTCTGAACGGTGTAGAGTAAGGTAAGGGAGAAATGCAAAGAGTCCTAGTTCACCAGTCTATGAAGGTGAATGAGCAAGTGCAACAGGCAGTGAAGAGGGCAAATGGAATGTTGGCCTTTGTTACAAGGGGAATTGAATACAAGAGCAAGGATGTCCTTTTGCATTTGTACAGGGCCCTGGTGAGACCACACCTGGAATATTGTGTACAGTTTTGGTCTCCGGGTTTAAGGAAGGACATTCTGGCAATTGAGGAAGTGCAGCGTAGATTCACTAGGTTGATTCCTGGGATGGCAGGGCTGTCTTACGCAGAGAGATTGGAGAGATTGGGCTTGTACACGCTGGAATTGAGGAGATTGAGAGGGGATCTGATTGAAACGTTTAAGATAATTAAAGGATTTGATAGGATTGAGGCAGGAAATATGTTCCAGATGTTGGGAGAGTCCAGTACCAGAGGGCATGGATTGAGAATAAGAGGTCAGTTATTTAAAACAGAGTTGAGGAAGAGCTTCTTCTCCCAGAGAGTTGTGCAGGTGTGGAATGTACTACCTCGGAAGACGGCGGAGGCCAATTCTCTGGATGCTTTCAAGAAGGAGCTAGATAGATATCTGATGGATCGGGGAATCAAGGGATATGGGGACAAGGCAGGGACTGGGTATTGATAGTGAATGATCAGCCATGATCTCAGAATGGCGGTGCAGAGTCGAGGGGCCGAATGGTCTACTTCTGCACCTATTGTCTATTGTGTATTGTCTAAATCATTGACAAACAATGTGACAATTAGTAGTCCCAATACTGACCTCTGAGGAACACCACCGGTCACTGGCAGCCAATCAGAAATGGCCGCTTTTATTTCTACTCGCTGCTTCCTGCCTGTCAGTCATTCCACTATCTATGCCAGTATCTTTCCTGTAACACATTAGGATTTTATTTCGTTAAGCAGCCTCACATGTAGCACCTTCTGAAAATCAAAGTAAATGTCATCCACTGCCTCTCCTTTGTCCATTCTGCTTATTACTTCCTTGAAGAACTCGTAACAGATTTATGATTAACTTGTAATGATAGTGGAGATTATCGTTAGTCTCCAAGTACCCCAAAACCACATCCTTAATAATAGACTCCAACACTTGCTCAACCACTGAGGTTAGGCTAACTACCTATTATTTCCTTTCTTTTGCCTTCTGCCCTTTTTAAAGTGTGGGGTAACATTTGCAGTCTTCCAGTCCTCTGGGACAATGCAAGAATCAAGTGATTCTTGAAAGATAATGACCAATGCATTCATTATCTCTTTGGCAACTACTCTCAGGACTCTGGGATGTAGTCCATCTGATACAGATGACTTATCCATCTTAAGACCTTTGAGTTTCCCTGGGACGATTTCCTTTGTAATAGCAATGGCACTCACTCCTGCTCCCTGACACTCATGGACCTCTGGCACACTGCTAGTGTCTTCCACAGTGAAGACAGTTGCAAAGTACTCATAAAGTCCATCTGCCATTTCTTTGTCCCTCCCATTACTACCTCACCAGCATTCCATGTCAACCCTCACCTCCCTTTTACTTTTTATATAACTGAAAAAAGTACTTTTGGTATCCCACTTTTATATTATTGGCTAGTCTGCCCTCGTATTCCATCTTTTTTTAGTTGCCTTTTGCTAAATTTTAAAAAAGCTTCCCACTCACTTTTGCTTCCTTATATGCCCTTCCCTTGGCTTTAATGCAGTCTTTAACTTCCCTTGTCATCTGTGGTTGCCTACCCCTTCCATCTGAGAGCTTCTTCCTGTATGGGACACACCTATTGTGAGCCTTGTGAACTATTACCAGAAACTTTAGCCATCTCTGCTCTGCCCCGCCAGTATCCTTCTCCAATCCACTTGGGCAAGCTCCTCTCTCATACATCTGTAATTCCCTTTATTCCATTGTGATACTGATACATGTGAGTTTTGCTTCTCCCTCTCAAGTTGCAGAATTAATTCAGTCATATTAAGATCACAGTCTCCTAAGGTTTCCTTTATATTAAGCTCCTTAATAAGATCTGGGTTAATACACAGCACTGAATCTAAGATGGCCTTTTCCCGAGTAGGGTCAAGTACAAGCTGCTCTAAAAAGCCATCTTGAAGGCGTTCAACAAATTCCGTCTCTTGTGATCCGACACCAATCCTGATTTTCCCAATCACTTTGCATATTGAAGTCACCCATTACAATTGTGATATTATCCTTTTTACATCTGATTTCAGCTCCCTTTACAATCTTAATCCCACATCTTAACTATTATTTGGAGGCCACATATGATTCCCATAAAGGTTTCTTTACACTTGCAGTTTCTTAACTCCACCCACAAAGATTCAACATTCTCTGACTGTGTGTCACCTCTTTCTAAAGATGTAATTCTATCTCCTACCAACAGAGCCACACCACCACCTATGTCTTACTGCCTGTCCATTCGATACAAAGTATATCCTTGTCTGTTAAGCTCCCAATTATGGCCTTCTTTCAGCCGTGACTCAATGATGCCCACATGACATGAACACACACCATTTGATATCTATTTCAGGCTTCTGCCGGTCGCCACCAGTGATGATCGCGGGAGGGCGTGTATTCGTTCTGCCATGCGTCCAACAGATTGAGAGGTAAGTGTGCATGGCTGGGATATGGGAGGGAGAGGGGAAGAGGAACAGGGAATTGGTATCTCTGTGATATGTAAGTACATGAATGGATTATTTATATGTTGTAGTACTGCAAATTCAGGGGTAAAAGCATTATTATAGCCATACAAAGCCCTAAACAGTCAGAGCAGTTTTGGGCTCTGGACCACATTGAGGAGATGGTGGAGGAGATTCAATGTACGTTTAGCAGAATTGGGAAGGGGTTGACTAGATTTGCTTCACACCATCAAAATAATCCCACATTGGCGATGTCTTTGTTACTACCAACGCGAGGTACTGTTCCATTGGGAATAAGGTGAGAAGGCAGCTGGAACGTCTCCACCCAAGCAAGGCTGCAGGCCCGGATGGTGTCAGCCCCAGGTGCTCAAAGCCTGTGCCCCCCAGCTATGTGGAGTACTTCACCATGTCTTCAACCCGAGCCTGAGTCTCCAGAGGGTTCCTGTGCTGTGGAAGACTTCCTGCCTCGTTCCTGTACCGAATACGCCGCACCCCAGTGGCTCCAATGACTATAGACCGATGGCATTGACCTCCCACATCGTGAAGACCCTGGAGCGACTTGTCCTAGAGCAGCTCCGGCCTATGGTTAGGCCACACTTAGACCCTCTTCAGTTCGCCTATCAGCCCCGACTAGGAGTTGAGGATGCCATCATCTACCTGCTGAACCATGTCTACGCCCACCTGGACAAGCCCGCAGGCACTGTGGGGGTCATGATTTTTGACTTCTCCAGTACGTTCAACAGCATCTGCCCTGCTCTGCTGGGTGAGAAGCTGACTGTGATGCAGGTGGATGCTTCCCTGGTGTCATGGATTATTGATTACCTGACTGGCAGACCACAGTATGTGTATTTACAACACTGTGTGTCAGACAGAGTGGTCAGCAGTACTGGGGCTCCACAGGGGACTGTCCTGTCTCCCTTTCTCTTCACCATCTACACCTCGGTCTTCAACTACTGCACAGAGTCTTGCCATCTTCAGAAGTTTTCTGATGACTCTGACATAATTGAATGTATCAGCAAGGGAGATGAGGCTGAATACAAGGCTACGATGGAAAACTTTGTTACATGGTGTGAGCAGAATCATCTGCAGCTTAATGTGAAAAAGACTAAGGAACTGGTGGTGGACCTGAGGAGGGCTAGGGCACCGGTGACCCCTGTTTCTATCCAAGGGGTCAGTGTGGAAATGGTGGAGGATTACAAATACCTGGGGATAAAAATGGACAATAAACTGGACTGGTCAAAGAACACTGTAGGCTGTCTACAAGGAGGGTCGGAGCCGTCTCTATTTCCTGAGGAGACTGAAGTCCTTTAACATCTGCCGGACGATGCTGAGGATGTTCTACGAGGCTGTGGTGGCCAGTGCTATCATGTTTTCTGAAGTGTGTTGGGGCAAAAGGCTGAGGGTAGCAGACACCAACAGAATCAACAAACTCATTCGTAAGGCTAGTGATGTTGTGGGGGTGGAACTGGACCCTCTTACGGTGGTGTCTGAAAAGAGGATGCTGTCCAAGTTGCATGCCATCTTGGACAATGACTCCCATCCACTCCATAATGTACTGGTTAGGCACAGGAGTACATTCAGCCAGAGACTCATTCCATCGAGATGTAACACTGAGCATCATAGGAAGTCATTCCTACCTGTGGCCATCAAATTTTACAACTCCTCCCTCGGAGTGTCAGACACCCTGAGCCAATAGGCTGGTCCTGGACTGATTTCCACTTGGCATGATTAACTTATTATTTAATTATTTATGGTTTTATATATATTGTTCATCTCTTAGAGTATGAGAGGTCTAATAATATGGATTGTGAAATCTACATATATTGGTCGCTCAAAGCTGCTGCACAAGTTGATAGGGTGACTTGATAGAACTGTATAAGATGATGAGACATTGATAGAGTGGATAGCCAGAGACTTTTTCCCAGGGTTGAAATAGCTAATGTGAGAGGGCAGAATTTAAGGTGATTGGTGGAAAATATAGTGGGGGGATGCCAGAGCTCTATTTTTACACGGGGAGTGATGGGTGCTTGGAGCAGTGGTAGAGGTAGATACATTAGAGACATTTAAGGATGCTTAGATAGGCAAGCAATGAAAGAAAAATGCAGGGCAATGCGGGTGGAAAACTTTAAATTAATTTTGCAGTATGTTAAAAAGTTGACACTTTTTAAGGGCCAGTACTGTGCTGTACTGTTTTTGTTCCATGGTAACAGCAGGATAGAAGTTGTCCTTGAGCCTGGTGTTTCGTGCTCTCAGGTTTTTGTATTTTTTGCCCTGAAGGAGAGGGGAGAAGAGGGAAGGATTGGGTGGGAAGGGTCCACTAGTCTGTTGGCTGCATTCCCATTGACAGTGGGAAGTGTAGATGGAGTTGATGAAGAACTGGCATTCTCCACTCAAAAGTACCTCATGTTTGGTGGGATAGAGGCATGCCACAGTGAAGTGTATGGGATTTTAAACTTCAGGCTTAACCCATGTGTACCTGTACTTGAAAGAGTCCCATCTGCTAACAGAATCCCCCCAACACAGCAAACAAAAAATTTGGCATTGTTTATTTAAGGTGGCAGGGTCTAGGTAGCACAGTAATTATCAGTGATATCAGTATGACCTCAGGAGCAAGCTGGGGATTCTGACGAATATTCCTCTATCTGTAGGATTTCGCTGAGCACTCTGACACTGAACGTGAAAAGCGAGAAGGTGTACACCCGTCATGGCGTCCCAATTTCCGTCACAGGAATCGCACAGGTACATTTACGGGCAACCCTCCTTTCAAGTAAGCATCTTCCACCTATCACATCCCAGCTTCTCTGCCCCATTTCCACTCTCACAGACCCCCTTCTACACCTACCTACCATCCCCTTCTCACCTGGCTCCATGCCGTGCCCTCCACCACCATCAGCATTTTATATTGGCCATTGTCCCTCTGTCTTTCCAGTCCAGTTGAAGGGTCTCAACATGAAACATCAGCTGTCCACTTCCCTTCATAAATGCCGTCTGACCCGTTGAACTCCTCCTGCATTTGGTGCGTTGCTGCAGATTTTCAGTATCTGCAGTCTCTCCAGCCCTCCTTTCAAGCCAGGATCAGCAGAAATTGTGTCCTTGTGTTGTTCCTTCTCCAGTCTGACCCCAATCTGACCCTCAAAACTAAGCTCGTTTATTTATGCACATGAGTACATCCTTTTTGACCACTTTTGATGTTGGTTCCTCACTGGTAGATGTCGTTGCCTCTTGAGTATTTCTTTGCTTTAATGGCTGCTTCTGGCAACATCAGCAATTGAATTAAGGCTCTTGCAGGGACCGTTGCCAGTGCATCCATCAGTCCGGCTCCAGTTAAGAGAGAGATCAGCCCTCCCTCGTTACTATATGTCCATTAAACGTTTCCTGTTCTAATTGTACCTGCGTGAGTCAGCATTGGATCAATTGGCACATCCAGCTTCATATTGGGATTAACACAGGAGTACATCACCACGCATTGGTACATTGTTATTGGGTATATTATTATTAGTTAAGTCTGCCCAGCAAAAACAAGCCCAGCCTTACCAACTTCTGCCCAAACTAAGGTCCTCCAATGCAGGCAACATTCTGGTGAGAGCAACCTAATTTTGACTAAAACAGGAAGGCCAAAGAAATGATGTGGACTTCAAGAAGGGTAAGATGAGAGAACACACACAAGACCTCACTGAGTTATCAGAAGAAAGGGTGAGCAGTTTCAAGTCAACATGTCAACTGCTCTGAGGGTCTGTCCTGGGACCAACAATTTGATGCAACTACAAAGAGGATACATCAGTGGCTATATTTCATTAGGAGTTTGTGGAGATTTGGTATGTCACCAAAGACACTTGCAAATTTGTACAGATGTACTGTGGAGAGCATTCTATCTGCACCACCATCTGGTATGGAGGGGCCACTGTACAAACTGCAAGAAGTCCATCACCCAGGTCATGCCTTCTCGTCATTACTACCTTCAAGGAGGAGGTGCAGGAGCTTGAAGATACGCACTCAAGTGTTTTAGGAGTACTTTTTTTTCCCTCTGTCATCAGGTTTCTGAATGGACAATGAACCCATAAACACTTGCTCAGTATTTTTCTCTCATTTTTTTGCACTACTTATTTGATTTTTTTAAATATATACTCCTTATTGTAACTTACGATTTTTATTAAAATATATTGCAATGTACTGCTGCCGCAAAACAACAAATTTCACGATATATGCCAGTAATATTAAACCTGATTCTGGTTCTGCTGGAAACACTCAGCAGGTCGTGCAGAATTTAAGGAGAGAGAGAGAAAAAACAGAGTTAACATTACAAGTCTGGTGGTCAGAATAGAATTTTAATGTAAGCACTTGCATCAGTAGACAATCATGCAAGCAAGCCCAGGCACTTCAATATGTTGCTAAATTATGGTACAAGACCACTCTGTTTAAACAGTTAACTTAATATATTGTTCATCTTTCAGGGCAAGCATTTGCAGAAGAGGTTTGATCATTGGGTTTTGGTGCAGTGAGAGTAATTGGGAGTTGCTACAGTCTGTTACCTTCTGCACTGGGTTTGGAAAGGCAGGAATTTGTTTCACTGCGTTCTGTCCTCTGTATTGAATGGGGAAGAGTTGTGTTCAGTGAATTTTTTGATCAGGAGAAGCACCCAGAATAATGGGAGTGAAAGTGAGGAGGTTTAATGCCCTGGGATTTGTAGATAAATGTTGTTCCCTTTCCTGCCTCCCCCACTTCCATTGATTTTCCTTTATGCTTGGAATCTGTGTGGTGCAATATTTCTTGTGTTTTTCTTTCCTGGTGGAATGTGCCCCTGCTGGACCACTTGTCTGTAGGTGAAGATTCAGGGGCAAAATAAGGAGATGCTTGCCGCTGCCTGCCAGATGTTCCTGGGAAAGTCAGAGACTGAGATCGGGCAGATTGCTTTGGAAACACTGGAGGGTCACCAGAGGGCCATCATGGCTCACATGACTGTGGAGGTAGGTTCAACTCCCACACACATCCTCACCCCCGCCTCCCCTGCCCCCCACATCACCTCACTCTATCCAGTACCAACTGTTCAGTCTTTCAACTGGCACTCAAGCTAATTATTTTTGTTGGTTAGAGCAAAGATAAATGTGGCAAAGTGGATAACCTAAACTTGCTTGGAAGAATTAGTGGGAGACAGCAGGATCTGCTGACAGTGGTCCAGAGGCTCTTCGGATGTTACAAATGAGGCATAAAACATGTTGTGTATGGCTGTTATTTGGGCGTTATAGAAGTAAAATCAAAGAAGTAGTCATCTTATACAAAGCTAGTTCAGACTAAGAAGATATCAAGATGTTTCATGATAACAAATAACCTGTAAAGTTGCCCGATTCAAGATGTTTGGCCCGGTTACAGAAAAACTAAGACACTTCCAGAAAAACGCAGAAACATTAATACTACAATTCCCAGAAAATTAACTGTACACTTATGTATATGTAGTTCATGTGAGAATACAAGCAATCAGAATTAGGCCATTCAGCCCATTGAGTCTGCTCTGCCATTCCATCATGGCTGATCCTGGATCCCACTCAACCCCATTCACCTGCCTTCTCGCCATATCCTTTGATGCCCTGACTGATCAGGAAGTGATCAACTGCCGCCTTAAATATGCTCATGGATTTAGCCTCTACTACAGTCTGTGGCAGAGCATTCCGCAGATTTACTACACTCTTGCTAAAATTATTCCTCCTTACCTCTGTTCTAAAGGGTCACCATTCAATTTTGAGGTTGTGCCCTCTAGTTCTGGATAGCCCCACCACAGGAAATATCCTCTCCACATCCACCTTATCTAGTCCTTTCAACATCAGTAGGTTTCAATGAGATTCCCCCCATATCTTCTAAATTCTAGTGAATACAGGCCCAAGGCATCCAAATGCTCCTCATATGTTAATCTCTTCATTCCCAGAATCATCCTTGTCAACCTCCTCTGGACCCTCTCCAATGACAATACATCCTTTCTGAGATATGTGGCCTAAAACCGTTAGTAATACTCTTTAGTGCAGCCTGACTAGTGTCTTATAAAGGCTCAGCATTCTCTCCTTGCTTTTATATTCTATTCCCCTTGAAATAAATGCCAACATTGCATTTGTTTTCTTTACCACAGACTCAACCTGTAAATTAACCTAAGTCCCTCTGCACCTCTGATATTTGGACATTCTCCCCATTTAGATAGTAGTCCAGATAATTCTTCCTTTTACCATAATACATCATCATAGATTTCCCAACACTTTATTCTATCTGCCAATTTTTTGCCCATTCTTCCAATTTGTCTAAGACCTGCTGCAATTGCATTGCTTTCTTAGGACTACCTCTCCCATCTTCATATTATCTGCAAATTTTGTCACAAAGCTATCAATTCCATTATCTACATCATTGACTAACAATGTGAAAATCAGCAGTCCCAATACTGACCCTTTGAGGAACACCCCTAGCCACTCACCATCGGAAAGATTAAGCTATGAGAAAAGCAACAATTTTACACTCTAATGCACCATCACTTGGAAAAGGAGTGCATTCCAATAATTGATGTGTTGAGAAGGGAGGATGTTCAGTTGGGTAGCTGCTTATGTTTGTTCTCATTACTGGTCTTCTTTCTCCTCCCCACCTTGTCAGGAGATCTACAAAGACCGGAAGAAGTTCTCAGAACAGGTCTTCAAAGTGGCTTCCTCTGACCTAGTCAACATGGGCATTGGGGTGGTCAGCTACACCCTGAAGGACATTCATGATGACCAGGTAGGCTGGAGCAAGAGGGTCCTGCCGAGGGACTCGTCCACCATTAACGTACACAACCCTTTCGACCTTACATTCTCTCCAAGGGCAGAAAGTTGTATGATACCAGTTAGAAAATTGGTGGCAGATAATTCCATGACATCATCTTCAGGAATATTTCCAGGCAAAAGTTGGCAGAGGTCATGGTGCCTGGGCAGAAGGGGTAGTTGATGATGGTTTAAGGCAACATATTGGAGGATTGCTTCGAGGGGTACCTTGGGGAAGTATTGAATCTATTGGGATGCCAAGCCACACCAGGGCTGTTAACCCAGCTAACCTTACTCCAATGACCAGTTTGAGGAAAATGGGACAGCACAGTGGTGCAGATGGTCGACCCGCTGCCTCACATCGCCAACAATCCAGATTTGGTTCTGACCTCTGGTGCTGGCTGTGCTGCTGTAAGCGCTTCCTATGAGTGCATGGGTTTCCACCCAGTGCCCCAGTTTAGAACATAGAACAGGACCACACAGTACAGCCTAAGATGTTGTACCGACATTTTACCCTACTCCAAGATCAACCCAACCCTTCCCTCTTACATAGCCACCTATGTGCCTGTCTAAGAGTCTCCATTTGGGATCAGTGTAAACGACTGTGGTGATGGTCAGCATGACCTGAAGGGCTCAGTCACCTGTGTATAACTGAGATCATATTATGACACCACTGCCACCTTAGCCATGCCCTCTTGTCACTACTACCATCAGGCAAGAGGTCTAGAAGCCTTAGACCCACACAACCAAGTTCAGGAGCAATTATTACCCTACATCCATCAGGCTCCTGAACTGGTGTGGATAACTTCAATCACTACCACTCTGAATGTATTCTATGATCCACAGACTCTCTATCAAGGATTCGTTACAACTCATGTTTCAGTTTTCCTGTAATACCTGCAAAAAAATAAATCTTAAGGTAATATATGGTGACATATTCACACTTTGCTTCTAAATTTACTTTGAAAGTTGCTCTCTGGCAATGACCTGTTGTTGGATATAACATCCTTGCTCCCACAGTGATACAACCACAGTGTACTGATGTTCCGTGTTTCCACAGGGTTATCTACACTCACTGGGGAAGTCTCGCACAGCCCAGGTGCAGCGAGATGCTCGGATCGGAGAAGCTGAGGCCAAACGGGACTCGGGTATCAAGGTAATGGGTCTTACAATTTTTAGGGCTGAGGAGAGTCCTGCTGACCACTGAGGTGGCAGTGAAATATTGGAGGGGTGCGGAGGAGGAGGGTGGGGCACTGGGACAGGGAGGAGAGAAATGGGGGGGGGGGGGTTTGGGGGAGAGGCACTGCAAGAGTTGGATGGGCCTGGAACAGGGCTGAGGTAGGGCTGGGGGTCAGGAGGGAAAAGGCAGTAGTTAGATAGTGTTGGAGGATTGGGGCCAGCAGAGGGGGAGGTGGTTATTTGGAGGCACTGGGAAGGAGGAGAGGTTAGAATGAGGGCTGAGGAGAGAGGTTAGAATGAGGGCTGAGGAGAGAGGTTAGAATGAGGGCTGAGGAGAGAGGTTAGAATGAGGCCTGAGGAGAGAGGTTAGAATGGGGGCTGAGAAGAGAGGTTAGAATAGGGGCTGAGAGGAAAGGAAAGGAATGGGGGCCAGGCAAAGAGAAAGGTGAGGAGAACTGTGGTGAGGGCTGAGGTGTGGCAGGAAGAAGAGTTGAGGGCGTGATGCTATAATGGCTTGGCAGTAGTCCTGAAGGGACTGTGAGAGGAAAGAGAAGAGGATAGGCTTGTGAAAGAGATAGGGGGCAGGGGTATTAAAGAAGTAGGAGATGAAGGGGAAGTTAGGAGCTGGAAAAGGAAATATGGAAGGATTGTAAGGAGGGTTAGAGTATGGGATCTGGAGGGGCTTCAGAGGATAAAGTGTTTAGGAATATAATTTGCTGCATATTTACACGGAGTCACACCACCTAAGGTCAGAGAAATATAGAATATCACTCTGGATTTTGACCCAAAATGTTCGCCGTACATTTCCCTCCACAGATACTGCCTGATCAGCTAAGTTGCCAGAGCATCTTGTCCTGTTGATCCAGATTCCGGCATTTACAGGCTCACATGTCCCTGGTCATAAAATGCTGCCTTGCAGTGCAGGTCTGCACCAAACTTTACCCAGACAGGAAAGAATACAGGATAATGAATGATAATACTCTCAGGACACATGCAAAGTGAACTCCATCTGTACTATCCCATGTCCCCAGAGCAGGGTCTGCGCAAGTTAGATATGGAGTAAAGCTCACTCTATATTGTCCCATCTAACACTCCCAGAGCAGGGACAGCATGAGTTAGAGTAAAGCTTTTTATTTATCTCCAAAATTAACTGTACACAAGACTACATTAAAAAGTCTGTAACGTTCTTTATATACATAGTATCATTTTGAGTGTTATCAGTTCTATACATTCATAGTTTTACACATAGAATGTTTTTATCATCAACTTGCACCCTCGGTATCTTGAGGCAGAAGGTACTCCTGCAGTTGGAGTGATAAGGAGCTGAAATCCTTTTTCATTGCCCCAACAAACTGTTGCTGGGAATAGGTGAACTATAGTACTGATCTCAGACTGACCTCCACCTCTACCCTCCAACAGGAAGCCAGAGCCCAGCAGCAGAAGGTCTCGGCGCAGTACGTGAACGAGATTGAGGTGGCCAAAGCCCAGCGTGACTTCGAGCTGAAGAAAGCCACCTATGACACGGAGGTGAACACAAGGAAGGCGCAGTCAGACTTGGCCTATCAGCTGCAGGTATGCGAGGGTGGCCTCTGTGTTCAGCTCGGACCTAGCCAGTAAAGGTCAGAGGTTGAAAGTCCAGGCCCAGGTGAACTGGACCTCCCATCCGTAGGTCAGTGTGGACAAAGGAAAGCTCTCATCATCCAGTTCTGTCTGAAGATTAAGGGTTTGGAGGTGGTTTGGTTGTTATAATTGGTCCTCGATTATCAGGTTACAGACAAGAGGCAATGCAGTCAGCAATTTCCATTGGGAAATTCAGAAGAACTTCCTTTATCCCAAGAGCAGTGGCAACGTGGAACTGGAGCACAATGATAGGTACGGAGTGGTTGGGCGAAGCGGACTGATACAGAAGTCAGTGCATGTCCTCTGTTTAACCAGTGAGCCAAGAAACAATGAGGTGGTGGGTGAATGGAAAGGTGCTGGGAAAAAGGTGGGGCTCTGGTAGGGAGAGTGTTGGACTGGTACCAGTGTCATCGCTGATTAACTGGATTCTGAAAACTCACACTGGTTGCTCAGTAGCACTTTATTTGTGTATAAGGGGAACAGTATAACCCCAGTTACCACACTATTTTGGTCTACGTTTTTATGCAGAAATTAACAAACTGGATAGAGATATTCACCAACTGGAAATATTGTGTATGTTCAAATTCCTTAATATAATCACAGTACAGGTGTTCAAAGTCAATGGAAGCTACATGTTGACACTTTGAAGTTTGTAAAGTAATTGTCTCCTAGTTGGTGTGTGCCTTACATTCTTTTATTACAGCCTTGTCTTGGGTGTGCCAAATAGCTCTAGTCTCTACTGTGCAAAGAAAAACTATACTTCCTTGCCTGGGCTTGACTGCACACTATCTAGAAACTATCAGTAAACAAAAAGTACACTGCAGATGCTGTGGTCAAGTCAACATGTACAAACAAGCTGAATGAACTCAGCACATCGGGCAGCATAAGTTGAAATGAGCAGTCAGTGTTTCGGGCCGAGACCCTTTGTCAGGACTGAAGAAGGAGGGGGCAGGTGCCCCATAAAGAAGGTGGGGGGAGGGTGGAAAACCAATCAGAGGAAAGATCAAGCAGTGGGGGAGAGGAAGCAGGGAGGGGATAGGCAGGAGAGGTGAAGAAGGAATGTAAGGGGAAAGCACTATAGGTAGTAGAAGAAGGCAGAGTCATGAGAGGTGATAGGCAGCTAGAAGAGGAGACAGAGTGAAAGTGAGATGGGGGAAGGAATTACTGGAAGTTGGAGAATTCGATGTTCATACCACAGGGCTGGAGATTACCCAGACGGTATGTGAGGTGTTGCTCCTCCAACTTGAGTTTGGCAAATCACATCTCCTCCATTTCCCGCACTTCGGCCCTCACCCCATCCTCCCGTCACCACAACAGGGACCGTGTTCCCCTTGTCCTCTCCTACCAGCCTTCGGATCCAGCATATTATCCTCCACAACTTCTGCCACATTCAACAGAACCCCACCACTAAGGACATCTTTCTCTCTCTACCCCTCTCTGCCTTTCACAGGAATTGTTCCCTCCATGACTTCCTGGTCCACACGTCCCTCCCCACAGATCTTCCACCTGGTACTTATGCCTGCAAGCGCAAGTGCTACACCTGTCTCTCCTCCTCCTCTCTTGCCACCATTCAGGGCCCCAAACAGTCCTTCCAGGTGAGGGAACACTTCACTTGTGAGTCTGTTGGTAATCTGTTGCATCCGGTGCTCCCCGGTGCAGCCTCCTCTACATCGGCGAGACCCAACACAGATTGGGGGACCGCTTTGTTGAGCACCTACGTTCCATCCACCACAACAGACAGGATCTCCCGGTTGCCACCCACTTCAACTCTGCTTCACATTCCCATATGTCCATATGTGGCCTCCTCTACTGCCATGATGCGGCCAAACTCAAGTTGGAGGAGCAACACCTCTGGGTATACCATCTGGGTAGTCTCCAGCCCCTTGGTATGAACATCGAATTCTCCAACTTCCGGTAATTCCATCCCTCTCCCTTCCCCCATCCCACTTTCACTCTGTCTCCTCTTCTAGCTGCCTATCACCTCTCTCATGATTCTGTTTTCTATTACCCATAGTGCTTTCCCCTTACATTCCTTCTTCACCTCTCCTGCCTATCCCCTCTCTGCTTCCCCTCCCCCACCCCTTGATCTTTTCTGATTGTTTTTCCTCCCTCCCCCCACCTTCTTTATGGGGCCCCTGCCCCCTCCTTCTTCAGTCCTGACGAAGGGTCTCGGCCCAAAAGCGTTGACTGCTCATTTCAACGGATGCTGAGTTCATCCAGCTTATTTGTACGTGTTGATCTAAAAACTATCCTTGCCTGGACATTATCTTAACCTTTACTTGCTGCAACTTCCACAGCAGGAGCAGCAGGTAAGTCTGTAGGGGTGGGCGAAGCTGGTAGAAGGTGGTGCCCACTAATTTTGTCTTTCCCACTACTCACACTGAACACCCCGCCCCGCCGTTCATCAGGTGGCCAAGACCAAGCAGCAGATTGAGGAGGAGAAGATGCAGGTGCAGGTGGTGGAGCGTGCCCAGCAGATCCAGCTGCAGGAGCAGGAGATCCTTCGACGCGAGAAGGAGCTCGAGGCCAAGGTGAAGAAGCCCGCAGAGGCTGAGCGCTACAAACTGGAGAAGCTGGCTGAGGCTGAGAGGTAACCTCCCCGTGCTGGGGTCAGAGAGCTTGGTCTAGATCCCCAAGGCTGGTTCATGGGTCTGGGCCACTGAGATCCTAATGGCATATGGACATGGCAGATCATTCCCCACCAAGAAAGTTGGGGTGTGCATGGTGACACAGAGAGGCTGGGGGTCCAGATCTGTTGGTAAATGGGAGGGAAGGAATTGCCACTTAATATTCAAGGAGCAAGAAAGATCTTTTGCTCAACTGTCCCAACACCCAGGACCCTTTGCCTGTAGAGGAGGCACCTACCTTTAGAAAGCCATTTATCTTGGTAATGACAGGACTGGCACAGTAAACACTAGGGCTCTGGAAAGTGTGGAGGAACGGAGAGACCTGTGGTTAGTTCTACACTGAAAGTGACATGGGTAGACAGTAGATGGTGAAAATGACAGTCGGTTGTTGCTTTCATGGGTCAGTCTCTGTGTACAGGGCTTGGGACTTCATGTTGCAATTATACAAAATATTGTTTAGGCCACACTTGCACAATTCTGGTCATCCAGCTATAGGAAGGATGTCATTACTCTGGAGAGTATGCAGGAAAGATTTGCGAGGAAGTTACTGGGACTGGAGTGTCTTGTGTTAGAAGTAAGTTTGAGATTTTTCTCCCTTAAGTGTAGGAGACTGAAGGGGGCATAGATAAGGTGAAAGGTCAGTCTTTTTCCCAAGGGTGTGGGAGCCTAAAACTAGAGGGTTTGATTGAAATTGATACAGGAAAGGTGTGAAAGAGACCAGAGGCAGCACACAAATTTGCTGGAGTAACTCAGCAGGCCAGGCTATTTTTCTAAGCTCCAGGTACATTAAAAGACCCTATTATATCCACCTCCACCACTGTCGCCGGCAGCCCATTCCACACCCCTGACATCTCCTCTGTACCTAATCCCAGGCACTTTAAAACTGTACCCTCTCGTGCCCTTTCTGACTACCCACACGATCAGTGCTCCTCATCATCTTATACACCTCTATCAGGTCACCTCTCATCCTCCATCACTCCAAAGAGAAAAGGCCGACTTCACTCAACCTATCCTCATAAGGCATGCTCTCCAATCCAGGCAACATCCTTGTAGATCTCCTCTGCACCCTTTCTATAGTTTCCACATTCTTCCTGGATTGAGGTGACCAGAACTGAGCACAGTACTCCAAGTGGGGCCTGAGCATGGTCCTGTATAGCTGCAACATTACCTCTTGGCTCAAGCTCAATCCCACAGTTGAAAGCCAGTCAACCTGCGCAGTAGCCTTAAGTGTCCTATAGACTTGGACCCCAAGATCCCTCTGATCCTACACACTGCCAAGAGTCTTGCCATTAATACTATATTCTGCCTTCATATTTGACCTACCAAAATGAACCACTTCATAGTAGCAAAAAGAAAAACACAATAAATATAAAAACAATCTTGTAATACAAAACATACAAGCAAATGAGTGTGGCCACATATACATTAGATTAGCTATGTACATAGATTGATTGTACATTCATTATGTGTCATGTCGAATGATGTGGGTGATCATGGTCTTTCTGTAACCATGACTGTTCTTGGCAAATTTTTCTACAGAAGTGATTTCTCCAGTGCCTTCTGCGCAGTGTCTTTACAAGACTTGTGAACCCAGCCATTATCAATACACTTCAGAGGTTATTGGTCCGTTCAGATGTGGCCCAAGGGCAGAGAGAGAGACATTGAAGTGCATTGATAGTTCACAGAATTTAATGTGAACAGGGTTTTAAGGAAACAGAACACAATAAAAACTAGGCCAAACAGTGCCATTAACTAAAACTCCCAAATGGAAAACTAGATGCCAACACTGCGGCTGAAAGGAATAACTGAATATTAAATGAATACTGCTAGTCTTCAGCATCAGTCGACTCAACAGTCCACTTTCTCAGGCAAGACTGAAAGCAAGCTGGCACCATATCGTGGCTTTGCTTTGCTCGTCTTGACAAGTGCTACAACGAAAAGAATGGAGTTAAATACCACCATAATGAAATAATAATTAACTAACACATGCACATTCACAAGTACAATTGCTGAATCTGCTGCGCTGTCAAGTCCGTGGTTGTGAAATTATCTGCCTGATGTCAGTGGTCACATAACTGACCATCTGCCATATGTTCCCATGGCTTTCCGTGAACATGATTCGGGGTCTAAGCAGGGTCCAAACCTTCCCCCAAGGGTGACCTGCAGTCCAGCTGAGGGAAGGAGCACATTACACCTCCTTAGAGATGTATCTCCACCCTGCGACCTTATTGACTGTATGTACATAAAGTGACGCTGGGTGCGGGAGTATCTGTACATAAGGTGACAGAAAATGACAAAGTGACTCTTGTCAAGAGGAACTGTTCTAGCTAGCAGCATGTAAGCACTGTTATGTAAACACAGGAAGAGTGACTGTCAGTGTAGTTATGAGGAGTAGAGAGTAGGTGCATGGGGCATGAAGGGTGCTGAGGGGCTGTGGAACGGAATGGCTAATGCATGTGTAGTGGTGGTGAAGTGGGTAAGTGGTGGAGCTGTTGGTCAGCCTGACGGCTTGGGGGAAGTAACTATTTTAGAGTCTGTGTTTCTGGTGTGGATATTGCATAGCCTCCTCCCTGATAGGAGTGGAACAGACAGTCAGTAAGCAGGATGGGTGGGATTCTCCATGATGTTGCTGGCCTTATTCTGGTTCCTTTCTGTATATATGTCCTTGATGGTGCTCAGGCTGCTATTGGTGATGGGCTAGACAATTAGGAAAGGCTTAGAGTTGTATCGGCCAAATGGAAGAAAATGGGACGAGCTGAAACAGACGTCATCAATGTGGATGAGTTGGGCCGAGGATCCTATGATTCTGAGTTAAAATGGAGCTTGCTCTTCCCTGCCTCTCCTCCCCGATCTCTACAAAACGCAATGAGGTCAGACATTGAAGCCCAGCTCTTGGGGAGGGAAGAGGCTCGGGTTTGAAAGGCCCCTCTCACTCTCCTAGTCTGTGCATTTACTGACAGCTGTTACAGATATCTGGAACTATTGCAACACATTCACTGTGGTCATGAGGCAGACAACACGCAACTTGCAAACGGCAGGGGTCCCAAGTTGGGTTGTCACGGAGTCATACAGTATGAAAAAGGCCCTTCGGCCCACCATGCTGACGATCACAATCCCGATCCTACACTTAATCCCTGCATCTTCTCATCAACTTCCCCACTTCCCCCAGCCACAATTCTACCACTCACCCACACGCCAAATGTAATAAATTACTGGGGCCAGTCAGCAGCTCCCCTGATCCCTGTGTTTGTGGGATGTTGAGTCACAGGGAGAACATGAAGACATTTTGGTTCAAGGGGATGTTGAGTCACAGGCAGAACATGAGGACATTTTGGGTAAAGCAGAAATGAGTGTGGCAAAGCGTTTGACCTAAACTTGTTTGGAAGAAGAGGGAGAGGGGAAGCAACAAACTCCAGCAGCTGATGGAAGTCCAGAGTCACCTTCCAGTGGTTGCCAGGTTCAGGGGCAGGAGCAGTTGGGGAACTGCCCACATTTGTTCTAAATACAGGGATCAGGATCGAATGCAGATCAACGGCGCTGTAGGGCAGCAGCTGTACCCGCTGAGCCACTTTGCTGCCCCGCAGTCAAGCAGAATCAGCTTGGGTGACACTGTGTTTGGGGTGTGTGGTGATGGACCCTGACCCCTTCCTACTGTTTTCTCTCCTTTCCCAGGATGAAACTCATCATGGAGGCAGAGGCGGAGGCAGAGTCCATACGGGTAAGCCACGTGTTGGAAACAGCACACACCTCCCCACCCCACCCTGCTGCAGATACTGGTAAATAGAACACCACATTACAGGCACTTCGACCCACAACATTGTGCTGACCATGTAACCTACTCTAGAACTGCCTAGAATTTCCCTACTGCATAACCATCTATTTTGCTAAACTTAAAAGACCCAATTGTATCCACTTCCACCATCGCTGCTGGCGATGTATTCCAGGCCACTCTCTGTGTATAAAAAAAACTTGCCCCTCTCGATATCTATTTCCAAGCACCTTAAAACTATGCCCCTCCCCGGTGTTAGTCTGTTAGTCATTTCAGCTCTGCGGAAAAGCCTCTGGCTATCCACACAATCAATGCCCCTCATCATACACCGCTATCAGGTCAGCTCTCATCCTCCATCAATTCAAGGAGAAAAGGCCAAGTACACTCAACCTATTCTCATAAGGTATGCTCTCCAAACCAGGCAACTTTCTTGTAAATCTCCTCTGCACTCTTTCTCTAGTGTCCACATCCTTCCTGTAATGAGGTGACCAGAACTGAACACAGTACTCCAAATGGGGTCTGATCAGGGTCCTATCTAGCTGTAACATTACCTTACAGCTCTTAAATTCACTCCCACGATTGATGAATGCCAACACACCATATGCCTTTGTAACAACACTGTCAACCACTGGTAACTTGGAAGAGAACCGGGGGAAACTTGGAGAACAATTCCAACCTGGAGTGGTTAATAATGAGGCAGCAGGAGGCAGGAATTGGAGGTGATAGAGGATTGTAGGGTTGGAGGAGGTGGAGTGGGTAATTGAAATGGGCCCTTTGCCTATTGTGTCCATGCTGACCCTTTTTACCTGTCTGAATTTTTGTTCACATTAGAACCACATTCTTGCATGCCTTTCCTATTTATGCCTATCGAAGACTTCACAACCTCCTCTGGGTGCGTTACTGCCCTCTGTAAATGATAACTTAGCCCTCTCCCCCTTAAATCTCCTTCCTTTCACCTTAAACTGATGCCTTTCCTGCATAGCAGGGAATTTTGTACACTGCACTTTCATGTGCTTTGGGGAGCGACTCAGCCCATGTAGTAGGAGCTTTGGGTCTGAAGTCAGAGAGCCTGGGTGGTAGGTGGTTGACAGAAGTGTGGGAGTCCGAGTGGTGGGTGGTTAGTAAAAGTGTAATAGAGAGTCCGGGTGGTCAACAGAAGGGTTGCAGGAGGTACGACTGCAGTGGGAGCTTCTGTCAGACCTGTCACTGACTCTGTGACCCACCTCTTCCATCTCCCTCCCAGGTGAAGGGAGAAGCAGAAGCCTTTGCGATTCATGCCAAGGCCAAAGCTGAGGCCGAGCAGATGATCAAGAAAGCAGAGGCTTTCAATGAGTACAAGGATGCTGCCATGGTTGACATGATGCTGGAAAAGCTGCCCCAGGTAAGAGACGACTCTGAAACCGGTCCTGATCTGTGCGCTGGGCAGATGTAAAGCCACAACCAGGGAGTCTGTCCATTGACACCTGCCACTGCCCTGACGACTCATTTGTAATAGGAGCAAAACACACACACAGTGCTGGAGGTATTCAGCGGGTCAAGCAGCATCTACAGAGGGGGAATGCAAAGTTCACCTTTTGTACTGAAACCCTCCATCAGGACTGGAGAGAAAGGGGGACAGAAGCCAAGATTAAAGATTCATGTTTGTCATGTGTACATCGAAATAAATAGTCGATGTTTCGGGCTGAGACCTTTCGTCAGGTTCTTACTACATTTCCCTACCCCCATTCCAACTACCTACCTTCCCCCTCACCTGCCTTCACCTTTCACCTGCCAGCTTGAACTCCTTTTCCATCCCCATCTTCTTATTCTGGCTTCTTCCGCCTTCCCTTCCTGATGAAGAATCTCAGCCTGAAACTGTTTATACCTCTTCATAGATGCTGAGTGCCCTGCTGAGTTGTGTTACTCTAAACTTTCCTCCGTCACCTTAACTGAGTTGAAGTGGCAGCATATCTGCACAGATCCAACATGGAGTAAAGTGACCTTAACGAGGTAATCTCCTCCGACTGATGGTCAAGGGTCAGTGTTGTTCAGGGCACTACTGGCATTGTGCCCAACAACCACTGAGGTGGCAGTTCAGCCCATAATTTGCCATCTGATCCGAAAGATGGTGTCTCTACCAGTGCAGCCCATCATCATTGCTGCCTTCCAGGAACACCATCTCACTTGTGGAGGTGCCACCTGGATTTGAGTGTTCTGGGTTAAAGCGTCTTCAGGTGAGAGCGTTTCCCAGTGAGCTTGATTGCCTCAGGTGCTGGTAGGCATGAACAGCTCACTTTACCCACTGTTGCTTTTCCAGGTGGCAGCAGAGATCAGCCAGCCCTTCTCAAAGGTCAAGAAGATCACCATGGTGAGCAGTGGCAGCGGAGAAGTGGGTGCCTCCAAGATGAGCGGAGAGGTTCTTGATATCATGACCAGGCTTCCCGAGACCATCGAGAAACTCACTGGAGTCAACATCTCCCAGGTAAGAAGTTTTGGAGGGCTAGGAGCATGAGAGGTGATGGTGAGGTTTACACACTGTTCTCCAGCGCTCTGGGACTTAGTGGGGCAGTGGATCACACACTGTCCTTCACCCTCACCCCCACCCCTCAATGAAGTTGTCGTGCATGTGTATGAGGAGCTAGTTTAAATTATGTATTTTAAAGACAAGCCATTGTTATTATCCAGTTCAATACTTCATTCATTCTTTCCTCCGCTAATTCCCACTGAAACACTGAACAGGGCAAAGGAAAGATATAGCAGGGCAATATTTCTTGGGATAGTACAGCCAGGTAACCTGTAACTGTCCCATATAAAAGTGAAGAGTTGAACGACCTTTATTTAAAAATGATTAAGCAGATCGGAAGAAGAGTGTTTAGGATTATCAGCGAAGTGAGGGACCTTGCAGAAGTTTCTTGACCCAGGGTAGTGGAAGCGTGGACCATGATACCATAAGGTGTAAATAGAACGATTTCTGAAGGTACTCATTTAGCGCAGGAAAGCAAGAGAAAGTCAAAGTCAGTTTCTTATCGAAGTATGTATATGTCATCATATAACACTGACGTTTTCCTGCAGGCATTTACTGAGAAATAAGGAATGCAGTAGGATTAATACAAGAACTATACATTAATCCTAGCAGACAGCCAATGTGCAAAAGTAGACAAACTGTGAAATTGAAAGTGTCTGTAGACTGTATAGTTTCTTATGAACCAGTATTAATAGATATAGTACTCTTAAGTAACTGATTGTCCAAAATTTCACGTTATATCGGAGGGATAGGAAGGTCGGCAGAGGGGGTGGCGTGCTCTGCTGGTTAAGAATGGCATCAAATTAGTAGAAAGATGTGACATAGGATTGGAAGATGTTGAATACTTGTGGGTTGAGTTAAGAAACTGCAAGTGTAAAAGGACCCTGATGGGAGTCAGATACAGGCGTCCCAACAGTAGCTGGCATGTGGACCACAGATTACGACAGGAAATAGAAAAGCGTGTCAAAAGAGTAATGTTATGATAGTCATGGCAGATTTTAACATGCAGGTCGATTGGGAAAATCAGGTTGGTAATGGATCTCAAGAGAGTGAGTTTGTTGAATGAATGCAAGATGGCTTTTTAGAGCAGTTTGTCGTTGAGCCTACTAGGGCATCAGGGACTACTAGGGATTAGGTGTTATGTAATAACCGGAGGCGGTTAGGGAGTTTAAGGTAAAAGAACCCTTAGGAGACAGTGATCACAATATGATTGAGTTCGACTTGAAATTTGATAGGGAGAAAGTAAAGGAAATTACAGTGGTATGGGAGAGCAGTTGGCCAAAGTAAATTGGAAGGAGATGCTGGCAGGGGTGACAGCAGAGCAATACTGGTGTGAGTTTCTGGGCGAATGAGGAAGGTGCAGGACAGATGTATTCCAAAAACAAAGAGATACTCAATTGGGAAAATAGTGCAACCATAGCTGACAAGGGAAGTCAAAGCTGTTGTAAAAGCAAAAGAGAGGGTATACAACAAAGCAAAAATTAGTGGGAGGACAGAGTATTGGGAGGCTTTAAAAACTCTACAAAAAGCAATTAAAAGAATCATTCAGAGGAAAAAGATGAAATATGAAAGCAAGCTAGCAAACAATATCAAAGTGGATAGTAAAAGCATAAGAAAATGAAGCTGGAGAAATAATAACGGGGGACCAAGGAAATGGCAGATGAACTAAATTAGTATTCTGCATCAGTCTTCACTGTGGAAGACACTTGCACTGTGCCAGATGTTGTAGTGTGTGAAGGAAGAGAAGTGAGTGCAGTTACTGTTACAAGAGAGAAGATGCTCAAAGAGCTGCAAGACCTAAAGGTACGTTAGTCACCCGGACCAGATGAACTGCACCCTAGTGTTCTGAAAGAGGTAGAGTTAGAGATTGTAGAGGCATTAGCAATGATCTTTCAAATATAATTGGACTCTGGCATGGTGCCAGAGGACTGGAAAATTGTAAGTGTCACTCTTTAAGAAAGGAGGAAGGCATCAGAAAGGAAATTGTAGACCAGTTAGCCTGACTTCAGTGGTTGGGAAGATGTTGGAGTCATTTGTTAAGGATAAGGTGATGGAGTACTTGGTGACACAGGACAAGATAGTACAAAGTCAGCATGGTTTCCTTAAGAGAAAATCTTGCCCGATAAACCTGTTGGAATTCTTTGAGAGATTACAAGTAGGATAGGTAAAGGAGATGTAGTAGATGTTGTATATTTGGACTTTCAGAAGCCTTTGACAAGGTTTCACACGTGAGGCTGCATACCAAGTTAGGAGCCCATGATATTACAGGAAAGTTACTAGCATAATTAGACCATTGGCTGATTGGTAGGAGACAGTGAGTGGAAGTAAACAGATCGTTGTCTGGTTGACTACCAATGACTAGTGGTGTTCCGCAGGGGTCGGTGTTGGGACCGCTTCTCTTTACACTGTAAGTCAGTGATGTAGAGGATGAAATTTGTTGCCATGTTTGCAGATGATACAAAGATTGATGAAGGGGCAGGTAGTGTTGAGGAAACAGGTGGATAGCAGAAGAACTTAGACAGTTTAGGAGAATGGGCAAGAAAGTGGCGAATGAAATATAATGTTGGAAAATGCATGGTCATGCACTTTGATAGCAGAAATAAATGTGCAGACTATTTTCTAAACCGGCAGAAATTCCAAACATCTGAGATGCAAAGGGACTTTGGAGTCCTTGTACAGAACACCCTAAAGGTTAACTTGCAAGTAGAGTCGGTGGTGAGGAAGGCAAATACAATGTTAGCATTCAGTTCAAAAGGACTTGAATACAAGAGCAGGGATGTGATGCTGAGACTTTATACGGCAGTAGTGAGGCCTCATCTTGAGTATCGTGAACATTTTTGGGCTCCTCATCTGAGAAAAGCTGTGTTGGCATTGGAGAGGATCCAGAGGCTGTTCACAAGGATGATTCTGGGGATAAAAGGGTTATCATACGAGGAACGTTTGATAGCTCTGGGTCTGTACTCACTGGAATTTAGAAGAATGAGGGAGGATCTCATTGAAATCTTTCAATGTTGAAAGGCCTGGACAGAGTAGATGTGGAAAGTTTGTTTCCCATGGTGGGGGAGTCTAGGACAAGAGGGCATAGTCTCGGGATGGAGGGGTTTTCATTTAAAACAGAGCTGTGGAGAAACTTTTTCAGCAAGAGGGTGGTGAATTTGTGGAATTTGTGTCTGCTCTTTCTAAAACCATTCTCGTTATCCCTGCTCTTTTCCCATGCACAGGGAGCCATGAGACCTGTCCGGATGTCGTAACCATAAGATGAGCCAAGGAGGATGTTGTGAACGAATAGGTGTTGGACCTATTCTCCACGTCTATTAACCCCCATGCCGTTGTCTAGTCTGCATGTCCTCTTCATGTCGCCTTGTACCACTGGTTACAGTTGTCACGATAGTGAACTGTCAAAGAGTAGAGACACACCTGTATCATATTCCCACTGAAGAAGTAGGAGCACGAGTCTGCCATTCTTTTTCTCCATCCAGTTGGATCACAGCTGGTCTGAGCTTGCCGCAACTAAACTTTGAAATCCAGTCCCCAGTGGCCCTTCCCTCCAAGGAGTTATCTCAGCTCTGGACATATTTTAATAATTCAGCCCAACGTCTCACTGTGCAGAGAGTTGCAATGAAAAATATAAATAAAAGACCTGCAGTTGCAGCAAGTATGAAATAAATCAGAAAATGTTGGAAACACTCAATAGGTTCGGCAGCAAATAGGGAGAAGCAGCACTAACGTTTCGGGTCGAGCAGACTTTGTCAGAACTTGGAAAGAGAGGTTGCTATGGAAAGAGGTGAGTTTTACCTCGCTATAATTGCAGGGATAGTGTGGGAGGAATGGATAGGACAAAAGAAATAACTCCAAAAGGGTGAGGCCAGAGTTGTCAGAAGGATAAGTAATGAATGCCATCAGGTTAGTGGGTTGTTGGAGGACAGTTGATGAGGGCAAATGTTACCCTTTATTCATCAGGATAACATTTGCCCTCAACAAGGGCAGTCAATCTGAATGATCTCATTTACAACTTATCTCCATGGCAACGCTGGCCTCTCTCAATCTCAATCCTCCCATTGTCCCTGCTATTCCTCCCACTCTCTCCCTATAGCTTGACGCTAACCTAGTTTTATCTCCTCTTTTCCATTTCCAACATGACCTGAAACATTAACTCTGTTTCTCTTTGCATAGCTGCTGCCTGACCCATCCTGTGTTTCTCACATTTTCGGTTTTATTAGGAAAATTCAAGATTCCTATCTCTGAGAGAAGAAGTTCCTTCTTACCTGTGCCTTAATTCATCTCTGTGAAATATTGCCCTGGTTCTAGATTCTCTCGATATCTTGCCCTTCTAAACCTTTGTTAGGGTGTAAATGATTCACTAAGATCACCTCATTTTTTTTCTGGACTTCTATGTGTTCAGGCCCTACCTGCTGAATGAAAACCACCTCTTCATCCCAGGAATCAGCCTGGGACAACCTTCTCCCAAGTGCCTCCAGTGTAGACTTTTCCACGCTAACTGACCAGATGAAAGTTGCACACGAGTGTAGCCTCTCCCATAGTTGCAACTCAGTTTTTCTCTCCTTTTAAGCTCCATCCCTGGTCCAGTTCTGTAGGTCAATGTAATCCGGTCGTAGATGGTGAGCCTAATGTGGAAGTTCACATTTGTTTATGCTGTTCCATTCTGCCCCGGGAACGTAACTGGAATCACAGTGTAGAAATCTGCGCCAGGTCTGGACAGACCCGTGTCCCTGTCTTCTGTCACCACCACTTGCTAAGCACGTTTCAATGAAAGTTGGGTGCAGGCAAAATACTGTTTTAGCTTGTTAGACCAGAGTGGTTTGAATCAAGTGCTGGTTTAACTGTAAATTCTCTGTTTTGGAAAGAATATGAGCACCATTCGATATCTTGTGGCCTGGCTCCTCTCTTAAAGTTGGTGGTGGGAGAATGGCTGTGGGAGAGGTGAGACAGTTTCCTCCACCACCGTCAGCTTAGTTTTCCATCAACACTGCCCTCTATTGGCAGGTCAGTGTCACGCCTCCTTTCTGAAGGAGCAGCCTTTAAATCTGGGCCCAAATTGTCATCCTCTTTACCACATCGTTCTTTTTCAAACCTGCAGCCCTGTGTGTGGAGACATCCGGAACTTACTGAATATATCCTTTCTAAGTGCCTCGTTTCTGACAGATTCTAGGTAGAACTGTTGAGCTCTCCGTCTAAGCTCTCCCGACTTGAAACGACCTCGCTACTCCTCTCATCTTATTCCGTGTGGGCTTCAGATTCCTTTGTTGCCTGATCCTTCCTCATGGAATGCCTGAAGGAGTTTTATAATGAAATCTAACTTATCTAGCTTCTCTCCCAAGTGCTCTCAGAGTTCAGTGATGTGGTTACCCAGAAGTAAACTTTATTCATTATATATATATATATACAGTAAATATAATCAATCAGGGTGTCATTCTGTATCATTCTGCTATACCGAGCATATTGTACATTTTGTTTACAAATATACGTATTTTATCCATCATTATATACACTGGAAATGCAATTGGTGCATCAAATCAATACAATCTCTTAGAACATTACAACTCAGAACAGGCCATTTGGCCCACTATTTTGAGCTGATCTTTTAATCTACTCCAAGATTAATCGATCCCTTCCCATCCATGTAGTCCTCCATTTTCCTATCTCAGTGATTCTTAAATACATCTGGGTCTACCACCTGGCAGGGCAGGGTATTCTACCCACCCACCACTCTCATTGTAATGAATGTACCCCCTATCAATGTTCCCTGTAATTTGTAATGAGCACTGTGCAAAAATACTTTGCTGTGCAATTTTTTGCCCAATGACAACAGCAGGTGCGCAGTGAGTAATTTGTTAAAAATCTGCAAAAAAGTCACCACAAATTCCGCCTTGTCAGAACCGCCAGCATCTGAAACCGGAAAAGGAAATGTGATTGTGTACGATCATGAAAAATACTTAGCATGCCAACGAGGCAGAGAGTGACAAAGTTTTGTGCGCAGTTGAAATTCCTTTGTGCGCTAATAGCAAAAGATGTGTACACGTGCACACCTCAGAGGGAACATTGCCCCTTATACTTTCCACCAATCACCTGAAAATTGTCCTCCTCTCGTCTTCGCCATTTCTGCCCTAAGAACGCTGCCACTCCAGTTTCCTCCTCAACTCCCTATACCCAGGAAGCATTAGAGGGTCTGTTACACAGGACCCAGCCCAGTGGTACAGGACCATAGACTCTGCTCTTCCCCGCAGAGCATCAGTGTGTTTTGTAACACATTCTTGCCCCTCAGGACATGCTAGTGAGCTGCATTCCCCTACGGACATCTCCACACACTGGTAAACAAAGTGTGACTTCACCAAGTTGGATGACTTTCCAGTAGAAGCTGACATTTATCACAATATGCATCTTGATTTTCACATTGTAGTGCAAAAATTAAACTTTATTTGTGAAAATATGATCAGGAAATAAGGTACAGCCATTACATCACAAACAGAGGTTTTACAGATGTCAGAAATCCAGAGTAACACTTATAAAATGCTTGAAGAAGTCAGCCTCAGGGGAGGGGAACAAATGATTGACACTTCATTAGGACAGTAAAGGGAGGGGGAAGAAGCTGGAATAAGAAGGTGGGTGAGAGGAAGGAGTACACACTGGAAGATGATAAGTGAAGCCAGGTGAGGGGGAAGGAAGGTGAGAGGGGGGCAGGTGATGATTGAGAAGCTGGGTGCAGACAGTACATAGCTGAAGTACATACAGTGAGGCGATAGACAGACGAAGAGGTAAGAGGGAAGTCATTATGAATAGAAGAAGAGAAAGGGGAAGTGGAAAACACCAGAAATAAGAGAAATTCATGTTTATCCTATCAGGTTGGAGGCCACCTAGATGGGATTTGAGGTGTTGCTCTTCCACCTGAGGGTTGCCTCATTGTGGCAGTAGAGGAGGCCATGGTCAAAATGAGGATTGGAAACTAAATGGTTGGCCACTCGGAAATCCTTCCCTGTTGTGGCGGATGGAGCACAAGTACCCAATGAAGCGATCCCCCAATGTACATCGGGTGCCACCGATGTAGAGGAGGTTGCTCTGGATAGATTCGGTACACTCGTGTAATCAAATGAATACATTCCTCTGAACGGCACACCAGGGCCACTCCTGCGGCCTCTTTTGACGGTACACAGGGTGAGTGTTTAAGAAGCACGGGACCGCACCCCGCAGTGTCCAATGGCAGCAGGACCCTGGACTGTGCTCCCACCCCACAAGGACTTAAGTGTTGACTGCATCAAGCCCCAGTGTGTCTCCAAGCAAGGATTCCTACAATTAGATATCCCGGACATCTTGTTGCAGTTTGAGGGGTGGTATTTGTATCAGGGAAGGGGTTAACTCCACCAATTAATACGCCAATCCGTGTGGCTCCGGAAGGTGGGAGGAAACGAACACCCAGGGGAACAGCCACACAGTTAGAGGAACAACCTATAAACTCCAAACTCAGCGCCAGAGGTCGGGATCGAACCCGTATTACTGGACCAGTGAGGGAACAGCTGTGTCAATGTACTACCCACATCCCTGGGATCCAAGGTGTGGAAAATTTCTTCTTCTCCAGCCCTTTACCCTTCCCACACACATGACTGTGTCTATCATCTTCTACCTAGTCCTGCTTTCCCTCTCAACCCACCACCTTTCTATTCTGGTATCTTCCCCCTTTCCAGTCCTGAAGAAAGGTCTTGGTCCTAAGCATCACCTGTTTATTAAATTTCCAAATATGCTGCCTGACCTGCCGATTTCCTCCAGCATTTTATGTCTGTTGCACCTCTCCGTTTTCTGATCCCCTTACAGTAAAACCCTTTGACTAATTGGCATTTCTAATTGTTCGTGCTCCTCTGGCGTCTGGCTATGGGGAGGCATGTTTGGTGCAGGTATTAAACCTGTTTCCTCACAGGGATCAATCCTGACCCCGGCCTGTATGGAGTTGGAACGTGCACCATGTCACCATGTGATTCGGGCTCCCCCTGGGTCCTCTGGTTTCCTGCCACATCCCAACAACGTGCGGGCTGGCAAGTTAATCAGGCACTGTAAGTTTGTTCCTCGTGTGAGCAAGTGGAATCTCTAAGGAATTGATGGTAATGCAGGAAGATTTAAAAAAAAAATTAAATGTTTAAACAGGCAGATGATGGGATGTATTACTTGAACCAAAACATTTGTTTATTCAGCAGACATCAGAGGTGTCTTCCTTCTTCAAAGAACCGGGTTTCTCTTCTTCCACTGTTGATGCTGCCCTTGTCCAGATCTCCTCCATTCCCCAGATATCTGCACTCACCCCTTCTTCCTGCTGCGTTAACAGTGATAGAGATCCTCTTGTTATTACCTACCCCATATGCCCCCACATCCAGCACATAATTCACTTCAAATTCCACCATGTTCTAAGGGATTCTACCACCAGACACAACCTTCCCTCCCCCTACCCAGCTCTCTGCTTTTCACAGGGGTCGCTGCCCTCCATGAATCCCTTGTCTGTTTGTCCTTCCCCACTAATCTCCCTCCTAGCATTTATTCCTGCAAGTGGCCAAAGTGTTCCACCAGCACGTTCACCTCCTTTCAGGGCCCCAAATGAGGCAACAGGTGAGGCAACACTTCGCCTGCGAATCTGCAAAATTTGATGCACGAACATCAATTTCTCCTTCCACATATCCACCCCCTTCTCTCTTTTTCTATCCCCAATTCTGGCCCCTTACATCTTCTCACCTGCCTATCACGCCCCCATGGTGCCCTCCTTCTTCTCTTCTCCTGTCCTATCAGATTCCTTCTTCTCCAGCCCTTTACCTTTCCCACTTAGCCGTTACCTATCACCTTCCAGCCAGGCTACCTTCCCCCACCCCGCACCTTTTAATTCTGGCGTTTGGTCCTTTCCTTTCCACTCCTGATGAAGGGTCTCGACCAGAAACATCGACCGTTTGTTCATTTCCTTATATTTCATTTTATTATTTTCACATGTATCGAAGTACAGTGAAAAGCCATCATACCGTTAATACAAAGCAATTCCTTACAACAGTACATTGAGGTGATAAATTGATTCGTGTGAGATTTGTGAAGATCTTAAATGATATGAACTGCACTAAGAAACCTGTGCGGGAGAGTTTGTAAACGGGAAAGTCTGATCCCCTCTCTCGACCTCAGAACTCCAGGTCCGGCGGTAATATTAGTCATTACAACTGAAGCCCATGACTACTTCCGTGCCTTATCGCGCACTTCACTCTCCTCGAAGCATTGCAGAGCCGCCTTCCCGGCTGTTGAATGTCACTGTTGATCTCATCCGCTCAGTCCGCCCGAGCTGCCTTCTCACGCTAGGACAGGCATGTCATTTCTCACCTGGGTATGAGGTGTGCTGGGTACCCTGGCTTAGCCCGCCTGTCAAAGCGGCGTAACCACGGCATGGCCGCCATCGCATGCAAACACCTACTTGGAGTCACGGGTGAGAGTTGTGATTCTGTTGGGTCCAGAGGTAAGTGAACGATTGCAGAATACTCAAACCTTTTTACCCCCCCCCCCCCCCACTGACACCTCATACATTGGGGTAGTACAAGGTAAAACAATAACAGAATGCAGAATGAAGTGTAACAGCTACAGAGATAGTGCAAAGCAGGTAGACAGGAAGGTGTGAGGACATTACGAGGTAAATTGTGATGTGAACAGTGAATCTGATCAGACTAGGGGACTGATCAACAGCGGCATAGAATCTCTCCTTCAGCCTGGTGGTACGTGCTTTCAGGTGTTTGTATCCTCTGTCCAATGGGAGGGGGGGATGAAAGAACGTCCAGAGAGCGTGGAAGTTGTTACACAAATATGTTTTAGTCTGGCATCTTAATGTATTTGTGGATGGTAGATTGTTCTAACATTGTAGATATTAAACAGACAACTGATGGAAAATTGCATTACTGAGAGTTTCCCTCCAGGGAAAAACGTGGGTAGAGGAAGGAAGAGTTGTATCAACAACCCAAGAGATTCTTCAGATGCTGGAAATCTCTGATCCTGAACACAGGTGCCCCCAGGGTTGTGTTCTGTGTCCCCTTCTCTGCTCCCTTTACACCCATGACTGTACTGACCCAAACAGCTCCAATCTGCTGATGACATGACTTTGACCCGCCTTATTTCTAACGGCAATGAGACAGTTTATAGAGGAGATGTTGACACCCTGACACAGTGGTGCCAAGATAACAATCTCTCCCTGAATGGCCGAAAAACAAAAGAGCTGATTGTGAATTACATGAGGAACAGAGACAGGTTTGGACAATCAACATCAATAGGACTGCAGCTGACAGGGTGAGTGGTTTCGAGTTCCTCAGTACATCTGATGATCTCACATGGACTGTACACGCTGGCAGTGTGGCAAAAAGGAAGCACAACAACGTCTCTGCCACCTCAGGCCACTGAAGAAGTTCAGCACGGGCCCCCAAATCCTCATGACCCTCTACATAGGCTCCATTGAAAATATCCTGACTGGCTGCATCACCGCCTGGTATGGGAATTGCACCAACCTTGATCTCTAGTCCTAACCTATTCAATCTTTCCTTATAATTCAGGTTCTCCAGACCCAGCAACAACATTGTAAATTTTCTCTATACTCTTTCAACCTTGTTTCTATCTTCCCTATAGGTAGGTAACCAAAATGCACACAGTACTCCAAATTAGGCCTCACCAATGTCTTATACAACTTCAACATAACAACCCATTTTCTGTACTCAATACATTTATCTATGAAGGTCAATATGCCAAAAGCTTTCTGTACATCCTTTACATTTAAAGATCCTTCGGCCTGAAATGTTGACTGTTTGCTTCCACGGATGTTGCCTGACCTGCTGAGTTCCTCCAGTGTGTTGTACGTGTTGCTTTGTCCCCAGAATCTGCACTGTATATGTACTTTGTGTATAAACTCCGCAGCACCCCGCTGCACCTTCGCACTTACTACGGGTAGTACCGACACCCACCAGCAGATGGGGGTATCGAACCACGCAACAGTACAAACATTTGCAGGGCTCGCCATCGCCATCGTGTGGTTGAAAGCGTCACTGCAATAAACTGCAATGGCAAGTTCAGACCATGGACCAGACCCCTTTGATCAGCATGTTGTGCCGAACTAATTAATCACGCAATTAAACGTCGCATTAAAGTAATCCCTCCTACCCGTACAATGTCCATATCGGGACACCAAGCCACGAGTGTCAGTTGACAGAAAGCTGGGATTGATGGGTAGGTCATAGAGTGAAAAGAGAGGGAGGGCTGAGGGAGAGGACTCTGGAGGGAATTTCAAAGACGACAACCGCAGGCACGAGCTTTCTTCCCCGGAACGCTGCTGGTCACAATCCAGAGGTTGATAGTAACTTCATGACAGGGCTTGGTTATAGTCAATGGTCGCATTCTTTTTCCCCAAGATACGGGGGTCTGCAACTTTTAGGGCACAGGTTTAAGGAGAGAGGGGAAAAGTTTTAGACACATAGAAAACCTACAGCGCAATACAGGCCCTTCGGCCCACAAAGTTGTGCCGAACTTGTCTCTACCTTAGAAATTACAAGGTTTACCCATAGCCCTCTATTTTTCTAACTTGTATGTACCTATGCAAAACTCTCTTAAAAGACCCTATCGTAAAAGACCCTGCCACCATTGCTGGCAGCCTATTTCATGCACTCACCACTCTCTGCATAAACTAATACCCCTGACATCCCTCCCCCACCTAATTCCAAGCACCTTAAAACTGTGCCTTGCCATGTTAGCCATTTCAGCCCTGGAAAAAAGCCTCTCATCATCTTATACACCTCTTATCAGGTCACCTCTCATGGAATAAGAGGGAAGGGGGAGGAAAATGTGGAAGGTGAAATCGATGTTCATGCATCAAGTTTGAAGCTACCCAAACGGAATATCAGATGTTCCTCTTCCACTTTGGCAGTGGCCTCATTGTGGAACAAGAGGAACCATGGACAGAAATGTTGGAATGGGAACGAGAATTGGAAATAAAATGGTTAGGTACTGGGAAATTCCACTTTTGGCGAATAGAGCAGAGGTCCTCGACAAAGAGCGCCCCCAATTTACAACCTATCTCACCAGTGTATATCAGCACTGGATACAATAGACCACCCCAGCAGATTCACAGGTGAAGTGTTGCCTCACCTGGAAGGATTATTTGGGGCCCTGAAAGGAGGTGAAGGGGCAGGTGGAACACTTTGAGCAGTTGCAGGAATAAATGCTAGGAGGGGAATTAGTGGGGAAGGACAAACGGACAAGGGATTCATGGAGGGGAGCAAGCCCTGTGAAAAGCAGAGAGCTGGGTAGGGGGAGGGAAAATTGTGTTTGCTGGTAGGATCCCTTAGAAGATGGTGCAATTGGTGGTGAATTATGTGCTGGATGTGGGGGCATATGGGGTAGGTAATAACAAGAGGATCTCTATCACTGTTAACGCAGCAGGAAGAAGGGGTGAGTGCAGATATCTGGGAAATGGAGGAGATCCGGACAAGGGCATCATCAACAGTGGAAGAAGAGAAACCCGGTTCTTTGAAGAAGGAAGACACCTCTGATGTCTGCTGAATAAACAAATGTTTTGTTCAAGTAATACATCCCATCATCTGCCTGTTTAAACATTTAATTTTTAAAAAAAATCTTCCTGCATTACCATCAATTCCTTAGAGATTCCACTTGCTCACACGAGGAACAAACTTACAGTGCCTGATTAACTTGCCAGGCCACACATTGTTGGGATGTGGCAGGAAACCAGAGGACCCAGGGGGAGCCCGAATCACATGGTGACATGGTGCACGTTCCAACTCCATACAGGCCGGGGTCAGGATTGATCCCTGTGAGGAAACAGGTTTAATACCTGCACCAAACATACCTCCCCATAGCCAGAAGCCAGAGGAGCACGAACAATTAGAAATGCCAATTAGTCAAAGGGTTTTACTGTAAGGGGATCAGAAAACGGAGAGGTGCATCATGCATGGAAATGAATAAACAGTTGATGTTTAGGGCCGAGACCTTTCTTCAGGACTGGAAAGGGGGAAGATACCAGAATAGAAAGGTGGTGGGTTGAGAGGGAAAGGAGGACTAAGTCGAAGATGATATACGCAGTCATGTGTTTGGGAGGGGTAAAGGGCTGGAGAAGAAGAAATTTTACACACCTTCGATTCCGGGGATGTGGGTAATACATTGACACGGCCGTTGCCTCGCAGGTCCAGCGACACAGGTTCGATCCCGACCTCTGATGCTGAGTTTGGAGTTTATAGGTTGTTCCTGTAACTGTGTGGCTGTTCCCCCGGGTGTTCCAGTTTCCTCCCACCTTCCGGAGCCGCACGGATTGGTGTATTAATTGGTGGAGTTAACCCCTTCCCTGATACAAACTCCACCCCTCAAACTGCAACGAGATTTCCGGGATGCCTAAGCTGTAGGAATCCTTGCCTGGAGACACACTGGGGCTTGGATCAGTCTACACTTAAGTCCCTGTGGGGTGGGAGCACAGTCCAGGGTCCAGCTGCCATTGGACATTGCGGGGTGCGGTCCCGTGCTTCTTAAACACTCACCCTGTGTACCGTCTAAAGAGGACGCAGTAGTGGCACTGGTATTGCCGTTCAGAGAAATGTATTCATTTGATGACACGAGTGTACCGACTCTATCCGGATTAACCTCCTCTACATCGGTGACATCCGACGTGGATTGGGAAATCGCTTCATTGGGTACTTGTGCTCCATCCTCCACAACAGGGAAGATTTCCGAGTGGCCAACCATTTTGTTTCCAATCCTCATTTTGACCATGGCCTCCTCTACTGTCACAGTGAGGCAACCCTCAGGTGGAGGAGCAACACCTCAAATCCCATCTAGGTGGCCTCCAACCTGATGGGATGAACATGAATTTCACTTACTTCTGGTATTTTCCACCTCCCCTTTCTCTTCTTCCATTCATCATGACTCCCCTCTTATCTCTTCATCTGTGTATCGCCTCACTCTGGTGCACCCCCTCCTCCTTCATTTGCTCCCAAGGTCCACTCTCCTCTCCTGCTAGTTTCCTCCTTCTTCAGCTATGTACTGTTTGCACCCAGCTTCTCATTCATTACCTGCCCCCCTCTCACCTTCCTTCCCCCTCACCCGGCTTCACTTATCACCTTCCAGCGTGTACTCCTTCCTCTCCCCCACCTTATTATTCCAGCTTCTTCCCCCTCCCTTTACTGTCCTGATGAAGTGTCAATCATTTGTTCCCCTCCCCTGAGGCTGACTTCTTCAAGCATTTTACAAGTGTTACTCTGGATTTCTGACATCTGTAAAACCTCTGTTTGTGATGTAATGGCTGTATCTTATTTCCTGATCACATTTTCACAAATAAAGTTTAATTTTTGCACTAAAATGAGAAAATCAAGATGCATATTGTGATAAATGTCAGCTTCTACTGGAAAGTCATCCAACTTGGTGAAGACACACTTTGTTTAGTCTGTATCATGCTCATCCTCCAGTGTGTGGAGATGTCCGTAGGGGAATGTTGCTCATTGGCACATCCTGAGGGGCAAGAATGTGTTACAAAACACACCAATGCTCTGGGGGAAGAGCAGAGTCTCTGGTCCTGTACCACTGGGCTGGGAACTGTGTAACAGCCCCTCTAATACTTCACGGTGTACTGAGTTGAGGAGGAAACTGGAGTGGTGTTCATAGGGCAGAAAAAGCAAAGACGAGAGGGGGAGGACAATTTTAAGGTGATTGGTGGAAAGTATAGGGGGTAATGTTCCCTCTGAGGTGTGCACGTGTACACATCTTTTGCTATTAGCGCACAAAGGAATTTAAACCGCGCACAAAACTTTGTCACTCTCTGCCTCGTTGGCATGTTAAGTATTTCTCATGTTCGTACGCAATCACATTTCCTTCTCCGGTTTATGATGCGGGCGGTTCTGTCGCCATGGAATTTGTGACGATTTTTTTCCAGATTTTAGAACCGGCTTATTTATATTGTTTTTATTGAAGAAATTATTAAGTGCGCATGTGCTGTTGTCATTGGGCAAAAAATTGCACAGCACGGGATTCTTGCACAGTGCTCATTACAAATTAGAGGGAACATTGATAGGGGGTACATTCATTACAATGAGAGTGGTGGGTGGGTAGAATGCCCTGCCCTGCCAGGTGGTAGACCCAGATGCATTTAAGAATCACTCAGACAGGTACATAGATGACAGAAGAATGGAGGACTACATGGGTGGGAAGGGATCAATTGAACTTGGGGTTGATTAAAAGATCAGCACAACATCGTGGGCAGAAGGGACAGTACTGTGTTATAATGTTCTAAGAGGTTGTATTGATTTGATGCGCCAATTGCATTTCCAGTGTATATAATGATGGATAAAATACGTATATTTGCAAACAAAATGTACAATATGCTCGATGTATAGCAGAATGACACCCTGATTGATTATATTTACTGTATATATACATATATAATCAATAAAATTTATTTCTCGGAAAAAAAGAGTGCAGGGTAATCACATCACTGAACTCTGAGAGCACTTGGGAGAGAAGCTAGATACGTTAGATTTCATTATAAAACTCCTTCAGGCATTCCATGAGGAAGGATCAGGCAACAAAGGAACCTGAAGCCCACACGGAATAAGATGAGAGGAGTAGCGAGGTCGTTTCATGTCAGGAGAACTAGACGGGGAGCTCAACAGTTCTACCTAGAATCTGTCAGAAACGAGGCACTTAGAAGGAATATATTCAGTAAGTTCCGGATTTCTCCACACACAGGGCTGCAGGTTTGAAAATGAATAATTTGGCAAAGTGGATGACAATTTGGGCCCAGATTTACCGGCGGCTCCTTCAGAAAGGAGGCGTGACACTGACCTGCCAATAGAGGGCAGTGTTGATGGAAAACTAAGCTGACGGTGGTGGAGGAAACTATCTCACCTCCCCCACGGCCATTCTCCCACCATCAACTTTAAGAGAGGAGCCAGGCCACAAGATATCGAATGGTGCTCATACTCTTTCCAAAACAGAGAATTGACAGCTAAACCAGCACTTGATTCAAATCATTCCCGTCTAACAAGCTAAAACAGTATTTTGCCTGCACCCAACTTTCATTGAAACGTGCTTAGCAAGTGGTGGTGACAGAAGCCCGGGTCACGGGTCTTTCCAGACCTGGTGCAGATTTCTACACTGTGATTCTAGTTACGATCCCGGGCAGAATGGAACAGCATGAACAGATCTGAACTTCCATATTAGGCTCAAGATCTACGACCGGATTACATTGACTTACGGAACTGGACCGGGGATGGAGCTTAAAAGGAGGGAAAAGCTGAGTTGCAACTATGGGAGAGGCTACACTCGTGTGCAACTTTCATCTGGTCAGTTAGCGTGGAAAAGTCTACACTGGAGGCACTTGGGAGAAGGTTGTCCCAGGCTGATTCCTGGGATGAAGAGGTGGTTTTCATTCAGCAGGTAGGACCTGAACACATAGAAGTCCAGAAAAAAAATGAGGTGATCTTAGTGAATCATTTACACCCTAACAAAGGTTTAGAAGGGCAAGATATCGAGAGAATCTAGAACCAGGGCAATATTTCACAGAGATGAATTAAGGCACAGGCAAGAAGGAATTTCTTATCTCAGAGATAGGAATCTTGAATTTTCCTAAAAAAACAGAAAATGCAAGAAACACAGGATGGGTCAGGCAGCAGCTACGCAAAGAGAAACAGAGTTAATGTTTCAGGTCATGTTGGAAATGGAAAAGAGGTGATAAAACTAAGTTAGCGTCAAGCTATAGGGAGAGAGTGGGAGGAATGGCAGGGTCAAAGGGAGGATTGAGATTGAGAGAGGCCAGGTTTTCCACAGAGATAAGTTGTAAATGAGATCATCCTGACCGACTGCCCTCAGTGAGGGCAAATGTTATCCTGATGAATAAAGGATAACATTTGCCCTCAACAACTGTCCTCCAACAACCCACTAACCTGATGGCCTTATTCATTGCTGAACCATCTGACAACTCTGGCCTCACCTTTCAGAGTTATTTCTTTTGTCCTGTCCATTCCTCCCCCACTATCCCTGCAATTATAGCAAGGCAAAACACACCTCTTTCCATAGCAACCTCTCTTTCCAAGTTCTGACAAAGTCTGCTTGACCTGAAACGTTAGTGCTGCTTCTCCCTATTTGCTGCACGACCTGTTGAGTGTTTCCAACATTTTCTGATTTAATTTCGTACTTGCTGCATCTGCAGGTTGTTTATTTAGCTTTTTCATTGCAACTCACTGCACAGTGAGACGTTGAGCTGAATTACTAAAATATATCCAGAGTTGAGATAACTCCTTGGAGGGAAGGGCTACTGGGGACTGGGATTCAAAGTTTAGTTGCAGTGAGCTCAGACCAGCTGTGATCCAACTGGATGGAGGGAAAGGATGGAGGGGCCAAATGGCAGACTCGTGCCCCTACTTCTCCAGTGGGGATATAATACAAGTGTGTCTCTACTCTTTGACTGTTCGCTATCATGACAACTGCAACCAGTGGTACAAGGAGACAAGAAGAGGACATGAAGACTAGACAATGGCATGGGGGTTAATAGGCGTGGAGAGGAGGTTCCAACACCTATTCGTTCACAATATCCTCCTTGTTTCATCTTATGGATACGACATCTGGACAGGTCTCATGGCTCCCTGTGGATGGGAAAAGAGCACGGATAACGAGAATGGTTTTACAAAGAGCAGAGACAAGCCCCATACACCTCTTCTCACATTTGTTCAAAGCCTCCCTTCTCTAAGCTGTCTGCAAAAGATTGCCACATATCACAAGCACCATCCTGAAAGATTGTGTCTGTATGTATATACATATAAGACCAAAAGACATAGGAGCAGTATTAGACCATTTGCTCCATCGACTCTGTTTCTCATCAGTTCTTTGCAGTTAAGGGACGTTCTTCCACCCTTTCTTCATCACGTTCACTGATCATCAATAGGGTTTCCCATTTTGGTTGCCAATGTTGGAAAATCCACCCGCAAACCACATTACGTCAAGTCTCATCAACTCAAGTTGCTTTAATTGTCATTTTGACCATAACTGCTGGTTCCGTACACAGTAAAAATGAGACAACGTTTTTCAGGACCATGGTGCTACATAAACAATACAAAACCTACACTGAACTATATAAACCAACACAAAAACTGCACTAGACTACAGAGCTACCCAGGACTGCATGAAGTACACAGAACAGTGCAGGAATTACAATAAATACTAAACAAGACAATAGGCACAATAGGCTGGTAGTCTAAAGTTACATAACTAATCAGCTGAATGATGGCGTCTGGGATTCTGTCCTTTTCTGTACTCCCGCTGAGTATTTCATTGCCACAGATGTAGTCCAATTTAATGTCCATTGGAGAGCAGAATGGATGGAACCAGCTGGCTAAGACTTGCTTTTTTCCTGGCACGGACTCCTGCCCGCTCGCCTCGCTTCCATTCCTCACACACCGTTTACGCCGTACCCCCCTCCGGCCACCGGCATCAGGCGACTCCGAGGACTGATTCCCTCAGCAAGCCGAGTTCGCGCAATCCAACCAGCAGACTTTCATGGAGGTTCATTTTTGGGCAATCTCTGTATTGTAGCAGTAACTGGCAATGGTAGATCTGTTATCCATTGCCCTAAACCCTAATTGTGTCTTAAAATTAAATTAAATTTAAAAACTAAATTAAAGTAGCACCAGATCTGAAAGGCCGCTTTCAAAAATAGGTTTAATTTACATTATTATGTTTACAGCAGAAATACAAAAATGCATGGGCTCTACTATGTTCATAGTTTCGCCGAGCCTATACATGCATAACATGTACTGTGCTCATTTCTGGTCGTCTCTCTATAAGAAGGACATGGAAACCATAGAAAGGGTGCAGAGGAGATTTACAAGGATGTTGACTGGATTGGGAGCATCCCTTATGAGAATAGGTTGAGTGAACTCAGCTTTTTCTCCTTGGAGTGATGATGAGAGGTGACTTGTAGAGGTGCACAAGATAATGAGAGGCATTGATCGTGTGGATAGTCTGAGGCTTTTCCCCAGGGCTGAAATGGCTAGCTCGAGAGGGCATGGTTTTAAGGTGCTTGGAAGTAGGTACAGAGGCGATGTCAGGGGTAAGTTTTTATCTCAGAGTGGTGAGTGCATAGAATGGGCTGCCAGTGGTGGTGGTGGGGGCGGATACAAAGTCTCTTTTAAGAGACTCCTGGATGGCTACATGGAGCTGAGGAAAATGGAGGGCTTTGGGTAAATCCGAGGTAGTACTAAGGTAGGATCATGTTCGGCACAGCATTGTGGGCCAAAGGGCCTGTATTGTGCTGTATGTTTTTCTATGTTTCTTTGCTTTTTCTATAGAATTATATTCATAGCAGAAATACAAACTGTGCATCAGCTCCACTATGTTCATAGTTTTGCCCAGACTATACGTTCATAATGTTGTCAAGACTATACAACAGTACAGTCATCAAATTCAGGCATTCTTTGCACCTCACACTCAGTGGGCACTTTATTAGGTACACCCGTGCACTTGCTCATTAATGCAGCTCTGTAATCAGACAATCATATGGGAGCAGCTCAATACAGAAAACATCCATATATGGTCAAGAGGTTCTCTCGTTGCCCAGACCGATCATCACAGTTGGGAATAAATGTGACTTTGACCCTGGAAGGGTTGTTGAATCCAATCGGGGTGGTTGGAGTATCTCAGAAACTGTTGATCTTCCGGGATTTTCACGCACAACGATCTCGACAGTTTACAGAGAAAGGTACGAAAACCAAAACAAAGCAGAACAATTAAAAGATTGAGTAAACTGTGTTTCTGTGTGCCTTGTTATGGAGAAGTCAGAGGAGAATGGCCTGACTGGTTCAAGCTGACATGAAGGTGGTAGGAGGGCATCTCTGCTCGCACAATACGTCGAACCATGACGTGGATGGGCTGCAGCGGCAAACGAACACGAGCATATACTCAATGGCCACTGTGTTAGCTACTCGAAGTACCTAACAAAGCGGCCAAAGTATGTATGTAGTCTCTTTGAACAGCAGACCATCACGTGTTCAGGTGTTTGCCTGGTTGTTACACAGGACCCCATCCCTCAGTATCCAGTGTCCACAGGACTCTCGCCGGTAGCAATTCCCACAATTCACTTGCGGTAGCTGTGCTTGTGCGCAGGACCACCGGGCTTCAGGGCGTCCCTCGATAAATATTCCAGCCGGCAGTATTTACTTAAAGACACCTCATTGCACCAGAAGTCGAAAATTTTCTGGATAGACTGAATTATTTCTTTCACCAAGTTGAAGATCTTCTAGCAGATCTTGATGTCTGATTCGGTGTGTGTCCATGGAACCAGTCAGCACGTGAATTCAGTTGCACAGCTCCTCAAAATGAAAAGAGATGGGATTGGCGTCTCATCTTCATCACAGCCGGTTGAAGGGCAGTGTGTGCTTGCAGTGAGACTCAGACCATGCAGGAAGAATCGGGGGGAGAGGAGTACTCTCACTGCCAGCGGGTGACGTCTTGCTGCTTATTGATGAGTTTTGGTGAAGAGACATTCTGCCACAGGGTTATGACAGCCCGCTCGAAGAACCTCGGTACAGGATCCCGTGTGTTTTTCTCCTGCAGTATCTGCAGGGATCTCTGTGCTGACCATGCCTGATAGGCTGTGGTCACAATAACATGGTCAATCGACTTTAATGCTGGGGCTGAACCCACCAGTAAAATGCAAGACTCCAACTTAAATCCTCCTTTACATCTGAATTATCACCAGCGTACGCCCGGTTCTCAGGCCACTCTGCTAACACCTCACCAGAGCAGAAAATAAAATTTAACGGGTCCAAATGGAGCTGTGGAATGTCTGTGATTGTGTATGGTAAGGACTTGTATATATATGGTCCTCAGTTAGATTTTCATGTAAAAGGTTTCACCGATACCTGCATCCTCTTGCCTGCAGCGTCTGTTGGTCTCCGGTGATGTGTTTCCTATGTAGACCGCAAGAGCGCTGAACACAATGACTCCAGCCGCTTATCATATGACTCCGATAGCACAGTGTGGATGGCACGGTCCGAGTAGTTAATCACCCGATCCACCGGAAGTCTCATTGCAGTTCCCTTAAGGGGTACCTTTGCTCCGACAAGGACAGCGGAGTGATCAATAAGGAGCTGTAAGGTGCCCTTGAGTGACAAAGTCTGGAAAGCAAGTTTTGCTGCTCCAAGTTTCCCCTGAGCTGACCACAAGCTGGCGTGCTTAATTAAAAGTAATTTTAAAACTACAGATGCAAGAATTATTCAAAAATATAAACAAGAGTGTTGGAAACACTGAAGCTTTTAGACAGCAACTGTGGAAGAGAAATAGAGCTAAATTTCACCCTTCGTGCACGCTGCTCTGAATTCATTTCTGTGGCTGCAGATTCTATTCAGAAATTCTGGAAAGGTGTTTTCACTTGTGGAAATACTGGTTTTCTCGCATTCGCATGTCCACTCCCACTTTACTGGCATCTGTGCTAATTCATTCCAAATTCATGTCAAACCTGTATTATCCACTGCAACGTGAAAATATCCAAACAAAAAAGAAGATGAATCTCAGGGTTGTGTACCGTATGCATATTTTGATAACAAATGTACTTTGAGTTGAAGTGTTAAATATTATTTTGGAACTGAAACATCTCCAGTATTGGTAATACCAACAGAGAATGCAGAAAACCGGTCAGGCAGCAACCGTGGTTAGAGAAACTTTACTAAGTTCGGGAAATTTCAGTTGTTTTGTGCAGTGTTCATTGCCACCCTATCTCCTGGTCTCTTTGTGCAATGTGATCTTTATCCTAGCTGAACATTTATTGAGTTTATGTGTAATGTGCTTTGCTCCAACAGATATATCAACTCTGGTAAAAGCATATGACTTGGCCGGAGTTATCCCAGGTGGGAGAAAACCCAACCTGTCACCCCAACCCCATCACACACACCCCTAACCCCTGCTGAGGAGCCATTCTAAACTTCGGAGAACTTTCATGGCAGGTAGCTCATTACACTGTATGTCTGTGTGAATTGTAGCCTCAGTGAATCTCAGTTCTATGGCCGAGACTCAACTTTTCCGGACTCAAGATCAAATCAAAATGGGAGCAAGAGTAGCCACCAGGCCCCTCGAGTCTGTCGGGCCTTTCCATATGGTCTGGTCTGACAGATCTCAGCCTTGATCACATCTGTTCCAGTTCCCCATAAGTTTTAAACTGCTGATGCTTCAATGTTTGATATTTTAGTTTTCCCAGGTTTTTGTGCGGTGGGGCGGGAGTTCAGAATCCATGGTTGCTGCACTCATTCGTGTGAACAAAGGGTTGGGGCTGAATATTTTTGCAGGGCGCTGCAGCTGGAGTTCAGGAGGTATACCCTGCCTTGTTGAGTTGTGGTCGATCATTGAATTCTCCGAAATGGTGATTAAGATGACGCCTCCTTGTAATATTGTCAACAGTTGGTGTAACGGCAAAACAAAAATCCAAAATCAAACCAACTAATTGCCAGCAGCTTGCGACCCCAGACAGAGTTGTTCTACCTGCTTGACTCACCCTCGACTCCAATTAAATGTGTGTTCCAAAGAGTCTAATCCTTTATTCGATTCTTTATTTGCAATTAAAAACATACAATATTCAAGCAATACAGGCCTCCAAACAGCAGTCTGGATGTAGGGTGTAAGTTGAATGAAGAGTTAAAATTGGCATGTTGCAAAGGTAACGATACAGTAGTCATGGGGGATTTCAACATGCAGTAGACTAGGAGAATCAGGATGGTACTGGACCCCAAGACAGGGAGTTTGTGGAGTGCCTCCGAGATGGATTCTTAGAACAGCTTGTACTGGAGCCTACCAGGGAAAAGGCAATTCTAGATTTAGTTTTGTGCAATGAACCAGAGTTGATCAGGGACCTCAAGGTAAAGGAACCATTAGGAGGTAGTGACCATAATATGATATGTTTTAACCTACAATTTGAGAAGGAGAAGGGAAAATCGGATGTGTCAGTATTACAGTTGAACAAAGGGAACTATGGAGTTATGAAGGAGGAGCTGGCCAAAGTTCAATGGAACAATACCCTAGCAGGGAAGACCATGGAACAACAATGGCAGGTATTTCTGGGAATAATGCTGAAGGTGCAGGATTGGTTCATTCCAAAGAGGAAGAAAGATCTTAAGGGGAGTAAGGGGCGGCCGTGGCTGACAAGGGAAGTAAAGGGCAGTATAAAAATAAAAGAGAAGAAGTATAACATAGCAAAGATGAGCGGGAAAACGGAGGACTGGAAAGCTTTTAAAGAGCAACAGAAGATAACAAAAAAGGCAATACGCCAAGAAAAAATGAGGTACGAAGGTAATCTAGCCAAGAATATAAAGGAGGATAGTAAAAGCTTCTTTAGGTATGTGAATAGCAAAAAAAAAGTTAAGACCGAAATCGGGCCATTGAAGACAGAAACGGGTCAATTTATTATAGGGAACAAGGAAATGGCAGATGAGTTGAACAGGTACATTGGATCTGTCTTCACTAGGGAAGACACAAACAATCTCCCAGATGTAATAGTGGCCAAAGGAACTAGGGTAAAGGATGAACTGAAGGAAATTTATGGCAAGAAATGGTGTTGGATAGACTTTTGAGACTGAAGGCTGATAAGTCCCCGGGACCTGATGGTCTGCATCCCAGGGTACTTAAAGAGGAAATCGTGGACGCATTGGTAATAATTTTCCAATGTTCTACAGATTCAGGAACAGTTCCTGCTGATTGGAGGATGGCTACTGTTGTCCCACTTTTCAAGAAAGGAGGGAGAGAGAAAACAGGGAATTGTAGACTGGTTAGCCTGATGTCAGTGGTGGGATAGATGCTGGAGTCTATTATAAAAAAGGAAATTACAATGCATTTGGATAGTAGTAGAAGGATTAGTCTGAGTCAGCATGGATTTATGAAGGGAAAATCATGCTTGACTAATCTTCTGAGTTTTTTGAGGATGTAACTATGAAAATGGACAAGGGAGAGCCAGTGGATGTAGTGTACCTGGACTTCCTGAAAGCTTTTGATAAAGACCCACATAGGAGATTAGTGGGCAAAATTAGGGCACATGGCATTGGGGGCAGAGTACTGACATGGGTTGAAGATTGGCTGGCTGACTGGAAACAAAGCGTAGCGAATAATGTGTCCCTTTTGGAATGGCAGGCTGTGAACAGTGGGGTACCGCAAGGTTCGGTGATGGGACTGCAGCTGTTTACAATATACATTAATGATTTAGATGAAGGGATTAAAAGTAACATTAGCAAATTTGCCGATGACACAAAGCTGGGTGGCAGTGTGAAATGTCAGGAGGATGTTATGAGAATGCAGGGTGAATTGAACAGGTTGGGTGAGTGGGCAAATGTATGGCAGATGCAGTTTAATGTGGATAAATGTGAGGTTATCCACTTTGGTGGCAAGAACAGGAAGGTAGATTACTATCTAAATGGAGTCAAGTTAGGAAAAGGGGAAGTACAACGAGATCTAGGTGTTCTTGTACATCAGTCAATGAAAGCAAGTATGCAGGTACAGCAGGTAGTGAAGAAAGTAAATGGCATGCTGGCCTTTATAACAAAAGGAATTGAGTAAAGGAGTAAAGAGGTCGTTCTGCAGCTGTGCAGGGCCCTGGTGAGACTCCACCTGGAGTATTGTGTGCAGTTTTAGTCTCCAAATTTGAAGAAGGACATTCTTGCTATTGAGGGAGCGCAGCATAGGTTCACAAGGTTAATTCCCGGAATGGCGGAACTGTCATATGTTGAAAGATTGGAGGAACTGGGCTAGTATACACTGGAATTCAGAAGGATGAGAGAGGATCTGATTGAATCATATAAGATTATTAAGGGATTGGACATGCTGGAGGCAGGAAGCATGTTCCCGCTGATGGGTGAGTCCAGAACTAGAGGCCACAGTTTAAGAATAAGGGGTACACCATTTAGAACAGCGATGCAGAAAAACTTTTTCACCCAGAGAGTGGTGGATATGTGGAATGCTCTGCCCCAGAAGGCAGTGGAGGCCAAGTCTCTGGATGCATTCAAGAGAGAGTTAGATAAAGCTCTTATAGATAGCGGGGTCAAGGGATATGGGGAGAGGGCAGGAACGGGGTACTGATTGTGTATGATCAGCCATGATCACAGTGAATGATGGTGCAGGCTAGAAGGGCCGAATGGCCTACTCCTGCACCTACTATATATTGTCTATTGTCTATAATATTAAGTGATATTAAGCAGTCAGCAAAAACATGAACTCTGTATTTCCAAGCTACAACATACAAAGAAATAAGCAACAGTATGATACTTACTCCATTTGCTTTTACCACCACCTCACGAATGTGACTATTTTTTATAATAAAGATAATTAATGTGCAGCACAGAAAACATGGCTCCTACAGTTGGTTATGCTGAACTTTCACTGGGACTAGCTTCATCAATGTTTCTATCTCTTGTTTGGTTAGAGCTTTGTTCACCCTGTTTAGAGTTTGGATCACCCTGGTTAGAGTACGGTTCACTCTGGTTAGAGTTTGGTTCACCTTGGTTAGAGTTCTGTTCACCCTGTTTAGAGTTTGGATCACCCTGGTTATTCTGTTTACCCTGATCAGATCTCCAGTGTCTCAGATTTGAAATTAGCATTTTGGTATCCTCATCTGCCGCCTCTGCCACCATATCCCCCAACTCTTCCTTTATCTTGTTCCATTTCTTCTTTTCCAATGCTCGTTTATACTTGAACTTGTAATAACCCTCCTCAGTATAGTCACAGTAAGTCCACCTTGGAAAGAATTTTAGTAATACCAGTAAGCTTATAGATACTATCAGCATAATGCTGCCAATTATCTGTCAGGATATATAAAAAAAACAAGAAGCTTATAAACAGATATTGAGCTTGCCCAGCTGTTGTAATTGATCAGGTATTTTCTCAACGAGGCCATCCATTGCTCCAATACTCATTCCTTGTACTAAATCCATATCATATTATTCCGTTCTAATCTAAAGAAAGCCATCAATCACTGCTTTGTATACACTTCAGAGTGAGCCAGGTACCAACTGTTGCAGAACTACAAAGGGTCACTACCCTCAAAATAAAGAGCATCTCCCTTTGTATTTACTTTGAATGCCCACAAGAAAATGAACGTCAGGGTATGAGAGGTTGGAGGTGTTGTAGATAGTGTGGAGGGGTATCAGAGGTTACAGCGGGACATCGATAGGATGCAAAACTGGGCTGACAAGTGGCAGATGGAGTTCAACCCAGATATGTGTGAGGTGGTTCATTTTGGTGGGTCAAATATGATGACAGAATATAATGGCAAGACTCTTGGCAGTGTTGAGGATCAGAGGGATCTTGGGGTCCGAATCTATAGGACACTCAAAGCTGCTGTGCAAATTGACTCTGTGGTTAAGAAGGCATTGGCTTTCTCAACCATGGGATTGAGTTTAGGAGCCGAGAGGTAATGTTGCAGTTATATAGGACCCTGGACAGACCCCACTTGGAGTACTGTGCTCAGTTCTAATTGCCTCACTACAAGAAGGATGCGGAAACCGTAGGAAAGTGCAGAGGAGATTTACAAGGACGTTGCCCGGATTGGGGAGTGTGACTTATGAGAATAGGTTCAGTGAACTCGGCCTTTTCTCCTTGGAGTGATGGAGGATGAGAGGTGACCTGATAAGGTGTATAAGATGAGAGGCATTGATTGTGTGGATAGTCAGAGGCTTTTTCCTCAGGGCTGAAATGGCTAACACGAGGGGGCATAGTTTAAAGGTGCTTGGAAGTAGGTACAGAGGAGATGTCGGGGTAAGTTTTTTACGCAGAGAGTAGTGAGTGCGTGGAATGGGCTGCCGGCGATGGTGGTGGAGGCGGATACGATAGGGTCTTTTAAGAGACTCCTGGATAGATGTCTGGAGCTTAGAGAAATAGTGGGCATGAGTAACCCTAGGTAATATCTAAAATAAGTACATATTCGGCACATTTTTGTGGGCCGAATGGCATGTAGTGTGCTAGGTTTTCTATGTTCTGTGTTTCTATAGAAATTGTGACTTATCTATCCTTGCATAATAAATTTATTTCGAACTTTTGAACTTTGCCGACTGCGATGCCCATAGACGCTAACCCCATTTCCCTACATTTATTCCGTATCTCTTACTCTTTTCGTCCGTAAGTCCCTATATTTAACTATTTCCGTCTCCAACGCCTCATCTAGCACCTCTTTCCAGATATTCACACCATTTTGTTGAAAGCCTATCGTTCAAATCACCCTGTAAATTTCTCCTTCTCACTTTAAACCTGTGCCGTCATTTCTATGTCAGTTCTGGGCGCTTTCTCGCATCGGAATTATGATGTGCCGGGGCGGTAACGGCGCGGATAGATCCACTGGCCAGAGACCTGCACTGTTATAATCGCACTCTTTAAGCAATATCTGACGATACTCACCCGGGACCTGAAGCAATAGTAGCGTAGAGAAGACGAAGTTTCGAGATTGCAAAACTCTTTGCTTTTCCGATGGCCGTGTGTCCGGTTGACTGAAGGGGCGAAATAACAGGCGAAATAATCCCCATCCAGCAGTAAAATAACAAGCCATATGAGGGATGGGATCGATATTTGCATCAGTGTGTTCAATACAAAACAAATTTGACTGTAGGTGTTCCAGCAACCACAGCTTGAATTGTTACTTTGCAACAGTTGATAACTCTCCGGACGTCGACAGCACCTTCCACACTGGGACATTGACTGCTCCTTCCACACTCAAACATTCGCCGTGGACCGGGTACCACCATCATACTGATGAGAAGGAGGACGACTGTGGGTACAATACAAGCAAGATTCGAATGGATAGCATTCCATTCCGGATCACAGGGACATGGGCTGTTTTTCTCCACCAGATATTCGAGCCCATACAGAACTGCTGTTAATGCTGTATTGCCGATGACGCTCGAAACGGTGCGAACGAATTTCGAGGAGAGTTCTTTTAGGTCTGACGTCTGTGACATCGCAGTCGCACAATTCGCCGGCCCTAACACTCTTAATTAAGCAACCGTCACAGCAATGGGCGGAGATGAGCAGGAGTTCGTATTTAATCCGCAGAAGGGGAGGTTACGGAAGGGTTGTTGAAAACTCCTCAGTAAGTTTTGGAACACGTCTTCCTTAATGCAGATTCCTGCCCTTGATAAAATATACATTATGCATTGTGCATAACTTTACTTACATTCAGTATGTCGTTCGGCCTAAATATTGAAGGTGTAATTGGTTATGTACATTTGTAGTGTCAGCGCCTCTGCCTTCGCGTCACTGTTACCACTCACGCTGTTGCTTCTGGCCAAGGAAGAAATCTCCAGTGTTTAGTCCCTCAAAATCTAATGCGGGAGGGGGTTCAACGGTAGACCGATATGTGTCCCCAGGAACAGCCCGTAGATCAGTTTACTCGATTGAACTCCTTGCATTCTCCTGCAGACCTTCCTTGCAAATCGACTCTCCATACGAAAATTGGACATTGATCCACTCATATCGCAGTCGTCCCGAGGTCCATACTGTGTTGGTAGTGTGACTGTCAGCGGGATTCTTGTTGCTAAACATTCTTGCCTTGCTCTGTTACCTGCATGGTTACTGCCTTCACCTGTGCCTGGTTATTCTGAATATTTAAGCTGTGAATTGTGCTTTTCCTTACGCAGTCTATTAGCCAATTGATCGTGTGTCTGTCTTGTAATCCAGTGCGCTTTCCTTTTGAATGTGTTTTTTTTTTTGCCTTGCCTTGCAATTTTTATATTGTGGACCGGTTTGATTTTAGAACTTTTGATTCAGTCTGTTGTGTTTTTTTGTAATTGCTTGCCAGCTACTCTTTCACTCCTGTTTTACTTATGTCCGGCTTTCTGATTTAGATTATTGCCTGTGTTTTGGAACTGTGCTGGAAAGGCAAAATGTCCCTGTAGTACTTGCCTGGGTATTCATTCCGGCCTCCCGTGTGATCTCTACACCTCTGTTCATTTCTCATTCATCCTCTTGGGGACAGTGGTAGAGTTCCGGACTGTCACGCCGGAGACCGTTGTCAAGCGCATCAGGCCAGTCAGTGACTCTGACTTTCAGAAAGGATTCTGGAGGGAAAGCCCCCTCCTATTGCCATCCAAGTGAGGTACTTGTGCTTATTGGTGATTACTATCAATGAGCCAATCTGCCACATGCCTTTGACCATCCCACATGCGCCATTCCCCTGCAGGGACTGCCGGGCATTCCGTGTTAAAACCCTAAGGCATAGGAGCAGAATTAGACCATTCAGCCTATCGAGTCTGCTCCGCCATTCCATCATGGCGAATCCCGGATCCCATTCATTCCCATAACCGTTGATGCCCCGAGCAATCAGGAAACTATCAATTTTCGCCTTAAGTATACCCACGGTCTTGGCCTCCACAGCTGTCTGTGGCAGAACATTCCTCTCTCTGGCTTCACTGCTCTCTGGCTAAAAAAAAATCGCCCTTACCTCTGTTCTAAAGGGTCGCCCCTCAATTACGAGGCTGTGTCCTATCGTTCTGGACACCCCCACCATCGGAAACATCCTTTCAACATTCTCCTTTCAACAGTCGGTGGGTTTCAATGACATCCCCTGCATACTTCTAAATTCCAGGCCCAAAGTCTTCAAACGTTCCTCATATGTTAACCCCTTCATTCCCAGAATCAGCCTCCTGAAGAATCAACCTCAGAGGCCAGAGATTGACTGGCCGCTGAAAATGTATAGATCAGGAGTGAAATCTAAGAGGATCCGGTTCACGGGATAGCGGAGAGAAAATATGGGATTAATGTGGGGAAAGAAATACATTAGAGAAAATATTGACTTCATTCGCCAAATGCACTGTACATCGAAACGTTCAGTGAAATCCATCACCTGAGTCAATGACCAACACAGTCCCAGGATGTCCCGGGACATCCCGCAAGTGTCGCCAGGCTTTCAACACTGACATAGCATGCCCGCAACGTACTAACCCTAACCCGTACAGAGGTTAAGGAGCAGATATATAGCTAAGGTGCCTAAGATTTTTGCACAGTACGATGCTGATTGTATGTGTTGTACTGTACTGCTGCCGCTAAACAAACACACAAACAAATTTCTTGAAATTCTGTGCCTTTTTCAGCCTGGCTGTATGGTCAGCATATGTCTCATTTCTGTTTTATACTTTCTGTCAATTATTACACTCCTGAAAGAGCCGTTTATGTACGATCTTCCCTCTTCCAGGAATTTACGATTCTGGCGCTGCTCTTCTTTCTTCTGTCTGCCGTCTAATCTCTGACAATCTTTTATTAGACTTAAAGTTTTCTCGCCTTAAAATGAAGTAATGTGCTTTCTGGAGAGTTGTAGTGATTGATTTGACATATGAGGAGAGATTTGGATGAATAATGGGCTTCTAATTGATTCATTGAACATAGAAATCTACAGCATATTCCAGGCGAATGTTGTGAGAAGGTAATTATGTCGATATTCCACAGTTTCCATGACAGCAATACAAAATAACAATAGCGGTAGATTTTATCTCTGAAGCTGTTCCACTCCACACACAAAGTATCACCGACCGTGATCTTCAACGAATACCCTTTCAACACAAGTGGCACCACACCCGAATTCAGCTACAGGACATCTCAACGTGGTGGTCGCAGGATACTCAAACAGAATCCACGTATGGATTATCACCAACAGTAGCTTATCACAAAGGGGACCATCTTCAAGGGAAGTACCACCCAGGCAAGGGTCGACCCACCAATAGATTCCACGAGGTTACCCCAAACACACAATGTGATAGCCACTTATCCAGTTCCACGACATACAAAATAACTCCAACAGTGATTTGCCACAGGGGTGCCTTTCTTCAGTGAATTACCACACCCAGACAAAAGGGTAAACACAAACGTGGCATTGACAAAGGTTTTCCTCTCACCAGAGAACCCACTGCTGTCGATTAACTGTGTGACAATCACACTGTTGTATTTGAATGGAAACAAACTCCCCCTATGGGCTACTTAGAGAGAGAGTCCAAATAGTGATCTCATTGTCACTAGGTTTCTTCTGTTTCAAACCTACCTCTCCTCTCCTCTCCTCTCCTCTCCTCTCTCTTCTTGCAAACTTGTTCTAGTTGCAGAAAACTATGAGAGTAATTTATCAATATTCTGAATCACTCTCAACTCACCCCTTTTGGGCTACTGAAAGTTTAAACCAGCGACGGACTCATTGGTGTCTTCCATTGACTGAATCCATCTTGACTCTGAGCTGTGTGTCTGTGACTGCCCTTGTAAAAAGTAAACGTTCTGCAGAGAAACCATAACATTGATTGTCCATCAAATAATTCCACCTCTCTCACCGTAGTAACCAAGCAACTTTGTAATCAGTAGAAATCCAAGTGTCCAAAAGTCAGTCTCATTCTCCTGAAGTTTTAAAGTGACAGTCCACAGAAAATATGAACGCTAGGGGTACATAACAGGATTCAGAACTGGCTTGCACACAGAAGACAGAGTGTCCTGTCTGAAGGGACCTATTCAAGCTGAAGGGCTGTAATTAGTTCTGTTCCACAGGGATCTGTGCTGGAGCCTCCACAGAGAAATGGCAGATGTAGTTTAACCCAGATAAATGTGAGCTGCTGCACCTTGGTAGGGCAAATTCAAGGAGACCGGACACTATTGAGGCAAGATCCCTAAAAGTGTTGCTGAGCAGAGAGACCTTGGGATCCAAGTTCATAGCTCCTTGAAAGTGACTACGCAGGTCCACAGGTGGATAAGAAGGCTGATGGAATGCTTGTTTTATTAGGCAAAACTTTGAGTTAAAAAGTTGAGGTTATGCTGCAACTTTATAAAGCTCTATCTAGGCCACATCTGGACTCCTGCAAACAGTTCTGGTTGTCTCCCTACAGGAAAGATGTAGAGGCTTCGGACAGGGTACAGAAGAGGTTTAGCGGGATTCTGCCTAGTTTAGAGGGCATGTACTACTATGAGAGGCTGAACAAGCTTGGGTTGTTTTCTCTGGGTTGGCAGAGGCTGAGGGGAGTTCTGAAAAAGGCTTGATTGATCAGGGCATGAAGGGATGTGGGGAGAAGGCAGGGGATGGGGGCTGAGAGGAAAATTGGATCAGCCATAATGAAATGGCAGAGCAGTCACAATTGACCAAATGGTCTAATTCTGCTCCTATGTCTTATGGTCTTATAAAATTATGAGAGGCTTAGATAGATTGGAAAGAGAATATCTGTTTCCCAGGGTAGAAAGATCTAATACCAGAGGGCATGCACTGAAAGTGAGAAGGGTAGGTTCAAAGGGAATATGAGGGGTAAATTTTTGCTCAGACAGTTGTGGGTGTCTGTAATGTGCTGCCTGGTACAGTGGTTGAAACAAATACTGTAGAGGCTTTTAAGGGATGCTTAGACAGGCAATGAATGTGAGGAAGATGGAGGGATATGGACATTGTGTAGGTAGGAGGGGTTCATCTTTGGGTGTTTTTGATTTACTTTTTAGGCACAACGTGGTGATCTATGTTCTTGTTCCACCTCCTTTGCTACAAATCTAACAGATACCCTGTAAAAGTCCTCTGTCTCACTGACTAAGCCTACCTTATCTATGCCTCTCATAATCATTAATACATATATTATGTCTCCACTGTGTTCTCTTTATATGATTCAAAATGATAATTCTGATGCATATTTCTCTCTGTTCTATGACTTGATCTTGGATCTTTTCCTTTCCCTTCAACACAGAGCTGATTTTCTGGTTAAACAGATGTGTGAAATGCAGCTCACCTTTATGTTCCAACCTGAGCCACTCTTCCCATGAGGGGACAATCGATGAGCCTCAGCAGAGATCAGGGCAAGTGCAACACCTCCCAATTCAAGCTATTGCCCACTCAATTGATTTAATAACTTATACCTTCTACCCCACTATTGTAAGCTGATGAAGTGTGTGAGAGAGTCTACGTTGATATTTATTTATTTGTTTGTTTATTATCACACATTTATGGACTTGCTTGATTAATTATTTATTATAATAGCTTTGCATTTGGCTTCTTCTGCACATTAGTTCTTTATCTGTCTTGGTGTGTAGTTTTTCTTTGATTCGATTGTATTTCTTTGTTCTACTGTGACTACCAGCTAGAAATTGAATTTCAAACTGGTATATGGTGACCTACTGTATAAATTTGCTTTGAACTTTGAACATCAAAACATTGAATTAACCCTCAGATGGGTTCTGTCGTTGGTAGTCTATGAATAGGAGAACAGTTGCTCTGTACAGCAGAACAGTATTGATCACAGCCATGATCAAACAACACAGCTACTTTCAGCAGATCGCAGTGGATTGTGCAGTCAGATTCAGAACTAATGCATTCGTGATATAAGTTCAAATATATTTATCAAAATTTAACAAAGCAACTGATGCATGCAATGATAACCAAGCATACTTTATTTGGTCAGGATTCTATTATATCCAACAATCTTTTCTCACTAGCTTTAGGAATGAGCTTGATGTTCAGTTTATTAACAGGTAACGATCTTGAGCAGCAGAAAAACAATTCCTGTAAATCCCATGTATCCGTGCGTGTGAGAGAAAGAGAGAGGGAGAGAAAGGGAAGGAAAGAGAGAGAGAGAGAGAGGGCAAGAGACAAGGAGGGACAGAAGGGAAGTAGAGAAAGATGTAGAGAGAGAAGTAGAGAAGGAGAAGGAAAGGAGAGAGAGAAAAGAGAGAAAGGAGAGAGAGTAGAAGAGAGGGAACGAGAGAGGAGAAGGTGGGAGGAGAAGAAGGAGAAGAGAGAAAAGAGAGAGAAAGAGAGGTAGGAGGAGAGAGGGAGAGAAGTAGCAAGAGAGAGAGGGTGAGAGGGAGAGGGAGAGGAGGAGGGAGAGAAGGAGGGAGAGGAGAAAGATGAAGAGAGAGAAAAGTCAGAGAGGAGAGAAAAGAGAGAGGAGGAGAGATAAGAAGGAGACAGAAGGAAAAGAGAGACAGGAGGGGAGGGTGTGATCGAGAAGTGAGGGAAGGGTGGGAGGGGAGGTGAAGAGAGGGGAGAAAAGAGAAAGAAGAGATAGGGAGAAGGAAGAGTGGGAGAGGAAGGGGAAAATAATAAATAAATAAATAAACAAACAAGCAAATAAACAAAAGAATAAATAAATACATACATAAATAGATAGTTAGATAGATAGATTTCAATGATCTCTTCTGCCCTGTGTATAAATGGGAGCAACAAATACAAAACGCATTGGCAGTGAGGAGGAGTGGAGAATTGGTCCATTGAAGATCAACATGGCTGTCCATCTGTGGAGACACAACGGAATGGGTGAGAATTTTAATAAATATTTCCCTGCAGATTTTATTGTGGAAAAGATCGTGGAAGCTAATAAAATGAGGCAAAGTAAGTTGTGATACCTCGGACAATGTATGGATATGCAAAATATGATCAAATGAATCCTTGAACTTTTCTGGGAATCCAGAGAAGAAATTGCAGAGGCAGAGAAATTACAGAGAAATTGTAGAAGTAATTGTGTTATCTTCAGCCGCAGGTGAACCTCCGGAGATCGGAGGATTGCAAGTGTTGCACTGTTATTAAAGAACAGTAAGAAGTAGAAGCCATAAACTAGAGGCCGGCAACCATTATCAGTTGTGGAGAGGATTCTAATTGACAGATTATTTCAGCAGTTGGATAGACAAGGACTGTTCTGGCTCTATGCAAGGGAAGTCATACCTCACACATCCATTAAGAATTCTTCGAAGAGATAAGCACAAGATTTGTGAGGACAGGGTAGTGGAAGTTGTCTATACAGACTTAGTTACGTACTCGTGACACATGACAGTGGTACCCTTGTCACGTGTCTGGGGTTGAAGCTATACTGGACTTGAGGTAATGGTCTTGTGATGGTGGAGTGATGACATTTTCCTGCCAGTAGAGATCATGTGACAGGTTTTTTTTACAAGTTATAAAAGGAAGACCCCACCCTGTGAGGAGGGGCAGTTCGTGGCTGGATTTGCCATGTTGACTTCATGCCACTGTGTGATTTAATGTGATGACGCAGCTTAGTTGAAAGATGAAGTTTTATCTAATGCCTAAAGTTTAAAAGGTCATTGCCAGCAGTTTCTTTACAATACTGTTAGTTCAGAAATCAGTGGAGAGTGAAGATCGGAGTTCGGGAGTTAAAGGTCGAGGAGAATCTATTTTCGACAGTGAAACGGGTTCGACCTCATTCAATCCTTATTTGGAAAGGAATTCGTTGACTGTTCTCATGTTAATCTCTGTGGGTTAGCAGAAGATTGAGGACAGTGTGATAAAGGAAAGGTCAGTGCCTTTAAGCCATTTCGTTTCATAAAATCTTAGTGGGAAAAGTTCAACGGCGGGGATCAAAGCAAAATGACGTGAGAGAGAATTTAAATCGTCTTATAAAGTCTCTCCTTTTAAATGGACTGTGAGCATTTTTGAACTTTTGGCAATATTACTTTAAAGAATTGTCCTTGCAACATCGCTTTAAGAGCTGTTTGAGCTACATCACTTTAAGAACTGTTCAAGGTGCCGCGCAGCAGCTGTTTCCGGTTACGTTGGTGTTTGTTTACTTTTGGGGGGTTTGTTTTCAGTGTTTAATAAAAGTGTTATTTGTTATAAAATCCCTTGCGAACTCATATATTTATTGTTGCCTGAATACGTAACAACTTAAGCATGGCTTTCAAAAAGATCCTGAGAGAAAGACTGTCTGGAAGGTCCAATTGCATGTGATTTAGTGAGAGCTAGCTCTGTGCATACAGAATTGGCTTGAGGGTAGCTAGCAAAGTGTTACAGTGGAAGGTTGTTTATCAAACTTCAAGCCTGTGGTGTGCCACAAGGATGGCGCTGGGCCACAAATTTCCTTCATTTATGTCAACAATTTGCATCACAATGTATAAGGTGTGGGTAACATTTCTGCATATGATATAATAGTAGGTGCTATTGTAGACTGTGAAGAAGGTTTCCAAAAAATAACAGGGGTATATTGATCCTCCAGGAAGTAGCCAATATCATTTCATCTTCCCCGTTTCTTCTTAAAATTCTACTCTCTAATTTTACACTTCTCTATCCTGGGGAGAAGGACTGTGACGATGCATCTGATCTTTACTCCTTATGTATGATAGGTCACTCTCCTATGACGAGGGAGGGTGGGGAAGCATTGAAGTATCGAGCCTCTTTAAATAACTCAAACCCTCCAGTCCCGTGGTATCCTTGTAGATCTTTGCAGATTAATGTAATCAGTTTTACAGCCGGGCGACCAGAATTGTACACAGTAATCCAAGCGTAGTCTCACCAACAATTTGTCATGAGTGTTTAACCCAGTTCATATCGGTAGGTCTGTGCAAGACACAGATGCACAGAACAACCCTGGGAGAGCAGGTTGTTGGAGACTGGCAGACGGAAGTATTGAAATAAGAGAAGGCAGATGACAATGAGTCGCCATTACCACTCCATCATGCCTTCCTTGTGACTTGAACAGAAAAGCTAAACCTGCAGAACAGTTCAAAATAAATTTCTTATCATAAGACCATGGGACGTAAAAGCAGAATTAGGCTATTCAGCCCATCGAGTTTGCTCTGCCAATCCATTATAGCTGATTTATTATTCCTCTCAACCCCATTCTTCTCCTTTTCCCTGTACCCTTTGACACCCTGATTAATCAAGAACTTTAAGTATACCCAATGACATGACCTCCACCCTCCTACTGAAGAAATTCATCCCCATCTCTGTTCTAAATGGACGTTCTTCATTTCTGAGTCTGTGCCCTCTGGTCCTCGACTCCCCCCAGGAAACATCCTGTTCCCATCCACTCTATCCAGAACTTTCAACATTCAATAGGTTTCAATGAGATTCCCCTCATTATTTAAACTCCAGTAAGTACAGGTCCAGAGCAATCAAACTCTCCTCATCTGTTAACCCATCATTCTGGTGAACATCCCCTGAACCCTCTCTAATGTCAGCACATCTTTCTTTAGATAAGAGACCCAATTCTGTTCACAATACTTCAAATGAGGTCTGACCAATGCCAGTGAAGCATCAGCATTTCATCAGTACTCTGGTAATCTAGTCCTCTCGAAATGAATGCTAACCTTGCCTTTGCCTTCCTCACCACCAACACAACATGCAAGATAATTGTTAGGGGATCCTGCAAGGCTCTCTGCACCTCTGTGTTTTGAATTTTCTCCCCATTTAGAAAATAGTTCATACCTTTGTTCCTTCTGCCAAAGTGCATTACCATGCACTTCCCAATATTACACTCAATCTACAACATCTTTGCTCATTCCCCAAATGTCTCATCCTTCTACAGATACGTTGCTTCCTCAACACAAGCTACCTCTCCACCTACCTTCGAATCATTCACAAACTTGGCCACAATGCAGTTAATTTCTTCATCCAAATTATTGATATACACCATGAGAAGAAGCAGTCCCAACATTGACCCCTGCAGCATCCAAAATTCACTGGCAGCCACCCAGAAAAGATCTGCTTTATTCCCACTGTTTGTCTCCTGCCAGTCAGCCAATCTCCTATTCATGCACATACCTTTCCCGTAATATCATGGGCTCTTATTTTGTTAAGGAAGCTCATGTGCAGCACATCATTAAAGACCTTCTGACATTCCAAATAAACAACATCCATTGATTCTCCTTTGTCTATCCTGCCTGTTATTTCCTTAAAAAATTCCAACAGATTTGTCTGGCAAGATTTCCTCTTCAGAGAACTATGCTGACATTGGCTTATTTTATCATGTGCCTACAAGTACCACAAAACATCATCTTTAAAAATAGACTCCAACATCTTTCCAACCACTGAGTCAGGCTAAATGACCTAGAATTTCCTTTCCTCTGCCTTCCTCCATTCTGAAAGACTGGAATGACATTTCCAATTTTCCAGTCTTCAGGAACAATTTCAAAATCTAATGATTCTTGAAAGATCATTACTAATACCTCCACAATTTCTTCAGTTACCTCTTTTAGATCCCTGGGGTGTAGTTCATCTGGTCCATGTGACTTATCTACCAATACACTTTTCAGCTTCCCAAACACCTTCTCCATACTAATAGCAATGACACTGATTTCTGCTCCAGACACTCCGGCATTCTGCCAGTGTCTTCTCCAGTGACAACTGATGTAAAATACTTATGAAGTTCCTTCACCATTTCTTTGTCTCCCATCACTGTCTCTTCATCATTATATTCCAACAGTCCAATATTCACTCATCTCCCTTTTACTCCTTATATACTGTATCTGAAAAAAGGAATTTTTCATCTTTTATATTATTAGTTAGCGTTCCTTCGTATTTCATCCTTTCTTTCAATCATCCAACGTCTCACTTGCTATATGTTACGGATTGAAGCAACAGTAAATATATGACTGAGGCAGGGAATAAATAGAATAAAATAGAATATTTATTAAACACTGAAGAACAAACCCCCAAAAACAAACAAACCACTCATGTAACTGGAAATCAGCTGCTGTGCGGCAGCTTAAACAGTTCTTAAAGCGATGTTGCAAAAACAGTTCTTCAAAGTAGTATTGCAAAAGTTCAAAATGCTTACAGTCCATTTAAGGGAGAGACTTTTTAAGACAATTTAAATTCTCTTTCACGTCGTTTTGTTGCAGTTCCCAGTCGAACTACTTTTCCCACGAAGAATTTTATGAAGATGAAATCTAACGGCTTAAAGGCACTGACCTTTCCTTTACAACACTGTACTCAATCCTTTCTGCTATTCACAGGGATTAACATGAGTACAGTCAACAAATTCTATCCGAATGAGGATCAAACAAGGTCGAACCCGTTTCACCGTCGAAATCGACTTTCCTCAATCCTCTAACTCCCGAACTCCAGTCTTCACTCTCCACTGATTCTCAACTAGCAGTATTATAAAGAAACTGCTGGTAATGACCTTTTAAACTTTAGGCATTAGATAAAACTTCATCTTTCAACTAAACTGCGTCATCACATTAAATCACACAGTGGCATGAAGTCAACATGGCAAATCCAGCCACGAACTGCCCCTCCACACAGGGAGGGGTCCTCCTTTAATACCCTGTAAAGAAAAACCTGTCACATGACCTCTACTGGCTGAAAAATGACATCACTCCACCATCACAAGACCGTTACCTCAAGTCCAGGATAGCTTCAACACCTGTCACGTGACAAGTACACCACTGTCACGTGTCATCGGTACGTTATACAGGTGACTCAATCTCTCCTCATAGGTTAACCCCTTCATCGCTAAAATCAACCTGGTGAATCTCCTCTGCACCGCCTCCAAAGCCAGTATATCCTTCCTCAAGTATGGAGACCAGCACTCTAGTACCCTGTACAGTTGCAGCATGACCTCCCTGTTCATGAATTCAATCCCTCCAGCAATGAAGGCCAACATTCCATTTGCCTTCTTAATAACCTGTTGTACATGCAAGCCAAATTTTTGTGATCCCTGCCCAAGTACACCACTGTCACGTGTCACGGGTACGTGATATATATTATATGCCCTTTCCTCGGTTTCACGCAGTCCTTAACTTGTGATGTCAGCACAGTTGCTTAGCCCTGTCATTCGAGAACTATTTCTTCTGAGGGGTTATCTATCCTGCACTTTGTGAATTATTCCCAGAAATTTCTGCCACCTCTGTTCTGCCATCACCCCATCAGTATTCCCTCTCCAATCCACCTGGGCAATCTCCAGTATTGCATTGCAATACTGATACATGTGACTTACTCACTTGTAAGGCCAGTGATGTTGTGGGGGTGGAACTGGACTCTCTGATGGTGGTGTCTGAAAAGAGGATGCTGTCCAAGTTGCATGCCATCTTGGACAATGACACCTATCTACTTCATAATGTACTGGTTAGGTACAGGAGTACATTCAGCCAGAGACTCATTCCACTGAGCATCATAGGAAGTCATTCCTACCTGTGGCCATCAAACTTTACAACTAATCCCTTGGAGTGTCAAACACCCTGAGCCAATAGGCTGGTCCTGGACTTAATTCTACTTGGCATGATTAACTTATTATTATTTAATTATTTATGGCTTTATATTGCTATATTTCTTCACTATTCTTGGTTGGTGCGGCTGTAGTGATCCCAATTTCCCTCAGGATCAATGAAGTATGTCTATCTGTCTGTCTGTCTGTTATGCTTCTCCCTCTCAGATTGTAGTATGAATTCAATCATATTATAATCATTAACTACTCAGGGTTCCTTTCCATTAAGTTCCCTAATAACTTTGGGTCATTCCACAACACCCAATCTAAGATAACCTTTACCTGAGCAGGCTTAAGCACAAGCTGCTCTAAAAAGCCACCTCATAGGCATTCAACAGATTCCCTCTCTTGTGATCCGACACCAATCTGATTTTCTCAACCCTTTCGCATATTGAAATCTCCATCTCCCATTACAATTGTGTCATTACCCATATTATCTGCCCTTTCCAGCTCCCTTCGCAATCTGAACCCCCATATTGCCTACTGTTGGGAGGCCTGTATTTGATTCCCATAATCGTTTTTTTTCACTATTGCAGTTTCTTAATTTCACCCACAAAGACTAAACATTCTCTGACCTCTTTCTGAAGTGTAATTCCATCTCATATCAACAGAGTCAAATAGAGCCTATGCCTTCCTGCCTATCCTTTCGATACAAAGTATATCCTGAGATGTTAAGCTCCCAACTACGGCCTCCTGTCAGCCATGACTCAGTGATGCACACAGAATTATATCAACCAATCTCTCATTGCTCCTTGAGCTCATCCACCTTATTCTGAATGTTATGTGCATTTAAATTCAGCACTTTCAGTGCTTCACCCTTACGAGTTTTGGCTCTGTGGTACAACTTACTTCTTTGCTGTATCTACTGTTGCATCCGAGAATTGGCGTGTCATTCATGTAATACATTCGTACTACATATTGCATCATCTACTTGTAAACCTCCTGGCTTATTCTCAGCTCTATAATACTGGTTCCCATTCCCCCTGACGTATTAGTATAAAGCACTCCAAACAGCCCTAGTGAACTAGCCCACAAGGATATTGTTCCCCCTTGATTTCAAATACAACCTGTCTCTTTTGTGCAGCCCCCACCTGCCCCAGAAGAGGTCCCAGTGATCCAGAAATCTGAATCCCTGTCCCTTCCTCCAATTCTTCAGCCACACATTTATACGCACCTCATTCTATCCCTATCCTCACTGTGATATGGCACGAGAGGCAATCCCGAGATTACCATCCCCGAGGTCCTGCTTCTCAGCTTCCTTCCTAACTCCCTGCATTCTGTTTTCAGGACCTCCTCCCTTTTTCTGCCTGTGTTGTTGCTACCACAGCTTCTGGCTGCTCACCCTCCCATTTCAGAATATTGTGGATGCATTCAGAAACACCTTGGACCCTGGCACCCGGGGTGGGGGGGGCGGGGAACTACCATCTAGGTTTCCTTTTTACATCCACAGGATCGCCTATCTGTCCCCCAACTACATTGTTCCCTACTACTGCTGCCATCCTCTTCAATTCCCTACCATTCTGAGCCACAGGGTCAGACTCAGTACCAGAGGCACAGGCGCTGTTGCTTCCCCAATGTAGGTTGTTCCTCCCAACACTACTCAAAATGGAGTAATGATTATGTGTATAATATATATTCAGTTATTTATTTAATTATCCATCTGTTTGTTTCTTTATTTATTCCTTTACTGACTGATTGATTGGGATACAGTACGTAAAATAAAAGGCCATTTGGCCCTTTGAGCCACACATCAAGCAACCCTGATTTAACCCTAGCCAAACCATGGGACAGTTTACAATGACCAGTTAACTTTGGACTGTGGGACTGAACTAGAGCAGACAGAGGAAAGCTATGGGGTCACGGTGTGATCATAAAAACTCCTTACAGACAATGACTGGAATTGAGCCTGGGTCACTGGTACTGTACAGCATTATCCCAGCCACTAAGCTGCCATACCACCTTATGGCTTTGTGGCAAAGTCTGCAGATGATAGGAAGATAGGTGGAGGGGAATGTATTGCTGAAGAAGCAATGTGATTGCAGCATGATTTTGACAAATTGGAAGAATGGACAAAAAAGAGTCAGATACAATACAGTATTGTGAAATGTGTGATAATGCATTTCGGTAAAATGATCAAAAGTGAAGATTATTATCTCAATAGGGAGAACATTTAAACATCAGAGGTGTAAACAAACTGCTCGTGCAAGACTCCCGGAAAATTAATTTACAGGTTGAGTCTGTGGTAAAGGAGGCAAATGCAATGTTGGCATTCATTTCAGGGGAAATAGAATATAAAAACAAAGAGATAATGCTGAGGCTTTAGGACACTGGCCAGGCTGCAGTCAGAGTATTGGGCCCCATATCTCAGAAAGGATGTGTTGTCATTGGAGAGAGTCCAGAGGGGGTTCACGAGGATGATTCTGGAAATGAAGTGGTTAACACATGAGGTGTGTTTGGCAGCTTTGGGCATGTACTCACTGGAATTTAGAAGAATGCATCTGACAATCAACAGCGGGCCTAGGTGGAGTGAAATTGGTTAAGAAATCTAGACACAGCTCTTCAAACTCGCTCATGTCAAAGCACGTCAGATTTATAAAGCACAAAACAACTCGACAGTGCCGACCAAGATCTCTATGTTAGCTGGTCCCATGTACTCACATTGGGTTCATATCCATCTGAACTGTTCCTACCCATTTATCGTTGAAGTATCCTTTAAACACGGTAACTGTACTCAACCGCATCACTTCCTCTGGCTGCTCTAACACCCTCTGTTTGTAACTATGTCTCTCAGTCAGCTTTAAAAGAAAATAGATGTGCTGGAACTTTTGAAAAGCATTAAATTGGATAAGTCGCTGGGATCAGATGAGATGTACCCCACGCTACTCTGGGAAGTGAGGGAGGAGATTGCTGAGCTTCTGGCAATTACCTTTGCATCATCAATCGGGACGGGAGAGGTTCTGGACGATTGGAGGGTTGCAGATGTTGTTCCCTTATTCAAAAAAGGGGGTAGAGATAGCCCAGGAAATTATAGGCCAGTGAGACTTAGCTCAGTGGTTGGTAAGTTGGTGGAGAAGATCCTGAGAGGCCAGATTTATGAACATTTGGAGAGGAATAATATGATTAGGAATAGTCAGCATGGCTTTGTCAAGGGCAGGTCATGCTTTACGAGCCTGATTGAACTTTTTGAGCATGTGACAAAACACATTGATGAAAGAAGAGCAGTAGATGTATTGTATATGGATTTCAGCAAGGCATTTGATAAGGTACCCCATGCAAGGCTTATTGAGAAAGTAAGGAGGCATGGAATCCAAGGGGACATTGATTTGTGGATCCAGAACTGCCTTGCTGGCAGAAGGCAAAGAATGGTTGTAGCTGGGTCATAATCTGCATGGAGGTCAGTCACCAGTGGAGTGCCTCAGGGATCTGTTCTGGAAGCCTTACTCTTTGTGATTTTTATAAATGACCTGGATGAGGACGTGGAGGGATGGGTTAGTAAATTTGCCGATGACACAAAGATTGGGGGTGTTGTGAATAGTGTGGAGGGCTGTCAGATGTTACAGCGGTACATTGATGGGATGCAAAACTGGGCTGAGAAGTGGCAGATGGAGTTCAACTCAGATGTGAAATGGTTCATTTTGCTAGGTCAAATATGATTGCAGAATGTAGAATTAATGGTAATTATGGTAAGACTTGGCAGTGTGGAGAATCAGAGGGATCTAGTGGTTTAAGTCCATAGGACGCTCAAAGCAGCTGAGCAGGTTGACTATGTGGTTAAGAAAGCATACGGTGTATTGGCCTTCCTCAATCGTGGAAATGAACTTAGGAGTTGAGAGGTAATGTTGCAGCTATATAGGACCCTGGTCAGACACCACTTGGAGTACCATGCTCAGTTCTGATCACCTCACTACAGGAAGGATGTGGAAACCATAAAAAGGGTGCAGAGGAGATTTACAAGGATGTTGCCTGGATTGGGGCGCATGCCTTATGAAAACAGGCTGAGTGAACTCGGCCTTTTCTCCTTGGAGCGACAGAGGATGAGACGTGATCTGATCGAGGTGTATAAGATGATGAGAAGCATTGATCGATCGGTTGGTCAGAGGCTTTTTTTCCAGGGCAGAAATGGCTAACACGAGAGGACATAGCTTTAGGTGCTTGGAAGTAGGTACAGAAGGGATGTCAGGGGTAGTATTTTATGCAAAGCGTGGTGAGTGCATGGAATAGGCTGCTGGCAACAGAAGTCTTTGATGAGACTTTTGCATAGGTACATAGAAGTTAGAAAAATAGAGGGCTATGGTTAACCCTTGTAATTTTGGCACAACTTTGTGGGCCGAAAGGTCTATATTGTGCTTTAGGTCTTCTATGTCTCTAAAACTTTACCCCTCTTTCCTTAAACCTGTGACCTTGAAGCTGCGGACTCCTGAATCTGGGGGAGAAAGAATGCAACCATTGACTACAGCCAAGCCCTATCATGAAGTTACTATCAAACTCTGGAGGGTGACCAGCAGCATTCCGGGGAAGAAAGCTCCAGCTTAGCCACTAACATTATCCACTAGCTTATCCACAAGGCCGTGCCTCCAGCTGTCATCATTGTCTTACGCAGAGAGATTGGAGAGATTGGGCTTGTACACGCTGGAATTGAGGAGATTGAGAGGGGATCTGATTGAAACGTTTAAGATAATTAAAGGATTTGATAGGATTGAGGCAGGAAATATGTTCCAGATGTTGGGAGAGTCCAGTACCAGAGGGCATGGATTGAGAATAAGAGGTCAGTTATTTAAAACAGAGTTGAGGAAGAGCTTCTTCTCCCAGAGAGTTGTGCAGGTGTGGAATGCACTGCCTCGGAAGACGGTGGAGGCCAATTCTCTGGATGCTTTCAAGAAGGAGCTGGTTGGATATCTGATGGATAGGGGAATCAAGGGATATGGGGACAAGGCAGGGACTGGGTATTGATAGTGAATGATCAGCCATGATCTCAGAATGGTGGTGCAGACTCGAGGGGCCGAATGGTCTACTTCTGCACCTATTGTCTATTGTCTATTGAAATTCCCTCCAGAGTCCTCTTCCTCAGTCCTCCCTCTCTTTTCACTCTATCACCTACCCATCAGTCACAGCTTTCTGTCAACTGACACTCGTGGCTTGATGTCAGCCACGCTCCAAGGAGAAAAGGCCGAGTTCCCTCAGCCTGTTTTCATAAGGCATGCGCCACAATCCAGGCAACATCCTTGTAAATTCATTTCCACGAATGCTGCCCAACCTGCTGAGTTCCTCCAGCGTGTTGAACGAACTGCTGAGTGATTGCTCCGCTGTCGGTAGCGAAAAGCTCGCTGGGCCGAGTACTCTGTCGCAGTGAGGTAGTCCCTCTGAACCGCAGGCTGAACTCAGCACGTCAGACAGCATCTTATGGAAATGAATAAACAGCCGACATTTCAGGTGGAGACTCTTCATCATTCTAAACTCTGCCCTCTTAACAACTTGCTGCACATTTATGTTGGTGTCCATCGATCGAAGAAAAAACAGCCTGACTGACTGAATTTCCAATCCTCCTGCTGGACTTTCAGTCCTTCTACCAGGACTGTAACAGTGTGAGGGAAAGACAGGCGATCCTGTGGACGTAAAAAGGAAACACAGATTTCCTGCCTCAATCCTATCAAATCCTTTAATTATCTTAAACGTTTCAATCAGATCCGCTCTCAATCTCCTCAATTCCAGCGTGTACAAGCCCAATCTCTCCAATCTCTCTGCGTAAGACAATGATGACAGCTGGAGGGGGGTGGGGGGAATGACCCCGAGTTATTAGTGAACTTAATGGAAAGGAACCCTGAGTAGTTAGTGATTATAATGTGATTGAATTCATACTGCAATCTGAGAGGGAGAAGCATAACAGACAGACAGACAGATAGACATACTTTATTGATCCCGAGGGAAATTGGGATCGTTACAGCCGCACCAACCAAGAATAGTAAAGAAATATAGCAATATAAAGCCATAAATAATTAAATAATAATAACTTAATCATGCCAAGTGGAAATAAGTCCAGGACCAGCCTTTTTGCTCAGGGTGTCTGACACTTTGAGGGAGGAGTTGTAAAGTTTGATGGCCACAGGCAGGATTGACTTCCTACGACGCTCAGTGTTACATCTCGGTGGAATGAGTCTCTGGCTGAATGTACTCCTGTGCCTAACCAGTACATTATGGAGTGGATAGGAGTCATTGTCCAAGATTGCATGCAACTTGGACAGCATCCTCTTTTCAGACACCACTGACAGAGAGTCAATTTCCACCCCCACAACATCACTGGCCTTACGAATGAGTAAGTCACATGTTTCAGTATTGCAATGCAATAAACGAGCACAAGAGATGAGATTGCCCAGGTGGATTGGAGGGGGATATTAATGGGGTGATGGCAGAACAGAGATGGCAAAAGTTTCTGGGAATAGTTCATAAAGTGCAGGATAGATTTCCCCACGGAAGAAGTAGTTCTCAAATGACAGGGGTAGGCAACCATGCTGACAACACAAGTTAAGGACTGCATGACACCCAGGAAAGGACATATAATATAGCAAAAGTGAGTGAGAAGTTGGATGATTGAGAGAAAGGATGAAATAACAAGGAACACTAACTAATAATATAAAAGATGATAAATTCCTTTTTTCAGATAAGGAGTAAAAAAGAGAGATGAATATTGGATTCCTGGAATATAATGATGAAGAGGCAGTAATGGGGGACAAAGAAATGATGGAGGAACTTCAGAAGTATTTTACATCATTTGTCACTGTAGAAGACACTGGCAGAATGCCAGAAATGCGGGAGTATCTGTGGGCAGAAATCAATGTCATTGCTTTTAGTAAGGAGAAGGTGTTTGGGAAGCTGAAAAGTATATTGGTAGATGAGTCACACAGACCCGATGAACTACACCCCAGTGTTCTAAGAGACATAACTGAAGAGATTGCGAAGGTATTAGAAATGATCTTTCAAGAATCATTAGATTCCAGATTTGTTCTTGATTAATCAGGGTGTCAAAGGCTGCTGGGAAAGGGCAGGAGAATGGGGTTGAGAGGGATAATAAATCAGTTATAATGGATTGGCAGAGCAAACTTGACCGGCTGAATAGCCTAATTCTGCTTCTAGGTCCTATGGTCTTCTGGATTCCCAGAAAAGTCCAAGGATTTTCGAAGCTTGAAGGTAGGTGGAGGGGCAGCTAGTATTGAGGAAGCAAGGTGTCCGTAGAAGAAAAAGACATTTGGGGAATGAGCAAAGATGTCACAGATTGAATATAATATTGGAAAGTTCATCGCAGTGCACGTTTGCAGAAGGAATAAAGGTATGGACTATTTTCTAAATGGGGAGAAAATTCAAAACACAGAGGTGCAGAGAGCCTTGCAGGATCCCCTAACAGTTAACTTGCATGTTGTGTCGGTGGTGAGGAAGGCAAAGGCAAGGTTAGCATTCATTTCGAGAGGACTCGATTACCAGAGAAATGATGTAATGCTGATGATTTATTGGCATTGGTCAGACCGCATTTGAAGTATTGTGAGCAGAATTGGGTCTCTGATCTAAAAAAAGATGTGCTGACATTAGAGAGGGTTCAGGGCTTGTTCACCAGAATGATGGGTTAACAGATGAGGAGAGTTTGATTGCTCGGGACCTGTACTCACTGGAGTTTAAATAATGAGGGGAATCTCATTGAAACCTATTGAATGTTGAAAGGGCTGAATAGAGTGGATGGGAGCAGGGTGTTTACTGGGGGGGGGGGAGTCAAGGACCAGAGGGCACAGACTCAGAAATGAAGGACTTCCATTTAGAACAGAGATGAGGATGAATTTATTCAGCAGGAGAATGAAGGTCAGCTTAATCAGGGTGTCAAAGGATACGGGGAAAAGGCAGGAGAATGGGGTTGAGAGGAATAATAGATCAGCTATAATGGATTGGCAGAGTAAATTTGATGGGCCGAATAGCCTAATTCTGCTTCTAGGTCCTATGGTCTTATTATAAGAAATTTAATTTGAACTCTATCCTATCTTTTAGCTTTTCTGTTTAAGTCACAAGGAAGGCATGATGGAGTGGTAATGGCGACTCATTGTCCATTTGCCTTCTCTGATTCCAATACTCCCGTTTGCCAGTCTCCAACAACCTGCTCTCCCAGGGTTGTTCTGTGCATCTGTGTCTTGCACAGACCTACCGATATGAACTGGGTTAAACACTCATGACAAATTGTTGGTGAGACTACGCTTGGATTACTGTGTACAATTCTGGTCGCCCGGCTGTAAAACTGATTACATTAATCTGCAAAGATCTACAAGGATACCATGGGACTGGAGGGTTTGAGTTATCTAAAGAGGCTCGATACTTCAATGCTTCCCCACCCTCCCTCAACATAGGAGAGTGACCTATCAAACATGAGGAGTAAAGATCAGATGCATCGTCACAGTCCTTCTCCCCAGGATAGAGAAGTGTAAAATTAGAGAGTGGAATTTTAAGAAGAAACAGGGAAGATGAAATGATATTGGCTACTACCTAGAGGATCAATATACCCCCGTTATTTTTTGGAAACCTTCTTCACAGTCTACAATAGCACCTACTATTATATCATATGCAGAAATGTTACTCACATCTTATACATTGTGATGCAAATTGTTGACATAAATAAAGGAAATTTGTGGCCCAGTGTCATCCTTGTGGCACACCACAGGCCTGAAGTTTGATAAACAACCTTCCACTGTAATACTTTGCTACCTACCCTCAAGCCAATTCTGTATGTGCAGAGCTAGCTGTCACTAAATCACATTCAATTGGACCTTCCAGACAGTCTTTCTCACAGGATCTTTCTGAAAGACATGCTTAAGTCTGTATAGACAACTTCCACTACCCTGTCCTCACCAATCTCCTTGCTTACCTCGTCAAAGAATTCTTAATGGATTTGAGATATGACTGCCCTTGCACAGAGCCAGATCAGTCCTTGTCTATCCAACTGCTGAAATATTCTGTCGCTTAGAATCCTCTCCACAACTGATAACAGGTTTGCTTGCCTGTTGTTTACGGCTTCTATTTGTTACTGTTCTTAAATAACAGTGCAACACTTGCCATCCTCCGATCTCCGGAGATTCACCTGTGGCTGTAGATAATGCAATTACTTCTACAAGGGCCTCTACAATTTCTTCTCTGGATTCCCAGAAAAGTCCAAGGATTCATTTGGTCATATTCTGCATATCCATACATTGTCCGAGATATCACAACTTACTTTGACTCATTTTCTTCCGTGTTCTTCTTCACAGTAAAATGTGTATGGAAATATTTGTTAAAATCCTCGCCCATCTCTTGTGGATCCACAAGTGGACAGCCATGTTGATCTTCAATGGACCAATTCTCCACACCTCTTCACTGCCAAGGCACCTCGTAGTTCTTACTCCCATTTATACACAGGGCAGAAGAGATGATTAAAATCTATCTCTCTATCTATTTATATCTGCATTTATTTATTCTTTTGGTTATTTGCTTGATTATTTATTATTTTGTATCTCTATCCTTTCCCCACCCTTCCTGCTCTCTCCTCCCCCTCTTTCCTCCCACTCTTTCCTCCCCCTCTTTCCTCCCCCCTCTTCACACCCCTCTTTCCTCCCCTTCCCTCTCTCTCTTCTCTCTGTCCTTTCTATCGCTTTTCTCACTCATTCTCTCTCCATCTCTCCTTCTCTTTCCTTCCTTCTCTCCTCTCTCTCCTCTCTCCTACTCTCTCTACTTCACTCTCTTTTCGCTCTTTCCTTCCCTTCTCTTTCTCTTCTCTCTGTTCTGTCATTTCTTTCTCTTCTCTTTCCTTCTCTCTCTCCCCTCCCTCTCCACTTCACTCTCCTCCCTCCTCTTCTCTCCTTCCCTCCCTCTTCTCTCTCCTCCTTCCCTCTCTCTTCCTCACTCTGTTTTCTCTCTATCCTTCTCTCCTTACCTCCTTATCCTTCTCTGCTCTCTCTACTTTCTTTTCTCTCTCATCTCTCTTTCTCTCTCTTCACTTTCGCCTCATCAATTTTTTCTCCTCCTCTCTCTTCTTTTCCTATGTCCTTCTCTTCTCTCCTTCCCTCTCACTCTTCTCTCTCTTCCTTTATTTCACTTTTCTCGCTCATTCTCACTCCTTCTTCTCTCTTCTTTTCTTTCCTTCTCTCTCCCTCTCTCTTTCTCTCTGCTCTCTCTCCTTCTTTCTCTCTCATCTCTCCTCCCTCTCTCTCCTTCCCTCTCTCTCCTCCTTTCCCTTTCTTTTCTCACTCCTTCTCTCCCTCTTTCCTTTCTCTATTTCTTTCTCTCTCTCTCCTCCCTCACTTTCCTCTCTACTTCTGCTCTGTCCTATCCACCTTCTCCCTCCTTCTCCCTCTCCTATTCCTTTCCTTCTCTCTCCCCTCATTTCTCCTTCTCTGTTTTCTCACTTTTCTTCTCCTTCTAAACTTGCCACTCTTCTTTCTTTTCTCTCTTTCTCTCTCTCCTCCTCTCTCCCTCTCTCCTTCTCATTCTCCTCTTTCTTCCTCTCTCTCCTCTCCTCCCTCTCACTTTTCCTCTCTCTCCTCTTTCTCTTTCTATTTTCTCTCTCTTCCTTACCTCTTTTCTCCACACTCTGCCTCCTATCTCTTCCCCTCTCTGACCTCCTCTCTCTTCACTCTCTCCTTCTCTCTATTCACTCCTTTCTCTTTTTGTCTCTCCTCCTCTCTCCCTTTTCTCCTTTTCTCTCCTCTCTCTATCCTTCTCTTACTCTTCCTCTCTCTCCTTCTCTCTCCTCCCTCTCTCTAATCTCTCTCCTTCTCTATTTCTTTCTTTCTCTTCCTCTCCCTCAGTCTCCCCCTGCCCCTCTCCCTCTTTCTCCACTTTCTCCTCTCTATTTCTTTTTTTCTCTTCCTCATCGCCCCTCTCACCTTCCCTCTCGCTAACCCTCACTCTCTCTCCTCCTGTTCTGCTCTCTCCCCTCCTCTCACTCCTCTCCCTCTCTTCTCTGTATTCCTGTGGTAAACTATGTATACCTGTCTGGACACGCCCTCTGCTGACTGCTCCTGTGACTCCTCTCACAGATCCCTGTATAAAGGCGATTGGGGCACTGCCCTCCCTCAGTCTCAGAGGTGTAGTGGGCTCCCCTTTTGCTGCTAATAAAAGCCTATCATTCACTTCCTGCCTGCAAGAGTTATTGATGGTGCATCAATTCCCTCCTTTCTCCTTTTGTCTCTCTACTCCTCTCTCTATCCTCTCTCTTTCCTTCTCTCACTCATGCTCTCTCCTTCTCCTCTCTCCTCCCTCACTTCTTTCCCTCGCTCTCTTTTCTGCCTCCTACTCTCTTGCACTCTCTATTTCTTTCTTTCTCTTCCTTATCCTCATGCCTCCTTCTTCTCCCCTTCTCCCCTTCTACCCCTCTCCCTCCACCTCACTCGCCCTCACTCCCCCTCCCACACTCTTCCTCCCTTTCCCTCCCTCTCTCTCCTCTTTCCCCCTCAATACTATTTTGCCGTACAGTGCAACTGTTGTCCTATTCATAGACTACTAACGACAGAAATCCATCTGAGAGTTAATTCTATGTTTTGATGTTCAAAGTTCAAAGTAAATTTATCATCAAAGTACTTATACAGTATGTCCACATATACCAGTTTGAAATTCAATTTCTTGCTGGTAGTCACAGTAGAACAAAGAAATACAATCGACTCAATGAAAAACTACAGACCAAGACAGATAAAGAACTTATGTGCAAAAGAAGCCAAATGCAAAGCTATTATAATAAATAATTAATCAAGCAAGTCCATAAAAGTGTGATAATAAACAAACAAATAAATAAATATCAACGTAGACTCTCTCATACACTTCATCAGCTTACAATAGTGGAGTAGAAGGTATAAGTTATTAAACCAATTGAGTGGGCAGTAGGTTGAGTTGGGAGGTGTTGCACTTGCCCTGACCTCTGCTGAGGCTCATCGATTGTCCCCTCATGGGAAGTGCGGCTCAGGTTGGAACATAAAGGTGAGCTGCATTTCACACATCTGTTTCACCAGAAAATCAGCTCTGTGTTGAAGGGAAAGGAAAGGATCCAAGATCGAGTCATAGAACAGAGAATGATATGCATCACAATTATCATTTTGAATCATATGAAGGGAATTCAGTGGAGACATAATATATGTATTAATGATTATGAGAGGCATAGATGGGGTAGGCTTAGTAAGACAGAGGTCTTTTACAGGGGATCTGTTAGATTTGCAGCATAGGAGGTGGAACAAGAATGTAGAACACCACGTTGTGCCTAAAAAGTAAATCAAAAACACACAATAATGAACCCCTCCTACCTACACAACGTCCATATCCCCCCATCTTTTTCACATTCATCGCCTATCTAAGCATCTCTTAAAAGTTTCTAAAGTATTTGCTTCAACCACTGTACCAGGCAGCACATTACAGACACCCACCCCTCTCTGAGCACCAAATTACCACTCATATCCCCTTTGAACCTACCCTTCTCACCTTCAGTGTATGCCCTCTGGTGTTAGATATTTCCACCCTGGAAAACAGATATTCTCCAATCTATCTAAGCCTCACATAATCTTATAAGACCATAAGAGATAGGAGCAGAATTAGACCATTTGGTCAATTGAGACTGCTCTGCCATTTCATTATGGCTGATCCAATCTTCCTCTCAGCCCCAATCTCAAGCCTTCTCCCCACATCCCTTCATGCCCTGATCAATCAACCCTTTTTCAGAACTCCCCTCAGCCTCTGCCACCCCAGAGAAAACAACCCAAGCTTGTTCAGCCTCTCATGGTGTTACATGCCCTCTAAACTAGGCAGAATCCCGTTAAACCTCTTCTGCACCCTCTGCGAAGCCTCTACATCTTTCCTATAGGGAGACAACCAGAACTGTTTGCAAGAGTCCAGATGTCGCCTAGATAGAGCTTTATAAAGTTGCAGCATAACCTCTTGACTTTTTAACTCAATGCTTTGCCTAATAAAAACAAGCATTCCATCAGCCTTCTTAACCACCTGTGGACCTGTGTAGCCACTTTCAAGGAGCTATGAACTTGGATCCCAAGATCTCTCTGCTCAGCAACATTTTTAAGGATCTTGCCTTACTGTCCCCTTGAATTTGTCCTATCAAGGTGCAGTACCTCACATTAATCTGTGTTAAATTATATCTGCCATTTCTCTGTGGAGGTTCCAACACAGATCCCTGTGCAACACAAATAATTACAGCCCGCCAACTTGAATAAGCCCCTTCAAACATGACACTCTGTCCTCTGTGCGCCAGCCAGTTCTGAATCCAAACAGCCAATTCACTGCAGACCCCATATTTCACAACGTTCTGGATTAGCGTCACATGAGGGACTTTGTCAAATGCCTTACTGAAATTCATGTAACAACATCCACTACCCTACCTTCATTAATGTCTCTTGTCACCTTGTCAAAAAATTCGATCAATATGGTAAGACACAATCTGACCCAAACAAGGCCATTATGGCTCTCCCTAATTAGTCCATGGGAATATCTGTGATGGGGTGGGACCAATTTAATAAATCAGTCTCACTACAGGAAGGATGTGAATACTAGAGAAAGTGTGCAGAGGAGATTAACAAGGATGTTGCCTGGATTGGAGGGCATGCATTACAAGAATAAGTTGAGTAAACCTGGCCTTTTCCTTTTGGAGCAACAGAGAATGACAGGTAAACTAATGGAGGTGTATACGACGATGAGAGGCATTGATGTTGTGGACAGCCAGAGGCGTTTTCCCAGGGCTGAAATGCCCAACATGATGGGGCTCAGTTTTAATGTGCTTGGAAGTAGGTACAGAGGGGATTTTGGGCTGCGTTTTTCACATAGAGTGCTGTGGGTGCTTCCAATACACTACCAGCGATGGTGGTGGAGGCAGATACACCTTCAGGTCTTTTAAGAATCTCTTAGAAAATACACGGAGCTTAGAAAAATAGAGGCCTATGCGGTTGGGTAATTCTAGTCAGTTTCTGAACTAGGTTACATGGTCGGCACAACATTGTGGGCCAAAGGGCCTGGAATGTGCTGTAGGCTTCTATGTTCTATGTTCAATACATCAATTAGAAGCCCATTATTCATCTGAATCTCTCCTCATATCTCAAATCAATCACTGAGCTAAGAGAACTACAACTCATTACCACACTCACTCTCCAGAAAGCACATTCCTTTTGGTTAAGGCAAGAAAACTTGCCTTTCTTCCTATTCCATATTTATGGTTGCAATCGGACTTGTTACCCACCTCAGTCCTATCATAATAAAGTGCAAAATAGAGAATGCTGGAGGAACTCAGCAGGCCAAGCAGCATCAAAGGAAAAGACGTTTCGGGTTGAGACCCTTCAGCAGGACCTTTCACCACCCACCTGATGAATAGTCTCGGTGTGAAATGTTGATTGTACTCTTTTCCATAGATGCTTCCAGGCCTGTTGAGTTGCTCCAGCATTTTGAGCGTGTTACTTGGATTTCCAACATCTGCAGATTTTCCCTTGTTAAAGACCAACAGACTGTTTACAGGAGAGATTCAGCGGGTACTGGAAACCTTGAGCAACACACACAAAATACGAGAGGAGCTCAGTGAGTGGGCGTCACCTCTGGGAGAGTAAACAATTGAATTTTCGGGGCAAGACCCTTCTCTTTTCTCATGTGGTGCACCGGCACATTGATATTGAGTGCAAACACACCGAGGTACCTTTCAACATGAACATGGTCATATCTCCAATTTTATAAAATTAACATGTGCTGTTTTCAATAAAAGTCAATTACATAGTTATTCCCAATTTATTGATATTTCTTCTTATGTTCTTGACCATTCACTCAGTTTGTCTGATTCAAAGCTCTACATCCCCTCCTTCATATTCACAATCTCGCTCAGTTTTGCACCAGATGAGTCTTCTGTGCTTTCTTGTAAGCATGGTGCTACTTATTGCAATTATGTTTTGTTAGCTGCAGTGCATCTTAGTTTAAAGAAACTTTTTTCCTTTGAATATTGGACTGCTTTGTTCTGAGAATAAGCAGCCATTGCTCAACCAAATTGGATCCTTCCTTCACATACATGAGGAGTAAAAATCTTTCTGTTATATCTCTGTCTGAATGTGCAATGTGTAATCATAGTCACTTATAATAATTTATAATGAATTGAACAGACAATATACCACAAAAATACACTCAAATCAGTGTCAGCTCATCAGTCTGGTGGGCTAGTAGAAGCTGTACTGGACCCTGTTGGTCCTGGCTTTTATGCTGCGGTACCATTTCCCAGATGGTAGCAGCTGGAATAGATTGTAGCTGGGGTAGCTCGGGTCGCCAATAAACCTTCAGGCCCTTTTTACAGAACTGTCTTTGTAAGTGTCCAGAATAGTGGGAAGTTCACATCTACAGATTTGTTGGGCTGTCCGCACCACTCTCTACAGAATCCTACGATTGAGGGAGTTACAGTTCCTACACCAGGCAGTGATACAGCCAGTCAGGATGCTTTCAATTGCACCCCTATTGAAAGTGCTTAGGATTTCAGGGCCTTTTTCAACACCCAGCTGAGGTCCTCAATGATTTGAATGCCGAGGAATGTAAAAGCTGTTCACCCTCTCAAGCCCAGATCCATTGATGACAATAGGGGTTAGCCCATCTCCATTCCTGCTGTCAACGACAACCAGCTCCTTTGTTTTTGTGACTTTGAGGGAGAGGTTGCATCAATATCTATAGAATAACTCGGTTTGTCCTATCTCTATTGGGGAAAAAAGAAAGTTATGTGAACCAGTGTTTGAGCAAGAATTACTTTGAAGCCGAAAGCATTGTTGTGTTTGCATCTGAACTTGTAAGATGTTGAGAAATAGAAGAAAACTCCATGGCTACGAAACGTCAACAACGAATAACAACTGTGCAGCAAGTAGCATCTGGGCATCGAACATAGTGGCGGATAAACAGAAAGATAACAGAATTTGGACAGCATGTTTGGTCAAACAAATTGGCATGAAAAGATTGTCAGAGATTAGACGGGAGACAGAAGAAAGAAGAACAGCACAGGAATAGTAAATTCCAGGAGGACCGAAAAAATACATAAACAGCTGTTTCAGGAGTGTAATAATTGACAGAAAGTGTAAAACAGAAATGAGGCATGTGCGGACTATACAGCCGGGCTGAAAGAGGCATGAAATTTCATGAAATTTGTGTGTTTGTTTAGCGGCAACAGAATAGTATAATACATACAATTAGCATCGTACTGTGAAAAGCTTTAGGCACCTTAGCTAAATATCTGCTCCTTAACCTCTATACGGGTTTGGGTTAGTACGTTGTGGGCATGTAATGTCAGTGTCGGAAGCCTGGCGACACTTGCGGGATGCTCCCGGGACATCCTGGGACTGTGTTGGTCATTGACTCAAGTGATGGATTTCACTGAACGTTTCAATGTACAGTGCATGTGGCGAATAAAGTCAATATTTTCTCTAATGTATCTCTTCCCCCACATTAATCCCATATTTCTCTCCACTATCCCGTGAACCTGATTCACTTAGATTTCACTCCTCACCTACACAATTTCAGTGGCTTGTCAATCTCTGACCTCTGAAGTTCATGAGGATGGTTCTGGGATTGAAAGTATTAACACAAGAGGAACTGGAATGTAGAAGAATATGGGGGATCTCATTGAAACCTACTGAATGTTGAGAGGACTAGATAAGGTGAATATTGAGAGGATGCTTTTGATTGTGGGGGTGTCCAGAACTATAGGACATGGCCTCGCATTTGAGGGGTGAGTGTTTAGAACAGAAGTAAGGAGAATTTTCTTTTGGCCAGAGAGTAGTGAAGCCAGAGAGAGGAATCTTCTGCCACAGGCAATTGTGGAAGCCAAGAACGTGGGTATATTTAAGGCGAAAATTAGTAGTTTCCAGATTGGTCGGGGCATCAACGGTTATGGGAATGATCAGGATCCGGGATTCACCATGATGGAATGGCGGAGCAGACTCAATATGCTGAATGGACTAATTCTGCTCCTATGCCTTATGGTCTTAACAAGGAATGCCCGGCAGTTGCTGCAGGGGAACGGCCCGTGTGGGATGATCAAAGGCATGTACTTTACTGGATATTTTGGCTTTCCAGAGCAGTTCCAAACAAAAGCAATAAACTAAATCAGAAGGCCGGACATAAGTAAAATAGGAAAGATGTCAACAAAATAGAGAGAATACAGAGGAGATTTACTAGAATGTAACCTGGGTTTCAACATCTAAGTTACAGGGAAAGATTGAACAAGTTAGGTCTTTATTCGTTGGAGCATAGAAGGTTGAGGGGGGAACTTGATAGAGGTAATTAAAATTATGAGGAGGATAGATAAGAGTTGACCTGGATAGGCTTTTTTCATTGAGAATAGGGGAGATTCAAACAAAAGGACCTGAGTTGAGAGTTAAGGGGCAAAATTTTAGGGGCAACACGAGGGGGAACTTCTTTATTCAGAGAGCAGTACCTGTGTAGAATGAGCTTCCAATAGAAGTGGTAGAGGCAGGTTCGGTATTGTCATTTAAAAAAATTGGATAGGTATATGGACAGGAAAGGAATGGAAGGTTATGGGCTGAGTGCATGTCGGTGGGACTAGGTGATAGTAAGCATTCGGCATGGACTAGAAGAACCGAGATGGCCTGTTTCCGTGCTGTAATTGTTATATGGTTTTACGGTTAAGAGTAAAAGAGTAACAGGCAAGCAATTCCAAAAAACACAACAGACTGAATCAAAAGTTCTAAAATCGAACCAGTCCACAATATAAAAATTGCAAGGCAAGGCAAAAAAAACACATTCAAAAGGAAAGCACACTGGATTACAAGACAGACACACGATCATTTGGCTAATAGACTGACTGAGGAACAGCACAATTCATAGCTTAAATATTCAGAATAACCAGGCACAGGTGAATTCAGTAACCATGCAGGTAACAGAACAAGGAAAGAATGTTTAGCAACAAGAAGCCCGCTGACAGTCACACTACCAACACAGCACGGATCTCGGGACGACTGCGATATGCGTGGATCAATGCCCAGTTTTCGTATGGAGAGTCGATTTGCAAGGAAGGTCTGCAGGAGAATGCAAGGGGTTCAAACGAGTTACCTGATTTACGGGCTGTTCCTGGGGACACATATCGGTCTACCGTTGAACCTCCTTCCGCATTAGTCTTTGAGGGACTAAACACTGGAAATTTCTTCCTTGGCCAGAATCAACAGCGTGAGTGGTAACAGTGACCCGAAGACAGAGGCGCTGACACTACAAATGTACAGAACCAATTACACCTTCAATATTTAGGCCGAACGACATACTGAATGTAAGTAAAGTTATGCACAATGCAGAATGTATATTTTATCTGTATTAAGGAAGGCGTGTTCTGAAACTTACTGAGGAGTTTCCAACAACCCTTCCGTAACCTCCCCTTCTGCGGATTATATAAGAACTCCTGCTCATCTCCACGCCCATTGCTGTGAAGGTTGATTTATTAATAGTGTTTGAGCCGGAGAACTGCGTGACTGCGATGGATCAGTGGCCAGACGTAAAAGAACACTTGTCGAACCTCGTTCCCGCCGCTTTGAGCGTCATCGGGAATGCAGCATTAATAGCAGTTCTGTACGGACTGGAGTATCTGGTGGAGAAAAACAGCCCATGTCCCTGTGATCCGGAATGGAATGCTACCCATTCGAATTTTGCTTTTATTGTACCCACAGTCGTCCTCCTTCTCATCAGTATGATGTTGGTACCGGGATCGCGGCGAATGCTTAAGTGTGCAACGTGCAGTCGATGTCCCGAGTGTGGACCGTTCAGTCAATGTCCTAAGTGTGGAAGGTGCAGACGATGTTCCCAGTGTGGAATGTGCAGTGGATGTTCCCAGTGTGGAATGTGCAGTGGATGTTCCCTGTGTGGAAGGTGCAGTAAATGTTCCCAGTGTGAAATGTGCAGTAAATGTCCCGAGTGTGGTTCACGGTGCCAAAGTTGCTGCAATAGCTGCAGAAAATGTTGTTTTGAATTGAACACACTGATGCAAATATCGATCCCATCTGTCATATGGGTTGTTATTTTACTGCTGGATGGGGACTATGTCGCCTGTTATTTCGACCCTTCAGTCAATCGGACGCACGGCCATCAGAATTGCAAAGAGTTTTGCCACCTCGAGACTTCGTCTTCTCTACGCTAACATTGCTTCTGGTCCCGGGTAGTATCGTCAGATATTGCTTAAAGTCTGCGATTATAACAGTGCAGGACTCTGGCCAGTGGATCTATCCGCGCAGTTACCGCCCCCGCACATCATAATTCAGATGCGAGAAAGCGCCCAGAACTGACTTAGAAATAATGGGACAGGTTTAAAGTAAGAAGCAGAAATTTACAGGGTGATTTGAACGATAGGCTTTCCACAAAATGGTGGTAAATATCTGGAAAGAGGTGCTAGATGAGGCGTTGGAATTACTTAAGTGTAGATACTTACAAACGAAAAGAGTAAGGGATACGGAATAAATGTACGGAAATGGGGTTAGTGTCAAAGGGCATCACAGTCGGCAAAGGTCAAAGTTCAAAAGTTCGAAGGAAGTTTATTATGCAAGTGCATATATGTCACATGCCCCTACCTTAGAAATTACTAGGCTTACCCAGCGCCCTGTGTTATTCCGAGCTCCGTGTACCTATGCAGGAGTCTCTCAAAAGACCCTATTGCATCCGCCTCCACGACCGTCAGCGGCAACCCATTCCATACACTCCCTACTCTCGCTACGAAACTTACCCTTGACATCTCCTCTGTACCTACTTGCAAGCACCTTAAATCTGTGCCCTCTCTTGTTAGCCATTTCCGCCCTGGGGAATAAGCCTCTGGCTATACACGCAATCAATGCCTCTTAACAGCTTACACACCTCGATCAGGTAACCGCTCATCCTCCGTCGCTCCAAAAGACAAGGCTGAGTTCACTCAACCTTTTTTCATAAGGCACACTCCCTGATCCAGGCAACATCCTTCTCAATCTCCTCTGCACCCCTTCTATGGTTTCCACATCCTTCATGTAGTGAGGTGACCAGAAATGAGCACAGTACTCCAAGTGGAGTCTAACCAGCGTCCTGTATAATTGCAAGATTATCTCTCGGCTCCTAAACTCAATACATGGTTGAGAAGGCCAATGAACCGTATGCCTTCTTAACCACGGAGTCAACCTGCGTAGCAACTTTGAGTATCCTATGGACTCAAACCCCAAGATCCTTCTGATCCTCGACACTGCCAAGAATCTTACCATTAATACTATATTGTGTCATCATATTTGACCCACCAAAATGAACCACCTCACACATATCTGGGTTGAACTCCATCTACCACTTTTCAGCCCAGTTTTGCATCCTATCGATGACCCGCTGTAACCCCTGACAGCCCTCCACACTATCCACAACACCTCCAACCTCTCGTACCCCGACATTCATTTTCTTGTGGGCATTCAAAGTAAATACAAAGGGAGAAGCTCTTTAGTTTGAGGGTAGTAAACTGGTACCAACTGGCTCACTTTGACTGCCCACAAAGCAGTGATTGATGGCTTTTTTTTTAAGATTAGAATGGAATAATATGATTTGGATTTAGTACAGGGAATGAGTATTGGAGCAATGGACAACCTCGTTGAAAAAATATCCGATTAATTTCAGCGGCTGGGCAAGCTCAATATTTACTCTCATTCTGTTTATAAGCTTCTTGTTTTTTTATATCTTGACAGATAATTGGTAGCATTATACTGGGTGTATCTGTGTTCTTACTGGTATTACTAAAATTCTTTCCGAGGTGGACTTATTGTGACTGTACTGAGGACAGTTATTACAAGTTCAAGTATCAACAAGCGTTGGAAAAGAAGAAATGGAACAAGATGAAGGAAGAGTTGGGGAATATGGCGGCAGAGACGGCAACTGTACAGGCCAAAGAGCTAATTTCAAATCGGAGACACTACATAACTGATCAGAGTGAACTGAACTCTAACCAAGGTGATCCGAACTCTAACCAGGGTGATCCGAACTCTAACCAGGGTGATCCGAACTCTAACCAAGGTGATCCGAACTCTAACCAGGGTGATCCAAACTCTAACCAAGGTGAACAGAACTTCAACCAAACAAGAGATACAAATGCTGATGAAGCTGGCCCCAGTGAAAGTTCAGCATAACCAACTGTAGGAGCCATGATTTCTGTGCTGCACGTTAATTATTTTTATTATAATAAGTGGTCACATTAGTGGGACGTTGGTAAAAGCAAATGGAATAAGTATCATACTGTTGCTTATTTCTTTGTATGTTATAGCTTGGAAACGCAGAGGTCATGTTTTTGCTGACTGCTTAATATCACTTAATATTGCTTCGATATTGCATGTTTTCTGATTGCTAATAAAGAATCGAATATTGATTAGACTCTTTGGAACACACATTTAATTGGAGTCGAGGGTGAGTCAAGCAGGTAGAACAACTCCGTCTGGGGTCGCAGGCTGGTGGGAATTGTTCAGTTTGATTTCGGATTTTTGTTTTGCCGTTACACCAACAGTTGACAATATTACAATGAGGCGTCATCTTAGACACCATTTCGGAGACATCAATGATCGACCACAATTCAACAAGGCAGGGTATACTTCCTGAACTCCAGCTGCAGCGCCCTGCAAAAGTATTCAGCCCCAACCCTTTGTTCACATGAATGAGTGTTACAACCAGGGATTCTGAACTCCCACCCCACCGCACAAAAACCTGGGAAAACTAAAGTATCAAATATGGAAACATCAGCAGTTTAAAACTTATGGGGAACTGGAACAGATATGATCAAGCCTGAGATCTGTCAGACCGGACCATACGGAAAGGCCCGACAGACTCGAGGGGCCTGGTGGCTACTCTTGCTCCCATTTTGATTTGATCTTGAGTCCGGAAAAGTTGAGTCTCGGCCATAGAACTGAGATTCACTGAGGCTACAATTCACACAGACATACAGTGTAATGAGCTACCTGCCATGAAAGTTCTCCGAAGTCCTCAGCAGGGGTTAGGGGTGTGTGTGATGGGGTTGGGGTGACAGGTTGGGATTTCTCCCACCTGGGATAACTCCGGCCAAGTCATATGCTTTTACCAGAGTTGATATATCTGTTGGAGCAAAGCACATTACACATAAACTCAATAAATGTTCAGCTAGGATAAAGATCACATTTCACAAAGAGATAAGGAGATAGGGTGACAGTGAACACTGCACAAAACAACTGAAATTTCCCGAACAAAAGACATAGTAAAGTTGCTCTTCCACAGTTGCTGCCTGAGCGGTTTTCTGCATTCTCTGTTGCTATTACCAGTACTGGAGACGTTTTAGTTTCAAAATAATTTGCAACACTTCAATTCAAAGTACATTTGTTATCAAAATATGCGTACGGTATTCACCTTTTTTGTTTGGATATTTTCACGTTGCAGTGGATCATACAGGTTTGACATGAATTTGGAATGATGCCAGTAAAGTGGGAGTGGACATGCGAATGCGAGAAAACCAGTATTTCCACAAGTGAAAGCACCTTTGCAGAGTTTCTGAATAGAATCTGCAGCCACAGAAATGAATTCAGAGCAGCGTGCTCGAAGGGTGAAATTTAGCTCTATTTCTCTTCCACAGTTGCGGTCTGAAGGCTTCAGTGTTTCCAACACTCTTGTTTATTCTTTTGAATAATTCTTGCATCTGTAGTTTTAAAAATTACTTTTAATTAAGCACGCCAGCTGGTGGTCAGCTCAGGGGAAACTTGGAGCAGCAAAACTTGCTTTCCAGACCTTGTCACTCAAGGGCACCTTACAGCTCCTTATTGATCACTCCGCTGTCCTTGCCGGAGCAAAGGTACCCCTTAAGGGAACTGCAATGAGACTTCCGGTGGATCGGGAGATTAAATACTCGGACCGTGCCATCCACACTGTGCTATCGGAGTCATATGATAAGCGGCTGGAGTCATTGTGTTCAGCGCTCTTGCGGTCTACATAGGAAACACATCACCGGAGACCAACAGCCGCTGCAGGCAAGAGGATGCAGGTATCGGTGAAACCTTTTACATGAAAATCTAACTGAGGAGCATATATTTACAAGACCTTACCATACACAATCACAGACATTCCACAGCTCCAGTTGGACCCGTTAAATTTTATTTTCTGCTCTGGTGAGGTGTTAGCAGAGTGGCCTGAGAACCGGGCGTACGCCAGTGATAATTCAGATGTAAAGGAGGATTTAAGTTGGAGTCTTGCATTTTACTGGTGGGTTATGCCCCAGCATTAAAGTCGATTGACCATGTTATTCTGACCACAGCCTATCAGGCATGGTCAGCACAGAGATCCCTGCAGATACTGCAGGAGAAAAACACACGGGATCCTGTAAGAGGTTCTTCGAGCGGGCTGTCATAACCCTGTGGCAGAATGTCTCTTCACCAAAACTCATCAATAAGCATCAAGACGTCACCTGCTGGCAGTGAGAGTACTCCTCTCCCCCCGATTCTTCCTGCATGGTCTGAGTCTCACTGCAAGCACACACTGCCCTTGGACCGGCTGTGATGAAGATGAGACGCCAACCCCACCTCTTTTCATTTTGAGGAGCAATGCAACTGAATTCACGTGCTGACTGGTTCCAGGGACGCACACCGAGGCAGACATCAAGATCTGCTCGAAGATCTTCAACTCGACGGAGGAAATAATTCAGTCTATCCAGAAAATTTTCGACTTCTGGTGCAATGAGGTGTCCGTAAGAAAATACTGCCGGCTGGAATATTTATCGAGGGACGCTCTGAAGCCCGGTGGTCCTGCGCACAAGCACAGCTACCGCAAGTGAATTGTGGGAATTGCTACCGGCGAGAGTCCTGTGGACACTGGATACTGAGGGATGGGGTCCTGTGTAACAACCAGGCAAACACCTGAACACGTGACGGTCTGCAAAGAGACTACATACATTCCTTGACCTCTTTATTAGGTAACTCCTGTAGCTAACACAGTGTCCATTGAGTATATGTTCGTGTTCGTTTGCCGCTGCAGCCCAACCACATCATGGTTCGACGTATTGTGCGTTCAGAGATGCCCTCCTACACAGTACTGTTGTAACAGGTGGTTACTTAAATTACTGACACCTTCCTGTCAGTGAACCAGTCAGGCCATTATCCTCAGACTTCTCCATAACAAGACACACAGAAACACAGTTTACTCGATCTTTTAATTGTTCTGCTTTGGTTTGGTTTTCGTACCTTTCTCTGTAAACTGTAGAGATCGTTGTGCGTGTTAATTCCGGAAGATGAACAGTTTCTGAGACACTCAAACCACCCCGATTGGATTCAACATCCCGTCCAGGGTCAAAGTCACATTTATTCCCAATTGTGATGATCGGTCTGGGCAACAAGAGAATCTCTTGACCATATATGGATGTTTTCTGTATTGAGCTGCTCCCATATGATTGTCTGATTAGAGAGCTGTATCAATGAGCGAGTGCACGGCTGTACCTAATAAAGTGGCCACTGAGTGTGAGGTGCATCTGATCCTTGTGCACAGAATGCCTGAGTTTGATGACTGTACTGTTGTATAGTCTTGACAACATCATGAACGTATAGTCTGGGCAAAACTATGAACATAGTGGAGCCGATGCACAGTTTATATTTCTGCTTTGAATATAATTATATAGAAAAAGCATAGAAACATAGAAAAACCTACAGCACAATACAGTCCCTTCGGCCCACAATGCTGTGCCGAACATGTCCCTACCTTAGAACTACCAACGCTTTAACCAAAGCCCTCTATTTTTCTGAGCTCCATGTACTTATCCAGGAGTCTCTTAAAAGATCCTTTTGTATTCGCCTCCACTGCCATCGCCAGCAGCCCATTCCACGCACTCACCACTCTGAGTAAAAAACTTACCCCTGACATCTCCTCTGTACCTACTTCCAAGCACCTGCAAACTGTGCCCTCTCGTGTTAGCCATTTCAGCCTTGGGGAAAAGCCTCTGACTGTCCACAAGATCAATGCTGGTCATTGTCTTGTAAACCTCTATCAAGTCACCTCTGATCCTCCGTCTCTCCAAGGAGGAAAGGCTGAGTTCACTCAACCTATTCTCATAAGGCATGCTCCCCAATCCAGGCAACATCCCTGGAAATCTCCTGAACATCCTTTCTATGGTTTCCACATCCTTCCTGTAGTGAGGTGACCAGAGCTGAGCACAGTACATGTTATGAATGTATAAGCTCGGCGAAACTATGAACATACTGGAGCCCACACACAGTTTTGTATTTCTGCTGTAAACATAATTATGTAAATTAAACCTATTTTTGAAATAAGCAAAATAATGTGGTTCGAGGGTGGATTTTCCGACGTTGGCAACCAAAATGGGAAACCCTATTGATGATCAGTGAACGTGATGACGAATGGGTGGAAGAACGTCCCCTACCTGCATTGAACTGACGAGAAAAGGTGGACGGGTTGTGGTTGTTAGGATAAAGCAGTGTTGTCTCTGAATCAAGTCAACTGAGTGAGCAGTAGGTTGAGCTGGGAGCTGCCGCACCGACACTGACCAGTGCTAATGCTCACCGGTAGTCCCTTCCCAGCAAACCTCGGAACGCACAGGTCAGAAATGTACCTTTCACAATTGTTTAACAGCAAAGTCGGCTCCGAAGCAGGCAGAATAGGACTGAAAAGGGCATTGGCTTCACATGATCTGGTTAAAGACGGAAGTTAGATTTGCATAAATGTACAATTTTGAACAATCAAGGAATACCCACCAGTGTGTTATATCTAGACTAGAAGTCAAATGCCATGTTAGCATTCATTTCAAGAGGTCTAGAAGCAGGGAAGAGCAGGGAAGTAATGCTGAGGCTTTATAAGGCACTGGTGAGGCCTCACCTTGAGCATCGTGAACAGTTTTGGGCTCCTCATCAAAGAAAAGATGTTTTGGGATTGGAGAGGGTCTGGAGGCTGTTCACAAGGATGATTCTGGGAATAAAAGGGTTATCATACGAGGAATGTTTGATAGCTCTGGGTCTGTACTCCCTGGAATTTAGAGGGATGAAGGAGGATCTCATTGAAACCTTTTGAATGTTGAATGGCCTAGACAGAGTAGATGTGGAAAGGATGCTGCCAGTGGTGGGGGAGTCTAGGACAAGAGGGCACAGCCTGAGGATAGCATTCAAGCATTATAGCATTATAGCATTCAAGAGGATGGTGCTTGTGATGTGGCAATGTTTTGCAGACAGCTTAGAGAAGGGAGGCTTCAAACAAGTGTGAGAGGAAGTTCACGGGGCTTGTCTCTGCTCTTTGTGAAACACCACTTTTTTCCCATTCACAGGGAGCCATGAAACCTGTCCAGATGTTGTAACTGTAAGATGAGCCAAGGAGGATATTGAGAGAGAGTAGGTGTTGGAGCCTCCTCTCCATTTCTATTAACCCCCGTGTCACTTTCTAGACTGCATGTCCTCTTCATGTCGCCTTGTACCACTGGTTGCAGTTGTTACGATAGTGAACAGTCAAAGAGTAGAGACACACCTGTATCAAATTCCCACTGGAGAAGTAGGTGCATGGGTCTGACATTCGGCCCCTCCATCCTTTTCCTCCATCCAGTTGGATCACAGCTAGTCTGAGCTCACCACAACTAAACTTTGAAATCCAGTCCCCAGTAGCCCTTCCCTCCAAGGAGTTATCTCAACTCTGGATATATTTTAATAATTCAGCCCAATGTCTCACTGTGCAGATAGTTGCAATGAAAAAGCTAAATAAAAGACCTGCAGATGCAGCAAGTACGAAATTAAATCAGAAGGATAAGCAATGAATAATGCAATCAGGCATTTGGGGGACAGTTGGTGAGGGAGAACATTATCCTTTCTTCATCAGGATAACATTTGCCCTCACCGAGGGCAGTCGGTCAGGATGATCTCATTTAAAAGTTATCTTCATGGCAACCCTGGCCTCTCTCAATCCCAATCCTCCCATTGTCCCTGCCATTCTGCCCCCTCTCTCCCTTTACCTTGATTCTAACTTAGTTTTATTCCCTCTTTTCCATTTCCAACATGATCTGAAACAATTAACTCAGTTTCTCTTTGCTTAGGTGCTGCCTGACCCATCCTGTGTTTCTTGCATTTTCTGTTTTATTAGGAAAATTCAAGATTTCTATCTCTGAGATAAGAAATTCCTTCGTGCCTGTGCCTTAATTCATCTCTGTGAAATAATGCCCTGGTTCTAGATTCTCTCGCTATCTTGCCCTTCTAATCCTCCGTTAGGGCATAAATGATTCACTAAGATCACCTCACTAGTTTTCTGGACTTCTGTGCGTTCAGGTCCTATCTGCTGAATGAAAACCACCTCTTCATCCCAGGAATCAGCCTGGGACAACCTTCTCCCAAGTGCCTTCAGTGTAGACCTTTCCACGCTAACTTACCAGATGCAAGTTGCACACGAGTGTAGCCTCTCCCATAGTTGCAACTCAGCTTTTCCCTCCTTTTCAGCTCCATCCCCGGTCCAGTTCTGTAGGTCAATGTAATCCAGTTGTAGATCTTAAGCCTAATATGGAAGTTCAGATCTGTTCATGCTGTTCCATTCTCCCCGGGAACGTAGCTGGAATCACAGTGTAGAAATCTGCACCAGGTCTGGAAAGACCCGTGTCCCTGGCTTCTGTCACCACCACTTGCTAAGCACGTTTCAATGAAAGTTGGGTGCAAAATATTATTTTAACTTGTTAGACTGGAGAGGTTTTGCATCAAGCACTGGTTTAGCTGTAAATTCTCTGTTTTAGAAAAAGTATGATCACCATTCAATATCCCGTGGCCTGGCTCCTCTCTTAAATTTGTTGGTGGGAGAATGGCAGTGGGAGAGGGGAGACAGTTATATCCACCACAGTCAGCTTAGTTTTCCATCAACACTGCCCTCTATTGGCAGGCCAGTGTCACTACCTCCTTTCTGAAGAAGCAGTCGGTAAATCTGGGCCCATGTTGTCATCCTCTTCTCCACATCATTCTTTTTCAAACCTGCAGCCCTGCGTGTGGAGAAATCCAGAACTTACTGAAGATATTCTTTCTAAGTGCCTCGTTTCTGACAGATTCTAGGTAGAACTGTTGAGCTCACTGTCTAAGGTCTCCTGACTTGAAACGACCTTTCTACTCCTCTCATCTTATTCCCTGTGGGCTTCAGGTTCCTTTGTTGCCTGATCCTTCCTCATGGAATGCCTTAAGGAGTTTTATAATGAAATCTAACTTATCTAGCTTCTCTCCCAAGTGCTCTCAGAGTTCAGTGATGTGGTTACCCTGCACTCTTTTTTCCCCAGAAGTAAACTTTATTTATTATATATGTATATATACAGTAAATATAATCAATTAGGGTGTCATTCTGTGTCATTCTGCTATACATCCAGCATATTTGTTTACAAATATACGTATTTTATCCATCATTATATGCACTGGAAATGCAATTGGTGCATCAAATCAATACAATCTCTTAGAACATTATAACACAGTACTGGCCCTTCGGTCCATGATGTTGTGCTGATCTTTTAATCTACTCCAAGATCAATCAACCCCTTCCCACCCATGTAGTCCTCCATTTTTCTGTCAACTATGTACCTATCTGAGTGATTCTTAAATGCATCTGGGTCTACCACCTGGCAGGGCAGGGCATTCTACCCACCCACCACTCTCATTGTAATGAACATTTCGCCTATCAATGTTCCCTCTAATTTGTAATGACCACTGTGCAAAGATCCCATGCTGTGCAATTTTTCACCCAATAACAACAGCATGTGTGCACTGAATAATTTTGTCAATAAAAACAATATAAAATAGCCAGTTCTAAAATCTGCAAAAAAACAGCACAAATTCCACGTTGTCAGAACTGCACGCATCAGAAACCGGAAAAGGAATTGTGATTGTGTATGATCATGAAAAATACTTAACATGCCAACAAGGCTGAGAGTGACACAGTTAAAAATTCTTTCTGCACTAATAGCAAAAGATGTGTACATGTGCACACCTTAGAGGGAACATTACCCCCTATACTTTCTACCAATCACCTGAAAATTGTCTTCTCCCTCTCATCTTCACCATTTCTGCTCGATGAATGCCAGTCCTGTTTCCTCCTCAACTCAGTGCACCCAGGAATCATTAGAGGGGCTGTTACACAGGACCCAGCCCAGTGGTACAGGACCAGAGACTCTGCTCTTCCCTGCAGAGCCCTGGTGTGTTTTGTAACACATTCTTGCCCCTCAGGATGTTCCAATGAGCAACATTCCCCTACAGACATCTCCAGACACTGGAGGATGAGCATGATAAAGACTAAACAAAGTGTGTCTTCACCAAGTTGGATGACTTTCCAGTAGAAGCTGACATTTATCACAATATGCATCTTGATTTTCTCATTTTAGTGCTAAAATTTAAACTTATTTGTGAAAATGTGATCAGGAAATAAGGTACGGCCATTACATCACAAACAGGGACTTAAGTGTTGACTGCACCAAGCCCCAGTGTGTCTCCAGGCAAGGATTCCTACAGCTTAGGCATCCCGGACATCTCGTTGCAGTTTGAGGGGTGGAGTTTGTATCAGGGAAAGGGTTAACTCCACCAATTAATACACCAATCTGTGCGGCTCCGGAAGGTGGGAGGAAACTGGAACACCCACGGGAAAAGCCACGCAGTTACAGGAACAACCTATAAACTCCAAACTCAGCCCCAGAGGTCGGGATCGAGCCCGTGTCGCTGGAACTGTGAGGCAACGGCCGTGTCAATGTACTGCCCACATCCCCGGAATCCAAGGTGTGGAAAATTTATTTTTCTCCAGCCCTTTACCCCCCCCCCCCACACACATGACTGCACCTATTACCTTCTACCTAGTCCTCCTTTCCCTCTCAACCCACCACCTTTCTATTCTGGTATCTTCCCCCTTCCCCTCCAGTCCTGAAGAAAGGTCTCGGCCCTAAACATCAACTGTTTATTGATTTCCATGTGTGTTGCACCTCTCTGTTTTCTGATCCCCTTACAGTAAAACCCTTTGACTAATTGGCATTTCTAATTGTTCGTGCTCCTCTGGCTTCTGGCTATGGGGAGGCATGTTTGTATTAAACATGTTTCCTCACAGGGATCAATCCTGACCCCGGCCTGTATGGAGTTGGAACGTGCACCATGTCACCATGTGATTCGGGCTCCCCCTGGGTCCTCTGGTTTCCTGCCACATCCCAACAACGTGCGGGCTGGCAAGTTAATCAGGCACTGTAAGTTTGTTCCTTGTGTGAGCAAGTGGAATCTCTAAGGAATTGATGGTAATGCAGGAAGATTAAAAGAAATTAAATGGTTAAACAGGCAGATGATGGGATGTATTACTTGAACCAAAACATTTGTTTATTCAGGAGACATCAGAGGTGTCTTCCTTCTTCAAAGAACGGGGTTTCTCTTCTTCCACTGTTGATGCTGCCCTTGTCCGGATCTCCTCCATTCCCCAGATATCTGCACTCACCCCTTCTTCCTGCTGCGTTAACAGTGATAGAGATCCTCTTGTTATTACCTATCCCATATGCCCCTGCATCCAGCTCATAATTCACCACCAATTGCACCATCTTCTATGGGATCCTACCAGCAAACTCAACTTTCCCTCCCCCTACCCAGCTCTCTGCTTTTCACAGGGCTTGCTCCCTCCATGAATCCCTGGTCCATTTGTCCTTCCTCTCTAATCTCCCTCATAGCATTTATTCCTGCAAGTGGCCAAAGTGTTCCACCTGCACATTCACCTGCCCCCTCAGCACCTTTCAGGGCCCAAAATAATCCTTCCAGGTGAGGCAACACTTCACCTGCGAATGTGCTGGGGTGGTCTGTTGTATCCGGTGCTGATCTACACTGGTGAGATAGGTTGTAAAATGGGGGCCCGCTTTGTCGAGCACCTCTGCTCTATTCACCAAAAGTGGAATTTCCCGGTACCCAACCATTTTATTTCCAACTCTCATTCCCGTTCCAACATCTCTGTCTATGGTTCCTCTTGCTCCACAACGAGGCCACTGCCAAAATGGAATAGCAACATCACATATTTCGTTTGGGTAGCCTCAAATTTGATGAACGAACATTGATTTCTCCTTCCACATTTCCCTCCCCCTTCCCTCTTTTTCTATTCCCCACTCTGGTCCCTTACATCTTCTCACCTGCCTATCACACCCCAGGGTGCCCCTCCTCCTTCTCTTTCTCCCATGGTCATTCTCCTCTCCTGTCAGATTCCTTCTTCTCCAGCCCTTTACCTTTCCCACTTAGCTAGTTACTTATCACCTTCCAGCCAGGCTACCTTCCCCCACCCCGCACCTTTTTATTCTGGAGTCTTGTCCTTTCATTTCCAGTCCTGATGAAGGGTCTCGACCAGAAACATCGACCGTTTGTTCATTTCCTTATATTTCATTTTATTATTTTGACATGTACTGAAGTACAGTGAAAAGCCATCATACCGTTAATACAAAGCCATTCCTTACAAAAGTACATTGAGGTGATCAATTGATTGGCTGTCCGTCTTATCCTGAATATGACAGATTTGTGAAGATCTTAAATGATATGAACTGCACTAAGAAACCTGTGTGGGAGAGTTTGTAAACGGGAAAGTCTGATCCCCTCTCTCGACCTCAGAAGTCCAGGTCCAGCGGTAAGATTAGTCATTACAACTGAGGCCCATGACGACTTCTGTGCCTTATCGCGCACTTCACTCTCCTTGAAGCATTGCAGAGCCGCCTTCCCGGCTGTTGAATGTCACTGTTGATCTCATCCGCTCAGTCCGCCCGAGCTGCCTTCTCACGCTAGGACAGGCCAGTCATTTCTCACCTGGGTATGAGGTGTGCTGGGTACCCTGGCTTAGCCCGCCTGTCAAAGCGGCGTAACCATGGCATGGACGCCATCACATGCAAACACCTACTTGGAGTCACGGATGAGAGTTGAGAATCTGTTGGGGACGAAAGGTAAGTGAACGATTGCAGAATAGTCTCAAACCTTTTTACCCCCCCCCCACACTGACACCCCATACATTGGGGTAGTACAAGATAAAACAACAACCGAATGCAGAATGAAGTGTAACAGCTAAGGAGATAGTCAGAGCAGGTAGACAGGAAGGTGTGAGGACATTACGAGGTAAACTGTGATGTGAAGAGTGCATCTGATCAGACTAGGGGACTGATCAACAGTGGCATAGAATCTCTCCTTCAGCCTGGTGGTACGTGCTTTCAGGTGTTTGTGTCTTCTGTCCAATGGGAGAGCGGGATGAAAGAATGTCCGGAGAGTGTGGAAGTTGTTACGCAAATGTGTTTTAGTCTGGCATCTTAATGTATTTGTGGATGGTAGATTGTTCTAACATTGTAGATATGAAGCTGACAACTGATGGAAATGTGAACATTTGAGAGTTCCCCTCCAGGGAAAAACGTGGGTAGAGGAAGGAAGAGTTGTATCAACAACCCAAGAGATTCTTCAGATGTTGGAAATCTCTGATCCTGAACACAGGTGCCCCCAGGGTTGTGTTCTGAGCCCCCTTCTCTGCTCCCTTTGCACCCACGACTCTACTGCTCCAATCTGCTGATGACATGACTTTGACTCACCTTATTTCTAACGGCAATGAAACAGTTTATAGAGGAGATGTTGACACCCTGATACAGTGGTGCCAAGATAACGATCTCTCCCTGAATGTTCAAAAACAAAAGAGCTGACTGTGAATTACAGGAGGAACAGAGACAGGTTTTTACATGGGCACCACTGAGAGCATCCTGACTGGCTGTATCACTGCCTGGTGTGGGAACTGCACCAACCTTGATCACTGGTCCTAACCTATTCAAACTTTCCTTATCATTCAGGTTCTCCAGACCTGGGAACAACATTGTAAATTTTCTTTATACTCTTTCAACTTTGTTTATATTTTTCCTATAGATTGGTAATGAAAATGCACACAATACTCCAAATTAGGCCTCACCAAGTTCTTATACAGCTTCAACATAACAACCTATCTCCTGTACTGAATACATTTATCTATGAAGGCCAAAATGCCAAAAGATTTCTTAACATCCCTATCTGCCTGTGACGCCCCTTTCAACGAATTATTGACCTTGATTCCCAGACCCCTTTGTTCTACCACACTACTCATCTATGATGCAATTTATCCCTGTGGTGCCCAATGGCCTGGAACACTTCCACGGTACCTGTGGAGACCGTATCTTCTTTCTCCACAAGACTCCTATAGAAATCACTGATGTCTGTATCAGTGTGCACACCTGTTAGCAGCTCACACCCAGATTCATGTACTGTGGAGCAGGGTTAACAAAGACCACTGAATCCCTTTCCAGATCTTGGCGGCAAGGAAACGAAAGGCAGCCTCGTCCCACTGGAGTTGTTGTTCTATCTCCATGCAGCTCTTGGCGGAGAGCCGTCCTGGGTCTGGGTGTGTTATTGGTTATTTGCCGTTACTTTGAAGGTGGTGCATATTCCACACTATTACAGTCCTGGTAGAAGAACTGAAAGTCTAGAGGGAGGGTTGGAAATTCAGTCAGACAGGCTGTTTTGTCCTCGATCGATGGATCCCTTTCTATTAAAGAAAGCTTTTCTTTAAAAGCTGACTGAGGGAAATAGTTTCAGACAGAGGGTGTTAGAGCAGCCAGAGGAAGTGGTGCAGGTGAGTACATTTATTGTGTTTACAGGATAATTCACAAGCATGGCAGTGGACAAACCCAAATGCAGAACAGAGGCGTGGAGGCAGAGTCGGGATGCATTATTGACGTAGCAAGTGTGCAATCGGTATCCAGGAGCGACTTAGAACTGGCAGTCCTAAGAACCACGAAACAAGCTTACTCACACCAGAGTCGACCAACGAACTGGCAGCTCCTTGTTGTGCTTCCAGGGTTCTTATCCTGCAGTTACTGATGGGAATGATTGGAACTCAGGCAAGAGGGTTCAGACCCTATTAAAGAGGTAATAGAAGAATTGCCAGACCATGACAATACATTATACATATAATTATTACTCCATTTTGAGTAGTGTTGGGAGGAACGACCTACCTTGGGGAAGCAACAGCGCCTGTGCCTCTGGTACTGAGTCTGACCCTCTGGCTCAGAAAGGTAGGGAATAGAAGAGGATGGCAGCAGTAGTAGGGAACTCTTTAGTTGGGAGACAGATAGGCAATCCTGTGGATGTAAAAAGGAAACACAGATGGTAGTTTTCCCCCGGGGTGGCAGGGTCCAAGATGTTTCTGAATGCATCCACAATATTCTGAAATGAGAGGGTGAGCAGCCAGAAGCTGTGGTAGCAACAACACAGGCAGAAAAAGGGAGGAGGTCCTGAAAACAGAATGCAGGGAGTTAGGAAGGAAGCTGAGAAGCAGGATCTCGGGGATGGTAATCTCGGGATTGCCTCCCGTGCCATATCACAGTGAGGATAGGAATAGAATGAGGTGCATATAAATGTGTGACTGAAGAATTGGAGGAAGGGACAGGGATTCAGATTTCTGGATCACTGGGACCTCTTCTGGGGCAGGTGGGACCTGCACAAAAGAGACAGGTTTTACTTGAATCCCAGGGGTAACAATATCCTTGCAGGCTAATTTGCTAGAGCTGTTTGGAGTACTTTATACTAATATGGCAGGGGTATAGGATCCAGTATGATAGAGCTGAGGATAAGCCAGGAGTTTTACAAGCAGATGACGTAATATGTAAAATGAATGTATTACATGAATGACAAGCCAATCATCGGATACAAAAGCAGATAGAGCAAGAAGGATGTTGTACCACAGAACCAAAATTCATGTGGGCAAAGCACTGGCAGTGTTGTATTTATATGCATGTAGCATTCGGAATAAGGTGGACAAGCTCATGGAGCAATGAGAGATTGGTTCATATAATGCTGTGGGTATCACTGAGTCGTGACTGAAAGGAGGCCATAGTTGGGAGCTTAACATCAAAGGATATACTTTATATTGAAAGGACAGGCAGGAAGGCATAAGTGATGGTGTAGTTCTGTTTGTAACAGATGGAATTACACTTTAGAATGAGGTGTTATAGGATCAGAGAATGAAGAATCTTTGTGGGTGAAGTTAAGTAACAGCAAGTGTAAAAAACACTATTATGGGAATCAAAGATACACCTCCCAATAGTAGGCAATATGGGGGTTCAGATTGCGAAGGGAGCTGGAAAGGGCAGATCATGTGGGTAATGACACAATTGTAATGGGAGACTTCAATATGCAAAGGGGTTGAGAAAATCAGATTGGTGTCAGATCACAAGAGAGGGAATCTGTTGAACGCCTATGAGGTGTCTTTTTAGAGCAGCTTGTGCTTAAGCCTACTCAGGCAAAGGCTATTTTAGATTGGGTGTTGTGGAATAACCCAGAGTTATTAGGGAAATTAATGGAAAGGAACCCTGAGAAGGTAGTGATCATATTATGATTGAATTCATACTACAGTCTGAGAGGGAGAAGTGTAAGTCACATGTTTCAGTATTGCAATGCAATAAACGAGCACGAGAGAGGAGATTGCCCAGGTGGATTGGAGGGGGATCCTGATGGGGTGATGGCAGAACAGAGGTGGCAGAAGTTTCTGGGAATAGTTCACAAAGTGCAGGATAGATATCCCCACAGAAGAAGAAGTTCTCAAATAGCAGGGCTAGGCAACCATGCTGACATCACAAGTTAAGGACTGCATGAAACCGAGGAAAGGACATATAATATAGCAAAAGCGAGTGAGAAGTTGGATGATTGAGAGAAAAGATGAAATATGAAGGAACGCTAATTAATAATATAAAAGTTGAAAAAATGCTTTTTTCAGATACAATATCTAAGGAGTAAAAGAGAGCCAAGTGAATATTGGACTGCTGGAATATAATGATGAAGAGGTAGTGATGGGGGGGAACAAAGAAATGGTGGAGGAACTTCATAAATATTTTACATCAGTTGTCACAGTAGAAGACACTGGCAGAATGCCAGAAATGCGGGAGTATCTGGGGGCAGAAATCAGTGTCATTGATGTTAGTAAGGAGAAGGTGTTTGGGAAGCTGAAAAGTGTATTGGTAGATAAGTCACATGGGCAAGATGAACTACACTCCCGGGATCTAAAAGAGATTGTGGAGGTTTTAGAAATGAATTTTCAAGAATCATTAGATTCCAGGTTTGTTCCTGAAGATAGGAAATTTGGAATTGCCACTCCACTCGCTCAGAATGCAGGAAGGCAGAAGAAAGGAAATTCTAGGTCATTTAGCCTGACTCAGTGGTTGGAAAGATGTTGGAGTCTATTTTTAAAGATGATGCTTTGTGGTACTTGTAGGCACATGATAAAATAGGCCAAAGTCAGCATAGTTTTCTGAAGAGGAAATCTTGCTGGACAGATCTGTTGGAATTTTTTAAGGAAATAACAGGCAGGATAGACAACAGCATCAATGGATGCTGTTTATTTGGAATTTCAGAAGGTCTTTAACAATGTGCTGCACATGAGCCTGCTTAACAAAATAAAAGCCCATGATATTACAGGAAAGGCATGAGTAAAACATTGGCTGACTGGCAAGAGAGAAACAGTGGGAATAAAGCAGATCTTTTCCGGATGGCTGCCGGTGACTCTTGGATGCTGCAGGAGTCATGTTGGGACTGTTTCTTCTCATGTTGTATGTCAATAATTTGGATGAAGGAATTAACTGCATTGTGGCCAAACTTGTGAATGATTTAAATGTAGGTGGAGGGGTAGCTAGTGTTGAGGAAGCAAGGTGTCTGTAGAAGAATGAGACATTTGGGGAATGAGCAAAGATGTTACAGTTTGAATATAATATTGGGAAGTTCATGGCAATGCACATTTGCAGAAGTAATAAAGGTACGGACTATTTTCCAAATGGGGAGTAAATTCAAAACACAGAGGTGCAGAGAGCCTTGCAGGATCCCCTAACAGTTAACTTGCATGTTGTGTCGGTGGTGAGGAAGGCAAAGGCAAGGTTAGCTTTCATTTCGAGAGGACTCGATTACCAGAGTAACGATGTAATGCTGATGATTTATTGACATTGGTCAGACCGCATTTGAAGTATTGTGAGCAGAATTGGGTCTCTTATCTAAAAAAAGATGTGCTGACATTAGAGAGGGTTCAGTGGATGTTCACCAGAATGATGGGTTAACAGATGAGGAAAGTTTGATTGCTCTCGACCTGTACTTACTGGAGTTTAAATCATGAGGGGGATCTCATTGAAACCTATTGAATGTTGAAAGGTCTGGATAGAGTGGATGGGAGCAGGATGTTTACTTGAGGGGGGGGAGTCAAGGACCTCGAGGGCACAGACTCAGAAATGAAGGATGTCCATTTCGAACTGAGATGAGGATGATTTTTTTCAGCAGGAGAATGAAGGTCAGCCCATTGGGTATACTTAACAGTCTTGATTAATCAGGTGTCAAAGGGTACAGGAAAAAGGCAGGAGAATGGGGTTGAGAGGAATAATAAATCAGCTATAATGTATTGGCAGAGTAAACTCGATGGGCTGAATAGCCTAATTCTGCTTCTAGGTCCTATGGTCTTATGATAAGAAATTTACTTTGAACTGTTCTGCAGGTTTTGCTTTTCTGTTCAAGTCACAAGGAAAGCATGATGGAGTGGTAATGGCGACTCATTGTCCATTTGCCTTCTCTGATTCCAATACTCCCGTTTGCCAGTCTCCAACAACCTGCTCTCCCAGGGTTGTTCTGTGCATCTGTGTCTTGCACAAACTTACTGAATATGAACTAGGTTAAACACTCACGACAAGTTGTTGGTGAGACTACGCTTGGAATACCGTGTGCAATTCTGGTCGCCCGGCTGTAAAACTGATTGCGTTAATCTGCAAAGATCTACAAGGATACCACGGGACTGGAGGGTTTGAGTTATTTGAAGAGGTCGATACCTCAATGCTTCCCCACCCTCCCTCAACATAGGAGAGTGACCTATCAAACATGAGGATTAAAGATCAGATGCAATCGTCACAGTCTTTCTCCCCAGGATAGAGAAGTGTAAAATTAGAGAGTAGAGTTTTAAGAAGAAAGGGGAAGATGAAATGATATTGGCTACTACCTAGATGATCAATATACCCCTGTTATTTTTTGGAGACCTTCTTCACAGTCTACAATAGCACCTACTATTATATCATATGCAGAAATGTTACCCACATCTTATACATTGTGATGCAAATTGTTGACATTAAATGAAGGAAAGTTGTGACCCACAGCCATCCCTGTGGCATAACACAGGCCTACAGTTTGATAAACAACCTTCCACTGTAACACTTTGCTAGCTACCCTCAAGACAATTCTGTATGCACACAGCTAGCTCTCACTAAATCACAAGCAATTGGACCTTCCAGACAACCTTTCTCACAGGATCTTTCTGAAAGACATGCTTAAGTCTGTATAGACAACTTCCACTACCCCGTCCTCACCAATCTCCTTGCTTACCTCGTCAAAGAATTCTTAATGGATTTGAGATATGACTTCCCTTGCACAGAGCCAGATCAGTCCTTGTCTATCCAACTGCTGAAATATTCTGTCGCTTAGAATCCTCTCCACAACTGATAACAGGTTTGCTGGCCTGTAGTTTACGGCTTCTATTTGTTGCTGTTCTTAAATAACAGTGCAACACTTGCCATCCTCCGATCTCCGGAGATCCACATGCGGCTGAAGATAATGCAATTACTTCTACAAGGGCCTCTGCAATTTCTTCTCTGGATTCCCAGAAAAGTCGAAGGATTCATCTGGTCATATTCTGCATATCCGTACATTGTCCGAGATATCACAACTTACTTTGACTCATTTTCTTCCGTGTTCTTCTTCACAGTAAAATTTGTAGGGAATTATTTATTAAAATTCTTGCCCATTCTCTTGTGGATCCACAGGTGGACAGCCATGTTGATCTTCAATTGACCAATTCTCCACAACTCCTCACTGCCAATGCACCTCATAGTTCTTACTCCCATTTATACACAAGGTAGAGGAGATGATTAAAATCTATCTCTCTGACTGTCTATTTATATCTGCATTTACTTATTCTTTTGATTATTTGCTTGTTTATTTATTATTTTGTATCTCTGTCCTTTCCCCACCCTTCCTGCTCTCTCCTCTCTCCCCCTCTCTCCATCCCCCTCTCTCCTCCCCCTCACTTCCCCCCTCTCCTTCCCTCTCCTCCTCCCTCTCTCCTCCCTCCCCTCTCTCCCCTCCCCCTCTCTCCCTCTCTCTCCTCCCCCTTTCCTCCATCCCCCTCTTTCCTCCCCTTCCCTCTCTCTCTGTCCTTTCTATCGCTTTTCTCACTCATTCTCTCTCCATCTTCTCTCTCCTTCTCTTTCCTTCCCTCTCTCTCTTCTCTCTCTCCTCTCTCTTCTACTCTACTTCACTCTCGTTTCTCTCTTTCCTTCTCCCCTTCTGCTTCTCTTTCCTCTCCTCTCTATTCTGTCACTTCTTTCTCTTCTCTCCTTCTCTCTCTCAGCTCTCTCTCCATTTCTCTCTCCTCTCTCCTTCCCTCTTCCTCCTCTCTCTCCTCCTCCCCTCTCTCTTTCTCTCCTCTATGTTTTCTCGCTTTCTCTCCTTCTAACCTCACTCTCCTTCTCTACTCTCTCTCTACTTTCTTTTCTCTCTCATCTCTATCATTCTCTCTTTCTCTTCACTCTCACCTCTCTCTCATCTACTTTTTCTCCTCCTATGTCCTTCTCTCCTTTTGCTCTTCTCTCTCTCCTCCTTTCTTTCACTTTTCTCGCTCATTCTCACTCCTCTCTCTTTTCTCTCTTTCCTTCTCCCTTCCTCTCCTTCTCTCTCCTTTTCTTTCCTTCTGTCTCCTTCCTCTCTCTTTCTCTCTGTTCTCTCTCTCCGCTCTCCTCCCTCTCTCTCCTTCCCTCTCTCCTTTCCCTCTTTTCTCACTCCTTCTCTCCCTCTTTCCTTTCTTTTTTCTTACCCCTCTCTCCTCTCCCCCCTCTCTTTCTCACTCTCCTCTCTCTCCTCCCTCACCCTCTTCTCTCTCCTTTTCCCTCTCCTATTTATTTCCTTCTCTCTGCTTCTCTCCCCCCATTTCTCCTTCTCTCTGTTTTTTCACTTTTCTTTTCTCCTTCTAAACTCGCCACTCTTCTTTCTTTTCTCTCTCCTTTCTCTCTTTCTCTCTCTCCTCTCCTCTCCCTCTCTCCTTCTCACCTCTTTCTTCCTCTCTCTCTCCTCTCCCCTCTCTTCTCCCTCTCACTTATCTTCTCCTCCTCTTTCTATTTTCTCTCTCTCTTCCTCACCTCTTCTCTCCTCACTCTGCCTCCTATCTCTTCCCCTCTCTGTCCTCTCTCTTCACTCTCTGCTTCTCTCTCTTCTCTCTATTCCTTTCTCTTTTTGTCTCTCTCCTACTCTCTCTTTTCTCCTTTTCTCTCCTCTCTCTATCCTTCTCTTTCCTTCTCTCACTCCTCCTCTCTCTCCTCCCTCTCTCTCGTTTCTCTCTCCCTCTCTATTTCTTTCTTTCTCTTCCTCTTCCTCAGTCTCCCTCTTCTCCCCCTCTCTCCCTCTTTCTCTTCTCTTACTCCTTCTCTATTTCTTTTTTTCTCTTCCTCATCCCCCTCTCACTTTCCCTCTCCCCCACCCTCACTCTCTCTCCTCCTCTCCTCCTCTCTCCCCTCCTCTTGCTCCGCTCCCTCTCTTCTCTCTATTCCTGTGGTAAACTATGGATGCATCAATTTCCTCCTTTTGTCTCTCCACTCCTCTCTCTATCCTCTCTCTTTCCTTCTCTCACTCATACTCTCTCTCCTTCTCCTCTCTCCTCCCTCACTTCTTTCTCTCTCTCTCTTTTCTGCCTCCTTCTCTCTCACACTGTCTATTTCTTTCTTCCTCTTCCGCACTCGCCTCCTTCTCCTCCTTCTCCCCTTCTCCCCTTCTACCCCTCTCCTTCCACCTCACTCCCCCTCCCGCCCTCTTCCTCCCTCTCCCTCCCTCTCTCTCCTCTTTCCCTCCCTACCTTCTTGCTCTCCCTCCCTCCACCTCCCTCCTGTCTCCCATCCTCCCCTCCCTCTCGCTTCCCCTCTCTCTCCCTCCCCTTCTCCCTTCCTCCCTCTCTCTTTCTCTCACACGGGATTTACAGGAATTGTTTGCTGCTCCTCAAGATCGATATCTGTTAATAAACAGAACATCAAGCTCATTCCTAAAGCTGGTGAGAAAAGATCGTCTGAGATTATAGAATCCTGAACAAATAAAGTATGTTTGGTTATCATTGCATGCATCGGTTGCTCTGTTAAGTTGTGATAAATATATTTGAACTTATATCACGAATGCATTAGTTCTGAATCTGACTGCACAATCCACTGCGATCTGCGGAAAGTAGCTGTGTTGTTTGATTATGGCTGTGATCAATACTGTTCTGCTGTACAGAGCAACTGTTGTCCTATTCATAGACTACCAACGACAGAGACCCATCTGAGAGTTAATGTTCAAAGTTCAAAGTAAATTTATTATCGAAGTACTTATACAGTATGTCACCATATAACAGTTTGAAATTCAATTTCTAGCCGGTAGTCACAGTAGAACAAAGAAATACAGTCGAATCAGTGAAAAACTACACACCAAGACAGATAAAGAACTAATGTGCAAAAAAAGCCAAATTCAAAGCTATAATAATATATAATTAATCAAGCAAGTCAATAAATGTGTAATAATAAACAAACAAACAAATAAGTAAATATCAACGTAGATTCTCTCACACACTTCATCAGCTTACAGTAGTGGGGTAGAAGGTATAAGTTATTAAATCAATTGAGTGGGCAGTTGGTTGAGTTGGGAGGTGTTGCACTTGCCCTGACCTCTGCTGAGGCTCATCGATTGTCCCCTCATGGGAAGAGTGGCTCAGGTTGGAACATAAAGGTGAGCAGCATTTCACACATCTGTTTAACCAGAAAATCAGCTCTGTGTTGAAGGGAAAGGAACAGAGAGAGATGCATCAGAATTATCATTTTGAATCATATGAAGCGAAATCCATTGAGACATAATATATGTATTAATGATTATGAGAGGCATAGGTAAGGTAGGCTTAGTAAGTGAGACAGAGGACTTTTACAGGGGAACTGTTAGATTTGCAGCAAAGGAGGTGGAACAAGAATGTAGAACACCATGTTGTGCTTAAAAAGTAAATCAAAAACACACAAAAATGAACCCCTCCTACCTACAGAATGTCCATATCCCCCCATCTTCCTCACATACATCGCATATCTAAGCATCTCTTAAAAGCCTCTAAAGTATTTTTTCAACCACCATACCAGGCAGAACATTACAAACACCCACCACTCTCTGAGCAAAAATTTACTCCTCATATCCCCTTTGAACCCACCCTCCTCACCTTCAGTGCATGCCCTCAGGTATTAGATATTTCCACCCTGGGAAACAGATACTCTCTGTCCAATCTATCTAAGCCTCTCATCATCTTAGAAGACCATAAGACATAGGAGCAGAATTAGACCATTTGGTCAATTGAGACTGCTCTGCCATTTCATTATGGCTGATCCAATTTTCCTCTCAGCCCCAATCTCCTGGCTTCTCCCCACATCCCTTCATGCCCTGATCAATCAACCCTTTTTCAGAACCCCCCTCAGCCTCTGCCACCCCAGAGAAAACAACCCAAGCTTGTTCAGCCTCTCATGGTAGTACATGCCCTCTATACTGGGAAGAATCCTGTTAAACCTCTTCTGCCCCCTTTCTGAAGCCTCTACATCTTTCCTGTAGGGAGACAACCAGAACTGTTTGCAATAGTCCAGATGTGGCCTAAATAGAGCTTTATAAAGTTGCAGCATAACATCTTGATGTTTTAACTCAATGCTTTGACTAATAAAAACAAGCATTCCACCAGGCTTCTTAACCAGCTGTCGACCTGTGTAGCCACTTTCAAGGAGCTATGAACTTGGACACCAAGAATTCTCTGCTCAGCAACACTTTTAGGGATCTTGCCTTAATAGAGTCTTGTCTCCTTGAATTTGCCCTACCAAGGTGCAACACCTCACATTAATCTGGGTCAAACTACATCTGCCATTTCTCTGTGGAGGCTCCTGCACAGATCATAGAACATAGAACAGTACTGCATAATACAGGCCCTTCGGCCCACAATATTGTGCCAACCGTCAAACCCTGCCTCCCATATAACCCCCCCCCCACACCTTAAATTCCTCCATATACCCGTCTAGTAGTTTCTTAAACTTCACTAGTGTATCTGCCTCCACCACAGACTCAGGCAGTGCATTCCACGTACCAACCACTCTCTGAGTGAAAAACCTTCCTCTAATATCCCCCTTGAACTTCTCTCCCCTTACCTTAAAGCCATGTCCTCTTGTACTGAGCAGTGGTGCCCTGGGGAAGAGGTGCTGGTTGTTCACTCTGTCTATTCTTCTTAATACCTTGTACACCTCCATCATGTCTCCTCTCATCTTTCTTCTCTCCAAAGAGTAAAGCCATAGCTCCCTTAATCTCTGATCATAATGCATACTCTCTAAACCAGGCAGCATCCTGGCAAATCTCCTCTTTACCCTTTCCAATGCTTCCACATCCTTCCTATACTGAGGCGACCAGAACTGGACACAGTACTCCAAGTGTGGCCTAACTAGAGTTTTATAGAGCGGCATCATTACCCCGCAACTCTTAAACTCTATCTCTCGACTTATGAAAGCTAACACCCCATAAGCTTTCTTAACTACCCTATCTACCTGTGAGGCAACTTTCAGAGATCTGTGGACATGTACCCCCAGATCCCTCTGCTCCTCCATACTACCAAGTATCCTGTCATTTACTTTTTACTCTGCCTTGGATTTGGTCCTTCCAAAATGTACCACCTCACACTTCTCCGGGTTGAACTCCATCTGCCACTTCTCAGCCCACTTCTGCATCCTATCAATGTCTCTCTGCAATCTTCAACAATCCTCTACACTATCTACAACACCACCAACCATTGTGTCATCTACAAACTTGCCAACCCACCCTTCTATCCCCACATCCAGGTCGTTAATAAAAATCACAAAAAGTAGAGGTCCCAGAACAGATCCTTGTGGGACACCACACTTCCCAGGATCCCATGCCTTCTGACTTTCTGAATAAGCCTACCATGTGGAACTTGTCAAATGCCTTACTAAAATCCATGTAGAACGCATCCACTGCACTACCCTCATCTAAATGCCTGGTCACCTCCTCAAAGAACTCTATCAGGCTTGTTAGACACGATCTGCCCTTCACAAAGCCATACTGACTGTCCCTGATCAGACCATGATTCTCTAAATGCCCATAGATCCTATCTCTAAGAATCTTTTCCAACACCTTTCCCACCACAGATGTAAGGCTCACTGGTCTATAATTACCTAGACTATCCCTACTACCTTTGTTGAACAAGGGGACAACATTCGCCTCCATCCAATCCTCCAGTACCATTCCCGTGGACAAAAAGGACATAAGGATCCTAGCCAGAGGTTCAGCAATCTCTTCCCTTGCCTGTGGAACACAACTAATTACAGCCCTCCAGCTTGAATAAGTCCCTTCAAACACAACACTCTGTCTTCTGTGCGCAAGCTAGTTCTGAATCCTGTTATGTACCCCTAGCATTCATATTTTCTGTGGACTGTCACTCGGGAGAATGAGACTGACTTTTGGACACTTGGATTTCTATTGATTACAAAGTTGCTTGGTTATGATGGTGGAGAGAGGTGGAGTTATTTGCTGGATAATCAATGTTATGGTTTCTCTGCTGCTTGTTTACTTTTTACAAGGACAGTCACAGACACACAGCTCAGAGTCAAGATGGATTTGGTCAATGGAAGACACCAATGAGTCAGTCACTGGTTTGAACTTTCAGTAGCCCAAATGGGGTGAGTTGAGAGTGATTCAGAATAATGATAAATTACTCTCATAGTTTTCTGCAACTAGAACAAGTTTGCAAGAAGAGAGAGGAGAGGAGAGGAGGGATAGGTTTGAAACAGAAGAAACCTAGTGACAAATAGATCACTATTTGGACTCTCTCTCTAGGTAGCCCACAGGGGAGTTGGCTTCCATTCAAATACCAATGTGTGATTGTCACACTGTTAATCCACAACATTGGGTTCTCTGGTGAGCGGAAAACCTTTGTCAATGCCACATTTCTGTTTACCCTTTTGTCTGGGTGTGGTAGTTCACTGAAGAAAGACATCCCTGTGGCAAATCACTGTTGGAGTATATTTTCTATGTCATGGAACTGGATAAGTGTCTATCACATTGTGTGTTTGGGGTAACCATGTGGAATCTATTGGTGGGTTAACCCTTGCCTGGGTGGTGCTTCCCTTGAAGATAGTCCCCTTTGTGATAAGCTACTGTTGGTGATAATCCATATGTGGATTCTGTTTGAGTATCCTGTGACCACCAATTTGAGATGTTCCATAGCTGAATTCGGGTGTGGTACTGTTTGTGTTGAAAGGGTATTCATTGAAGGTCACTGTCAGTGATACTTTGTGTGTGGAGTGGATCAACTTCGGAGATAAAACCTACCACTATTGTTATTTTGTATTGCTGTCATGGGATCTGTAGAATATCGACATAATTGCCTTCTCACGACATTCGTCTTTGGATTACAAATATTTTGCATTAATTAACTTGAGGATTGAACTGAACTTTTCTTATATACCATCGTAAGACTGTATCACTTACCACCTCAGCTTGAAGAAGTTTGGGGATCTATAAATTTACACCTATACATGCATAAAACCGTTAACTCTTGATTTATCTGGTTTACGTTACTATATGATGTAGTTAACAAATAAAGTAGTGTTTTTTTAAAAGAAAAACAAGAATCCAGCTGTGTTCAATTGCTGCTGATACTTTTACAGGGTTGTGTGTACGTAACAATCCAAACAGCTAATTCTTTACAGACCCCACGTTTCGCAATGTTTTGGTTTAGCCTCACATGAGAGACTTTGTCAAACACCGTACTGAAATTCATGTAACAACATCAACTGCCCTACCTTCATTAATGCATCTTGTCACCTTGTCAACAAATTCAGTCAAGATGGTAAGACGCAACCTGGCCCAAACCAGGCCATTATGGCTCTCCCTAATTAGACCATGGGATTACCTCTGATGGGGTGAGACCAATTTAATGAATCAGCCTCACTACAGGAAGATTGTGAATACTATAGAATGTGTGCAGAGGAGATTTACAAGGATGTTGCCTGGATTGGAGAGCATGCCTTATGAGAATAATTTGAGTAAACTTGGCCTTTTCTTCTTGGAGTGACGGAGGATGAGAGTTGACCTGATGGAGGTGTATACGATGATCAGAGGCATTGATGGTGTTGACAGCAGAGGTGTTTTCCCAGGGCTGAAATGGCCAACATGAAGGGGTATAGTTTTAAGGTGTTTGGAAGTAGGTACAGAGGGGATGTTGAGCTAAGTTTTTCACATAGAGCATGGTGGATATTGGAATGCACTGCCAGTCATGGTGGTGGAGGCAGATGCAATAAGGTCTTTCAAGAAACTCTCAGTTAAGTATATGGAGCTTAGGAAAATAGAGTGCTATGTGGTTGGGTAATTCTAGGCAATTTCCAGAGTAGGTTACATGGTCAGCACACCATTGTGGGCCAAATGGCCTGGAATGTGCTGTAGATTTCTATGTTCTATGTTCAATGAATCAATGAGAAGCCCATTATTCATCCGAATTTCTTCTCATATGTCAAATCAATCACCGAGGGAAGAGAAGTACAACTCTCCAGAAAGCACATTCCTTCATTTTAAGGTGAGAAAACTTTAAGTCTAATAAAAGATTGGCAGAGATTAGACAGCAGACAGAAGAAAGAAGAACAGTGCCAGAATGATAAATTCCTAGAAGAGGGAAAATCATACGTAACCGGCTCTTTCAGGAGTGCAATAATTGACAGAAAGTGTAAAACAGAAATGAGACATATGCTGACCATACAGCCAGGCTGAAAGAGGCACGAAATTTCATGAAATTTGTTTGTGTGTTTGTTTAGCGGCAGCAGTACAGTACAATACATACAATTAGCATTGTACTGTGCAAAAGTCTTAGGCACCTTAGCTATATATCTGCTCCTTAACCTCTGGACAGTACTGTCTGTACGGGTTAGGGTTAGTACATTGTGGGCATGCTATGTCAGTGTCGGAAGCCTGGCGACACTTGCGGGATGCTCCCAGGACATCCTGGGACTGTGTTGGTAATTGACTCAAGTGATGGATTTCACTGAACGTTTCGATATACAGTGCATGTGGCGAATGAAGTCAATATTTTCTCTAATGTATTTCTTTCCACACATTAATCCCATATTTTCTCTCCACTATTCTCTGAACCCGATCCACCTAGATTTCACTCCTGATCTACACAATCTCAGCGGCCAGTCAATCTCTGACCTCTGAGGTTCAGGAGGCTGATTCTGGGAATGAAGGAGTTAACATCTGAGGACTGTTTGAAGATTTTGGGGCTGGAATTTAGAGGAATGCGGGGGATGTCATTGAAACCAACCGAATGTTGAAAGGACTAGATAAGGTGAATGTTGAAAGGATGTTTCCAATGGGTGGGGATGCCCAGAACCATAGGACACAGCCTTACAATTGAGGGGCTACCCTTTAGAAAAGGGGTAAGGAGGAATTATTTTAGCCAGAGAGCAGTAAAGCCAGAGAGAGGAATGTTCTGCCACAGACAGCTGTGGAGGCCAAGACCATGGGTATAATTAAGGCAAAAATTGGTGGTTTCCTGATTGGTCGGGCCATCAACTGTTATGTGAATGAATGAGATCGGGGATTTGCCATGATGGAATGGCGGAGCAGACTCGACAGGCTGAATGGTCTAATTCTGCTCTTATGCCTTATGGTCTTAACACGGAATGCCCGGCAGTCCCTGCAGGGGAATGGCCCGTGTGGGATGGTCAAAGGCATGTGGCAGATTGGCTCATTGATAGTAATCAGCAATAAGCACAAGTACCTCACTTGGATGGCAATAGGAGGGAGCCTTCCCTCCAAAATCCTTTCTGAAAGTCAGAGTCACTGACTGGCCTGATGGGCTTGATAACGGTCTCCGGCGTGACAGTCCGGAACTCTACCACTGTCCCCAAGAGGATGAATGAGAAATGAACGGTGATGTAGAGATCACACGAGAGGCCGGAATGAATACCCAGGCAAGTACTACAGGGATATTTTGCCTTTCCAGCACAGTTCCAAAACACAGGCAATAATCTAAATCAGAAGGCTGGACATAAGTAAAACAAGAGTGAAAGAGTAGCCGGCAAGCAATTCCAAAAAACACAACAGACTGAATCAAAAGTTCTAAAATCAAACCAGTCCACAATATAAAAATTGCAAGGCAAGGCAAAAAAGCACATTCGAAAGGAAAGCGCACTCGATTACAAGACAGACGCACGATCAATTGGCTAATAGACTGAGTGCGGAACAGCACAATTCACAGCTTAAATATTCAGAATAACCAGGCACAGGTGAAGTCAGTTACCATGCAGGTAACAGAACAAGGCAAGAATGTTTAGCAACAAGAAACCCGCTGACAGTCACACAAACAACACAGCACGGACCTCGGGACGACTGCGATATGCGTGGATCAATGCCCAGTTTTCGGACGGAGAGTCGATTTGCAAGGAAGGTCTGCAGGAGAATGCAAGGAGTTCAAACAAGTTATCTGATTTACGGGCTGTTCCCGGAGACACATATCGGTCTACCGTTGAACCTCCTTCCGCATTAGACATTGAGGGACTAAACACTGGATATTTCTTCCTTGGCCAGAAGCAACAGCATGAGTGGTAACAGTGACGCGAAGACAGAGGCGCTGACACTACAAATGTACAGAACCAATTACACCTTCAATATTTAGGCCGAACGACATACTGAATGTAAATAAATTTATGCACAATGCATAATGTATATTTTATCAAGGGCAGGAATCTGTATTAAGGAAGGCGTGTTCCGAAATTTACTGAGGACTTTGCAACAACCCTTCCGTAATCTCCCCTTCAGCGGATTAAATAAGAACTCCAGCTCATCTCCGCCCATTGCTGTGAAGGTTGATTTATTAAGAGTGTTAGAGCCGGAGAACTGTGTGACTACGATGGATCAGTGGCCAGACCTAAAAGAACTCTTGTCGAACCTCGTTCCCACCGCTTTGAGCTTCCTCGGGAATGCAGCATTAACAGCAGTTTTGTATGGATTCCAATATCTGCTGGAGAAAAACAGCCCATGTCCCTGTGATCCGGAATGGAACGCTATCCATTCGAATCTTGCTTTTAGTGTACCCACAGTCGTCCTCCTTCTCATCAGTATAATTGTGTTACCCGGTTCGCGGCGAATGTTTAAGTGTGGAACGTGCAGACCATGTCCCGAGTGTGGAAGGTGCAGTGGATGTCCCGAGTGTGGAAAGTACAAACGATTTCTCAAGTGTGAAACGTACAGTGGATGTTGCGATTGTAGAAAGTGCACTTCTTGGCCAAAGTGTGATTCACAGACGCAAAGTAACAATGGATGCTGTTGTTGCTGGAACACCTTCAACCAAGTTCGTTTTGCATTTAACACGCTGAACCAAATATCGATCCCATCCCTCATATGGCTTGTTATTTTACTGCTGGATGGGGATTATGTCGCCTGTTATTTCGCCCCTTCAGTCAACTGGACGCACGGTCATCAGAAATGCGAATTTTGCAACCTCGAGACTTCGTCTTCTCTGCGCAAGCATTGCTTCTGGTCCCGGGTGAGTATCGTCAGATACTGCTTAAAGTCTGCGATTATAACAGTGCAGGTCTCTGGCCAGTGGATCTATCCGCGCCGTTACCGCCCCGGCACAACATAATTCAGATGCGAGAAAGCGCCCAGAACTGACATAGAAATGATGGCACAGGTTTAAAGTAAGAAGCAGAAATTTACAGGGTGATTTGAACGATTGGCTTTCCACAAAATGGTGGTGAATAACTGGAAAGAGGTGCTGGATAAGGCGTTGGAGAGGGAAGTAGTTAAATGTACGTACTTACAAACGAAAAGAGTAAGGGGATACGGAATAAATGTAGGGAAATGGGGTTAGTGTCTAAGGGGATCGCAGTCGGCAAAGGTCAAAGTTCAAAAGTTCGAAGTAAGTTTATTATGTAAGTGCATATATGTCACATGCCCCTACCTTAGAAATTACTAGGCTTACCCATCGCCCTGTATTTTTCTGAGTTCCGTGTACCTATGCAGGAGTCTCTTAAAAGACCCTATTGCATCCGCCTCCACGACCGTCACCGGCAATCCATTCCGTGCACTCGCAACTCTCTGCGTAAAAAACTTACTCTTGACATCTCCTCTGTACCTTCTTGCAAGCACCTTAAACCTGTGCCCTCTCTTGTTAGCCATTTCAGCCCTGGGAAAATGCCAATGACTATACACACAATCAATGCCTCTCATCAGCTTATACACCTCTATCAGGTAACCTCTCATCATCCATTGCTCCAAAAGAAAAGGATGAATTCATTCAACCTTTTCTCATAAGGCATGCTCCCCAATCCAGGCAACATCCTTGTCAATCTCCTCTGCACCCTTTCTATGGTTTCCACATCCTTCCTGTAGTGAGGTGACCAGAACTGAGCACAGTACTCCAAGTGGGGTCTGACCAGGGTCCTATATAACTGCAACATTACCTCTTGGCTCCTAAACTCAATCCCACGGTTGAAAAGGCCAGTGCACCATTTGCCTTCTTAACCCCAGTCAACTGGCAGCTTTGAGTGTCCTATTCGGACCCCAAGATCCCTCTGACCCTCCACACTGCCAAGAGTCTTACCATTAATACTATATTCAGTCATCATATTTGACCCACCTAAATGAACCAACTCACACTTATCTGGGTTGAACTCCATCTGCTACTTCTCAGCCCAGTTTTGCATCCTATCGATGTCCCACTGTAACCTCTGACACCCCTCCACACTGTTCACAACACCTCCAACCTCTCAGGCCTGGACATTCATTTTCTTGTGGGCATTCAAAGTAAATACAAAGTGAGAAGCTCTTTAGTTTGAGGGTAGTGACCCTTTGCAGTTCTGCACCAGTTGGTACCTGGCTCACTCTGAGTGCGTACAAAGCAGCGATTGATGGCTTTCTTTAGATTAGAGCAGAATAATATGATATGGATTTAGTACAGGGAATGAGTATTGGAGCAATAGATGACCTCATTGAAAAAATACCTGATCAATTTCAGCAGCTGCACAAGCTCAATATTTACTCTCATTCTGTTTATAAGCTTCTTGTTTTTTTATATCTTGACAGATAATTGGTAGCATTATACTGGGTGTATCTGTGTTCTTACTGGTATTACTAAAATTCATTCCGAGATGGACTTATTGTGACTATACTGAGGAGGCATATTACAAGTTCAAGTATCAACAATCTTTGCAAAAGAAGAAATGGAACAAGATGACAGAAGAGTTGGGGAATTTAATGGCAGAGACTGCAGACATGGAGGCCGAAGAGCTAATTTCAAAACTGAAACTATGCAAATCTGATCAGGGTGAACAGAACCCTAACCAAGGTGAACAGAGCTCTAACCAGGGTGATCCGAACTCTAACCAAGGTGAACAGAGCTCTAACCAGGCTGAACCGAACTCTAACCAAGGTGAACAGAGCTCTAACCAGGGTGAACCGAACTCTAACCAAACAAGAGATACAAACGCTGATGAAGCTGGCCCCAGTGGAAGTTCAGCATAACCAACTGTAGGAGCCATGTTTTCTGTGCTGCACGTTAATTATCTTTATTATAATAAGTAGTCACATTAGTGAGGTGGTGGTAAAAGCAAATGGAATAAGTATCATACTGTTGCTTATTCCTTTGTATGTTGTAGCTTGGAAACGCACAGGTAATTTTTTTGCTGACTGCTTAATATCACTTAATATTGCTTCGGTATTGTATGTTTTCTAATTACTAATAAAGAATCGAATAAAGGATTAGACTCTTTGGAACACACATTTAATTGGAGCCGAGGGTGAGTCAAGCAGGTAGAACAACTCCGTCTGGGGTCGCAGGCTGGTGGGAATTGTTTGGTTTGATTTCAGATTTTATTTTGCCGCTACACCAACTGTTGACAATATTACAATGAGGCGTCATCTTAATCACCATTTTGGAGACCAATGATCGACCACAACTCAACAAGGCAGGGTATACTTCCTGAACTCCAGCTGCAGAGCCCTGCAAAAGTATTCAGCCCCAACCCTTTGTTCACATGAATGAGTGATACAACCAGGGATTTTGATCAATTTAACGGTGAATTTTGTATTTATGCATCACATGCTCCTGTTTCACAGCAGGGTTTCATCTGAGAATCGATCATATTTGTTGATGTTCGAACTTCAAAGTAAATTTATTATCAAAGTCCATATACAGTGTGTCACCAGATACTAGGTTGACATTAATTTTCATATCCATTTTCACAGTAGAACAAAGAAATACTTTAGAATCAAAGAAAAACATCAGAAAAAGACAGTTAAAGAAATAATGTGGAAAAGAAGATAAATACAAAACTATTATAATAAACAAGTAATTGAGCAAGCAAGTCAATAAATGTATAATAATGAACAAACAAGAAAGAAAAATGACAAATAAATAAACAAATATCCATAAACATGAGGCACCAGCAAACAATCCACGGTCATAGTCAGTTAGATTGCATTTCCTCACCATTCTCTTCTTTGCTGTGAACAACAGCTGAACCTCCTGACTATGTCTTTATATTTTTATGCAAAGAGCTGCTGCCAGATGATTGGCCTATTCAATATTTTCATTAACGACCAGATGTACCTGAGAAAGTGGTCGATAAATGTACATATTGTTACTGATATATCTGGCAGTTCTCGTTCCATATTTTGCTGGAGTTTTGTTTGCATGATCTTTAGCATTAACTTGCTAACATGTGAAATTGTTCAGTAGTTTGAACATTCCTTCACATTGAGAATTGGGATATAAACTGATCTTTTCCCATCTAAAGGCCATTGTTGGGTTTTCCAGATCTACTGGCAAATTGCTTACACTTTTACAGCATCACCTTTTAAAATTTTAAACAATTCATCTGGAATTCTGTCACATATTGCAAGACAGGTATATTCCAAATAAGAATTTTTCAAAGGGAAGAAGGACACTACCGTGGCTGACAAGTGGAGAAGTCAGAGCCAAAGTGAAAGCAAAAGAGAGGGTATACAAGGAAGCCAGAGCTAGTGGGAAGATCGAGGATTGGGGAGCTTTTAAAAACATGTGGAATGAAACTAAGAAGGTCATTCAGAAGGAAAAGATGAATTATGAGAGGAAGCTGGTGACTAATATCAAAGACAATACTAAAATCATTTTAAGTATATAAAGGGTAAAAGAGAGCCGAGGGTAGAAATGGGACCAATACAAAATGACACTGGAGATACTGTGTTGAGAGATGCAGAGATGGCTGAGGAACTGAATGCGTATTTTGCATCACTCTTCACAGTGGAAGCTATCTGCAGTGTATCGGACATTCAAGAGTGTGAAGGAAGTGAAGTTTGTGATGTGAAAATTATGACTGAGAAGGTGCTCAGGAAGCTTAATGGTCTGAGGGTGGATAATTCTCCTGGACCAGATGCAATGCACCCTTGGGTTCTGAAGGAAGTAGCTGGAGAGATTGTGGAGGCATTAACAATGATCTTTCAAGAATCAATAGATTCTGGCATTGTACCAGATGACTGGAAAATTGCAAATGTTACTCCACTTTTTAAGAGGGTGGGAGGCATCAGAAAGGAAACTTTGTTAGGAAACTTTTGTAGACCTGTTAGCCTGACATCAGTGGTTGGTAAGTTGTTGGAATGGGTTGTGAGGGATGAGATTACGGAGTACCTGGAGGCAGATGACAAGATAGGCCAAATCCAGCATGGTTTTCTGAAATGAAAATCCTACCTGACAAACCTACTGCAGTTCTTTGAGGAAATTACAAGTAGGGTAGATAAAGGAGAAGCAGTAGTTGTGGAAAACTTGGATTTTCAGAAGTCCTTTGACAAGGTGCCACACATGAGGCTGCTTAGCAAGATAACAGCCCATGGAATTACAGGGTATTTATGAGAGTAGGTGGAGGACTGGCTGCTCGGCGGAAAACAGAGAGTGGGAATAAAGAGATCCTATTCTGGCTGGCTGCCAGTTACCAGTGGAGATCCACAGGGGTCAGCGCTGGGTCCGCTGCTTTATACAAAGTATGTCAATGATTTCGACTATGGGATTAATGGATTTGTGGCTAAGTTTGTCGATGATACAAAGATAGGTGTAAGAGTGGGTAGTGTTGAGGAAACAGAGCCGGCAGAGAGACTTAGATAGTTTAGGGGAATGGACAAACAAGTGGCAAATGAAATAGAATGCTGAAAGTGTACGGTCATGCTCTTTGATGGAAGAAATAAATTGCCAGACTATTATTTAGATGGGGAGAGAATTCAAAATGCAGAGAAGAAAAGAGACTTGGGAATCCTTGTACAATATACCCTGAAGTTTAACCTCCAGGTTGAGTCGGTTGTGAAAAAGGCGACTACAATGTTGGCATTCATTTCTATAGAATATAAGAGCAGGGATGCAATATTGAGGCTCTATAAGGCACTCATGAGACCACACTTGGAGTATTATGTGTAGTTTTGGGCTCCTTATTTTAGAAAGGATATACTGACATTAGAGAGAATTCAGAGAAGATTCATGAGAGTGATTCCAGGAATGAAAGGGTTACCATATGAGGAACATCTGGCAGCTCTTGGGCTGTATTTCCTTGAGTTCAGGAGAATGGGTGGGATCTCATAGGAACATTCTTAATTTTGAAAGGCCTGAACAGATTAGATATGGCAAAGGTATTTCCCTTGGTAGGGCATGATTTCAGGATTAAAGGATGCCCTTTTAGAAATGATATGCGGAGAAATTACATTAGTCAGAGGGTGGTAAATCTGTGGAATTTGTTGCCACAAGTGGCTGTGGAGGCCAAGTCATTGGGTGTATTTAAGGCAGAGATAAATAGGTTCCTGATTAGCAGGGCATCAAAGGGCATGGGGTGAAAACAGGGGAGTGGGGATGACTGGAAGACTTGGATCAGCCCATTATTGCATGGTGGAGCAGACATGATGGGCCAAATGGCCTGCTTCTGCTTCTATATCTTATTGTCTTCTGGTCTTACATCCGACAGCCTTATTATTGGCAATGTTGTCTATCACCCGTTTGGCTTCACTTTCCAGAATGTCTGGCTCCAGATCGACAAGGGAGTCATTGCAGGTATCTTCGCTGCTGGGATCTTTCCTCTACAATTCTTCTGTGTTCTACTGTCATCACATTTTTAGGTCTTCTGCTTCTGTAAGATACATCACTTTGTCTTTTACTATACTTATTTTTGCATGAAATGTTCTTTTGATTTCTCTAATCTTCTTGAATATAACTCTTGTTTTTACAATTCCATTGTTCCTTTCAACATCACAGTGATCCAAGTTTGTGCTCCAACAACAGATGCAAAATAGGATGAAGTTATCCAGGTTGTATGAAGAACTGCAGCACCTCCTGGATATGACAGCAAAAAGGGGTGTTGCATTTATTATTGGAGACTGGAATTTCAAAGTTGGAAATCACCAGAACACCTGGAGTAACAGGCAACTTTCGCTTTGGAATGAAGTAGGACATTGACTGATAGAGTTTTGCCAAATTATCTCTCTTTTTATAGCAAATACCCTCTTCCAGCAGCGTAAGAGATGGCTCTACACATGGATATCACCAGATGCTCATCACTGAAACCAGATTGATTATATACTTTGCAATCAGAGATGTAAGAGCTCTATACAGTCAGCTAATTCAAGACCAGGAGCAGATTGTAGCTCAGACCATGAGCTGCTTGTTGCAATATTCAGAATGAAACTGAGGAGCATCAGAAAAACCAATGTACCAGCAAAGTTTGATGTTGACAGCATCCCTCAAAATATGCCATGGAGGTGAAGAACAATGAATTAAACCAGGTAGAGTGAAAACCAGAAGAACTATGGTTAGAAGTAATGAGCATTATACAAAACGTGGCAACAAAATATACTGCAAGCAAAAAGAAGACCAGGAAAGCAAAGTGGCTTTCTGCAGAGGCTCTGCAAGTGGCTGAGCAGTGAAAAGAAGTGAAGGCCAATGGAGATTGAAACCAATATCCCCAACCGAACGCAAAGTTCAAAAAGGTAGCAAGGAGAGGTAAGGAAACTTAGTTAAAGGAGTTATTCAAAGATGTTGAAGAAGCCAACAGAATTGGAAAAGCAAGAGATCTATTCAAGAAGTAAATTATGGGCACCCCTAAATTCCCTGAATGCACACACTAGGCTTGTCTGATATAATTCCTTGTATATGTCATTCACAGTTTCATTACTCGTGTCCCTGTAAGTATATATTGGATTAATTATGGATATTGAAACTTCAGCTTCAGAGAAAATCAGCCCCTAACATAACTCTTCAGACAGCAGTGAAGACTGTTGATAGCGATCACCTACATCCACATCAGCAGACACCCAACTCATCAGATCCTCATCATGAAAAATTGTGCATGGTCTCTACTTTTAGGATTCAGATACAACATTTTCAGTCCTGTAATCTCGTTTTCTGATTTTGTGTGACTTATCTATTGCAACTCATGTTGTTGTCTGCAATTTTACTCTATAAACAGCCTCTACCCACTACACATTGCCAATGTTTGTAAACCAGCTACCTCATCTTCAACATTATTATCCACCTTTCCTACGATACTTCTTGCATTTAAATGTAGACAACTCAGGACACCAGTCGCACCTTGCTCAATCTTTTGATTCCTAACTTTGTCCAAGGTGTTACCAACATCTACCTCCAGGATCGCTCCACAAGCTGCTATGGCACTCATGTTCCCATCCCCTCAAGCTCTAGTTTAAACACCACTGTACAGCATTAACAAACATTCCCGCTAGAATATTAGCCCTGTTCCAGTTCAGGTGCATCCTTCTGTACATGTCCCACATTCCCTGGAAGAGAGGCCAATGTTCCAAATATCGTTTGCCCTCCCTCTTAAACCAAATGTATAATCTTCCTAGTTTTGTTCTCACTAGCACACAGTATAGTCAACAATCCTGAGATCACAACCATGGAGGTCCTATCCTTTATCTTAGCACCTAACTCCCTGAACTCCCTGTGCAGAACCTCGTCATGCATCATAAGCACATCATTGGTACATACATGGACCACGACTTCTGGCTTTTCACTCTCCCACTTAAGAATGCTGAGGACTCGATCCAAGATATTCCAGGCCCTGGCACCCAGGAGCAATCTACCATCCCAGAATCCCATTCATGTCCACAGACCTCCTGCCGTTTCTCTAACTACCCCCCTCCCTTTCCCCACTGATCCTATATCTTATGGTCATATCAGGAGCAATTGACAGTGGGCAGTTAAGTGACACAGTAGGAAGTTTGTGGTCTACAAATTACAACGGGAGACAGAAGATAGGTGGTACTGTTACAATAGTCATGGGAGACTTCAGTCTGGAAGTAGTTTCAGAAAATCAGGTTGGTACTGGATTACAGGAGGGGGAATTCTAGACTACCATCATTGAGATTTAAAATTAAAGTGGAAGAAATCATTAAAGGGAGAACATGGAAACTCCCCACAGAGTTCAGGATAGCACCCAGGTCTCTGGCACTTAGAGACTGCATGCGTGAATCCACCACTGCTCCTCCAAAGGACCTCTCCAAATAATTTAAAGAGGGTCTCCTGGATAAGGCCACTGGGAAGCCACTTCTCAGGCTTTACCGATCAATGAAACCTTCAAGCTCAAGCTCAAGGTCAAATTCAAGTTTATTTTCATTTCAACCATATACATGTACATAGAAGTATGGATTTGTAAAAAAAGTACAGTGCAAAAGCAATCCCCTGATCCCATCTAACCCATGCTGAACTATTTAAGCTATCTACACCCACTGGCTACAGCTCTCCATATCAATACATTCCCTAACTTCTCTTATTCATTGAAATTGAGCCTGCACACATCACATCACTTCCGCTGCCAGTTCATTCCACACTATTACGACCCTCTGACCTTCCACTCATTTTTCCCTTAATTTTTCCCTTTCATCCCTAACCCATGGCCTCTAGTGATAGTCTCGGTCAACCTCAGTGGAAACTGCTTGCTTCCATTTAACCTATTTGTACAACCTATAACTTTGTAATGCTCTATCAAATCACCCCTCTGTCTATTACATTTCTACTACCATTCTGGTACATTCGACTTCATACATTAAAACAAAATGGGAGGAGGAAGGAGGGTTAATTATATCTGAGGAAGAATGAACAATAATACGGACGTATCAATGGAAGTGTACCAATTCACAGAAATGGAGGGAGTTTGGATGGAAAAACTTGATAAGATATTTTATTACACCCTCTCAGAAATCCCATTATGATAGTAACCTCCCTGTTTGCTGGATAAATTGTGGAAATCAAAATACAAATCAATATCATATTTTTTGGGACTGCCCTGTTATGAAAATCTATTGGAGGGGGATACACAATGCCCCCTAGCCTAGGCAAAGGGTGGTGAATTTGTGGAATTTGTTGTCATTTGCAGCTGTGGAGCCCAGGTCATTGGGTGTATTTAAGGCAGAGATTGATAGGTTCTTGATTGGACAGGGCATCAAAGGTTATGGCGAGAAGGCTGGGAACTGGAGTTGAGAAGGATCAGCCATGATTGAATGGCAGAGTAAACTCGATGGGCCAGATGGCCTAATTCTGCTCCAATGTCTTATGGTCTCATGGTCCTATGTCTATCCAAATGCTCATATATCCGATCACTTAGAATACCATCTAATAACTTTCCCACTTCTGATGCTTGGCTCACTGCCCGATAATTTCCAGCTTTTATTTTGAGCTTTTTTTAAACACCAGGAAAATATTATCTATCTTTCAATCTCCTGTATGACACCTATTGCTAAGCATGATATATAAATCTCTGCAAGGGCCCCTGTAATTTTTACACTGCCTCCCATAGGGTCCAAGGGAACACCTTGTAATGTCCTGAAGATTTGTCTACCCTAATTTTCCTTAAGTCACCAAACATCTCCTTCTCTTTAATCTGTTGATGCACTATCAATAACTCTAGGAGACTGGAAGTAGAGTGCAAAATGATAGGCTTTTATTAACAGCGAGAACAGGCCCGACCATGTTGGAGACTGTGGGAGGAGCAGTGGCCCAATCACCTTTATACAGGGGTCTGTGGGAGAAGCCACAGGAGCAGTCAGCAGAGGGGCGTATCCAGACAGGTATACATAGTTTACCACATCTGCATAGGGTCAAACTAACTCGATGCTATTTTTTGTCACTTGTATATACTTTTGAACCATCTATCGAGTAAATAGAGATACAAAAAATCCATTAACAATCTCATCTTCCAGAAGACCAATTTGAAAGCTTGCCATAATGTTATTCTTAATATACCTGTAGAAACCCCTTGGATTCCCCTTCACCTGTTCTGCTGGGGCAGCCCCGTGTTCCGTTGAGGCCTCCTGATTCCTTTCTTCCGTGTCCCTTTGCTTTTCGTATCGTTCATAACTACCTCTTTTGTTCTTCCCTGCCTATCTCTTGAAATGTCTCTTGAAAACCATGGTTCCCTAAACCTGTTATCTTTGCCTTTAATTCTGACAGGTACAAACCTTTGTACTCTTAATTTTTCACTTTGGAAGGCCCCCCTCTCACCAAGTACACCTTTGCCAGAAAACAGTCTGTTGCATTCCACATGTACCACATCTTTTCTGATACCAACAAAATTGTCTCTTCTCCCACTTAGAATCTCAACTGGTGAACCAAACCTACCTTTTTTATACTTACTTTGAAACTAATGCTATTGTGATCATTATATGTACTGTTTTCCCCCACACAATATTCTGTCACATGCCCAGTCTCCTTCCCTAATAGCAGGTCAAATATCATGCACTGTCTCATTGGACTTCTACATACTGATTAAGGAACTTCCCTGAATATGTTTCACAAACTCTATCCCACCTAGTTCTTTTGCAGTGCAGGAGTCCCAGTCGATATGTGGCGCATTAGATCACCTATGATAACAATCTTAGTTTTCTTGCACCAGTCTGCAACTTCTCCCCGGTTACATACCTGTGGGTATCTCGTACCTGTCACATGACCATGATGTAATTGAAGCTGTGCTGGACATGAGGTAATGGTCTTGTGATGGTGGAGTGGCATCATTTTTCTGCCAGTGAGAAGTCATGTGATAGTTTTTAAAGCCGGGTATAAAAGGAGAACCCCCCCCCCTCCCCTGTGACAGGGGCAGTTCGCCACTGACTCCTTGTTGCTGTGTATTCCGATATTATGATGCAGTTTAGTTTAAAAGTGGAGTTTTATTTTCTGTCTTAAGTAAAAGGTTATTGCCGGCAGCTTTGCTACAATACTGCCAGTTAAAATCAAGTTGAAGAGTGAAGATTCGTCGATGTTCGGGAAGCTGAAAGATCAAAGAAAGTTGATGTTGGCTGTGGAGCAGATTCGACCTTTGTTTAGTCTTCTCATGAGGAATTAGTAATGAGTATCCATGATAACTCCTGCTTTGCCAAAAGGGAGTAGAGGGTTGGATACAAAGTCTCATCAAATGAAGATCAGTGCCTTTAAGCCGTTTTATTTCCTTCGATCGTAAACCCTCCAGGGAATAACATACTTTGTTGAGGATCAGCAGTAACGTCACAAAGGAGCACACCGATTATTTCAAGGAAAGTCTCTCCTAAGCAATTGGGTAAAACTTTGGACTGTCGCATTACTACTTCTAAGAACTGTTTTTGCATTACCGCTTTAAGAACTGTTCGAGATGCCGTATCGTGGTTGACTACCGGTTAAGTTAGTCATTTGTTTACTTTTGAGGTTTTTTTAAAGCAGTGTTTAATCAATGTTTTATTTGTTATAAAAAAAAACCTGTCTCAAATCATATATTCATTGCTGCTGATTTGTAACACCTCAAATTTGTTCCTCTAAATCCTCGGACTGTTGCCTGGTCTATTGTATAGCACCAGAAACAGAGTTATACCTTTCCTCTTTCTTAGTTCCACGCATAACTACTCACTAAACAAGTTCTCCAGTCTGTCCTGACTGAGCATTGCTGTGATATTTCTCCTGAGTAGTAATGCCGCCCCTCCTCTTTTAATCAGTCCCAGTCTATTGCCTATAAAAAATAGAACCTCGGAATACTGAGCTGCCAGTCTTGCCCCTCTAATTCTAACGGCCACAATGTCATCTGCCTTTCTTACAATACTTCTTACATTGAAATATACACAGCTCAGGACATAAGTCACACCATGCTCAACCTTCTGATTCCTGACTTGGTCTGAGGTCTGGTACCAGCCCCTGCAGCTCCAGTTTACACCCTACCCACCACCACCCACATGGTAAATGAAACAAAGTTCTTGTATACCAATGTACCACACAGTACATATAACTCACACACAACATAAAATATAATTATAGTACCAATAAGGTGCATTTACAACACAAGATAAAAAATAAATGGTATAACACTGCTGGCTCTTCATACTTGGTGAGAACTGGCTGGTGGAAGAGAGTTCGGCATTCTCACAACCTGGGGAAGGAAGCAGAGTATTGAAACAAACTGAATATTACCAGAAGGGGAGACAAAATTAAGACCATTAGACCATAAGATATAAGAGTACAAGTAGGTAATTTGGCCCATCGAGACTGCTCCACCATTCAATCATGGGCTGATCCAGTTCTTCCAGTCATTCCCTCTCCCCTGCTTTCATCCCACACCCTTTGATGCCCTGGCTAATCAAGAACCTAGCTATCTCTGCTGAAAATACACCCAATGACTTGGCCTCCACAACTGCTTATGGCAACAAATTCCACAGATTTACAACCCTCTGACTAAAGTAATTCCTCCACATCTCAGTTCTAAAAGGACATCCTTCAATCCTGTAGTCGTGCCCTCTTGTCCTAGAATCCCCTACCATAGGAAATAACTTTGCCATATCTAATCTGTTCAGGCCTTTTACTATACGGAATGTTTCTAAGAGATCCCCACTCTTTCTCCTGAACTCCAGGGAATACAGCCCAAGAACTGCCAGATGTTCCTCATACGGTAATCCTTTCATTCCTGGAATGATTCTCGTGAATTTTCTCAGAAACATCTCCACTGTGAGAGGATCCTTTGCAAAATAAGGAGCCCAAAACTGCACACAATACTCCAAATGTGGTCTCATGAGTGCCTTATAGAGTCTCAACATCACATCCCTTCTCTTATATTCTGTCCCTCTAGAAATGAATTTCCTTCATTTCAATTTCATTGCAATTGCCTTCTTCACAACCGACTCAACCTGGAGGTTAACCTTTAGGGTATCTTGCACAAGGACTTCCAAGTCCCTTTGCATCTCTGCATTTTGAATTCTCTCCCCATCTAAACAATAGTCTCCCATTTATTTCTTCCACCAAAATGCATGACCATACACTTTCCAACATTGTATTTCATTTGCCACTTCTTTGTCCATTCCCCTAAACTACCTAAGTCTCTCTGCAGGCTCTCTGTTTCCTCAACACTACTCGCTCCTCCACCTATTTTTGTATCATCAGCAAATTTAGCCACAAATCCATTAATCCCATAGTCCGAATCACTGACATACATTATAAAAAGCAGCGGTCCCAACGCCGACCCCAGTGGAACTCCACTGGTAACTGGCAGCCAGCCAGAATAGGATCTTTTTATTTCCACTCTCTGTTTTCTGCTGACTAGCCAATGCTCCACCCACTCCAGTAAATACCCTGCAATTCCTTAAGCTGTTAGCATGCTAACATGTGTGGCACCTTGTCAAAGGCCTTCTGAAAATCCACGTCTACTGCATCTTCTTTGTCTACCTTTGTAATTTTCTCAAAAAATTGCAGTAGGTTAGTCAGGCACAAACTCCCTTTCAGGAAACCATGCTGGATTTGGCCTATCTTGTCGTCTGCCTCCAGGTACTTCATGATCTCATCCCTAACAGTCGATTCCAACAACTTCCGAATGACTGATATCAGGCTAACAGGTCTATAGTTTCTGTTCTTCTGCCTCCCACATTTGAGATTTTCCACTCATCTGGTACAATGGCAGAATCTATTGATTCTTGAAAGATCATTGTTAATGCCTCCACAATCCCTCTAGCTACTTCATTCAGAACCAGTGGATGCATTCCATCAGGTCCAGGAGATTTATCCACGCTCAGACCATTAAGATAACAGAACACCTTCCGAGTCCTAATTTTCACAGCACTAACTTCACTTCCCTGACACTCTTGAATGTGCAGTATACTTCCACTGTATACTTCCAGTGGAAGATATCTTCCACTGTGAAGACTGTTACAAAGTAGGCATTCAGTTTTTCTGTCAGCTACGCATCTCTCATTACAATATCTCCAGTGCCATTTTGTATTCATCCTATATCTACACTCGGCTCTCTTTTACCCTTTATAGACTTAAAAAAGCTTTTAGTATCTTCTTTGATATTAGTCACCAGCTTCCTCTCATAATTCATCTTTTCCTTCCAAATGACCTATGTATTCACCTTCTTCAAGTTTTTAAAAGCTTCTCAATCCTCTATCTTCCCACTAGCTCTGCCTTCCTTGTAGGTCCTCTCTTTTGCTTTTACTTTGGCACTGACTTCGCTTGTCAGACAGGGTAGTGTCCTTCCTTTTGAAAATTTCTTCTTATTTGGGATATATCTGTCTTGCACTTCTCTCATTTTTCGTAGAAACTCCAGCCATTACTGCTCTGCTGTCGTTCCTGCAAATATCCCATTCCAGTCAACTTCGGCCACTTCCCCTCTCATGCCATTGTAATTTCCTTTATTCCACTGAAATACCGACGCTTTGGATTTTACTTTTTCCCTCTTAAATTTCAGTTTGAACTCTATTATATTGTGCCCACTGTTCCCTAAGCAATCCTTAACTTAAGCTCTCTTTATCACCTCCGGATCATTCAACAATACCCAATCGAACACAGCCAGCTCACCAGTGGGCTCAACAACAAGCTGTTCAAAAAAGCTATTCCTTCAACATTCTACAAATTCTTTCTCTTGAGGTCTAGTATTGATCTGGTTTTCCCAATCCACTTTCATGTTAAAATCCCCAGCAATTATCATGACATTGTCTTTCTGACATGCTACTGTAATTTGCGATCTATATCCCAGCTGCTGTTTGGAGGCGGGTAAACAACTGCCATTAGGGTCCTTTTACTCTTATTATTTCTTAACTCAACCCCTGGAGACTCTACACCTACCAATCCTATGTCAACTCATTCCAATGATTTCGTATTATTTCTTATACACAGAGCCACACCACCCCCTCTACCTACTAACCTATCTTTCTGATACACCAAATATCCTTGGACATTCAGCTCCCAATGGCAGCCATCCTTTAGCCAAGTTTCAGAGGAGATGGCCACAATGCCATATTTGCTAATCTGTAGCTGAATTTCAAGATTGTCCATTTATTCCTTATACTGTGTGTGTTCAAATATAACACTCTCAGTTCAGTATTTGTTGCTTTCTGCTTTAACCCTTACATACTGTTCTGGTCAAATGTGACCTGTTTTGACATTTGACAGCAGTAACAACAATCTAAATGCCATTTTTTTTTAGCCAAAATTTGATGACATTTCCTAAAATGACCTAAAATGAGCAAAAATTAAGATATTTAAAAAATTTATACTTTTGTCCAGGGGCTACAAATTTTTGTACATTGAGGCTGTCCTGGGTCAAATTTGACCTGTATCTATTGAAATGGATTTTAGATCTCTGAAACATTAATTAAGGATTAATCACATTAAGGATTAACATTAATATTTATTAATGTCATATAGGCTATTTATACATTCTAAATAGATCGCCGGTTCAAAAGCTGATATGAACGCTTCTTTTGAGGGGATTCTTGGGCCGGGCCAAATTGACCTGGACCATACAGTGAAGGTATAGAATATGAACAGGTTGCATGGGTTAACTGAGTAATGCCTTTATTGCCCTATAACTCATGCCAGTGGATTTGATTAAGCCTTATCTCCTGCCCGTTCATTCTATAATCACAGTGGCACGTTATCTTTGATTTGTTTCTGTTTTACTATTCCTCAGCCTTATCACTCTGGTTCCAATACCCCTGCCAAATTACTTTAAACCTTCCTTAACAGCTCTATTAAAAGTGACTGCTCGGATATTCAACACCATTGGCTTCAAGTGTAAACCGTCCATTTTATACAGGTCGTGCTTCCCCCAGAAGAGGAAACAATCATCCAAAAATCTGAAGCCCTGCCGTCTACACCAGTCTCTCAGCCACACATTAATAGGCCTGATCCTGCTGTTCTTGCACTCGCTACCACGTGGCACAGACAGTAATCCTGAGATTACTACCCTCTGAATAGTAATCCTGAAATCACTACACAATTGCGGTGATTTACATTGAAAGAGGGAACATTCACGTTTTCCTCTGACTCTTGCCAAACTCACCGTCGATTTCATGCTTTGTTCCTGCTGATCTTGCCACAGAGTGTTTTGTAATCTTCTCCCCAAGACATGAACCACAGATTTCCTTTCTCTGTTTAAACCAGTTGTAGTTTTTCTCCCCTCACAGAGCTTTGCACATGAGACACTCCAGAAACTCTTCCCACTGATTTGAAATTAGATTCCTCCCTGTTCATTCACTGTAGGGACAAACCACTTTGTGACTCCACAGGCATATTTCTACAAGTTGTTCTAAGAGGCCACCCCTTAGACATTCTACAAATTCTCTCTCTTGAAGTCCAGTACTCATCTAGTTTTCCCAATCCAATTTCATATTAAAATCCCCAACGATTTTCATGACATTGCCTTTCTGACATGCCTCTTCTATTTGCTACTGTAATTTGTAATCCATATCCCGGCTGCTGTTTGGAGGCCTGTATACAACAGCCAATTGGGTCCTTTTACCCTTGCCATTTCTTAACTCAAGCCCTGGAGACTCGACACCTTCCAATCCTATGTCATCTCTTTTTAATGATTTAATATTTTTTCTTCTACGCAGACCCTCATCACCCCCTCTGACTACTAACCTATCTTTCTTATACATTGGATATCCTTCGACATTCGGCACCCAATTGCAGCCATCCTTTAGCCAAGTTTCAGAGATGGGCACAATGTCATATTTTCCAATCTGCAGCAGAATTTCAGGACCGTCCATTTTTATTTATACTGCATGCGTTCAAATATAACACACTCAGTCCAGTATTTGTTCCTTTCTGTTTTAACTACACCACACCTCTAGTACCCTGTAACTCATGCCGCTGGACTGGATTAAGCTTCATCTCCTGCCTGTTCTTTCCATAATCTCTATGGCATGCTATCTTTGTTTCATTTCTATATCTCCCTCCTGAGCTCTATCACCCCTGTTCTTATCCCTCTGCCAAATTACTTTAAACTCTCCTTAACAGCTCTATTAAATGTACCCACTAGGATATTGGTTCCCTTTGGATTCACGTGTAACCTGTCCGTTTTGTACTGGTTGTACTTACCCCAGAAGAGGCCCCGGTGATCCAGAAATCTGAAGCACTCCCTCTACACCAGTCTCATTAATAGTCCTGATCATGTTATTCTTGTACAAGCTAGCACGTGGCGCAGGCATCAATCCTGAGATTTCTACCCTCTGACTAGTAATTCTGAAGTTATGATCTAATTGTGAGGCTTTGCACTGAAAGCTGGGACCATTCACAATTTCCTGTGGCTCTTGCCAAACTCACCACCAATTTCACACATTTTTTCCTGCTGATTTTGCCAAAGAATATTTTGTAATTTCTACCCAAGGTATGAACTGCAGATTTCTTTTTTCTGTTTAAAACAGTTGTTACTTTTCTCCGCCCACATGGCCTTGCAAATGAGACACTGCAGACCCTCTACCCACTGATTTGAGGTTTTATTACTCCCTGTTCATTCATTGTGGGGACAAATGACTTTGTGACTCCACAGGCCTATTCCTACAAGTTGTTCTAAAAAGCCATCCATTAGACATTGTACAAATTCTCTCTTGTGGTCCAGTACTGACCTAGTTTTCTGAATCCAGTTTCATTTTAAAATCCCCAACGATTATTATGATATTGCCGTTCTGACATGCATTTTTTTCTATCTGCTGCAGTAACTGGTATTCCATATCCCGGCTGCTGTTTGGAGGCCTGTATACACCTGCCAATCGGGTCATTTAACCCTTGCCATTTCTTAACTCAACCCCTGGAGACTCTACATTTTCCGATCCTATGTCATCTCTTTCCAATGATTTAATATTATTACTTCTACACAGAGCCACACCACACCCTCTGACTACTAACTTATCTTTCCTGTCCACCGTATAACCTTGGATGTTCAGCTCCCGATGGCATCAGAGATGACTGCAACCTCATATTTCTCAATCTGTAGCTGAATTTCAAAATCGTCGATTTTTTTCCATATGCTGCAAGTATTCAAACACACTTTTAGTCCAGTCTTTGTTGCTTTCTGTTTTAACTGCAACTCACCTCTATTGCCCTGTAACAAATGCCACTGGTTTGATTCAGCTTTACCTCCTGCCCGTTCTGTCTATAATCTCTGTCCCAAACTATCACTGACTTGTTTCTGTTTTCCCATTCCTCAGCCTTATCACTGCAGATCCGATACCCCTGCCAAATTAGTTTAAACCCTCCTTAACAGCTCTATAACATGTGCCCACTAGGATATTGTACCCCTTTAATTTCGGGTGTAACCGATTGTCTTTGAACAGGTCGTACCTCCCCTAGTCGAGGCCCCAATAATCCAGGAACCTGAGACACCAGTCTCTCAACTGCACATTAATAGGCCTGATCATGCTTTTCTTGCACGTGCTACCATGTGGCACAGGCAGCAATCCTGAGATTACAATCCTCTGAATAGTAATCCTGAAAACACTACACAATTGTGATGATTTGCATTGAACGAGGGAACATTCACGTTTTCCTCTGACTCTTGCCAAACTCACCGTTCATTTCATGCTTTGTTCCCGCTGATCTTGCCACAAAGTGTTTTGTAATCTTCAACGGAAGACATGAATCACAGGTTCACATTTTCTGTTTAAACCTGTTGTTGTTTTTCTCCCCTCACAGAGCCTTGCACATGAGACACTCCAGACCCTCTACCCACTGATTTGAGATTAGATTTCTCCCTGTTCGTTCATTGTTGGAACAAACCACTTTGTGACTCCACAGGCCTCCACAAGTTGTTCTAAGACATTCTACAAATTCTCTCTCTTGAAGGCCAATACTCACCTGGTTTTCTCAATCCACTTTCATGTTATAATCCCCAACGATTCACATGACATTAACTTTCTGAGATGCCTTTCCTATTTGCTACTGTAATTTGTAATCCGTATACCGGCTGCTGTTTGGAGGCCTGTATACAACTGCCAATTGGGTCCTTTTACCCTGCCATTTCTTAACTCAACCCCTGGAGACTCGACACCTTCCAATCCTATGTCATCTCTTTTTAATGATTTAATATTTTTTCTTCGACACTGAGCCACATCACCCCCTCTGACTAACCTATCTTTCTTATACACGGGATATCCTTCGACATTCGGCACACAATTGCAGCTATCCTTTACCCAAGTTTCAGAGATGGGCACAATGTCATATTTTCCAATCTGCAGCAGAATTTCAGGACCGTCCATTTTTATTTATACTGCATGCATTCATATATAACACACTCAGTCCAGTATTTGTTGCTTTCTGTTTTAACTGCACCGCGTCTCTAGTACCCTGTAACTCATGCCGCTGGACTGGATTAAGCTTCATCTCCTGCCTGTTCTTCCCATAATCTCTATGGCATACTATCTCTGTTTCATTTCTATATCTCCTTCCTCAGCCCTATCACCCCTGTTCTCATCCCTCTGCCAAATTACTTAAAGCTCTCCTTAACAGCTGCATTAAATGCAGTTGCAAGGATATTGGATCCCTTTGGGTTCAGTTGTAACCTGTCTGTTTTTCTACTGGTCGTACTTCCCCCAGAAGAGGCCCCAGTGATCCAGGAATCTGAAGACCTACCTCAACACCAGTCTCATTAATAGTCCTGATCATGCTATTCTTGTACATGGTAGCAGGTGGCACAGGCATCAATCCTGAGATTACTACCCTCTGAGTCGTCATTCTGAAATTGCTATCCAATTGCGATGCTTTGCATTGAAAGGTGGCAACATTCACGTTTTCCTCCGGCCCTTGCCAAACTCACTGTCGATTTCATGCTTTGTTCCTGCTGACCTTGCCACGGAGTGTTTTGTCATCTTCTCCCCAAGACATGAACCACAGATTTCCTTTCTCTGTTTAAACCAGTTGTTGCTTTTCTCCCCTCACAGGGCCTTGCACATGAGACACTCCAGACACTCTACCCACTGATTTCAGATTAGATTTCTCCCTGTTCTTTCATTGTGGGGACAAGCGACTTTGAGACTCCACAGGCCTATTTGTACAAGCTGTTCTAAAAAGCCACCCCTTAGACATTCTGCAAATTCTCTCTCTTGAAGTTCAGTACTGATCTAGTTTCCCCAATCCACTTTCATGTTAAAATCCCCAACAATTTACATGACATTAACTTTCTGACATGCATTTTCTATTTGATACTGTAATTTGTAATCCATATCCCAGCTGCTGTTTGGAGGCCTGTAAACAAACTCAAGGCTATTTTTACAAATCTGTGTAATTTGAGAGTCAGACCAAGGTCCTGTGTCACAGAACGTCAGGAGCATTACTGTGACAAAGGGCGCATGCTGTCATTCAAGTTTGGTGCAGCTGCACTTAAAGGCCACTTATCTTTCTGTTAGCTGCAACCATCTATCTGACCATTATCCTCTGAAATATCTCATGAACAAGGCCCTTCGCTGATAGAACTGCCACTCACAGGATGCTTTTATCTGAATGTGTCTCGCACCATTCTCTGATGTTTTAGAGACAGTTTTGCGCAATAAGCCCGGGAGATAAGCATTTCCTCAGGTACTCAAATCACATCGTCTGGCACCAACATTCATTCCACGGTCAAAGTCACTTAGATCACATTTCTTTACCATTCTGTTGTTTGCCGTGAACAACAACTGAACCTCTGACCATGCCTGCATATTTGTACGCATTCAGCTTCTGCCACGTGATTGACTAATTAGATTGTTTTATTAACAAACAGGTGTACAGGTAAACTTAATAAAGTGACCACCGAATGTTTGCTGTACTGATGCAGGATCATCAAATGGAAATTTACTGTCTCTCGTAACCTCTCTGAATGTGTGTGTGCTCAAAGTTCAAATTACATTTGTTATTAAAATATGCATGCAGATTACAACCCTGATATTCACCCTCCTCGCAGAGAACCATGAAACAAAGAAAACCATGTAACCCATTCAAAGAAAACAGTATACCCCCTCCCTAAACCCCCACCCAGCAGAGAAGAGAAATCACACAAATAGGATAAAAATATAGACAATAGACAATAGGTGCAGGAGTAGGCCATCCGGCCCTTCAAGCCAGCACCACTGTTCAATGTGATCATAGCTGATCATCCACAATCAGTACCCTGTTCCTGCGTTCTCCCCATATCCCTTGACTCCGCTATCTTTAAGAGCTCTATCTAACACTTTCTTGAAAGCATCCAGAGAATTGGCCTCCACTGCCTTCTGAGGCAGAGCATTCCACAGATCCACAACTCTCTAGGTGAAAAAGATTTTCCTTAACTCCATTCTAAATAACCTACTCCTTATTCTTAAATTGAGGCCTCTGGTTCTGGACTCCCCCAAAATTGGGAACATGTTTCCTGTCTCTAACGTGTCAAATCCCTTAATTTATATGTTTCAATTAGATCTCCTCTTATCCTTCTAAATTCCAGTGTATACAAGCCCAGTCACTCCAGTCTTTCAACATATGACAGTCCCGTCATCCCCAGTATTAACCTCATGAACCTACGCTGCACTCCCTCAATAGCAAGAATGTCCTTCTTCAAATTTGGAGACCAAAACTGCACACAATACTCCAGGTGTGGTCTCACCAGGTCCCTGAACAACTGTAGAGGGACCTCTTTGTTCCTATACTCAACTCCCCTTGTTATAAAGGCCAACATGCCAATAGCTTTCTTCACTGCCTGTGTACCTGCATGCTTACTTCAGTGACTGATGAACAAGGACACCTAGATCTTGTTGTACTTCCCCTTTTCCTAACGACACCATTCAGATAGTAACCTGCCTTCCTGTTCTTGCCACCAAAGTGGATAACCTCACTTTTATCCATGTTAAACTGCATCTGTCATGCATCTACCCACTCACCCAAACTGTTCAAGTCACCCTGCATTCTCATAATGCCCTCCTCACATTTCACACTGCCACACAGCTTTGTGTCATCTGCAAATTTGCCAATGTTACTTTTAATCCCTTAATCTAAATCATCCCAGCACTGAGCCTTGCGGTACCCCACTAGTCACTGCCTGCCATTCTGAAAGGGACTCGTTAATCTGTACTCTTTGTTTCCTTTTTGCCAACCAATTTTCTGTCTTTGTCAGTACCCTACCCCCAATACCATGTGCTCTAATTTTGCCCAATAATCTCCTATGTGGGACCTTATCAAAGACTTTCTGAAAGGCCAGGTACACTACATCCACTGGCTCTCCCTTGTCCATTTTCATAGTTACTTTCTCAAAAAATTCCGGAAGCTTAGTCAAGCATGATTTCCCTTTCGTAAATCCATGCTGACTCAGACCAATCCTATTACTGCTATCCAAATGTGCCGCTATTTCATCTTTTATAATTGACTCCAGCACCTTCCCCACCACTGATGTCAGACTAACTGGTCTATAATTCCATTTTCACTATCCCTCATTTCTTAAACAGTGGGTTAACATTAGCTACCTTCTAACCCACAGGAGCTGATCCTGAATCTATGAAACATTGGAAAATGATTACTAGTGCGTCCATGATTTCTAGAGCCACCTCCTTAAGTACCCTGGGATGCAGACCATCAGGCCCTGGGGATTTATCAGCCTCAGTCCTATTAGTCTATCCAACACCATTTTCTGTCTAATGTGGATTTCCTTCAGTTCCTCCATTATCTTAGGTCCTCTGGCCACTATTATGTCTGGGATATTATTTGTGTCTTCACTAGTGAAGACAGATCCAAAGTACCTGTTCAACTCGTCTGCCATTTCCTTGTTCCTCATAATAACTTCACCCGTTTCTGTCTTCAAGGGCCTAACTTTGGTCTTAAATAATTTATTCCTCTTCACATACCTGAAGAAGCTTTTACTATCTTCCTTTATATTCTTGGCTAGCTTACCTTCTTACCTCATCTTTTCTCCCTGTATTGCCTTTTGAGTTATCTTCTGTTGCTCTTTAAAAGTTTCCCAATCCTCTGGCTTCCTGGTCATCTTTGCTATGTTATACTACTTCTCTTTTATTTTTATATTGTGCTTGACTTCCCTTGTCAGCCATGGTTGCCACTTACTCCACTTAGAATCTTTCTTCCTCTTTGGAATTAACTGATCCTGCACTTTTTGTATTATTCCCAGAAATATCTGCCATTGTTGTTCCACTCTCGTCCCTGCTAGGGTATCCTTCCAGTCAACTTTGGCCAGCTCCTTCCTCATGGCTCCATAGTCCCCTTTGTTCAAATGTAATACTGACACTTCCAATTTTCTGTTCTCCCTCTCAAATTTTAGAATAAACTTATCATATTATGGTCTCTACCTCCTAATGGCTCCTTTGCCTCGAGTTATCGTATCAAATCTGGTTCATTACACAACACTAAATCCAGAAATGCCTTCTCCCTGGTAGGCTCCAGTACAAGCTGCTCTAAGAATCCATCTCGGAGGCACTCCACAAACTCCCTTTCTTGGGGTCCAGTACCGACCTGATTTTCCCAGTCTACCTGCATGTTGAAATCCCCCATTACAACCGTTGCATTACATTTGTGACATGCTAATTTAAACTCTTGATTCAATTTGCACCCAATATCCAGGCTACTGTTTGGTGGGCCTGTAGATAACTCCCATTAGCGTCTTTTAGCCCATACAATTTCTCAGTTCTATCCATATTGACTCTACATCTCCTGATTCTATGTTACCTCTTGCAAGGGATTGAATTTCATTCCTCACCAACAGAGCCACCCCACCCCCTCATGCCCACCTGTCTGTCCTTTTGATAGGCTGTATACCCTTGAGTATTCATTGCCCAGCCCTGGTCCTCTTGCAGCCATGTCTCGGTTATTCCTACAACATTATACTTGCCAATTTCCAACTGAGCCTCAAGCTCAACCACTTTATTTCTTATACTTTACTCCCATTACTCTCCTTACTTTTCACATCAATTTCTATTGCACTTGGCCATAAACTCTGATCCCCTCCTGAGCTTTCTGCCCTGTGAATTCTGTTGTCTTTCTTAACTTTTCTTATTCTCTCTTTCCCTTTAAATCCATCCTTATATTTCCAGTTCGTCTCCTCCCCCCCACCCCACGACTTAGTTTAAACACACCCATGTAGCAGTGGCAAACCTGCCTGCCAGAATGCTGGTCTCCCGCCGGTTAAGGTGCAACCCATTCCTTTCGTACAATTCATCCTTACCCCAAAGCAGATCTCAGTTGTCTAAGAATCTAAATCCTTGCTTCCCGCACCAGCTCCTCAGCCACACATTCAGATCCCCTATCTCCCTGTTCCTGCCCTCACCAGCATGAGGAACTAGAAGCAAACCAGAGATAGCCACCCTGGAGGTCTTGCTTTTCAGCCTTCCTCCAAGTTGTCTGAAGTCATGCTGCAGAAGTTCTTTCCTCTTCTTCCTGACATCATTTGTGCCGACATGCATGACCACTCCCGGCTGTCCACCTTCACCATTGAGGATGTTCGGCAATCAGTCCTTGACGTCCTGGATCCTCGTAGCAGGGAGGCAACACACCATCCTTAAATCCCGCCTGTTGCTGCAGAAATCCCTTTCTGTACCTCTCACTATGGAGTCCTCTACTACCACATCTCTGCCTGACATCTGTCTCTTTGGCTTTGCCTCAGTGCCAATTTTTGACTCGCAGATCTGTCTGCCTCTCAGACTGGCAGCGTCTTCTGTCCCAACAGCTTCTAAGAGGGTGAACCTGTTTTCAAGAGGTACATCCCCAGGGGTCTCCTGTACTCCAAGCATCCATCCCTTACTCATCATTGCCGCACTTCTCACTTCCAGTATCTTCAGTGTAATGATTCCATTGTAGGTCCTGTCCAGAAAACTCTCATTTTCCCGGATGAACTTGAGGTCATCCAGTTGCTTCTCTAGTGCCCCAACACGGTCCTTCAGGAGATGAATCTGGACACACTTTTCACAACTGTAGCAGCCAGAGGCACCATCAGTGTCCCTGACCTCCCAGATTAGGCAAGCATCACACTGAATCAGTTTACCTGTCATTTCTTCACCACCCCTCACCGTCTCCAACAGTGGCATAGTCTCCTCACTCAGCCTCCTCGTCAAAGACTCTCGAGCCAAAGAGCACAGAATATACAAAACACGCCTTTCACACACACCTCGATGATTGCAATCTTCCATGGTGCCTTAATTGGCAAGAAATGGAGTCAATCATCGGCTCTGACCCATCTCCATGCTTCTTGGTCTCAAATCCAAAGGCTTTATTTGAACCTAACTAAACACACTTGGAGACTTCAAGGGTAAAAAGGCCCTGATGGGAGTTGTTATGGACTCCATAGACAGTGGTAAGGATGTGGCTTACAAGTTACATTGGGAGATAGAAAACACAGCCAAAGGGGCAGTATTACAATATTCATGGGGGGCTTCAATTTGCAGGCGAAATGGGAAAATCAAGCTGGTGCTAGATTCCAGGACTGGAAATTTATAGGAAGCCTACAACATGGCATTTTAGAGCAGCTTATTGTTACATTTTGGAAGGACAGATCAAGGTAGGACATGCACAGTGAATGGTAGGGCACTGTGGAATGCGGAGGAACAAAGGGATCTGGGAGTTCAGATACATAATTCCCTGAAGGTGGCGTCACAGGTAGACAGGGTTGTAAAGAAGGCTTTTGGCATCCTGGCATTCATAAATCATAGTACTGCGTATAGGAATAAGGATGTTATGGTGAGGTTGTATAAGACATTGGTGAGGCCAAATTTGGAGTATTGTGTGCAGTTCTGGTCACCTAACTATAAGAAGGATATCAGTAAGATTGGAAGAGTGCAGAGGTGATTTACTAGGATGTTTCCGGGTCTTCAGGAATTGAGTTACAGGAAAAGATTGAACAGGTTAGGACTTTATTCCTTGGAGCGTAGAAGAATGAGGGGAGATTTGATCGAGGTTTACAAAATTATAAAGGTAGTAGACAGAGTAAATGCAAATAGGCTCTTTCCACTTAGATTAGGAGAGATTAACACAAGAGGACATGGCTTTAGGGTGGAAGGGGAAAGGTTTAGGGGGATCATTAGGGGGAACATCTTCACTCAGAGTGGTGGGAGTGTGGATTGAGCTGACATCTGACGTGGTAAATGCGGGCTCGCTTTTAAATTTTAAGAATAAATTGGATAGGTACATGGATGGGATAGGTCTGGAGGGTTATGCACTGGGTGCAGGTCAATGGGACTGGCGGAATAAAGTTTCGGCACAGACTAGAAGAGCCAAATGGCCTTTTTGCTGTGTTGTAGTGTTTTATGGTTCTATTGATTAGAGAGGTTAAGATAAATGATCAGATTAGTTGGAGAAGTCACCGGGACCGGAAGAGATGTACCCCTGGCTACTGTGGGAGGCGAGAGAGGAGACGGCTGAGTTTTTGGCGATGATCTGTGCATCATCAATGGGGACGGGAGAAGTTCTGGAGGATTGGAGGGTTGTGGATGTTGTTACCTTATTCAAGAAAGGGAGTAGAGATAGCCCAGAAAACTATAGACCAGTAAGTCTTACTCCCAGCGGTTGGTAAGTTGATGGGGATGATCCTGAGAGGCAGGATTTATGCACATTTGGAGAGGCATAATATGATTAGGAATAGTCAGCATAGCTTTATGAAAGGCCAGTCATGCCTTACTAACCTGAATGGATTTTTTGAGGATGTGACTAAACACATTGATGAAGGAAGAGCAGTAGATGTAGTGTGTATGGATTTCAGCAAGGCATTTGATAAGGTACCCCATGCATGTCTTATTGAGGAAGTCAGGAGACATAGGATTCAATGGGCATTGCTTTGTGGATCCAGAACTAACTTTCTGAAAAAAGGCAAAGAGTGGTTGTAGACGGGTTATATTCTGCATGAAGTTCACTGACCAGTGAGATCTGTTCTGGGACCCCTACTCTTCATGATTTTTAATATATGACCTGGATGAGGAAGTGGAGGGATGGGTTAGTAAATTTGCTGATGACACAAAGGTTGGGGGTGTTGTGAATAGTGTGGAGGGCTGTGAGAGGTTACAGCAGGACATTGATTGGATGCAAAAGTGGGCTGAGAAGTGGCAGGTGGAGTTCAACCCAGATAAGTGTGAGGTGGTTCATTTCAAATATGATGGCAGAATACAGCATTAATGGTAAGACTCTTGGCAGTGTGGAGAATCAAAGGGATCTTGGGGTTCGAATCTATGATATATAGATATATAGTCAACTCTGTGGTTAACAAGACATACAGTGCACTGGCCTTCATTTATCGTGGGATTGAGTTGCAGAGCCGAGAGGTAATGTTACAGCTATATAGGACCCCGGTCAGACCCTATTTGGAGTACTGTGCTCAGTTCTGGTCGCCTCACTACAGTACGGATGTAGTCAACATAGAAAGGGTCCAAGGGTGATTTACAAGGATGTTGCCTGAATTTGGAGCATGCCTAATGAGAGCAGGTTCAGTGAAATCGGCCTTGTTTCCTTGGAGTGGCAGAGAATAAGAGGTGACCTGAAAGAGATGTATAAGATGATGAGAGGCATTGATCGTGTGGACAGTCAGAGGCTTTCTCCTGGGCCTGAAATGTGCTGAGAGGGCACAGTTTTTAGGTGCTTGGAAGCAGGGACAGAGGAGATGTCAGGGGTAAGTTTTTTTAAAAACGTAGAGGGTGGTGAGAGCATGGAATGGGCTGCCGGCAACAGTGGTGGAGGCGGATACGATGATGTGTTTACGATGGGGACTCCTAGATAGGTACATGGAGCTTAGACAAATAGAGGGCTATGGGTAACGCAAGGTAACTTCTAAGGGTAGGACATGTTCAGCACAGTATTGTGGGCGGAGCGGCCTGTATTATGATGTAGGTTTTCTATCTTTCTATGTTTATATTGTTACGAACCCCGTAACTGGGTTAACAGACCAGCAGAAATGGAATGATACGTTGGAGTCTGGTGGTACTGTAACTAAAGGTGTTTATTAGTAAAATAAGCAATACAGTATCAAAAATGCAAATACACATATAAAACAAGTTAGCAATGATAAATACAGAAGTGCAGGAATAAGTATCAAAACCAAGCTCTGTCAAAGTCTAGGAGTAAATGAATTGTCATATAGAGAATATAGAGTTCAGTTCAGATCGTGCTGAGGTAGTTGTCGTGTTCCAATTGTTGGAGAGAGAGAGAGAACAAGAGATGAGCAGCTGCAGCAGGTAAACCTTCCGTTGTCTTCTTGTTCCGTTGTACCATTGGGATCACCGATTATGACTCTTCTGTTCCAGGCTAGACTGTTCTTCAGTGGTGGACTCGTCACCCAGGCAAGTGCGGACACACACATGTCTTCACCGGTCTGTCTTCATCCACCGTACTCCGGCCCGATTCTCCTGAACCGATCCTCCAGACTCTCACTTTCCTGTGGGTGCACAACACTATGTCAGTGACCACTGGTGTGTCTGAGGGTGTCTCTCCAGACCCGTCTTTTATCCACATTGACTGGGTATCAGCCATCCATCAGCTCAACATGTCCATGTCCATCAAACTAGGCCACTCCCTGCTGTCTCAGCAAGTATGTTAATGAGCAGAGAAGTGTCCTCGTAGCAAAAGATTGTTTACCTTTCTATCCGTGAAGAAGCCATAATACTAAATCATCCGACTCTCTCTCTCTTATCTGTGGCAGATGCCTCTACCACTCTCTCTCTCTCTCTCTCTCTCTCTCATGAGCAGCATAGTTCCTGGGGGTGGGGGGGGGGTGGGGTGCAGTCAGCTCTGGACCCCATTTCCATCTGGCTTGTTCATCACACATAACACTATGAAATTGGAAATTAAGTTAGCCAATAATATTAAAGAGGATACCAATAGGTTCTTCAGATTCAGAAAGTGTAAAAAGAGTGATGGGAACGGATGTTGGACTCTTGTAAAATATGCTGGAGAGGTAGAAATGAGGGATAAGGAAATGGTGTAATGGTGAAAGGCCTTGATAGAGTAGATGTGGAGGAGAGGTTTCCTATGGCGAGGGAGTCTAAGAACAGTGGACACAACCCCAGGATGGAAGGGTGTCTTTTAAAAATGGAGTGTGAAGGAATTTGTTTAGTGAGAGGGTGGTGAATCTGTGGAATTCTTTGCCACAGGCAGCTGTGGAGGCCAAGTCTTTATGTATAATTAAGGCAGAGGTTGATTGATTCTTGATTAGTCATGGTATGAAGGGTGTCATGGTCTGGTCTGTGAAGTCAACAATCTGGTTCACAGTCCAGTTCATCGTTCCTTATTCCAGGTTTTCTGGTTTTCCCTTGTTCTGTTGGGTGCTCTGATTGAGGCACCGGATTCTCATTTTGGCTTGGCTACATAAATAGCTCCTGGTTTCAGCTTCATTTATTAATTCAGGGTCAGGTTTTGAGAGTGTGTAGTGGGGGTTTTGAAACATCACTAGTATCAACCCTGCAGGTAGAAATGGGAGTAATGCCTTTGGAATTAAGAAGGATGCAATTGATGGCAAACTACTGGGCTAATTTGCAGGGACACAATGATCCTCACCCTGCTAAAGGAGGTTTGCAGGAGTCCTGGGAAAATGGGAGGTTTCAGAGGGAAAACTTTAGTCGGGTAGGGAATGATATTGCTAGATCATGTGGAGTGTTTGATCTCAGGATAAGTCCTTCGATAGTTTATCTAGTTGTAGCTCCATGGAAGCTTGTATGGTCTGACGTAGACTGGCATTTGTTAGAGGTAAAAAGGAAAGGAAAATATAAAACTGATTTTGTAAGCGCATTCAACTGTCATGTGATGGAAAAGTATAGTGATTACACTCAGGTCTATACAGATGGTGCTGAGGAACCTGAAACAGGAGTGACAGGGTTTGGGGTGGCTATACCAGCAAGAGCAATTGCAATCAGCAGAAGAACATCTGATAAGTTAGCGGTGTATACAGTGGAGATGATGGCAGTGTTGGTTGCATTGCGTTGGATGGAGAAAGCTAAACTAGTCAAAGCATTGATATGCTCAGATTCATCTTCAGTTCTAGCAAGTTTGTCTCCGTAAAACAAGAGAGGGAGAGAGGGAGAGAGAGAGCTTCATTTACTGGTGTGTGGCTGATGGTGTGGCAGCTTGCTGCCTTGTTTTGAAGTTTGTTTTCTGGGCTGGACTTGGGGTTGCGAACAGCTGGGGTGTTGTGTAGGACATTCTGCGGGAATATTGACTGATGGCCTGTATAGGTCTGGAATGATATCTGTACATGGTCCCTTGCAAACTCTGATAGGATGGCAGGGAGGGAGACTGATGGTGACAGCAGCAGCAGCATGGAGTTTGAGGGGGAAGAGGTGGGGAGAGGGACCAAGAATAGGAAGGTAATGGGTTGGAAGAGAAAGAAAGGAGGTGGGTCTAGTGTAGGTGGATCAGAAAATGGGGTAAGAGAAATTGAGGAGAAGGGCCTGAGGGCAAAATTGTTAAATGTAGTGGTAAGATTTGAGGGGGAAGGGGGATTAAAGAAGATCAATCAGCCTAATCTAACAAAAATCTAACAAAAGGACAAAAGGGGAAGCGAGCCATGTGAGAATTTTAGGAGATGGACAAACCTGCTGATAGGATGTAAAACTAAAGAGCAGACAGAGAAGACAATGAAGGTGACTAATTTTGGGAAAGTCAAGGTGTCCAGGGTTGTAAGAGTTGGAGCACCAAAGGTCAATGGTTGCAAGGGGGTGATCTCTGGGGTTGCCCTCAGTGTTAATATGAAGGAGCTAGTGGAGAACTTAAGGGTGAGGAATAGTTCAGTGAAGAGTGTGAAAAGAATGACAAGGGGAGCAGAGAAAAGGGAGACTGAAACTGTTCTGGTAGAATTTGAGGATAAGGTGCCTCCAAAGGAGTTGTATTTTGGATTTCTGAGATACAATGTACGAGAATATATACCAAAACCTATGAGGTGTTTCAATTGCCAGGAGTTTGGGCATGTGGCCCAAATGTGCAAAGGAAAGAGAAGATGTGCAAGGTGTGGTGGGGAACATGAATATGGAAAATGTGGAGAGGGAGTGGGACCAAAGTGTTGTAACTGTGGAGGTAACCATAGTGTAGCATACTGGGGATGTAGAGTGGTGAAAAAAGAGGTGGAGGGGCAGAAGATAAAGGTGAAGGAACAAGTCTCATATGCTGAGGCAGTCAACTTTGCAGGACAGAAGAAAATGAATGAGAGAGGATGAGGCAAAGAGCAAGTGGCAGCTACAGAAGGGCAAGATAGAAACATAGAAAATAGGTGCAGGAGTAGGCCATTTGGCCCTTTGAGCCTGCACCACCATTCAGTATGATCATGGCTGATCATCCAACTCAGAACCCTGTATCTGCTTTCTCTCCATACCCCCTGATCCCTTTAGCCACAAGGGCCATATCTAACTTCCTCTTAAATATAGCCAATGAACCAGCCTCAACTGTTTCCTGTGGCAGAGAATTCCACAGATTCACCACTCTCTGTGTGAAGAAGTTTTTCCTCATCTCGGTCCTAAAAGGCTTCCCCTCTATCCTTAAACTGTGACTCCTCGTTCTGGACTTCCCCAACATTGGAAACAATCTTCCTGCATCTAGTGTCCAATCCCTTTAGAATTTTATACATTTCAATAAGATCCCCCCTCAATCTTCTGAATTCCAGTGACTATAAGCCTAGTCGATCCAGTCTTTCTTCATATGAAAGTCCTGCCATCCCAGGAATCAATCTGGTGAATCTTCTCTATACTCCCTCTATGGCAAGAATAAGATAAGAAGAATGAGTGGATAGGGAAGAAGAAATTGGTGACCTTCATAGCAGCAGCGGTAAATGCAACTTGTGAGATCAAATCTAAAACTGAAAGGATTCAGATTATTGTGAAAGCTGCAGAACACCATTTGCGTATGATAGGATTAAAATGGGAAGAAGTAAGTGATGAACTCAGGGTACAGTCAAGTCAAGAAACAGTATGTGTGGGTTAGTATTACTAATAATTCTACATCAATAGATACTATCTATCTATCTATCTATCTATCTATCTATCTATCAATGGAATGCAAGAAGCCTGATTAGCAATGGACAAGATTTCAAGCAGTTTATAGCTAGTAGGAGAGAAAAGCCAGGTGTCGTGTGAATCCAGGAGACCTGGTTAAAACTTAATTTAGATTTTGTTTTATATGGTTATGAGGCAGTAAGGCGAGATAGGAGGGAGGAGGAGGAGGATGTGCAACTTATATAAAGCAAGGTATTCCTTATAGAATACTAGGTATAGGAAGTGAACAAGAGTATGTGGTAGTAAAAGTATGGGCTGAAAGGAAAGAGTTGGTGATTGTGAATTATTATAATCCATGCAAAAGTCTAGAGTTAAACAAACTTGAGGAGATAGAAGGGCAGAATAGTAGTAATGTTGTTTGGTGTGGTGATTATAATGTACATAATATATTATGGGGGACTGACAGAACAGGCGTCAACAGTCAAGTAATAGAGGAGTTGCAAGGTGAGAAGTATTTAGTGTGCCTAAATGATGGCAGTATTACTAGAATTGATGTTAAAACAGGTAAAGAATCTGTGGTTGATCTTACATTGGTATCAACCCCTATTGCATCAGTATGTGAGTGGTTAGTGTACAAGAAGGAACTGTAGGGAGTGATCATTACCCAATATGGTGCAAGATAAATATTTCTGCCTCATTGGTTACAGAGAATATAGGTGGTAAATGGATTCTTGAGAAAGACAATTGGCAGACGTTTCTGGAAAAAAGTGATAGATATCTAAGTCAGGTCAGTGACGAGATGGACATAGAAACACTTGACAGAATATTAAAACAAGGAATAACATCAGCTACATTAGAATCCATTCCTAAAAGTAAAGGAGGAACAAAGAAGAGAGTAATGTCATGGTGGGATGATAATTGTAAGGAAGTAGTGAGAAATAGAAATGAGGCTTTTAAATTGGTTAAAAAGAACTCATAACTTCCATCATGATTCAGTACAAAGCTCAGGCAGCAGTAAGGAGGACAATAACACATGCTAAAAGTCGCACTGGAAAAACTATAGTGATTCAATCGGAAACACAACCCAAGTAGGAGAGGTGTGGGGGATGATAAAAAAGATGGGAGGGGAATGGAGAGAATGGAGGTACCCAGTTCTGGTGGATGGAAATGTGACTGCAGTAATAAATAAGGAAAAGGCAGAGTTGTTGGCAAGTACTTTTGTTATGGTACATGGCTCTGATAATTTGTCTGAGAAGGGAAGAAGTAGAGAGAGAATAAAAGTCAAAAATATGGCTTTACGTAGAAAAACTAACCTTGACAGTGTGCAAGATGGGAGAATTAAGAAAGGCATGAGATAGAACAGGAAAGACTGCACCAGGTAAAGATGAAATATGTTATAGTATGATAAAACAACTGAGTGAAGGAAGTCTGGAGAAACTACTGCTTCTGTATAACAAAGTCTGGGATGAAGGGAGAATACCAGGGAGCTGGAAAGAGGTAATTATTATTCCAATAAGGAAACCAGGAAAAGATGCCAGCAGGCCAACAAATTACAGGCCAATTGCCTTGACACCTCATATATGTAAACTTATGGAATGTATGATAAATGGGAGGTTAGTGTACTTTCTGTAGAGTAGAGGTATGGTGGCTACATATCAAAGTGGGTTCAGGAAAGGAAGGAATACTATGGATCCAGTGGTGTGTCTAGAGGATGAAATAAGAAAAGCACAAGTAAATAAAGAGACAGTGGTTGCAGTTTTTTTTGATGTTGAAAAAGCTTATGATATGTTATGGAAGGAGGAGCTCCTAATCAAGCTGCATTTAATGTGAATCGGTGGGGTGGGGCAATGTTCAATTGGGGTAAGGACTTTTTAAATGGGAGAACAATTCAGGTGAATATAGGATCAGAGTTATCAAGCCAGTACGTTGTAGAAAACGGGACGCCTTAGGGGAGTGTAGTGAGTCCAACTTTATTCTCCATTTTGATAAATGATATATTTGTAAATATACTAACGGAAGTGGGGAGGTCATTGTTTGCAGATGATGGGGCTTTGTGGAAAAGAGGGAGAAATATTGAACATACAGTTATGAAAATGCAAGATGAAATTAATCAAGTTGAAGAGTGGGGGACAAAGTGGGGTGTTTAATTTTCAGTGGAGAAGTCAAAGACCATGTTCTTTACAAGGAAAAAGCTCAGGGGACTTAATCTGACTCTGTATGGAAGTAACCTGGAGCAAGTTGAAAGTTTTCAGTTTTTGGGAGTGCACTTTGACTTGAGATTAACATGGAGAGAACATGTTCAATATTTAGTTGCTAAATGTAAAAATGTGATTAATGTCATGAGGTGTCTTGCTGGTTTGGAATGGGGTGCTGATTTTGCATCACTGAAGTATATTTATGTCGCATTAATAAGATCAAGATTAGATTATGGAAGTATTGTATATGGGTCAGCAGCAAAATCTGTGTTAGCAGAACTGGATATCACGCAAGCTTGGGCTTTAAGGGTGGGCTTGGGAGCAGTTAGAACTTCCCCAGTGTGTGCACTCCAAGTTGAAGCAAATGAAATGCCATTGGGGCTGTGACGTAAACAGCTGCAGGCCAATTACTGGATTAACTTAATGAGACATGGTGATAGCCATCCTACAAAAAGGGTGTTGGAGACGTGCTGGGAGAAGGAAAGGACACAAAGAAAGTTTTGGCTGGACAGGAGACAGCAAACAGCAAAAAATATGGGACTATATGATAAAGAGTTTTGTCCAAGTCTGGTGTGGCCTGTCAGACCTTTATGGGTATCAGAAAGTCCCTCTGTAGATTTGGAATTGCTTAAGATTAAATGCAGTAATAAAATGGCTGATATACTCAGTGAATATTATAGGTATTGGGAATGTAAATACAAGGTCATACAGATTTTTACGGATTGATCAAATATCCAGAAACGGGTGCAACAGGGTCTGCAATTGTTGTGCCAAGTTTTCAAGTGGAAATTAGCAAGAGAACACAGGATTGCTGGAGTGTTTATGCAGCTGAAATGTTTGCCATATTGTTAGTACTAGAATGGAGTGAGCAGGTTGATTGTAGTAATTTTGGGATATGTAGCAATTCTGTATCGGCCCTTGAAGGCATTAAGGCGGGTACAGATAGAGGACGCCAAGATCTGCTTTATGAAATCCTGTTTGTAAATTCAAGACTGGCTAGACAAGGCAAAAATATTGCATTCATGTGGGTTCCAGCGCATTCGGGTATGATGGGAAATGAGACGGCAGACAAGCTGGCAAAAGCAGCAGTCAAAAAAGAATCTGTAGAGGTCAATATTAAGCTATCAAAATCAGAAGGGAAGAGCATAGTGTGGAGAAGGATAAATCAACAGTGACAGCAGCATTGGGATAGAGCAATAAAAGGAAGACATCTACATTCAATTTAGAACAGAGTAGATATAGGATGGAGTAGGAGAGTAAAGCAGAAGGAGCAAGTAATTATAAATAGACTGAGAACTGGGCACAGCAACATTAATGCTACTCTGGCCACCATAAATAAACATCCGACAGGTTTTTGCAATCTACGTCAGGAGACTGAAACAGTAGAACATAGCCTTATTTCATGCAGGAAATTTGCACAGGAAAGACAACAAATGTTACAACAATTACACAAAATAGGACTGGTAGAGAACAGTGTTAAAGGTTTATTGGAATGTGGGGAGAGTGATCAGGGGAGGAAATGGTTGTTAAGGGCGACAGGACTGGAAAGTAGGTAGTCAAGTGATTGGACAATGAGGGACAGTAAATCCTGAAGATGGCAGTAATGCAACTGTGGTGAACTATGTGCCTGTCGGGACACGCCCCCTGCTGACTGCTCCTGTGGCTCCTCCCACAGGCCCCTGTATAAAGGAGATCTGAGGCCTGACGCTCGGCCTCAGTCTCCAGGACATTGTATGATAGACACTCACTCCTGGTTCCTTCTTCCAGTCAATAAAAGCCGATATCTCACCTTACGTCTCAGTGTGAGTTATTGATGGTGCATCAGCAACAGTGTGGATGCCACCTGCCATAAAAACGCGAGGAAGAAGAAGCTTCATTTGCTGGCTGGCTGGAGGTTGTGGGGCTTTTTTTTTATGTTTGATCAGTGGTGATTTCCCTTACTTTTGGTTGGCCAGTTTGTTTAATTTTATGTATTCTATTAATTTGTTTTCTTCCCCTTTATTCAGCCTAGTAGTTTGATAGGGTTAGTTTGTAGCCTATGGCTGCAAAGGGGGGAAGGAGGGTTGAGATTGAAGGAGGAGGGTGGGTGACTGTGGAATACTCCAGAATTGAGGGTAGCCAAAAAGAGGTGCATCAAGTGAAAGACCTGATGTAATAGGGGACAACAAATTGAGGAAAATGGGTGACTTAGAGGAATTTGTAGTTCTGTATAAAATTAAAGGGGAAGGAGGATTTAGAGCCCTTAATCCTTTGAAAGTGGCAGCAGCATTAGAGAACCAAATAGGTAAAGGATTCCAGCTCAAGCTTTTATATAATGTATTGCTGAAAATTTGTTGCAAAGATGTTGGCCAATATAACAGTGCTAAATGGTGGGAAAATTGGTTGTGAAAGTGGATTGTATTACTCTGAAAGAAAGGAAGTGAGTTGGGGGGTAGTGTATGGCATTTGGTCTGGCATAAGTGTAGAGGGAATTTTGGACAATATTAAAGGTTGGCGAGTGATTGAAGCCAAGCAATTAATATCGAGAAAAGGAGGCGATTGGGATTCTCCTGTCCTGCTGGTTTTTGCAGGTGATGTTCTTCTAACTAGAGTCTATCTTGGGAGCATGCCTTATCAAGTTAGAGAATTATTAGACCTCCCTTGCACTGTTATAATTGCCAGAGATTTGGACACATTGCTGGTTCATGTCGAGGTAAAAGAAGATGTGTGAAATGTGGAGAGGATCATGACATTAAAGCGTGTAAGACAGTGGCACCGAAATGCAGTAACTGTGGAAAGGACCATGTAGCAGAGTTCAGAGGATGTCACTATTTTATTAAGGCAAGGAAGATTCAGGTTGCTAGCAACCAAAAAAAAATACCATGTGCTGAGGCAGTAGAGAAAGATAATAAAGAGCAAAGGATAAGTAAAGAAAAATTTGGAATGATGGTGGGGGGGCAGGGTCAGCACATTCCGCGTTTTCCAACTATGGTTCCTTCAGACATGTCGATGACTAAAGAGTCTTTTTTGGCATTTGTTGCTGATGTACTGGTCAGGGCTAAAACTGCAACCAAGAGTTTGGATATGATAAAAGTAGTTGTTGGAGCTGCAGAGAGATTCCTTGATATGAAACAGGTTTTACCGGAAAAATTACATGAGTATATGACAGACAAAAATTACTTCCCAGTTGTTGGGATCAGAGTATGGGGGAGCTTTATGTGGACATTACCTTTGCCACATGCCAATGTTAACTCCCTATTCAGCTTGCACCCAATATCCATGCTATTGTTTGGTGGCCTGTAGACAACACCCATTAGTGTCCTTTTGCCCTTGCTGTTCCTCAATTGTATCCACACAGACTCCACTTCTCCTGATCCTATGTTCGTCCTTGCAAAGGACTGAATCTCATTCCTCACCAACCGGGCCACCCCACCCACTCTGCCCACATTTCTCTCCCTAAGATAGCACGTATACCCTTGTACATTCATTTCCCAGGTCTGCTCTCCCTGCAGCCATGTCTCTGTTATCCCAACATCATCATAGATACCCATTCACACCTGAGCTTCAAGCTCATCCGCCTTATTTCTGACACTTCATGTATTCAGATATAGAACTTTTAGCCCATTTCTCCTCTCTCTGTTTGAATCTCTGCCTATTGTACTTAACCCAGCTCCCCGAACTCCCATCGGGCTATACGCCCCTAGAATTTTGTCGTCCTTCCTAAATTTACGTATTTTTTATAGACATTTAACTCCATGTTCCATCAGACTATCCCTCTGTACATGTGTCCTCCTTATCACTTGTTCCGCCTCACCTTTCTCTACTACACATTTAATATTCCGGAACCGTGTAGTCCCCACCTGTCCTTTATTCTTCATCTCGCTATCCTCGCTCACATACTAGATCCCCGCCCCCTGCAAATTTAGTTTAACCCCCCACCCCCAAGAAGCTCTAGCAAACTTCCCTGCAAGAATGTTAGTACCGCTCCAGTTCAGATGTAAACTGTCCCTTCGGAACAGATCCCACCTTCCCTGGAACAAAGCCCAATTATCTAAAAAGCTGAAGCCCTTCCTCCTGCACCATCCTCTCAGCCACGTATTAATCTGTATAATCTTTCAGTTCCTTGCCTCATTCGCACGTGGTGCAGGTAGCAATCCTGAGATTGTTACCCTGGAGGTCCTGCTTTAAAAGAACCTTTAGGAGGCAGTGATCATAATATGATTGAGTTCAACTTGAAATTTGATTAGGTGAAAGTAAAGGAAATTACAGTGGTATCAGAAAGGAGTTGGCCAAAGTAAATTGGAAGTAGATGCTGGCAGGGATGACAGCAGAGAAACACTGGTTTGAGTTTCTGGGCGAATGAGAAACAAATGAAACAAAGAAATACTCAATTGGCAAAATAGTGCAACCATAGCTGACAAGGGAAGTCAAAGCTATTGTAAAAGCAAAAGAGAGGGCATACAATAAAGCAAAAATTAGTGGGAGGACAGAGTATTGGGAGGTTTTAAAAACTCTATAAAGAGAAACTGAGACGATCATTCAGAGGAAAAAAGTAAAACATGAAAACAAGCTAGAAAACAATATCAAAGTGGATAGTAAAAGCATTTTCAGGTATGTAAAAAGATAGGAGAAATGAGAGTGGATATAGGACTGCTAGAAAATGAAGCTTGGAGATGGCAGATGAACTAAATTAGTATTTGGCATCAGTCTTCACTGTGGAAGACACTTGCACTGAGCTAGATGTTGTAGTGTGTGAAGGAAGAGAGGTGAGTTCAGTTACTGTGACAAGAGAGAAGATGCTCAAAGAGCTGCAAGACCTAAAGGTACGTTAGTCACCCGGACCAGATAAACTGCACCCTAGTGTTCTGAAAGAGGTAGTGCTAGAGATTGTAGAGGCATTAGCAATGATCTTTCAAATATAATTGGACTCTGGCATGGTGCCAGATGACTGGAAAATTGTAAGTGTCACTCCAGTCTTTAAGAAAGGAGGAAGGCATCAGAAAGGAAATTGTAGACCAGTTAGCCTGACCTCAGTGGTTGGGAAGATGTTGGAGTCATTTGTTAAGGATAAGGTGATGGAGTACTTGGTGACACAGGACAAGATAGTACAAAGTCAGCATGGTTTCCTTAAGAGAAAATCTTGCCCGATAAACCTGTTGGAATTCTTTGAGAGGCTACAAGTAGGATAGGTAAAGGAGATGTAGTAGATGTATATTTCGATTTTCAGAAGGCCTTTGACAAGGTGCCACGCATGAGGCTGCATACCAAGTTAGGAGCCCATGATATTACAGGAAAGTTACTAGCATAGTTAGACCATTGGCTGATTGATACGAGGTAGTGATTGGGAATAAACAGATCCTTGTCTGGTTGGCCAACAATGACTAGTGGTGTTCCGCAGGGGTCGGTGTTGGGACCGCTTCTCTTTACACTGTAAGTCAGTGATGTAGAGGATGGAATTTGTTGCCAAGTTTGCAGATGATACAAAGATTGGTGGAGGGGAAGGTAGTGTTGAGGAAACAGGTGGGCGGCAGAAGAACTTAGACAGATTAGGAGAATGGGCAAGAAAGTGGCGAATGAAATATAATGTTGGAAAATGCATGGTCATGCACTTTGGCAGCAGAAATAAATGTGCAGACTATCTTCTAACAGGCAGAAATTCCAAACATCTGAGATGCAAAGGGACTTTGGAGTCCTTGTACAGAACACCCTAAAGGTCAACTTACAAGTAGAATCGGTGGTGAGGAAGGCAAATACAATGTTAGCATTCAGTTCAAAAGGTGTTGAATACAAGAGCAGGGATGTGATGCTGAGACTTTATAAGGCAGTATTGAAGCGTCATCTTGATTATCGTGAACAATTTTGGGTTCCTCATCTAAGAAAAGATGTGTTGGCATTGGAGTGGGTCCAGAGGCTGTTCACAAAGATGATTTCGGGAATGAAAGGGTTATCGTACGAGGAATATTTGATACCTCTGGGTCTGTACTCACTGGAACTTAGAAGGATGAAGGAGGATGTCATTGAAATCTTTTCAATGTTGAAAGGCCTAGGCAGAGTAGATGTGGAAAGGATGTTTCCCATGGTGGGGGATTCTAGGACAAGAGGGCACAGTCTTGAGATAGAGGGGTATTCATTTAAAAAAGATCTGTGGAGAAATTTCTTCAGCAAGAGGGTGGTGAATTTGTGTCTGCTCTTTGTAAAACCATTCTCGTTATCCCTGCTCTTTTCCCATGCACAGGGAGCCATGAGACCAGTCCGGATGTCATAACCATAAGATGAGCCAAGGAGGATGTTGTGAGCGAGTAATTTTTGGACCTCCTTTCCACATCTATTAAACCCCGTGCCACTGTCTAGTCTGCATGTCCTCTTCATGTCACCTTGTACCACTGTTTGCAGTTGTCACGATAGGGAACAATCAAAAAGTAGAGACATACCTGTATCATATATTCCACTGAAGAAGTAGGAGCCTGGGTCTGCCATTCGGCCCCTCCTTCCTTTTCCTCCATGCAGCTGGATCACAGCTGGTCTGAGCTCGCCTCAACTAAACATTGAAATCCAGTTCCTATTAGCCCTTCCCTCCAAGGAGTTATCTCAACTCTGGATATATTTTAATAATTCAGCCCAACGTCAAACTGTGCAGAGAGTTGCAAACAAAAAGCTAAATAAACAATCTGCAGATGCAGCAAGTACCAAATTAAATCAGGAAATGTTGGAAACACTCAACAGGTCGTGCAGCAAATAGAGAGAAGCAGCACTAACGTTTCAGGTCAAGCAGACTTTGTCAGAACTTGGAAAGAGAGGTTGCTATGGAAAGAGGTGAGTTTTGCCTCGCTATAATTGTAGGGATAGTGGGGGAGGAATGGATAGGACAAAGGAAAAAACCTTAATTAGGTGCTGCCTGACCCATCCTGTGTTTCTAGCATTTTCTGTTTTATTAGGAAAATTCAAGATTCCTATCTCTCAGAGAAGAAATTCCATCTTGCTTGTGCCTTAATTCATCTCTGTGAAATATTCCCCTGGTTCTAGATTCTCTTGATACCTTCCCCTTCTAATCCTCCGTTAGGGCATAAATGATTCACTAAGATCACCTCACCATTTTTCTGGACTTCTACGTGTTCAGGCCCTACCTGCTGAATGAAAACCACCTCTTCATCCCAGGAATCAGCCTGGGACAACCTTCTCCCAAGTGCCTCCAGTGTAGACTTTTCCACGCTAACTGACCAGATGAAAGTTGCACACGAGTGTAGCCTCTCCCATAGTTGCAACTCAGCTTTTCCCTCCTTTTAAACTCCATCCTTGGTCCAGTTCTGTAGGTCAATGTAATCTGGCTGTAGATAGTGAGCCTAATGTGGAAGTTCAGATCTGTTCATGCTGTTCCATTCTGCCCGGGATCGTAACTAGAATCACAGTGTAGAAATCTGCACCAGGTCTGGACAGACCCGTGTCCCGGGCTTCTGTCACCACCACTTGCTAAGCACGTTTCAATGAAAGTTGGGTGCAGGCAAAATACTGCTTTAGCTTGTTAGACCGGAGTAGTTTGAATAAAGTGGTGCTTTAGCTGTCAATTCTCTATTTTGGAAAGAGTATGAGCACCATTCGATATCATGTGGCCTGGCTCCTCTCTTAAAGTTGGTGGTGAGAGAATGACTGTGGGGGAGGTGAGACAGTTTCCTCCACCACAGTCAGCTTGATTTACCATCAACACTACCCTCTATTAGCAAGTCAGTGTCACGTCTCCTTTCTGAAGGAGCAGCCTTTAAATCTGGGCCCAAGTTGTCATCCTCTTTACCACATCATTCTTTTTCAAACCTGCAGCCCTGTGTGTGGAGAAATCTGGAACTTACTGAAGATATTCTTTCTAAGTGCCTCGTTTCTGACAGATTCTACGTAGAACTGTTGAGCTCCCTATCTAAGTTCTCCTGACTTGAAACGACCTTGCTACTCCTCTCATCTTATTCCGTGTGGGCTTCAGGTTCCTTTGTTGCCTGATCCTTCCTCATGGAATGCCTGAAGGAGCTTTATAATGAAATCTAACTTATCTAGCTTCTCTCCCAAGTGCTCAGTGATGTGGTTACCCTGCACTCTTTTTTCCCCAGAAGTAAACTTTATTCATTATATATGTATATATACGGTAAATATAATCAATCAGGGTGCCATTCAAGCATATCGTACATTTTTGTTTACAAATATATGCATTTTATCCATCATTATATACACTGTAAATGCAATTGGTGCATCAAATCAATACAATCTCTTTGAACATTATAACAGAGTACTGGCCCTTCGGCCCACGATGTTCTGCCGATCTTTTAATCTACTCCAAGATCAATCGATCCGTTCCCTTCCATGTAGTCCTCCATTTTTCTGCCATCTATGTACCTATCTAAGTGATTCTTACATGCATCTGGATCTACCACCTGACTGGGCAGGGCATTCTACCCACCCACCACTCTCATTGTAATGAATGTACCCCCTATCAATGTTCCCTCTAATTTGTAATGACCACTGTGCAAAAATCCCGTGCTGTGCAATTTTTTGCCTAATGACAACAGCATGTGCTCACTGAATATTTTCTTCAATAAAAACAATATAAATAAGTCGATTCTAAAATCTGCAAAGAAAAAAACTCATCACAAATTCCGTGTTGTCAGAACAGCCCACACCAGAAACCGAAAAAGGAAATGTGGTTGTGTACGATCATGAAAAATACTTAGCATGCCAACGAGGCAGAAAGTGACAAAGTTTTGAGCGCAGTTTAAATTCCGTTGTGCGCTAATAGCAAAAGATGTGTACACGTGTACACCTCAGAGGGAATGTTGTCCCCTATACTTTCCACCAATCACCTTAAAATTGTCCTCCCCCTCTCGTCTTCGCTAGTTCTGCCCTACGAACACTCCTGTTTCCTCCTTAACTCAGTGCACGCAGGAAGCATTAGAGGGGCTGTTACTCAGTACCCAGCGCAATGGTACAGGACCATAGACTCTGCTGTTTCCCGCAGAGCATTATTGTGTTTCATAATACATTCTTGCACCTCAGGACGTGCCAATGAGCAACATTCCCCTACGGACATCTCCACACACTGGAGGATGAGCATGGTAAAGACTAAACAAAGTATGTCTTCCACCAACTTGGATGACTTTCCAGTAGATGCAGGCGTTTATCATAATATGCATCTTGACTTTCTCATTTTAGTGCAAAAATTAAACTTTATTTGTGAAAATTGTGATCAGGAAATAAGGTACTGGAGCGGTATGCTACACACAGCGCTGAAATAACGACACGCAGTCGGTGAGTTGTAGTTGCGGAGAAAAGATTTATTCAAACTTCGCGGCCTCGCTTTAAAGCCTTCCTGTTCGGGCGGGAATACTCTAGGGGGCGCACCAGCGGGCTTTTCCCCTCGCTGGTGGCGCCCTTTTTGGGGCAGGCCTCTCTGCCGGCGTGCGCCAATTTGTGAGCCGGTTCGAGTGCGCTGGGAAGTGGGTCGCCACATAACCGCCCCCCCCTCAAACCTGCGATACACCTCCCAATGTCCTCAGTGCGGTTCGGACTCTGTTAGGGAGGTCTGCCTCTGCTCCGCGGTGCCTGAATCTCGACCGGCTGTGCCAAGTCTACGTGGACGCTTTGAGTCGGTACACTGTGAAAACCTCCTCTTTCCCCCAAATGTCCAGCACGAACGTGGACCCGTTGTTCCTGATCACCTTAAACGGCCCTTAGTAGGGACATTGCAGCAGTGTCCGGTGTCCGCCCCGCCGTACAAAAACAAACTTCCAGTTCTGCAGGTCTTTGGGTACGCAGGTCGGGTTCTGCCCATGCTGTGAAGTGGGTATGGGGGACAGGTTACGGAGCCTCTCACCTAGTCTGTCCAGGACTGTTGAGGGTTCTTCCTCCTGTCCCTTTGGGGCTGGTATAAACTCTCCTGGGACGACCAGGGGTGCGCCGTACACCAACTCGGCCGACGAGGTCTGCAGATCCTCTTTGGGCGCCGTGCAGATTCCGAGCAGGACCCAGGAAAGCTCGTCCACCCAGTTAGGCCCTTTGAGGCGGGCCATGAGAGCCGAATTCAGGTGACGGTGGAAACGCTCCACTAGTCCGTTCGACAGTGTGTGGTGTAGCTGTGTTCCCAAAAGGCTGGCCATAGCTAACCACAGGCTGTAGGTGAATTGGGCGCCTGTGTCAGAGGTAATGTGGGCCAGTACACCAAAGCGAGATACCCAGGTTGCAATCAGTGCTCGGGCGCAGGATTCGAAGGTGGTGTCGGTGAGCGGGACTGGCTCTGGCCATGTTGTGAACCGGTCTACGATAGTTAGAAAGTGCCGCACTCCTCTCGACAGTGGCAGGGGCCCCACGATATCCACATGAATGTGGTTAGAACGCCGGCGGGCGCGGTGGAACTGCTGCGGCAGGGCTTTGGAGTGCAGCTGCACCTTGGCTGTTTGGCACTGCATGCACATTTTGGCCCATTCACTGACCTGCTTGCGGAGTCTGTGCCAAATGAACCTGTTGGAGACCATCCAGACGGTTGGCCTGATGGAGGGGTGCACTAAGTTGTGAATGGAGTAGAGAACGCGCCGCCGCCAGGCTGCCAGTACGATGGGGCGAGGTTGGCCGGTGGTGACGTCACATAGTAGGGTCCTCTCACCTGGGCCTATGGGGAAGTCTTGGAATCTGCAAACCGGAGACTGCGGTTCTGTAACTAGGGATCTCATCGCCTGCCTGCTGCGCCTCCGCCGGCGCTGCATAGTCTACCCCCAGGGGCAGGGTCTGGAGGGTGTGTCCGCCACGACGTTGTCCTTTCCCGAGATATGCCGGATGTCCGTCGTGTATTCGGAGATGTAGGACAGATGTCGCTGCTGGCGGGACGACCAGGGATCGGACGCCTTCGTGGATGCAAAGGTAAGCGGTTTGTGGTCCATGAACACGGTGAACGACCTGCCTTCTAAGAAGTACCTGAAATGCCGGATTGCCAGGTATAGCGCGAACCGCTCCCTGTCGAAAGCACTGTATTTGATTTCGGGTGGTCGTAGGTGTTTGCTGAAGAACGCCAGGGGTTGCCAGCGACCCGCGATGAGTTGTCCAGCACTCCACCGACTGCTGTATTGGATGCATCCACTGTGAGGGCGGGAGGGACGTCCGTTCTGGGGTGCAATAGCATTGCGGGGTTTGCCAAGGCTTCTTTGGTTTTAACGAAAGCGGCTGTGGCCTCTTTGTCCCAGGTAATGTCCTTGCCCTTACCCAACATCGGGAGAACAGGGGGCGCATGTTTCGGGCTGCTGAAGGGAGGAAGTGGTGGTAGAAATTCATCATTCCCACGAATTCCTAAAGGCCTTTGATTGTGTTGGGTTGGGGGAAGTGGCGGACCGCGTCTACCTTGGCGAGCAGAAGGGTTGCCCCGTCTTTAGTAATCCTGTGGCCCAGGAAGTCGATGGTGTCGAGTCCGAACTGGCATTTGGCCGGGTTGATTGTTAGGCCGTATTCACTCAGTCGGGCGTAGAATTGACGGAGTTGGGACAGATGCTCATGACGACTGCTGCTGTCGATGAGGATGTCGTCCAAATAAATGAATGCGAAATCCAGGTCGCGTCCCACCGCGTCCATTGGCCACTGGAACGTCTGTGCGGCATTCTTCAGGCCGAACAGCACGCGGAGGAACTTGAAAAGGCCTAACGGGGTGATGAATGCCGTTTTGGGGACATCGTCCGGATGCATCGGGATTTGATGGTCTAACTTGGAGAAGATCCGTGTGCGGTGCAGGCTGCTGCAAAGTCTTGAATGTGTGGCACAGGGTAGCGGTCCGGTGTTGTAGCCTCGTTCAGTCTGCGGTAGTCGCCGCATGGTCTCCAGCCCCCTGTCGCACCATGTGCAGGGGGGAGGCCCATGGGCTGTCGGACCTCCGTATGATCTCCAATTCCTCCATCCTCTTGAACTCCTCCTTCGCCAGCCGGAGCTTGTCTGGGGGAAGCCTTCGAGCACGGGCGTGGAGGGGTGGTCCCTGGGTCGGGATGTGGTGCTGTACGCCGTGTCGGGGCATGGCTGCCGTGAACTGCGGTGCCAGAACCGATGGGAAATCCACCAGGACCCTGGTGAAGTCGTTGTCGGATATCGTGATGGAGCCTAGGTGTGGGGCTCGCAACTTGGCTTCACCCAGGGAGAACGTTTGAAAAGTTTTGGCGTGTACTAGTCTCTTCCTTTGCAGGTCGACCAGCAGGCTGTGAGCCCGCAAAAAATCCGCCCTCAGGAGTGGGTGGGCCACGGCGGCCAGTGTGAAGTCCCACGTGAACTGGCTGGAGTCGAACTGTAGCTGCACCGTACAGATGCCGTAGGTCCATATTGTGCTGCCGTTCGCGGCCCTCAGGGTGGGTCCCGGTTCTCTGTTGCAGGTGTCGTAACTCATCGGAGCTAAGTCGCTGATATTGGCTCCGGTGTCGACCAAAAAGCGGCGTCCCGACTGCTTGTACCAGACATACAAGAGGCTATCCTGATGGCCAGCCGGCTTAGGTATCAGCGGCGGCTGGCCCCAGCGTTTCCCGGGAATTTGCAGGGCAGGCTACAGCGGCGGACTTCTGTTCCCCACCGCTGGAGGTAGAAGCACCATTGTTCGTTGGCCTCCTCACTCCTGCTTCTGAGTTTTGTGGACTCTGCTGCCGGGCCTGGTCTGGTCTACTGTTGGGCGCATGGCTTGGTGATCTGTGCGACGGACGCTCCACTCTCCTTCTTGGCATTCCACAGCACGTCCGCCCGGGCCGCCACCTTCAGGGGGTCGCTGAAATCCGCGTCGGACAGCAACAGGCGTATGTCCTAGGGCAGCTGCTCTAGGAACGCCTGCTCAAACATGAGACAGGGCTTGTGTCCTTCAGCCAGGGCCAGCATCTCGTTCATTAACGCCGACGGCGGCCTGTCTGCGAAATCATCCAGGTCCAGTAAGCGGTCAGCTCACTCGCGCCGTGAGAGTCCAAAAGTCCTTATGAGCAGGGCTTTGAATTCCATGTATTTGACGTCCTCCGGGGGCGACTGTATGAACTCCTTAACCTGGGCGGCTGTCTCCTGGATGAGGGAGCTCACCACATAGTAGTAACGTGTGGCATCCGAGGTTATCTGCAGAATGTAGAATTGGGCTTCTGCTTGCTGGAACAATAGGTGAGGTCGCAGGGTCCAGAAGCTTGGCAGTTTTAATGAAACTGCATGAACAGATGCGGCGTCATTCATCTTCGGTCCAAGTATCCTTTGGGCCGTCGGGGTCACCAACTGTAGCGGTGTGACTACACACAGCTCTGAAATAACGACACGCAGTCGGTGAGTTGCAGTGACGAAAAAGATTTATTCAATCTTCGCGGCCTCGCTTTTAGGCCTTCCTGTTCCCGCCCAGGCGGGAATGCTGTAGAGGGCGCATATTCACAGTCCCTTCCTGCGCGCGGGCTTTTCCCCTTGCTGGTGAAGAAGGCCAGGCGCCCTTTTTTGGACCGGCCCCTCTGCCGGCGCACTCCACTCTGTGAGCCGGTTCGAGTGCGCTTGGAAGTGGGTCACCACAGTACGGCCATTACATCACAAACACAGAGGTTTTACAGATGTCAGAAATCCAGAGTAACCCTTATAAAATGCTTGAAGAAGTCAGCAACAGAGGAAGGGAACAAACAATTGACACTTCATTAGGACTGTAAAGGGGGGAGGGGGGGAAGAAGCTAGAATAAGAAGGTGGGGGAGAGGAAGGAGTACACGCTGGAAAGTGATAAGTGAAGCCTGGTGAGGGGGAATGAAGGTGAGAGAGGGACAGGTGATGAATGAGAAGCTGGATGCAAACAGTACTTAGCTGAAGAAGGAGGAAGCTGGCAGGAAAGGAGAGAGGAACTTGAGAGCAAGTGAAGGAGGAGGGTCACCAGAATGAGGTGAGAAACAGATGAAGAGATAAAAGGGGAGTCATGATGAATGGAAGAGGAGAAAGATGGAATTTGAGGTGTTGCACCTCCGCAGCCACAGTCACAAACCCTCCACTTGACAGCAGTCGGGATCATCTTCGACTCCGAAGGACGAACAACAACAACAACATTTCTCTGCACGGCACACCAGGGCCACTCATGCGGCCTCTATAGATGGTACACAGGGAGAGTGTTTGAGAAGCACAGGACTGCACCCCGCAGTGTCCAATGGCTGAAGGACCCTGGACTGTGCTCCCACCCCACAGGGACTTAAGTGTTGACTGCACCAAGCCTCAGTGTGTCTCCAAGCAATGATTCCTCCAGTTAGGAATCCCGGACATCTCGTTGCAGTTTGAGGGGTGGCGTTTGTATCAGGGAAGGGGTTAACTCCACCAGTTAATACACTAATCCATGCGGCTCCGGAAGGTGCGAGGAAACTGGAACACCCGGGGGAAAAGCCACACAGTTACAGGAACAACCTATAAACTCCAAACTCAGCATCAGAGGTCAGGATCGAGCCCGTGTCACTGGAACTGTGAGGCAACGGCCGTGTCAACGTACTTCCCACATCCCCGGAATCCAAGGAGTGGAAATTTTCTTCTTCTCCAGCCCTTTACCTCTCCCACACACATGACAGCACCTATCTCCTTCTACCTAGTCCTCCTTTCCCTCTCAACCCACCACCTTTCTATTCTGGTATCTTCCCCCTTCCTTTACAGTCCGCAGAAAGGTCTCGGCCCTAAACATCAACTGTTTATTCATTTCCATGTGTGTTGCACCTCTCCGTTTTCTGATCCCCTCACAGTAAAACCCTTTGACTAATTGGCATTTCTAATTGTTCGTGCTCCTCTGGCGTCTGGCTATGGGGAGGCATATTTGGTGCAGGTATTAAACCTGTTTCCTCACAGGGATCAATCCTGACCCCTGCCTGTATGGAGTTGGAACTTGCAACATGTCACCATGTGATACGGGCTCCCCCGGGTCCTCCGGTTTCCTGCCATGTCCCAACAACGTGCGGGCTGGCAAGTTAATCAGGCACTGTAAGTTTGTTCCTTGTGTGAGCAAGTGGAATCTCTAAGGAATTGATGGTAATGCAGGAAGATTAAAAAAAATTAAATGTTTAAACAGGCAGATGATGGGATATATTACTTGACCAAAACATTTGTTTATTCAGCAGACATCAGAGGTGTCTTCCTTCTTCAAAGAACTGGGTTTCTCTTCTTCCACTGTTGATGCTGCCCTTGTCCGGATCTCCTCCATTTCCCAGATATCTGCACTCACCCCTTCTTCCCTCTGCGCTAACAGTGATAGAGATCCTCTTATTATTACTTACCCCATATGCCCCGGCATCCAGCTCATAATTCACAGCTAATTGCACCATCTTCTAAGGGATCCCACCAGCAAACACAACTTTCCCTCCCCCTACCCAGCTCTCTGCTTTTCACAGGGCTCGCAGTCCTCCATGAGTCCGTTTGTCCTTCCCCACTAACCTCCCTCCTAGCATTTATTCCTGCAACTGGCCGAAGTGTTCCACCTGCACATTCACCTGCCCTCTCACCACCTTTCAGGGCCTGAAATGATCCTTCCAGGTGAGGCAACACTTCACCTGCGAATGTGCTGGGGTGGTCTGTTGTATCCGGTGCTGATCTACACTAGTGAGATAGGTTGTAAATTGGGGGCCCGCTTTGTCGAGCACCTCTGCTCTATTCACCAAAAGTGGAATTTCCCGGTACCCAACCATTTTGTTTCCAACTCTCATTCCCGTTCCAACATCTCTGTCCATGGTTCCTCTTGTTCCACAATGAGGCCACTGCCAAAGTGAAAGAACAACACCTCATATTCCATCTGGGTAGCCTCAGAACTTGAGGAATGAACATCAATTTCTCCTTCTACATTTCGCTCCTCCTTCCCCCTTTTTCTATTCCTGACTCTGGCCCCTTACATCTTCTCACCTGCCTGTCATGCCCCCCTGGTGCCCCTCCTCCTTCTCTTTCTCCCATGGGCTTTCACCTCTCCTATCAGATTATTTCTTTTCCAGCCTTTTACCTTTCCGACTTAGCTGTTACCTATCACCTTCCAGCCAGGCTACCTTCCCCCACCCCACACCTTTTTATTCTGGCGTCTTGTCCTTTCTTTTCCAGTCCTGATGAAGGGTCTCGACAAGATTCATAGACTGTTTGTTCATTCCCTTAGATTTCATTTTATTTTTTTCACATGTACCGAAGTACAGTACCGTTAATACAAAGCAATTCCTTACAAAAGTACATTGAGGTGATAAATTGATTGGCTGTCTGTCTTATCCTGAATATGACAGATTTGTGAAGATCTTAAATAATGTGAACTGCACTAAGAAACCTTGCGGGAGAGTATGTAAACGGGAAAGTCTGATCCCCTCTCTCGACCTCTGAAGTCCAGGTCCGGCGGTAGGATTAGTCATTACAACTGAAGCCCATGACTACTTCTATGCCTCATCACGGACTTCACTCTCCTCGAAGCATTGCAGAGCCGCCTTCCCGGCTGTTGAGTGTCACTGTTGATCTCATCCGCTCAGCCCGCCCGAGCTGCCTTCTCACGCTAGGACAGGCCAGTCATTTCTCACCTGGGTATGAGTTCCGCTGGGTACCCTGGCTTAGCCCGCCTGTCAAAGCGGCATAACCATGGCATTGCCACCATTGCTTGCAAACATCACTTTTTACCACCCCCCCCCACTGACACCCCATACATTGGGGTAGTACAAGATATAACAATAACCAAATGCAGAATCAAGTGTAACAGCTACAGAGAAAGTGCAGAGCAGGTAGACAGGAAAGTGAGAGGACATTACGAGGTAAATTGTGATGTGAAGAGTGAATCTGATCAGACTAGGGGACTGATCAACAGCGGCATAGAATCTCTCCTTCAGCCTGGTGGTACGTGCTTTCAGGTGTTTGTGTCTTCTGTCCAATGGGAGAGGCGGATGAAAGAACGCCCGCAGAGCGTGGAAGTTCTTACGCAAATGCGTTTCAGTCTGGCATCTTAATGTATTTGTGGATGCCAGATTGTTCTAACATTGTAGATGTTAAGCTGACAACTGATGGAAATTTGCATTACTGAGAGTTTCCCTCCAGGGAAAAACGTGGGTAGAGGAAGGAAGAGTTGTATCAACAACCCAAGAGATTCTTCAGATGCTGGAAATCTCTGATCCTGAACACAGGTGCCCCCAGGGTTGTGTTCTGAGTCCCCTTCTCTGCTCCCTTGACTGTACTGACTGTACTGACCCAAACAGCTCCAATCTGCTGATGACACGAATTTGACTCGCCTTATTTCTAACGGCAATGAGACAGTTTATAGAGAAGAGGTTGACACCCTGACTCAGTGGTGCCAAGATAACAATCTCTCCCTGAATGTTCAAAAACAAAAGAGCTGATTGTGAATTACATGAGGAACAGAGACAGGTTTGGACAATCAACATCAATAGGACTGCAGCTGACAGGGTGAGTGGTTTCAAGATCCTCAGTACATCTGATGGTCTCACCTGGACTGTACACACTGGTGGTGTGGAAAAAAGAAGCACACCAACATCTCTGCCACCTCAGGCGACTGAAGAAGTTCAGCATGAGCTCCCAAATCCTCGTGACCCTCTACGTGGCCCCATTGAAAGCATCCTGACTGGCTGATTCACTGCCTTGTATGGGAACTGCACCAACTTTGATCACTGGTCCTAACCTATTCAATCTGTCCTTATAATTCAGGTTCTCCAGACCCGGAAAAAACCTTATACATTTTCTCTAGACTCTTTCAACTTTGTTTATATCTGCTTGGTAGGTAGGTGACCAAAATGAACTCAATACTCCAGATAAGGCCTCACCAAGTTCTTATACAACTTCAACATAACTTCAACCCATCTCCTGTACTGAATACATTTATCTATGAAGGTCAATATGCCAAAAGCTTTCTTTACAACCCTCTCTACTTGTGACGCCCCTTTCAACGAATTATTGACCTTGATTCCCAGATCCCTTTGATTCCCAGACCACTACCGTTCACTCATCTACGATGCAATTTACCCCTGTCATGCTCAACGGCTTGGAACACTTCCATGGTACCTGTGGAGACCGTATCTTCTTTCTCCACGATGGTCCTATAGAAATCGCCGATGTTTGTATCAGTGTGTACACCTGTTAACAGATCACCCCCAGATTCATGTATTGTGGAGCAGGGTTAACGAACACCACTGAATCCCTTTCAAGATCTTGGCAGGAATGGAACGAAAGTCCGTCTCGTCCCACTGGAGTTGTTGTTCTATCTCCATGCAGCTGTTGTCAGAGAGCAGTCCTGCGTCTGGGGAGTGTTATTGGTTGTTCGCTGTTAGTTTGAGGGTGGTGCATATTTCACACTGTTACAGTCCTGGTAGAAGAACTGAAAGTCTAGAGGGAGGATCGGAAAGTCAGACAGACAGGCTGTTTTGTCCTCGATCGATGAATACCAACGTAAATGTGCAGCAAGTTGTTAAGAGGGCAGAGTTTAGAATGATAAAGAGTCTCCGCCTGAACTGTCGACTGGTTATTCATTTTTATAGATGCTGTCTGACCTGCTTAGGTCCGCCTGCATTTTGAGCACGGTTCAGAAGGACTACCTCACTGAGATAGAGTACTCGGCCCAGCGAGATTTTTGCTGGCCGACAACGGAGCAATCTCTCAGCAGTTCGTACAACACGCTGGAGGAACTCAGCAGGACGGGCAGCATCAGTGGAAACGAACAGTTAACGTTTCGGGCAGTGTACAGGTACTTTGTGTACACACTCAGCAGTTCCCCGCTGTACCTTCGCACTTACTACGGGTAGTACCGAACCCCACTAGCAGATGGGAGTATTGAGCCACGGAACAGTACAAACATTTGCACCGCTCGCCATCTCCGCCGTCTGGTCGAAAGCGTCACTACAATAAACAGCAATGGCAAGCTCAGACCTCGGAATTAAAGTAATCCCTCCTCCCTGCACAATGTCCATATCGGGACACCAAGCCACGAGAAAGCCACCAAGCCACAGAAAGCTGGGACTGATGGGTAGGTGAGTGAAAAGTGAGGGAGGACGAGGGAGATGATTTTGGAGGGAATTTCAAGGACGATAGCTGGAGGCACGGCCGCTAGTGGATACTCTTCCCCGGAACGTTGCTGGTCACCCTCCAGAGGTTGATAGTAACTTCATGACAGGGCTTGGCAATAGTGAATGGTCGCATTCTTTCTCTTCAAGATTGGGTAGTCTGCAACTTTGAGGTCACAGGGTTAAGGGGAGAGAGGAAAAGTTTTAAAGCTGACTGAGGGAAATATTTTCACACAGAGGGTGCTAGAGCAGCCAGAGGATATGGTGGAGGGGAGTACATTTAGCGTGTTTAAAGGATATTTCGATGGTATATGGGGAGTAACGGTTCAGGTGGATATGAAACAAACGCAAGTCCGGGGGACAAGCTAACATAGAGATCTTGGTCCGCACAGTCGAGTTTGTCCTAATGGTCTGTTTTCATGCTTTATAAATCTGAGGCACTTTGACACGAGCGAGTTGGAAGAGCTGCGTCGAGATTTCTTAACCAACTTCACTCCGCTGTGATCTGCAGTTCATTGTCAGACTCGGCCCCGGAAACCCTTACCATGGGGAAATAGTTTCTGCCTGCCCAGCAGTCACCAGGGACCATGGAACTGTCCACCCATCTGCATTAAAACCTCACAGTTCCAGACCTGTGCAGCATCTCCTCTTAATATCACTGGGTGCCTAGGGACGACTCCGAAGATATTCCGTTCAAGATCAGAAACAGTAGGTGATAAGACAAAGGAGTAGAATTAGGCCATTCATCATGGCTGATCTGGATCCGACTCAACTCCACATAGCTGCCTTCTTTCCATAACTTGGATGCCCTGACCAAACAGGAAACTATGAATTTTCACTTTAAATATACATAGAACATAGAATAGTACAGCACATTACAGGCCCTTCGGCCCACAATGTTGTGCCGATCGTCAACCCCTGCATCCCATATAACCCCCCACCTTAAATTCCTCCACACACCTGTCTGGTAGTCTCTTAAAGTTCATTAGTCTATCTGCATCCACCACTGACTCAGGCAGTGCATTCCACACACCACCCACCCTCAGAGTGAAAAACCTTCCTCTATTATCCCCCTTGAACTTCCCTCACCTTACCTTAAAGTCATGTCCTCTTGTACTGAGCATTGGTGCCCTGGGGAAGAGGCGCTGGCTGTCCACTCTGTCTATTCCTCTTAATATCTTGTACACCTCTACCACGTCTCCTCTCATCCTCCACTCCAAAGAGTAAAGCCCTAGCTCCCTTAATCTCTGATCATAACCCATACTCTCTAAACCAGGCAGCATCCTGGTAAATCTCCTCTGTACCCTTTCCAATGCTTCCACATCCTTCCTATAGAGAGGCGACCAGAACCGGACACAGTACCAAGTGTGGCCTAACTAGAGTTTTATACAGCTGCAACCCATGGTCATGGTCTTCACCACGATCAATGGCAGAGCATTCAACAGATTCACTACCCTCTGGCTAAAAAAAATCCTCATTATGTCTGTTCTATAGAGTTGCCTCTCAAATTTGAGGTTGTACCCTCTAGTTCTGGGCAACCCCGTCACAGGAAACATCCTCCACATCCACCCTATCTAGCCCTTTCAACATTCAGTACATTTCAATGAGGTGCCCATGCATTCTTCTAAATTCCAGTGAGCACATGCCCTAAGCTATCAAACACACCTCATATGTTAACCCCTCCATTTCCAGAATCATCCTCTTGAACCCCCTCTGGACTCTCTCCAATGACAACCCATCCTTTCTGAGATATGGCGACCAATACTCCATCTGCAGCCTGGCCAGTGTCATGTAAAGCCTCAGCATTATCTCTTTGTTTTTATATTCTATTTCCCCTGAAATGAATGCCAACATTGTATTTGCCTCCTTTACCGCAGACTCAACCTGTAAATCAATTTTCTGGATGTCTTGCAGGAGGACTCCCATGTTCCTTTACACCTCTGATGTTTGAAGTTTCTCTGCATTCAGATAATAGTCTTCACTTTTGTTCATTTTACCAAAATACATTATCACACATTTCACAATACTGTATTGTATCTGACTCTTTTCTGTCCATTCTTACAATTTGTCTAATTCTTGCTGCAATCACATTCCTTCTTCAGCAATACCTACCTCTCCGCCTATCTACCTATCTTCCTATCATCTGCAGACTTTGCCACAAAGCCATAAGCTGGTATGGTAGCTTAGTGGCTGGCATAATGCTGTACAGTACCAGTGACCCAGGCTCAATTCCAGTCATTGTCTGTAAGGAGTTTGTACGATCACACCGTGACCCCTCAGCTTTCCTCCATGTGCTCTAGTTTAGTCCTACAGTCCAAAGGCCTACTGGTTAGAGGGTTAACTGGTCGTTGTTCAGCTAGGATTAAATTGGCGTGCAGCTCAAAGGGTGAAAGGGCCTTTCATTTTACGTGATGTATCCCAATCAATCAGTCAATAAAAGAATAAATATAGACAAACAGATGGATAATTAAATAAACAATTGAATTTGTATGTATCATACACACAAATATTACTCAATTTGAGTAGTGTTGGGAGGAACGACGTACCTGGAGGAACCAACAACGCCTGTGCCTCTGCCACTGAGCCTAGAAGAGGATGACAGCAGCAATAGGGAACTATTTAGTGGGGGACAAATAGGTAATTCCGTAGATGTAAAAAGGAAACACAGATGGTAGTTTGTCTCCCAGCAGCCAGGTCCCATATATTTCTGAATGCATCCACAATATTCTGAAATGGGAGGGTGAGCAGCCAGAAGCTGTGGTAGCAACAACACAGGCAGAAAAAGGGAGGAGGTCCTGAAAACAGAATGCAGAGAGTTAGGAAGGAAGCTGAGAAGCAGGATCTCGGGGATGGTAATCTCGGGATTGCCTCCCGTGCCACGGGACAGTGAGGATAGGAATAGAATGTGGTGCGTATAAATGCGTGGCTGAAGAAGTGGAGCAGGGGACAGGGATTCAGATTCCTGGATCACTGGGACCTCTTCTGGGGCAGGTGGGACTTGCACAAAGGAGACGGGTTGTATTTGAATTCGAGGGGGACTGATAGCCTTGTGCGATACTTTGCTGGAATTGTTGGGAGTGTTTAAACTAATACGTCAGGGGGGTGGGATGCAGTATGATAGAGCTGAGGATAAGCCAGGAGGTTTACAAACAGATGACATAATATGTAATATGAATGTATTACATGAATGACAAGCCAATTATTGGATGCAACAGTAGATAGAGCAAAGTAGTAAGTTGTACCACAGAGCCAAAATTCATAAGGGCGAAGCACTGAAAGTGCTGAATTTAAATGCACATAACATTCGGAATAAGGTGGATGAGCTCTTGGAGCAATGAGAGATTGGTTGATATAATTCTGTGTGCATCACTGAGTCATGGCTGATAGAAGGCCATAGTTGGGAGCTAAACATCTCAGGATATACTTTGTATCGAAAGGAGAGTTAGGAAGGCATAGGCGGTGGTGTGGCTCTATTGGTAAGAGATGGAATTACACTTTAGGAAGAGGTCAGAGAATGTTTAATCTTTGTGGGTGAAGTTAAGAAACTGCAAGTGTAAAGAAAACTATTATGGGAATCAAATATAGTCCTCCCAATACTAGCCAAAATGTGGGATTCTGATTGCGAAGGGAGCTGAAAAGGGCAGATAATGTGGTTAATGATGCAATTATAATGGGAGACTTCAACATGCAAAGCGATTGAGAAAATCAAATTAGCATCAGGTTGTCAAAGGCGGATCAACCCGATGCAATAGCGCGAGGCACCACGAATTCAATAAAACCATAAAACAAGCGATACTTCATCAAACTTCACTCTTTATTCATAGCATGCTCTGGAGGAAGTTACGGACTGATCTCCCAAACAGTCTGGACACTGCCCTCCCCCGAACACAATTCCACACAATTTATTACATTGATCATTACAGGAAATATTATAATTACCTGTTAATACAGTTTTAGAGTGGTTTTGATCACATGCTAAGATACAATGAGATGTAAAATCATGATATGTGAGTTATAATTATTTCTGCCAAGAGTAGCCTGGATACAATCTAAGTTCATCATATTGGCACCTCCCCCTGACACTTCCCCCTTCTCTCGAACGTTCTGTCCCATATTTAGTTATGCCTTGAGATGCCCCTTCAATCATTCTATACCTATATTTAGTTATGCTTAGCGCTTTTTGAGAACAATGCCTCATGCGTCACCTGTTGCCGGGTAGAGTTTATTTCTGACTGCTAAGTAACATAAGGTACATATAAAACAATTGATCATAAGCTAATCATACCCCTTAATCCATTCCCCCATCTACCTATCCCTCTACCCAAGTTTACCTTTCCCTTCATCAGTGTCACAAAAGAGGGAATTGTTGAATGCCTATTGTTACGTACTCGTGACACATGACAGTGGTACCCTTGTCACGTGACTGGGGTTGAAGCTATATTGCACTTGAGGTAATGGTCTTGTGATGGTGGAGTGATGTCATTTTCCCACCAGTAGAGATCATGTGACAGGTTTTATTTTACAGGTTTTAAAAGGAAGACCCCACCCTGTGAGGAGAGGCAGTTCGTGGCTGGATTTGCCAAGTTGACTTCATGCCACTGCCAGATTTAATGTGATGACGCAGTTTAGTTGAAAGATGAAGTTTTATCTAATGCCTAAAGTTTAAAAGGTCATTGCCAGCAGGTTCTTTACAATACTGCTAGTTTGAGAATCAGTGGAGAGTGAAGGTCAGATTTCGGGAGGTAAAGATCGAGGAGAATCTATTTTCGATGGTGAAACTGGTTCGACCTTATTTAATCCTTATTTGAAAGGTTTTCGTTGACTGTTCTCGTGTTAATCTCTGCGGGATAGCAGAAGATTGAGGACACTGTGATAAAGGAAAGGTCAGTGCCTTTGAGCTGTTTCGTTTTGTAAATTTTTCGTGGAAGTTCGACGTTGGGGATCGAAGCAAAGCTACGTGAAAGAGAATTTAAATCGTCTTAAAAAGTCTCTCCCTTAAATGGACCCTGAGCATTTCGAACTTTTGGCAATACTACTTTAAAAAAAACTGTTTTTGCAACATCACTTTAAGAACTGTTTGAGCTGCATCGTTTTAAGAACTGTTTAAGCTGCCGCATAGCAGCTGATTTCCGGTTACGTTAGTGTTTGTTTACTCTTGGGGGGTTTGTTTTCAGTGTTTAATAAACGTGTTGTTTGTTATATAAACCCTTGCCGGACTCATATATTTATTGTTGCCTGAATACATTAACACTACGAAATTTTTTTTCAAGCAGCTGCTGCTTAAGTATACTCAGGGAAAGGGTATTGTAGATTGGGTGTTGTGTAATAACCCAGATTTTATTTGGGAACTTAATGGAAAGGAACCCTGAAAAGGTAGTGATCATATTAAAATTCATACCACAGTCTGAGAGAGGCATAAGCCACATGTATCAGTATTGCAATGCAATAAATGAGCCTGAGAGAGGAGAACGCCCAGGTGGATTGGAAGGGGAATACTGATGGGGTGATGGCAGAACAGAGGTGGCAGAAATTTCTGGGAATATTTCATAAAGAGCAGGATAGATATGCCTCACAGAAGTAGTTGTTCTCAATTGGCGAGGCAACTGTCCTGACATCACAAGTACTGCATGAAAGTAATGGAAAAAGCATATAATAAAGCAAAAGCAAATGTGAAGTTGGATGATTGAGAGAAAGGATGAGATATGAAAGAAGGCTAGCTAATAATATAAAAGATGGAAAAAATGCTTTTCTTCAGATACAGTATCTAAGGAGTAAAAGAGAGACGAACATTGGACTACTGGAATATAATGATGAAGAGTTAGTGGTGGGGGACAAAGCAATGGTGGAGAGCTTCATAAGTATTTTACATCAGTTGTTACAGTAGAAGACACTGGCAGAATGCTGGAAACGCAGGAGTATCTGGAGCAGAAATCAGTGTCATTGCTATTAGTACGGAGAAGGTGTTTGGGAAGCTGAAAAGTGTATTGTTAGATAAGTCACATAGACCAGATGAGCTACACCTCAGGGTTCTAAAAGACATAACTGAAGAGATTGTGAAGGTACTAGAAATGATCTATCAAGAATCATTTGAATCCTGAAAACTGGAAAATTGGAAATACCACTCCACTCTTTCAGAATGGAGGAAGGCAGAGGAAAGGAAATTCTAGGTTATTTAGCCTGACTCGGTGGTTGGAAAGATGTTGGAGTCTATTTTTAAGGATGATGTTTTGGGGTACTTGTAGGCACATGATAAAATAGGCCAAAGTCAGCAGAGTTTTCTGAAGGAGAAATCTTGCCAGACAAATCTGTTGGAATTTTTAAAGTAAATAACAGACAGCATAGACAAAGGAGAGTCAATGGAGACTGTTTATTTGGAATTTCAGAAGGTCTTTAACAATGTGCTGCACATGAGCTTCCTTAACAAGATAAGAGCCCATGATATTATGCAAAAGTTATGAGCATGAATAGAAGATTGGTTGACTGACAGGAGACAAAGTGGGAATAAAGCAGATCTTTTCTGGATGGCTGCTGGTGACTTTAGGGATAATGCAGGGGTCAATGTTGGGACGGCTTCTTCTCATGTTGTATGTCAGTATTTGGATGAAGGAATTAACTGCAGTGTGGCCAAGTTTGTGAATGATTTGAAGATAGGTGGAGGGGTAGCTAGTGTTGAGTAAAAACACAAAAATATAACTGCAGATGCTGTGGATCAAAGAATACGTACACAATGCTGGAAGAACTCAGCAGGTCAGGCAGCATCCGTGAGAAAAGAGTAGCCAACGTTTTGGGCCAAGACCCTTCATCAGGTATGTAGTGTTGAGGAAGCAAGGGTTCTGTAGAAGGATGAGACAGATTGGGGAATGAGTAAAGATGTTGCAGATTGAATATAATATTGGGAAGTTCATGGCAGTGCACGTTTGCAGAAGGAATAAAGGTATGGACTATTTTCCAAATGGGGAGAAAATTCAAAACACAGAGGTGCAGAGAGCCTTGCAGGATCCCCTAACCGTTAATTTGCTTGTTGTGTTGGTGGTGAGGAAGGCAAAGGCAAGGTTAGCATTCATTTCGAGAGGACTAGATTACCAGAGTAACGATGTAATGCTGATGCTTTATTGGAATTGGTCAGAGTGCATTTGAAGTATTGTGAGCAGAATTGGGCCACTTATCTAAAGAAAGATGTGCTCGCATTAGAGAGGGTTCAGGGGATGATCACCAGAATGATGGGTTAACAGATGAGGAGAGTTTGATTGCTCTGGACCTGTACTCACTGGAGTTTAAATCATGAGGGGGTATCTGATTGAAACCTATAGAATGCTGAAAGGTCCGGATAGAGTGGTTGGGAGCAGGATGTTTACTGAAAGGTGGGGAAGGCAGAGTCGAGGACCAGAGGACACAGATTCAGAAATGAAGAACGTCCATTAAGAACAGACATGAGGATGAATTACTTCAGCAGGAGGGTGGAGGTCAGGCCATTGGGTATACTTGATGTTCTTGATTAATCAGGGTGTCAAAGGATACAGGGAAAAGGAGGAGAATGGGTTTGAGAAGGATAATAAATAAGCTACAATGGATTTTTAGAGCAAATTCAATAGTCCGAATTGCCTAATTCTACTTCTATGTCCTATGGTTTATGATAAGAAATTTACCTTGAACTCTTCTGGAGGTTTAACCTTTCCGTTCAAGTCACAAGGAAGACATGATGGAGTGACTCATTGTCCATCTGCCTTCTCTTATTCCCATACTCCTGTTTGCCACTCTCCAACAACCTGTTCTCCCAGGGTTGTTCTGTGCATCTGTGCCTTGCACAGACCTACCGAATATGAACTGGGTTAAACACTCACGACAAGTTGTTGGTGAGACTACGCTTGGAATACTGTGTGCAATTCTGTTTGCCCGGCTGTAAAAATCATTACGTTAATCTGTAAAGGTTTACAAGGATACCACGGGACTGGAGGGTTTGAGTTACTTGAAGAGCTTGATACTTCATGGCATCCCCACCCTTGCTCAACATAGGAGAGTGACCTATAAAGCATGAGGAGTAAAGATCAGATGCATCGTCACATTCCTTCGCCCCAGGATAGAGAAGTGTAAAATTAGAGAGTAGAGTTTTAAGAGGAAACGGGGAAGAAAAAATGATAGTGGCTACGACATAGATGTTCACAATACTCCAGTAATTCTTTGGTAACCTTCTTCACAGTCTGCAATAGCATCTGCTATTATATCATATGCAGAGGTGCTGCCAACGTCTTATACATTGTGATGCGATTTGTTGATATAAATGAAAGAAAATTGTGGCCCACAGCCATTCCAGTGGTACACCACAGGCCTGAAGTTTGATAAACAACCTTCCACCGTAACAATTTGCTAGCTGCCCTCACGCCAATTCTGTATGTATGTAGCTAGCTCTCACGAAGTCACATGCAATCGGACCTTGCAGACAGCCTTACTCACAGGATCTTTCTGAAAGCCATGCTGAAGTCTGTATAGACAACTTCCACTACCCTGTCCTCACCATTCTTGTGCTTACCTCTCAAAGTATTTTTAATGGATGTGTCAAACATGACTTCCTTTGTATAGAGCCAGATCAGTCCTTGTCTATCTAAATGCTGAACTATTCTGTCAGTTAGAATCCTCTTCACAACTGATAACAGCGTTGCCGGCCTGTAGTTTATGACTTCTATTTGTTACTGTTCTTAAATAACAGTGCAACACTTGCCATCCTCTGATCTCCGGAAATTCACATGCGGCTGAAGATAATGCAATTACTTCTTCAAGGGCCTCTGCAGTTTCTTCTCTGCATTCCCAGAAAAGTCCAAAGATTCATTTGGTCATATTCTGCTTATCCATACATTGTCTGAAGTATCACAATGTACTTGCTTCATTTTATTAGCTTCCCCGATCTTCTCCACAGTAAAACCTGTAGGGAAATATTCATTAAAATTCTTGTCCATTCTCTTGTGGCTCCAAAGGTGGATATCCATTTTGACCTTCAAGCGTCCTATTCTCCACATCTCCTCACTGCCAATGCACCTCGTATTTGTTGCTCTCATTTATGCACAGGGCAGAAGAGATCATTGAATTCTATCTATTTAACTATCTATTTGAGTATTTATTTATTGCTTTGATTATTTGCTTGTTTATTTATTTTTTCTCTCTCTTTCTCTTTTCTTCCCTTCTCTCCCCTTCTCCCCTTCTCCCTCCGCTCTCTGCCTTTCCTCCCGCCTTCCTTCAGTTCTCGATGACGCCCTCCCCTCCCGTCTCCCATTTCTCTCTCCTTCTGTCTTCTCTCTCTCTCTCTCTCTCTCTCTCTCTCTCTCTCCTCATCTCTCCTCTCTTTCCTATCTCTCTGTATTTCTCTCTTTTCTCTCTCTTCTCTCTCCCTTTTCTCCTTCACTCTCTCCTCCTCCCCCTTCTCCTTCCTCTGCTTCTCTCACTAGTTCTTATCTTTCTCTCTCCCTTTCTATCTCTTTCCTTACCTTTCTCTCCCTCTCTCTTTCTCTCACAGGTACGGATACATGAGATTTACAGGAATTGTTTGCTGCTCCTCAAGATCGTTATCTGTTAACAAACAGAACATGACGCTTATTCTTAAAGCTGGTGAGAAAAGATTGTCAGATATTATAAAATCCTGACCAAATAAAGTATGTTTGGTTATCATTGCATGCATCGGTTGCTCTGTTAAATTGTGATAAATATATTTGAACTTATATCACGAATGTATTAATTCTGAATCTGACTGCACAATCCACTGTGATCTGCTGAAAGTAGCTGTGTTGTTTAATTATGGCTGTGATCAATACTGTTCTGCCGTACAGTGCAACTGTTTTCCTATTCATAGACTAGCAATGACAGAGACCCATCTGAGAGTTAATTCTATGTTTTGATGTTCAAAGTTCAAAGTAAATTTATTATCAAAGTACTTAAATTTTATGTCACCATATACCAGTTTTAAATTCAGTTTCCAGCCTGTAGTCACATTATAACAAAGAAATACAATCGAATCAATGAAAAACTACACACCAAGACAGGTAAAGAACTGATGTCAAAAGACACCAAATGCAAAGCTATCATAATAAATAATTAATCAAGCAAGCCCATAAATGTGTGATAATAAACAAACAAATAAATAAACATCAACGTAGACTCTCTCACACACTTTATCAGCTTACAATAGTGGGGTAGAAGGTATACATTATTAAACCAATTGAGTGGGCAGTAGGTTGAGTTGGGAGGTGTTGCACTTGCCCTGACCTCTGCTGAGGCTCATCGATTGTCCCCTCATGGGAAGAGCGACTCAGGTGGGAACATAAAGGTGAGCTGCATTTCACACATCTGTTTAACCAGAAAATCAGCTCTGTGTTGAAGGGAAAGGAAAGGATCCAAGATCAAGTCATAGAACAGAGAGAGAGATGCATCAGAATTATCATTTTGAATCATATAAAGAAAACTCAGTGGAGACATAATATATGTATTAATGATTATGTGAGGCATAGATAAGGTAGGCTTAGTCAGTGAGACAGAGGACTTTTATAGCGGATCTGTTAGACTTGCAGCAAAGGAGATGGAACAAGAAAGTAGAATACCATGTTGTGCCTAAAAAGTAAATCAAAAACTCCCAAAACAAACCCCTCCTACCTACATAATGTCCATATCCCTCCATCTTCCTCACATTCATTGCCTGTCTAAGCAGCTCTTAAAAACCTCTAAAGTATTTGCTTCAACCACTGTATCAGGCAGCACATTACAGACACCCACCAATCTCTGAGCAAAAAATTACCCCTCATATTCCCTTTGAACCTACCTTTCTCACCTTCAATGCATGCCCTCTGGAATTAGACCTTTCCACCCTGGAAAACAGATACTCTCTCTTCAATCTATCTAAGCCTCTCATAATCTTATAAGACCATAAGACAAAGGAGCAGAATTAGACCATTTGGTTAATTGATACTGCTCTGCTATTTCATTATGGCTGATTCTATTTTCCTCTCAGCCCCCATCCCCTGCCTTTTCCCCACATCCCTTCATGCCCCGATCAATCAAATCTTTTTCAGAACTCCCCTCAGCCTCTGCCACCCCAGAGAAAACAACCCAAGTTTGTTCAGCCTCTCATGGTGTTACATGCCCTCTATACTAGGCAGAATCCCGCTAAACCTCTTCTGTACCCTCTCCGAAGCCTCTACATCTTTCCTATAGGGAGACAACCAGAACTGTTTGCAATAGTCCAGATGTGGCCTAGATAGAGCTTTATAAAGTTGCAACATAATCTCTTGACTTTTTAACTCAATGTCTCGACTAATAAAAACAAGCATTCCATAAGCTTGGATACCAAGCTCTCTCAACTCAGCAACACTTTTAAGGATCTTGCCTTAATAGTGTCCTGTCTCCTTGTATTTGCCCTACCAAGGTGCAACCCCTTACATTTATCTGGGTTAAAATACATCTGCCATTTCTCGGTGGAGGATCCAGCAGAGATCCTTGTGGAACACAACTAATTACAGCCCTCCAGCTTGAATAGGTCCCTTCAGACACGATACTCTGTCTTCTTTGCGCAACCCAGTTCGAATCCTATTATGTACCCCTAGGGTTCATATTTTCTCTTGACTCTCACTTTAAAACATAGGGAGAATGAGACTGACTTTTGGACACTTGGATTTCTATTGATTACGAAGTTGCTTGGTCATCATGGTGGAGAGAGGTGGAGTTATTTGATGGACAATCGATGATATGGTTTCTCTGCAGCTTGTTTACTTTTTACAATGACAGTCACAGATACAAAGCTCAGAATCAAGATGGATTCAGTCTGTGGAAGACACCGGTGAGTTGGTCGCTGGTTTGAACTTTCAGTAGCCCAAAAGGGGTGAGTTGAGTGTGATTCAGAATATTGATAAATGACTCTCACAAGTTTTCTGCAACTAGAACAAGTTTGCAAGAAGAGAGAGGAGAGGAGAGGAGAGGAGAGGAGAGGTAGGTTTGAAACAGAAGAAACCTAGTGACAAAGAGATCTCTATTTGGATTCTCTCTCTAAGTAGCCCATAGGGGGAGTTTGTTTCCATTCAAATACAACAGTGTGATTGTCACACAGTTAATCGACAGCAGTGGGTTCTCTGGTGAGGGGAAAAATTTGTCAATGCCACGTTTGTGTTTAACCTTTTGTCTGGGTGTGGTAGTTCAGTGAAGAAAGACACCCCTGTGGCAAATTACCTTTGGAGTTATTTTGTATGTCATGGAACTGGAAAAGTGGCTATCACATTGTGTGTTTGGTGTAACTTTGTGGAATCTACTGATGGGTCGACCCTTGGCTGGGTAGTGGTTCCCTTGAAGATGGTCCCCTTTGTGATAAGCTACAGTTGGTGATAATGCAGACGTGGATTCTGTTTGAGTATCCCGTGATCACCAATTTGAGATGTTCTGTAGCTGAATTCGGGTGTGATACCATTTGTGTTGAAAGCATATTCGTTGAAGATCACTGTCGGTGATACTTTGTGTGTGGAGTGGAACAGCTTCAGAGATAAAACCTATCAGTATTGTTATTTTTTTTGCTGTCATGGAATCTGTGGAATATCGACATAATTGCCTTCTCACAACATTTCTCTTTGGATTACAAACATTTCGCATTAATTAACTTGAGAATTGAACTGAACTTTTCTTAAATACCATCTTAAGACTTTATTACTTACCACCTAAGCTTGAAGATGTTTGGGGATCTATATATTTACATCTATATATACATAACGCCATTAACTCTTGACTTATCTGGTTTAAGTTGCTATATGATGTAGTTACTAATAAAGTAGTGTTTTGTTAACAGCAAAACCAGAATACAGGTGTGTTCAATTGCAGCTGATACTTTTACAGGGTTGTGTGTATGTGACAATCCAAACAGCTAATTCACTACAGACCCCATGTTTCACAATGTTTTGGATTAGCCTCACATGAGGGACTTTGTCAAACACCTTACTGAAATGCATGTAACAACATCAACTGCCTTACCTTCATTAATGCATCTTGTCACCTTGTCAACAAATTCAATCAAAATGGTAAAGCACATTTTGAAAACAAGGCCATGATAACTCCCCCTAATTAGACCATGGGATTACCTCTGATGGGGTGAGACCAATTTAATGAATCAGCGGCACTACAGGAAGATGGTGAATACTATAGAAAGAGTGCAGAGGAGATTGACAAGGATGTTGCCTGGATTGGAGAGTATGACTTATGAGAATAATTTGAGTAAACTTGGCCTTTTCTTCTTGGAGTGACGGAGGATGAGAGGTGACCTGATGGACGATGATGAGAGGCATTGATGGTGTGGACAGCCAGAGGCGTTTTCCAAGGGCTGAAATGGCCAACATGAGGGGGCATAGATCTAAGGTGCTTGGAAGTAGGTACAGAGGGGATGTTGGGCTAAGTTTTTCACTCTGAGCGTGGTGGATGTTGGAATGCACTGCCAGTGATGGTGGTGCAGGCAGATACAATAGGGTCTTTTAAGAATCTCTCAGATAAGTACATGGAGCTTAGAAAAATAGAGGGCTATGCAGTTGGGTAATACTAGTCAGTTTCTAAAATAGGTTACATGGTCGGCACAACATTGTGGGCCAAAGGGCCTGGAATGTGCTGTAGATTTCTATGTTCTATATGCAATGAATCAGTTAGAAGCCCATTATGTGTCGAATCTCTTCTCATATGTCAAATCAATCACCGACGGAAGAGAACTAGAACTCTCCAGAAAGCACATCCCTTCATTTTAAGGCGAGAAAACTTTGTCTAATAAAAGATTGTCTGAGATTAGACGGGAGACAGAAGAAAGAAGAACAGTGCCAGAATAATAAATTCCTGGAAGAGGGAAGATCATATGTAAACGGCTCTTTCAGGAGTGCAATAATTGACAGAAAGTGTGCAACAGAAATGAGACATATGCTGACCATACAGCCGGGCTGAAAGAGGCACGGAATTTCATGAAATTTATTTGTGTGTTTGTTTAGCGGCAGCAGTACAGTACAACACATACAATCAGCATCGTACTGTGCAGAAGTCTTGGGCACCTTAGCTATGTATCTGCTCCTTAACCTCTGCAAAGTACTGTCTGTACGGGTTAGGGTTAGTACGTTGTGGGCATGCTATGTCAGTGTCGGAAGCCTGGCGACACTTGCGGAATGCTCCCGGGACATCCTGGGACTGTGTTGGTCATTGACTCAAGCGATGGATTTCACTGAACGTTTCGATGTACAGTGCATGTGGCAAATAAAGTCAATATTTGCTCTAATGTATTTCTTTTCCCACATTAATCCCATATTTTCTCTCCACTATCCCGTGATCCACTTAGATTTCATTCCTGATCTACACAATTGCAGCGGCCAGTCGATCTCTGACCTCTGAGGTTCAGGAGGCTGATTCTGGGAATGAAGGGGTTAACATATGAGGAACGTTTGAAATGTTTAGACATGGAATTTAGAAGAATGCGGGGGATCTCATTGAAACCTACCGACTGTTGAAAGGGCTAGATAAGGTGAATGTCGAGAGGATGTTTCCGATGGTGGGCGTGTCCAGAACTACAGCACACTGCCTCGCAATTGAGAGGCGACCCTTTAAAACAGAGGTAAGGACGATTTTTTTTTTAAATCAGTGAGCAGTGGAGCTAGAGAGAGGAATGTTCAGCTGTGGGTATACTTACGGCGAAAATTGGTAGTTTCCTGATTGGTCGGGCCATCAACAGTTATGGAAATGAATGGGATCCAGGATTCGCCAGGATGGAATGGCGGACCAGACTCGAAAGGCTGAATGGTCTAATTCTGCTCCTATGCCCTATGGCCTTAACACGGAATGCTTGGCAGATTGGCTCATTGATAGCACTCAGCAAAAAGCACAAATACCTCACTTGGATGGCAATAGGAAGGGGCCTTCCCTCCAGAATCCGTTCTGAAAGTCAGAGTCACTGACTGGCCTGATGGGCTTGACAGTCTCAGAGCAGTAACTACATCATATAGCAACTTAAACCAGATAAGTCAAGAGTTAATGGCGTTATGTATATATAGATGTAAATATATAGATCCCCAAACTTCTTCAAGCTTAGGTAGTAAGTAATACATTCTTAAGATGGTATATAAGAAAAGTTCAGTTCAATTCTCAAGTTAATTAATGCGAAATGTTTGTAATCCAAAGAGAAATGTTGTGAGAAGGCAATTATGTCGATATTCCACAGATTCCATGACAGCAAAAAAAATAACAATACTGATAGGTTTTATCTCTGAAGCTGTCTCCGGCGTGGCAGTCCTGAACTCTACCACTGTCCCCAAGAGGATGACTGAGAAATGAACGGAGATGTAGAGATCACACGAGAGGCCGGAATGAATACCTAGGCAAGTACTACAGGGATATTTTGCCTTTCCAGCACAGTTCCAAAACACAGGCAATAATCTAAATCAGAAAGCCGGACGGAAGTAAAACAAGAGTAACAGAGCAGCCGGCAAGCAATTCCAAAAAACACACCAGACTGAATCAAAAGTTCTAAAATCAAACCGGTCCACAATATAAAAATTGCAAGGCAAAGCAAAAGAAAAAAAACACATTCGGAAGGAAAGCGCACTGGATTACAAGACAGACACACGATCAATTGGCTAATAGACTGAGTGAGGAACAGCACAATTCACAGCTTTAATATTTAGAATAATCAAGCACTGGTGAAGTCAGTTACCATGCAGGTAACAGACCAAGGCAAGAATGTTTAGCAAGAAGAAGTCCGCTGGCAGTCACACTAACAACACAGCACAGGAGGTTTGCAAGGAAGGTCTGCAGGAGAATGCAAGGGTTCAATCGAGTTACCTGATTTACGGGCTGTTCCCGGGGACACATATCGGTCTACCGTTGAACCTCCTTCCGTATTAGACTTTGAGGGACTAAACACTGGAGATTTCTTCCTTGGCCAGAAGCAACAGCGTGAGTGGTAACAGTGACGCGAAGACAGAGGCGCTGGCACTACAAATGTACAGAACCAATTACACCTTCAATATTTAGGCCGAACGACATACTGAAAATAAATAAAGTTAAGCACAATGCATAATGTATATTTTATCTGTATTAAGGAAGGCGTGTTCCGAAACTTACTGAGGAGTTTCCAACAACCCTTCCGTAACCTCCCCTTCTGCGGATTAAATAAGAACTCCTGCTCATCTGCGCCCATTGCTGTGACGGTTGCTTTATTAAGAGTGGTCAGAGCCGGAGAACTGCGTGACTGCGATGGATCAGTGGCCAGACCTAAAAGAACTCTTTTCGAACCTGCATCCCGCCTCTTTGAACGTCATCGGGAATGCAGCATTAACAGAAGTTCTATATGGACTAGAGTATCTGGTGGAGAAAAACAGCCCATGTCCCTGTGATCCGGAATGGAACGCTACCCATTCGAATCTTGCTTTCTTTGTACCCACAGTCGTCCTCCTTCTCATCAGAATGATGGTGGTACCGGGATCGCGGCGAATGTTTGAGTGTGGAACGTGCAGCCGACGTTCCCAGTCTGGTTCACGGTGCCAAAGCTGCAGAAAATGGTGTTTTGTATTGAACACACTGATGCAAATATTGATCCCATCTATCATATGGGTTATTATTTTACTGCTGGATGGGGATTATTTCGCCTGTTATTTCATCCCTTCAGTCAACCGGACTCACGGCCATCAGACATGCAAAGAATTTTGCAGCCTCGAGACTTCGTCTTCTCTGCGCAAGCATTGCTTCACGTCCCGGGTGAGTATAGTCAGATACTGCTTAAAGTCTGCGATTATAACAGTGCAGGACTCTGGCCAGTGGATCTATCCGCGCTGTTACCGCCCCGGCACATCATAATTCAGATGCGAGAAAGCGCCCAGAACTAACATAGAAAGGATGGCACAGGTTTAAAGTGAGAAGGAGAAATTTACAGGGTGATTTGAACGTTAGGCTTTCCACAAAATGGTGGTGAATAACTGGAAAGTGGTGCTGGATGAGGCGTTGGAGACGGAAATTGTTAAATATAGGTACTTACGGACGAAATGAGTAGTGGGATAGGGAATAAGTGCAGGGAAATGGGGTTAGTGTCTATGGGCGTCACAGTCGGCAAAGGTCAAAGTTCAAAAGTTCGAAGTAAGTTTATGATACAAGTACATATATGTCACATGCCCCTACATTAGAAATTACTAGGCTTACCCATAGACCTGTATTTTTCCGAGCTCCGTGTACCTATGCAAGAGTCTCTCAAAGACCCTATTGCATCCGCCTCCACGACCGTCAGCGGCAACTCATTCCATACAGTCGCTACTCTCTGCGTAAAAAACTTACCCTTGACATCTCCTCTGTACCTACTTGCAAGCACCTTAAATCTGTGCCCTCTCTTGTTAGCCATTTCAGCCCTGGGAAAATGCCTCTGACTATACACACAATCAAGGCCTCTTATCAGTTTATACACCTCTATCAGGCACCCTCTCATCCTCCGACGCTCCAAAAGAAAAGGATGAATTCATTCAACCTTTTCTCATAAGGCATGCTCCCCAATCCAGGCAACATCCTTCTCAATCTCCTCTGCACCCTTTCTATGGTTTCCACATCCTTCCTGTAGTGAAGTGACCAGAACTGAGCACAGTACTCCAAGTGGAGAATAACCAGCGTCCTATATAATTGCAACATTATCTCTCAGCTCCTAAGCTGAACCCATGGTTGAGAAGGCCAATGAACCGTATGCCTTCTTAACCAGAGTCAACCTCGGTAGCAACTTTGAGTATCCTATGGACTCGGACCCCAAGATCCTTCTGATCCTCGACACTGCCAAGAGTCTTACCATTAATACTATATTCTGCCATCATATTTGACCCACCAAAATGAACCACCTCACACTTATCTGGGTTGAACTCCATCTACCACTTTTCAGCCCAGTTTTGCATCCTATCGATGTTCCGCTGTAACCTCTGACAACCCTCCACACTATCCACAACACCTCCAACCTCTCATACCCTGACATTCATTTTCTTGTGGGCATTTAAAGTAAATACAAAGGGAGAAGCTCTTTAGTGTGCGGGTGGTGACCCTTTGCAGTTCTTTACCAGTTGGTACCTGGCTCACTCTGAGTGCGTAGAAATCAGTGATTGATGGCTTTCTTTAGATTAGAACAGAATAATATGATATGGATTTAGTACAGGGAATGAGTATTGGAGCAATGGACGACCTCGTTGAAAAAATACCCGATCAATTTTCAACAGCTCTGCAAGCTCAATATTTACTCTCATGCTGTTTATAAGCTTCTTGTTTTTTTTTAATATCCTGACAGATAATTGGCAGCGTTATGCTGATAGTATCTGTGTTCTTACTGGTATTACTAAAATTCGTTCCGAGGTGGACTTATTGTGAATTTACTGAGGAGGGATATTACAAGTTCAAGTATCAACAAGCCTTGGAAAAGAAGAAATGGAAGAAGATAAAGAAAGTGTTGGGGAATATGGCGGCAGTGACGGCAAATGCGGAGGCCGAAGAGCTAATTTCAAATCTGAGACGCTACATAACTGAGCAGGGTGATCCGAACTCTAACCAAGGTGAACCGAACTCTAACCAGGGTGATCTGAACTCTAGCCAGGGTAATCAAGAGTTGGAAGCACTGATAAGGCCGGCCAGTGGAAGTTCAGCATAACCAACTGTAGGAGCCGTGTTTTCTGTGCTGCACATTAATTATCTTTATTATAAAAAGTAGTCACATTCGTGAGGTGGTGGTAAAAGCAAATGGAATAAGTATCATACTGTTGCTTATTTCTTTGTATGTTGTAGCTTGGAAAAGCAGAGGTCATGTTTTTGTTCTGATTAATATCATTTAATATTGTTTTGATATTGTATGTTTTTGAATTATTAATAAAGAATTGACTAAAGGATTTGACGCTTTGGAACACACATTTAATCAGAGCCGAGGGTGAGTCAAGCAGGTAGAACAACTCTGTCTGGGGTCGCAGGCTGGTGACAATTGTTTGGTTTGATTTTGGATTTTTGTTTTGCCGTTACACCAACTGTTGACAATATTACAATGAGGTGTCATCTTAGTCACCATTTCGGAGATCAATGATTGACCACAACTCAACAAGGCAGGGTATACTTCCTGAAATCCAGCTACAGTGTCCTTCAAAAATATTCAGCCCCAATCCTTTGTTCACGAATGAGTGCTACAACCATGGATTCTGAACTCCCACCCCACCGCACAAAAACCTGGGAAAACTAAAATATCAAACATGGAAACATCAGCAGTTCAAAACTTATGGGGAACTGGAACAGATGTGATCAAGGTTGAGATCTGTCAGACCGGACCATATGGAAAGGCTCGACAGACTCGAGGGGCCTGGTGGCTACTCTTGCTCCCATTTTGATTTGATCTTGAGTCCGGAAAAGTTGAGTCTCGGACTGAGAACAGAGATTCTCCAAGGCTACAATTCGCACAGACATACAGAGATGAGCTACCTGCCAAGAAAGTTCTCCAAAGTTAGAATGGCAAAGTTTAGGGGCCAGGGGTGTGTGTGATGGGGTTGGGGTGACAGGTTGATGTTTTTCCCACCTGGGATAACTCCGGCCAAGTCATATGCTTTTACCGGAGTTGATGTATCTGTTGGAACAAAGCACATTACAGATAAACTCAATAAATGATCAGCTAGGATAAAGATCACATTTCACAAAGAGATCAGGAGATAGGGTGACAACAAACGTTGCACAAAACAACTGAAATTTCCCGAACTTTTCTCTTTCCACAGTTGCTGCCTGACCAGTTCTGCATTCTCTGTTGTTATTACCAGTACTGGAGACGTTTCAGTTTCAAAATAATGTTTAACACTTCAATTCAAAGTACATTTGTTATCAAAATATGCGTACGGTACATAACCATGAGATTTATCTTCTTTTTTGTTTGGATATTTTCATGTTGCAGTGGATAATACAGGTTTGAAATGAATTTGGAATGCATTAGCACAGATGCCAGTAAAGTGGGAGTGGACGTGCGAATGCGAGAAAACCAGTATTTCCACAAGTGAAATCATCTTTGCAGAATTTCTGGTTAGAATTTGCAGCCACAGAAATGAATTCAGAGCAGCGTGCACGAAGGGTAACAGTTAGCTCGATTTCTCTTCCGCAGTTGTTTCCAACACCGTTGTTTATATTTTTGAATAATTCTTGCATCTGTAGTTTTAAGAATTACTTTTAATTAAGCACGCCAGCTGGTGGTCAGCTCAGGGGAAACTTGGAGCAGCAAAACTTGCTTTCCAAACGTTGTATCTCAAGGGCACCTTACAGCTACTTATTGAACATTTAGATATCATCCCCCTGTCCTTGTCCTTGTGTTTTGCAGGAAAGGCTACCGGCGAGAGTCCTGTGGACACTGGATACTGAGGGACGGGGTCCTGTGTAACAACCAGGCAAACACCTGAACACGTGATGGTCTGCTGTTCAAAGAGACTACATACATTCCAGGTACTGGAGGTACCTCCAGTAGCGAACACAGTGACCATTGAGTATATGTTGGTGTTCGTTTGCCACTGCAGCCCATCCACGTCATGGTTCGACGTATTGTGCGTTCAGAGATGCCCTCCTACACAGCACTGTTGTAACAGGTGGTTATTTAAATTACTGACACCTTCCTGTCAGCTTGAACAAGTCAGGCCATTCTCCTCTGATTTCTCCATAACAAGACACACAGAAACACATTTACTCGATCTTTTAATTGTTTTGCTTTGTTTTGGTTTTCGTACCTTTCTCTGTAAGCTGTAGAGATCGTTGTGCGTGAAAATTCCGGAAGATCAACAGAGTCTGAGATACTCCAACCACCCCGTTTGGATTCAACAACCCTTCCAGGGTCAAAGTCACATTTATTCCCGATTGTGATGTTCGGTCTGGGCAACAAGAGGATCTCTTGACCATATATGGATGTTTTCTGTTTTGAGCTGCTCCCATATGATTGTCTGATTAGAGAGCTGCATTAATGAGCGAGTGCACGGGTGTACCTAATAAAGTGGCCACTGAGTGTGAGGTGCATCTGATCCGTGAGCACAGAATGCCTGAGTTTGATGACTGGACTGTTGTATAGTCTTGACAACATTATGAACGTATAGTCTGGGCAAAACTATGAACATAGTGGAGCCGATGCACAGTTTGCGTTTCTGCTATGAATATAACTATATAGAAAAAGCAGAGAAACATAGAAAAATACAGTACAGGCTTTTTAGCCCACAAACCCTACAAAACCTAACCCTAACCCTGATTAACCCTTGCTAAACCCCCACAAACCCGATATATACATCCACCAGCCCTACACACAAACCTAATCCTAAACTCCAAAAGGGGCACACACCCCAACAAACCCTAGGTACATCCCGATTAGCCCTGGCTTCAGCCCTACAAACCCTAAGCACACCCCAATTAACCCTTGCTAAACCCCCACAAACCGGACCAAACATATACATCCACCAAGCCCTACACTCAAGCCTAATCCTAAAATCCAAAAGGGGCACTCACCCGCACATACCCTAGGCAACTTCCCGATTAGCCCTGACTTTGGCCCCACAAAACCTAAGCACACCCCGATTAACCTTTGCTAAACCCCCACAAACCGGATATCCTATGTCGAGAGGGGCAAGAATCAAACTCTGTAGCCTAACCTTTCCCAGCCAAACATATACATCCACCAACTCTACACTCAGACCTAATCCTAAAGTCCAAAAGGGGCACTCACCAGCACATACCCTAGGCAACTTCCCGATTAGCCCTGACTTCGGTCCCACAAAACCTAAGCACACCCCGATTAACCCTTGCTAAATTCCCACAAACCGGATATCCTACGGCAAGAGGGGTAAGTTTCAACAAAGGCAAGTTTTGGACCAGGTTAATGAAGGCGTGGGACAGATCAAAGTGGCAGCGTCGCGTGAAACTGAATCTCAAGTGACGAGATCAAAATGCACAACAGGGCTGTTTCACCCACTGCCCGCGTAATCTCAACCTAACCTTTCAATGACACGCTCTTCATTCTCCCGGCCCATGAAAGGCCAATATGAAAGCACAGATACATACAAGGCGAGAGAGAACCAGTAAATTAAACCCCAGATGGGGACGACAGACAAGTCAGTGCTAAACTCAGGTGCAGTTCTGCTGAATACCCAGTAAACACTGTCAATTTAACCCATGTAATCCCAGGCATACAGATGCCAGGTAATGATATTTGAAAATATCATTACCCTCAGAATTACATGCCTCTCATTATTGGTCCCTGGAAAAACACAAGCAGTGTCTGAGTCTGACACTGTCGGGCCACTTCGGGGAGGCTGTCTAGTGATTAAAGGCCTGAAACAGCTGACGATCCGAAGGTGCATTACTGACGATGTGCCCCAGTGCACACCCGGTTCGCTGAACCAAGTGGTGTCGGACTATGATAATGAAAGGCATGGGCCAGATTAACCTGACTTCCCTATACAAGCCTAGCCGATATAGCAGCTCATATTTCAAACTCTGCAGCCTAACCTCTCCCAGAAAAAATATACATCCGCCAGCCCTACACTCAAACCTAATCCTAAAGTCCAAAAGGGGCACACACCCCCACAAAGCTTAGGCACTTCCCGAATAAGCCTGGCTTCAGCCCCAACAAACCCTCAGCACACCCTGATTAACGCTTGCTAAACCCCCACATACGTGATGTATACATCCAGCAGCCCTACACCCAAACCTAATCCTAAAGCCCAAAAGGGGCACACACCCCCAGAAACCCTAGGCACTCCCCAATTAACCCTGGCTATGGCCCCACAAACCATAAGCACACCTGTATTAAGCCTTGGTAAACCCCCACAAACCGGATATCCTAAGTCAAGGGGGGCAAGATTCAACAAAGGCAAGTGTTGGACCTGGTTAATGAAAGCATGGGCCAGTTCAAAGTGGCAGGGTCGCACGAAAGTGCACAACCTAACCCTAACCCTAACCCTAATGGGGCACACATCTCCATAAAATCTAAGCAATCCACGATTAACCCTTGCTAAACCCCCACAAACTGGATATCCTATGTTGCGAGGGACAAAATTCAACAAAGTCAAGTGTTGGACCTGGTTAATGAAGGTGTGGGCCAGATCAAAGTGGCAGGGTCACGAGAAACTGAATCTCAAGTGACGAGATCAAAAAGCACAAGAGGGCTGTTTAGGCCACTGCCCGCATAATGTCAATCTAAACTTAGAGTGACATGCTCTTCATTCTCCCGGCCCATGAGAGGCCAATAAGAAAGCCCAGATATTTAAAACCAAATTGGTGAAAATTGGCACAGAACCTTGAGATTAAGTCCCAACCCCAACTTAAATTAATCACCAGCACAGGGGACAAATTTACCCACATTATATAATCTCATTATACCCACAGAACAGTGAAAAACAGGAATAGTCTGAAGTCTCATCTAACTAGCGATTAAAGAATTAGAAACTTCCTCACAGCCCATATACATGGATGCTCTTCTCGCCAGAGGTCTAAACCCACCCCACACCACCAGCTATACCCTGAGAAATAGCATTACCCTCAGAATTACATGCCTTTCATTGTCCGGTCCAAGGGAAATACACGAGCCAAGTCTGAACAGCTTTGGTGGGGCCACGTCGGGAGGTTGTCCAGTTATCAAAGATCCAAAACACCTGATGATCCGAGGGTGCAATACTGACGATGTGTCCCAGTGCACACCTGGTTCGTTGAACCAAGTGGGGTCGGACCATGATAATGAAACGTATCGACCAGATTAACCTGACTTCCCTAAACAAGCCTAGCCGCCATAGCAGCTCATACTTCAAACTCTGCAGCCTAACTTCTCCCAAGCAAACATATACATCCACCAGCCCGACACTCAAACCTAATCCTAAAGTCCAAAAGGGACACATACCCCCAAAAACCCTCGGCACTCCACAATTAACCCTGGCTTCGGCCCCACAAACCCTAAGCACACCCCGATTAAGCCTTGCTAAACCCCCACAAACCGAATGTCCTATGTCAAGAAGGGAAAGATTCAACAAAGGAAAGTGTTGAAACCTGGTTAATGAAGGCGTGGGCCAGTTCAAAGTGGCAGGGTCGCATGAATCTGAATCTCATGTGACTAGATCAAAAAGCACAAGAGGGCTGTTTCGCCCACTGCCCACATAATCTCAACCTAACCCTAATGCGATAATGAAAGTCATGGACCAGATTAACCTGACTTCCCTATACAAGCCTAGCCAAAATAGCAGCTCACATTTCAAACTCTGCAGACTAACCTCTCACAGCCAGACATAAACATCCACCAGCCCTACATACAAACCTAATCCTAAAGTCCAAAAGGGGCACACACCCCCACAAACCCAAGGCAGTTCCCGGTTACCACGGGCTTCAGCCCCACAAACGCTAAGCACACCCCGATTAACCCTTGCTAAACCCCCACATGCCCGATATATACATCCACCAGCCCAACACAAAAACCTAATCCTGAAGTCCAAAAGGGACACAGACCCCAACAAACCATAGGCACTCCCCGATTAACTCTGGCTTCGGCCCCACAAACCCTAAGCACACCCTGATTAAGCCTTGCTAAATCCCCACAAACTGGATATCCTGTGTCAAGGGGGGCAAGATTCAACAAAGGAAAGTGTTGAATCCTGGTTAATGAAGGCGCGGGCCAGTTCAAAGAGGCAGGGTCGCATGAAACTGAATCTCAAGTGACGAGATCAAAAAGCACAAGAGGGCTGTTTCGCCCACTGCCCGCATAACGTCAACCTAACCTTACAGTGACATGCTCTTCATTCTCCCGGCCCACTAGAGGCCAATAAGAAAGCCCAGATATATAAACCCAAATTGGTGAAAATTGGCACAGAACCTTGAGATAAAGTCCCAATCCCAACGTATATTAATCACCAGCAAAGGGGACAAATTTACACACATTATATAATGTCATTATACCCACAGAACAGTGAAAAAGAGGAATAGTCTGAAGTCTCATCTAACTAGTTGTTAAAGAATTAGAAACATCTTCACAGCCCATATACATGGATGCTCTTCTCGCCAGGGGTCTAAACCCACCCCACACCACCAGCTATACCCTTAGAAATAGCATTACCCTCAGAATTACATGCCTTTCATTGTCCGGTCCAAGGGAAAGACATGAGCCAAGTCTGATCAGCTTTGGTGGGGCCACCCCGGAGGTTGTCTAGTGATTAAAGGCCCGAAACACCTGATGATCCGAGGGTGCAATACTGACGATGTGTCCCAGCGCATACCCGGTTCGTTGATCCAAGTGGGGCCGGACCAATATAATGAAACTTATGGACCAGATTAACCTGACTTCCCTATAGAAGCCTAGCCGCCATAGCAGCTCAGACTTCAAACTCTGCAGCCTAACTTCTCCCAATCAAACATATACATCCACCAGGCCAACACTCAAACCTAATCCTAAAGTCCAAAAAGGGCACACTCCCCCACAAACCCTAGGCACTTCCCGATTAGCCCTGACTTCAGCCCCACAAACCCTAAGCAGACCCCAATTAACCCTTGCTAAACCCCCACAAACCGGATATATAACTCCACCAGCCCAACACTCAAATCTAGTCCTAAAGTCCAAATGGACAAACAACCCCACAAACCCTAGGCACTCTCCGATTAACCTGGCTTCAGCCCCACAAACCCTAAGCACACCTGTATTAAGCCTTGCTAAACCCCCACAAACCGGATATCATATGTCAAGGGGGGCAAGATTCAACAAAGGCAACTGTGGGACCTGGTTAATGAAGGCGTGGGCCAGATCAAAGTGGCAGGGTCACGTGAAACGGAATCTCAAGAGAGGAGATCAGAAATCACAAGAGGGCTTTTTAGCCCACTGCCCGAATAATTTCAACCTAACCCTAACCCTCTGCCAGCCAAACATATACATCCACCAGCCCTACACTCAAACCTAATCCTAAAGTCCAAAAGGGGCACACACCCCCAGAAACCGTAGGCAAATTCCCAAAGGGGCACACAACCCACAAACCCTAGGCATTCCCCGATCTCATACTTCAAATTCTGCAGGCTAACCTCTGCCAGCCAAACATATACATCCACCAGCCCTACACTCAAACCTAATCCTAAATTCCAAAAGGGGCACACCCCCCCACAAACCCTAGGCAACTTCCAAAAGGGGCACACACCCCCACACACCCTAGGCACTTCCCGATTAGCCCTGGCTTCAGCCCCACAAACCCTAAGCACACCCTGATTAACTCTTGCTAAACCCCCACAAACCAGATATCCTATGTCAAGGGGGGCAAGATTCAACAAAGGCAAGTGTTGGACCTGGTTAATGAAGGCGTGGGCCAGATCAAAGTGGCAGGGTCACGTGAAACGGAATCTCAAGAGAGGAGATCAGAAATCACAAGAGGGCTTTTTAGCCCACTGCCCGAATAATTTCAACCTAACCCTAACCCTCTGCCAGCCAAACATATACATCCACCAGCCCTACACTCAAACCTAATCCTAAAGTCCAAAAGGGGCACACACCCCCACAAACACCTAGGCACTTCCCGATTAGGCCTGGCTTCAGCCCCACAAACCCTAAGCACACCCCGATTAACTCTTGCTAAACCCCCACAAACCAGATATCCTATGTCAAGGGGGGCAAGATTCAACAAAGGCAAGTGTTGAAACCTGGTTAATGAAGGCGTGGGCCAGTTCAAAGTGGCAGGGTCGCATGAATCTGAATCTCAAGTGACGAGATCAAAAAGCACAAGAGGGCGGTTTCACCCACTGCCAGCATAATCTCAACCTAACCCTAATGCGATAATGAAAGGCATGGACCAGATTAACCTGACTTCCTTATACAAGCCTAGCCAACATAGCAGCTCACATTTCAAACTCTGCAGCCTAACCTCTCCCAGCCAAAAATAAACATCCACCAGCTGAACACACAAACTTAATCCTAAAGTCCAAAAGTGGCACACTGCCCCACAAACCCTTGGCAACTTCCTGATTAGCCCTGACTCCAGCCCCACAAAACCTAAGCACACCCCGATTAACCCTTGTTAAAACCCCAGAAACCGGATATCCTATGTCAAGAGGGGCAAGATTCAACAAAGGCAAGTGTTGGACCTGGTTAATGAAGGCGTGGGCCAGATCAAAGTGGCAGAGTCCCGTGAAATGGAATCTCAAGTGAGGAGATCAAAAATCACAAGAGGGCTTTTTAGCCCACTGCCCGCATAATTTCAACCTAACCTATCAGTGACACGCTCTTCATTCTCCCGGCCCACGAAAGGCCAATAAGAAAGCCCAGATAGACACAAGGCGAGAGAGAACCAGTAAATTAAACCCCGGAAGGGGACGACAGACAGGTCAGTGCTAAACTCAGGTACAGCTCTGCTGAATGCTCAGTAAACACTCTCAATTTAACCCATGCAATCCCAGGCATACAGGTGCCAGGTAATGATATTTAAAAATATCATTACCCTCAGAATTACATGCCTCTCATTATTGGTCCCTGGGAAAAATACAAGCAGTGTCTGAGTCGGACAATGTTGGGCCGCTTCCGTAGGCTGTTTAATGCGTAAAGGCCTGAAACAGCTGACAATCCGAAGGTGCATTACTGACGATGTGCCCCAGTGCACACCCGGTTCGCTGAACCAAGTGGTGTCGGACCATGATAATGAAAGGCATGGACCAGATTAACCTGACTTCCCCATACAATCCTAGCTGGCATAGCAGCTCATATTTCAAACTTTGCAGCCTAAACCCTCCCAGCCAAACATAAACATCCACCAACCCTACACACAAACCTAAGCCTAAAGTCCAAAAGGGGCACACACCCCCACAAACCCTAGGCACTCCCCGATTAACCCTGGCTTTGGCCCCACAAACCCTAAGCACACCCCAATTAACCCTTGCTAAACCCCCACAAACCAGATATCCTATGTTGAGAGGGGCAAGATTCAACAAAGGCAAGTGTTGGACCTGGTTAATGAAGGCGTGGGCCAGATCAAAGTGGCAGGGTAGCGTAAAAATGAATCTCAAGTGACGAGATCAAAAAGCACAAGAGGGCTTTTTCGCCCACTGCCCGCATAATCTTATCCTACCTTAGAACTACTTCGGCATTACCAATAGCCTTCTATTTTTCATAGCTCCATGTACTTATCCAGGAGTCTCTTAGATCCTTTTGTAATCGCCTCCACTGCCGTCGCCAGCAGCCCATTCCACGCACTCACCACTCTGAGAAAAAAACTTACCCCTGACATCTCCTCTGTACCTGCTTCCAAGCACCTGCAAACTGTGCCCTCTCGATCTAGCCATTTCAGCCTTGGGGAAAAGCCTCTGACTGTCCACAAGATCAATGCTGGTCATTGTCTTGTAAACCTCTATCAAGTCACCTCTGATCCTCCGTCTCTCCAAGGAGGAAAGGCTGAGTTCACTCAACCTATTCTCATAAGGCATGCTCCCCAATCCAGGCAACATCCCTGTAAATCTCCTCAGCATCCTTTCTATGGTTTCCACTTCCTTCCTGTAGTGAGGTGACCAGAGCTGAGCACAGTACATGTTATGAATGTATAGGCTCGGCGAAACTATGAACATACTGGAGCCCACACACAGTTATGTATTTCTGCTGTAAACATAATTATGTAAATTAAACCTATTTTTGAAATAAGCAAAATAATGTGGTTCGAGGGTGGATTCTCCGACGTTGGCAACCAAAATGGGAAACCCTATTGATGATCAGTGAACGTGATGAAGAAAGGGTGGAAGAACGTACCCTACCTGCAGAGAACTGACGAGAAAAGGTGGACGGGTTGTGGTTGTTAGGATAAAGCAGTGTTGTCTCTGAATCAAGTCAACTGAGTGAGCAGTAGGTTGAGCTGGGAGCTGCCGCACCGACACTGACCAGTGCTAATGCTCACCGGTAGTCCCTTCCCAGCAAACCTCGGAACGCACAGGTCAGAAATGCACCTTTCACAATTGTTTAACAGCAAAGTCAGCTCCGAAGCAGGCAAAATAGGACTGAAAAGGGCATTGGCTTCACATGATCTGGTTAAAGACGGAAGTTACATTTGCATAAATGTACAATTTTGAACAATCATGGAATACCCACCAGTGTGTTATATCTAGACTAGAAGTCAAATGCCATGTTAGCATGGAATTCAAGAGGTCTAGAATACAAGAGCAGGGATGTGATGCTGAGGCCTCACCTTGAGCATCGTGAACAATTTTGGGCTCCTCATCCAAGAAAAGATGTTTTGGGATTGGAGAGGGTCCAGAGGCTGTTCACAAGGATGATTCTGGGAATAAAAGGGTTATCATATGAGGAATGTTTGATAGCTCTAGGTCTGTACTCCCTGGAATTTAGAGGGATGAAGGAGGATCTCATTGAAACCTTTTGAATGTTGAAAGGCCTGGACAGAGCAGATGTGGAAAGGATGCTGGCAGTGGTGGGGGAGTCTAGGACAAGAGGGCACAGCCTGAGGATAGCATTCATAGCATTCAAGAGGATGGTGCTTGTGATGTGGCAATATTTTGCAGACAGCTTAGAGCAGGGAGGCTTCAAACAAGTGTGAGAGGAAGTTCACGGGGCTTGTCTCTGCTCTTTGTGAAACACCACCTTTTTCCCATTCACAGGGAGCCATGAAACCTGTCCAGATGTCGTAACTGTAAGATGAGCCAAGGACGATATTGAGAGAGAGTAGGTGTTGGAGCCTCCTCTCCATTTCTATTAACCCCCGTGCCACTGTCTAGACTGCATGTCCTCTTCATGTCGCCTTGTACCACTGGTTGCAGTTGTTATGATAGTGAACAGTCAAAGAGTAGAGACACACCTGTATCATATTCCCACTGGAGAAGTAGGAGCATGGGTCTGCCATTCGGCCCCTCCATCCTTTTCCTCCATCCAGTTGGATCATAGCTGGTCTGAGCTCACCGCAACTAAACTTTGAAATCCAGTCCCCAGTAGCCCTTCCCTCCAAGGAGTTATCTCAACTCTGGATATATTTTAATAATTCAGCCCAATGTCTCACTGTGCAGAGAGTTGCAATGAAAAAGCTAAATAAAAGACCTGCAGATGCAGCAAGTACGAAATTAAATCAGAAGGATAAGCAATGAATAAGGCAATCAGGTTACTGCATTTGGGGGATGGTTGGTGAGGGAGAACGTTATCCTTTCTTCATCAGGATAACATTTGCCCTCACCGAGGGCAGTCGGTCAGGATGATCTCATTTAAAAGTTATCTTCATGGCAACCCTGGCCTCTCTCAATCCCAATCCTCCCGTTGTCCCTGCCATTCTGCCCCCTCTCTCCCTTTACCTTGATTCTAACTTAGTTTTATTCCCTCTTTTCCGTTTCCAACATGACCTGAAACAATTAACTCAGTTTCTCTTTGCTTAGGTGCTGCCTGACCCATCCTGTGTTTCTTGCATTTTCTGTTATATTAAGAAAATTCAAGATTCCTATCTCTGAGAGAAGAAATTCCTTCTTGCCTGTGCCTTAATTCATCTCTGTGAAATATTCCCCTGGTTCTAGATTCTCTCAGTATCTTGCCCTTCTAAACCTCCGTTAGGGCATAAATGATTCTCTAGATTACCTCTTTTTTTCCCGGACTTCTGTGCGTACAGGTCCTACCTGCTGAATGAAAACCACCACATCATCTCAGGAATCAGCCTGGGACAACCTTCTCCCAAGTGCCTCCAGTGTAGACATTTCCACCCTAACTTACCGGATGAAAGTTGCATACGAGTGAAGCCTCTCCAACAGTTGTGACTCAGCTTTTCCCTCCTTTTAAGCTCCATACCCTGTCCAGTTCTGTATGTCAATGTAATCCGGTCGTAGATCTTGAGCCTAATATGGAAGTTCATACCTGTTCATGCTGTTCCATTCTCCCCGGGATCGTAACTGGAATCACAGTGTAGAAATCTGCACCAGGTCTGGAAAGACCCGTGTCCCGGGCTTCTGTCACCACCACTTGCTAAGCACCTTTCAATGAAAGTTGGGTGCAGACAAAATACTGCTTCAGCTTGTTAGACCAGAGTGGTTTGAATCAAGTGTTGGGTTAGCTGTAAATTCTCTGTTTTGGAAAAAGTATGATCACCACTGGCTTCTCTCTGAAAATTGTTGGTGGGAGAATGGCAGTGGGAGAGGTGAGACAGTTACATCCACCACCGTCAGCTTAGTTTTCTGTCAACACTGCCCTCTATTGGCAGGGCAGTGTCACTCCCTCCTTTCTGAAGGAGCAGCCTTTAAATCTGGGCCCAAAGTGTCATCCTCTTCTCCACATCATTCTTTTTCAAACCTGCAGCCTTGCGTGTGGAGAAATCTGGAACTTACTGAAGATATTCTTTCTAAGTGCCTCGTTTCTGACAGATTCTACGTAGAACTGTTGAGCTCCCTATCTAAGTTCTCCTGACTTGAAACGACCTTGCTACTCCTCTCATCTTATTCCGTGTGGGCTTCAGGTTCCTTTGTTGTCTGATCCTTCCTCATGGAATGCTTGAAGGAGTTTTATAATGAAATCTAACTTATCTAGCTTCTCTCCCAAGTGCTCTCAGAGTTCAGTGATGTGATTATCCTGCACTCTTCTTTTCCCAGAAGTAAACTTTATTCATTATATATGTATATCTTCAGTAAATATAATCAATCAGGGTGTCATTCTGTGTGTTCATCGAGCATATAATACATTTTTTCTCAATATACGTATTTTATCCATCATTATATACACTGGGAATGCAATTGGTGCATCAAATCAATACAATCACTTAGAACATTATAACACAGTACTGGCCCTTCGGCCCACGATGTTGTGCTGATCTTTTAATCTACTCCAAGATCAATCAACCCCTTCCCACCCATGTAGTCCTCCATTCTTCTGTAATCTATGTACCTATCTGAGTGATTCTTAAATGCATCTGGCTCTACCACCTGGCAGGGCAGGGCATTCCACCCACCCACCACTCTCATTGTAATGAACGTTTCCCGTATCAATGTTCCCTCTAATTTGTAATGACCACTGTGCAAAAATCCCATGCTGTGCAATTTTTCACCCAATGACAACAGCACGTGTGCACTGAATAATTTTGACAATAAAAACAATATAAAATAGCCAGTTCTAAAATCTGCAAAAAAATCATCATTCCGCGTTGTCAGAACTGCACGCATCAGAAACCGGAAAAGGAAATGTGATTGTGTACGATCATGAAAAATTCTTAACATGCCAACAAGGCCGAGAGTGACAAAGTTTTGTGCTCAGTTAAAAATTCTTTCTGCGCTAATACCAAAAGATGTGTACACATGCACACCTTAAAGGGAACAATACCCCCTATACTTTCCACCAATCACCTTAAAATTGTCCTCTCCCTCTCATCTTCACCATTTCTGCTCTATGAACGCCACTCCTGTTTCCTCCTCAACTCAGTGCACCCAGGAAGCATTAGAGGGGCTGTTACACAGGACCCAGCCCAGTGGTACAGGACCAGAGACTCTGCTCTTCCCCGCAGAGCCTTGGTGTGTTTTGTAACACATTCTTGCCCCTCAGGATGTGCCAATGAGCAACATTCCCCTATGGACATCTCCACACACTGGAGGATGAGCATGATAAAGACTAAACAAAGTCTGTCTTAACCAAGTTGGATGACTTTCCAGTAGAAGCTGTCATTTATCACAATATGCATCTTGATTTTCACATTGTAGTGCTAAAATTTAACTTTATTTGTGAAAATGAGATCAGGAAATAAGGTACGGCCATTACATCACAAACAGGGACTTAAGTGTAGACTGATCCAAGCCCCAGTGTGTCTCCAGGCAAGGATTCCTACAGCCAGGCATCCTGGACATCTTGTTGCAGTTTGAGGGGTGGAGTTTGTATCAGGGAAGGGGTTAACTCCACCAATTAATACGCCAATCCGTGTGGCTCCGGAAGATGGGAGGAAACGAACACCCGGGGGAACAGCCACACAGTTACAGGAACAACCTATAAACTCCAAACTCAGCCCCAGAGGTCGGGATCGAACCCGTATTACTGGAACTGTGAGGCAACGGCCGTGTCAATGTACTGCCCACATCCCCGGGATCCATGTTGTGGAAAATTTCTTCTTCTCCAGCCCTTTACCCTTCCCACACACATGACTGTGTCTATCATCTTCTACCTAGTCCTCCTTTCCCTCTCAACCTACCACCAACATCAACTGTTTATTCATTTCCATGTGTGTTGCACCTCTCCGTTTTCTGATCCCCTTACAGTAAAACCCTTTGACTAATTGGCATTTCTAATTGTTCGTGCTCCTCTGGCATCGGGCTATGGGGAGGCATGTTTGGTGCAGGTATTAAACCTGTTTCCTCACAGGGATCAATCCTGACCCCTGCCTGTATGGAGTTGACACCTGCACCATGTCAGCTCGTAATTCAGGCTCCCCTGGGTACTCCGGTTTCCTGCCACATCCCAACAACGTGCGGGCTGGCAAGTTAATCAGGCTCTGTAAGTTTGTTCCTTGTGTGAGCAAGAGGAATCTCTAAGGAATTGATGGTAATGCAGGAATATTAAAAGAAATTAAATGGTTAAACAGGCAGATGATGGGATATATTACTTGAACCAAAACATCTGTTTATTCAGGAGACATCAGAGGTGTCTTCCTTTTTCAAAGAACCGGGTTTCTCTTCTTCCACTGTTGATGATGCCCTTGTCTGGATCTCCTCCATTTCCCGGATATCTGTGCTTACCCCTTCTTCCCACTGCTTTAACAGTGATAGAGATCCTCTTGTTATTACCTACCCCATATGCCCCTGCATCCAGCTCATAATTCACCGCCAATTACACCATCTTCTAAGGGATCCTACCACCAAACCACTTTCCATCCCCCTACCCAGCTCTCTGCTTTTCACAGTGCTCGCTTCCCTCCATGAATCCCTGGTCCATTTGTCCTTCATCTCTAATCTCCCTCCTAGCATTTATTCCTGCAAGTGGCCAAAGTGATCGACCTGCACATTCACCTGCCCCCTCACCTCCCTTCAGGGCCCGAAATAATCCTTCCAGGTGAGGCAACACTTCACCTGCGAATGTGCTGGGGTGGTCTGTTGTATCCGGTGCTGATCTACACTGGTGAGATAGGTTGTAAAATGGGGGCCCGCTTTGTCGAGCACCTCTGCTCTATTCACCAAAAGTGGAATTTCCCGGTACCCAACCATTTTATTTCCAACTCTCATTCCCGTTCCAACATCTCTGTCCATGGTTCCTCTTGCTCCACAACGAGGCCACTGCCAAAATGGAATACCAACATCTCATATTTCGTTTGTGTAGCCTCAAACTTGATGAACGAACATCGATTTCTCCTTCCACATTTCCCTCCCACTTCCCTCTTTTTCTATTCCCCACTCTGGCCCCTTACATCTTCTCACCTGCCTATCACACCCCAGGGTGCCCCTCCTCCTTCTCATTCTCCCATGGTCATTCTCCTCTCCTGTCAGATTCCTTCTTCTCCAGCCCTTTACCTTTTCCACTTAGCTGTTACCTATCACCTTCCAGCCAGGCTACCTCCCCCCGCCCCACACCTTTTTATTCTGGAGTCTTGTCCTTTCCTTTCCACTCCTGATGAAGGGTCTCGACCAGAAACATAGACCGTTTGTTCATTTCCTTATATTTCATTTTATTATTTTCACATGTACTGAAGTACAGTGAAAAGCCATCATACCGTTAATACAAAGCAATTCCTTACAAAAGTACATTGAGGTGATAAATTGATTGGCTGTCCGTCTTATCCTGAATATGACAGATTTGTGAAGATCTTAAATGATATGAACTGCACTAAGAAACCTGTGTGTGAGAGTTTGTAAACGGGAAAGTCTGATCCCCTCTCTCGACCTCAGAAGTCCAGGTCCGGCGGTAAGATTAGTCATTACAACTGAGGCCCATGACTACTTCTGTGCCTTATCACGCACTTCACTCTCCTCGAAGCATTGCAGAGCCGCCTTCCCGGCTGTTGAATGTCACTGTTGATCTCATCCGCTCAGTCCGCCAGAGCTGCCTTCTCACGCTAGGACAGGCATGTCATTTCTCACCTGGGTATGAGGTGTGCTGCCTGCCCTGGCTTAGCCCGCCTGTCAAAGCGGCGTAACCATGGCATGGCCGCCATGCAAACACCTACTTGGAGTCACGGGTGAGAGTTGTGATTCTGTTGGGACCAGAGGTTAAGTGAACTACTGCAGAATGGACTCAAACCTTTTTACCCCCCCCCCACTGACACCCCATACATTGGGGTAGTAAAAAGGTAAAACAATAACAGAATGCAGAATGAAGTGTAACAGCTACAGATATAGTCAAAGCAGGTAGACAGGAAGGTGTGAGGACATAACGAGGTAAATTGTGATGTGAAGAGTGCATCTGATCAGACTAGGGGACTGATCAACAGCGGCTTAGAATCTCTCCTTCAGCCTGGTGGTACGTGTTTTCAGGTGTTTGTATCCTCTGTCCAATGGGAAGGGGGGGGGGGATGAAAGAACATCCGGAGAGTGTGGAAGTTGTTACCCAAACGTGTTTCAGTCTGGCATCTTAATGTATTTGTGGATGCTAGATTGTTCTAACATTGTAGATGTTAAGCTGACAACTGATGGAAATTTGCACTACTGAGAGTTTCCCTCCAGGGAAAAACGTGGGTAGAGGAAGGAAGAGTTGTATCAACAAGCCAAGAGATTCTTCAGATGCTGGAAATCTCTGATCCTGAACACAGGTGCCCCCAGGGTTGTGTTCTGAATCCCCCTTCTCTGCTCCCTTTACACCCACGACTGTACTGACCCAAACAGCTCCAATCTGCTGATGACATGACTTTGACCCGCCTTATTTCTAACGGCAATGAGACAGTTTATAGAGGAGATGTTGACACCCTGACGCAGTGGTGCCAAGATAACAATCTCTCCCTGAATGTCCGAAAAACAAAACAGCTGATTGTGAATTACAGGAGGAACAGAGACAGGTTTTTACATGGGCACCACTGAGAGCATCCTGACTGGCTGTATCACTGCCTGATGTGGGAACTGCACCAACCTTGATCACTGGTCCTAACCTATTCAATCTGTCCTTATAATTCAGGTTCTCCAGACCCGGCAACAACATTGTCAATTTTCTTTGTACTCTTTCAACTTTGTTTATATTTTTCCTATAGATTGGTAATGAAAATGCACACAGTACTCCAAATTAGGCCTCACCAAGTTCTTATACAGCTTCAACATAACAACCTATCTCCTGTACTGAATACATTTATCTATGAAGGCCAAAATGCCAAAAGATTTCTTTAAATCCCTATCTGCCTGTGACGCCCCTTTCAACGAATTATTGACCTTGATTCCCAGACCCGTTGGTTCTACCACACTACCGTTCACTCATCTATGATGCAATTTACCCCTGTGGTGCCCAATGGCCTGGAAGTCTTCCATGGTCCCTGTGGAGACCGTATCTTCTTTCTCCACGAGACTCCTATAGAAATCGCTGATGTCTGTATCAGCGTGCACACCTGTTAACAGCTCAAACCAGATTCGTGTACTGTGGAGCAGGGTTAACAAAGACCACTGAATCCCTTTCCGGATCTTGGCGGCAAGGAAACGAAAGGCAGCCTCGTCCCACTGGAGTTGTTGTTCTATCTCCATGCAGCTCTTGGCGGAGAGCCGTCCTGGTCTGGGGCTGTTATTGGTTATTTACCGTTACTTTGAAGGTGGTGCATATTCCACACTATTACAGTCCTGGTAGAAGAACTGAAGGTCTAGAGGGAGGATTGGAAAGTCAGTCAGACAGTCTGTTTTGTCCTCGATCGATGGACACCAACGTAAATGTGCAGCAAGTTGTTAAGAGGGCAGAGTTTGGAATGATGAAGAGTCTCCGCCTGAAATGTCGGCTGTTTATTCATTTCCATAAGATGCTGTCTGACGTGCTGAGTTCAGCCTGCGGTTCAGAGGGACTACCTCATTGCGACAGAGTACTCGGCACAGCGAGCTTTCCGCTACCGACAGCGGAGTAATCACTCAGCAGTTCGTTCAACACGCTGGAGGAACTCAGCAGGTTTGGCAGCATCCGTGGAAAAAAACAGTCAATGTTTCAGGCCGAGACCCTTCGTCAGGACCCTTCGGCCTGAAACGTTGACTGTTTGTTTCCACGGATGCTGCCTGACCTGCTGAGTTCCTCCAGTGTGTTGTACGTGTTGCTTTGGCCCCAGTATCTGCAGTGTACAGGTAATTTGTGTATTAACTCAGCAGTACCCCGCTGCACCTTCGCATTTACTACGGGTAGTACCGGCACCCACCAGCAGATGGGGGTATCGAGCCACGGAACAGTACAAACATTTGCAGCGCTCGCGAACGCCACCCTCTGGTTGAAAGCGTCACTGCAATAAACAGCAATGGCAAGTTCAGACCATGGACCAGGCCCCTTTGACCAATATGTTGTGCCAAACTAATTAAACACGCAATTAAACGACGCATTAAAGTAATCCCTCCTACCCATACAATGTCCATATCGGGACACCACACCACGAGTGTCAGTTGACAGAAAGCTGGGACTGATTAATAGGTGATAGAGTGAAAATTGAGGGAGGAATGAGAAAGGATTCTGGAGGGAATTTCAAAGTCGACAGCTGGAGGCACGGTTGCCAGTGGATAAGCTGGAGATTTCTTCCCCGGAACGCTACTGGTCACAATCCAGACGTTGATAGTAACTTCATGACAGGACTTGGTTATTGTCAATGGTCGCATTCTTTTTCCAGAATATTCACGAGTCTGCAACTGCTAGCTCACAGGTTTAAGGAGAGAGGGGAAAAGATTTAGAAACATAGAAAACCTACAGCACAATATAGGCCCTTCGGCCCACAAATTTATTCCAAACAAGTCCCTAAGAAATTACAAGGGTTACCTGTAGTCCTCTATTTTTCTAAGCTCCATGTACCTATACAGAAGTCTCTTAAAAGACCCTATCGTATCCGCCTCCACCACCATTGCCGGCAGCCCATTCCATGCACTCACCACTCTCTGAGTAAAAAACTTACCCCAACATCTCCTCTATGCCTACTCCCAAGCACCTTTAACCTGTGTCCTCTTGTGGCAAACATTTCAGCCCTGGTAAAAAGTCTGATTATCCACATGATCAATGCCTCTCAGCAACTTATACACCTCTATCAGGCCATTTCTCATCCTCCGTCACTCCAAGGAGAAAAGGCCGAGTTCACTCAGCCTGTTTTCATAAGGCATGCGCCCCAATCCAGGCACCATCCTTGTAAATCTCCTCTGCACAATTTCTATGGTTTCCACATCCTTCCTGTAGTGAGGTGACCAGAACTGAGCACAGTACTCCAAGTGGTGTCTGACCATGGTCCTGTCCTATATAACTGCAACATTACCTCTCGTCTCCTAAATTTATTTCCACGATTGATGAAGGCCAATACACCATATGCTTTCTTAGCCTCAGAGTCAACCTGCTCAGCTGCTTTGAGCATCCTATGGACTCAGACCACTAGATCCCTCTGCTTCTGTACAGCTAATATTGTGTACGGTTCTGGTCACCAAATTATAGAAAAGATATCAACAAAATAGAGAGAGTACAGAGAAGCTTTACTAGAATGTTACCTGGGTTTCAGCACCTAAATTACAGGGAAAGGCTGAACAAGTTAGGTCTTTATTCATTGGAGCGTAGAAATTTTGAGGGGGGACTTGATAGAGGTATTTAAAATAATGAGGGGGATAGATTGAGTTGACGTGGATAGGCTTTTTCCATTGAGAGTAGGGGAGATTCAAACTAGAGGACATGATTTGAGAGTTAGAAGGCAAAAGTTTAAGGGTAACATGAGGGGGAACTTCTTTACTCAGAGAGTGGTAGCTGTGTGGAACGAGCTTCCAGTAGAAGTGGCACAGGCAGGTTCGGTATTGTCATTTAAAGTAAAATTAGATAGGTATATGGGAAGGAAAGGAATGGAGGGTTATGGGCTGAGTGTGGGTCAGTGGGACTAGGTGAGTGTAAGCGTAGGCACGGACTAGAAGGGCCGAGATGGCCTGTTTCCGTGCTGTAATTGTTATATGGTTCTATGACAAATCTCCGCACTGCCAAGAGTCTTACCATTATTACCATTAATTCTATATTCTGCCATTATATTTGACCTACCAAAATGAACCATTTCACACTTATCTGAGTTGAACTCCATCTGCCACTTCTCAGCCCACTTTTGCATCCTATCAATGTCCCACTGTAACCTCTGACAGCCCTCCACACTATCCACAACACCCCCAACCTTTGTGTCATCGGCAAATTTACTAACCCATCTCTCCACATCCTCATTCAGATCATTTATAAAAATCACAAAGACTAAGGGTTCCAGAACAGATCACTGAGGCACACCACAGGTGACTGACCTCTATGCAGAATATGACCTGTCTACAACCACTCTTTGCCTTCTGTGGGCAAGGCAGTTCTGGATCCACAAAGCAATGCTCCCTTAGATCCCATGCCTCCTTACTTTTTCAATAAGCCTTGCATGGGGTACCTTATCAAATGTCTTGCTGAAATTCATATACACTACACCTACTGCTCTTCCTTCATCAATGTCACATCCTCAAAAAATTAAATCATGCTCTTAAGGTACGACCTGCCTTTGGCAAAGCCATGTTGACTATTACCTCTCGAAATGTTCATAAACCCTCCCTCTCAGGATCTTCTCCATCAGCTTACCAGGCACTGAAGTAAAACTCACTGGTCTGTAATTTCCTGGGCTATCTTTAGTCCCTTTCTTGAATAAGCAAACAACATCCGCAACACTCTAATTCTCTGGAACCTCTCCATTCCCATTGGTGATGCAAAGATCATTGCCAGAGGCTCAGCAATCTCCTCCCTCACTTCTCACAGAGTCCTGGGGTACACCTCATCTGGTCCCGGCGACTTATCCAACTTGATGCTTTCCAAAAGCTCCAGCGCATTCCCTTTCTTTTAAAGAAAGCTTTTCTTTAAAAGCTGACTGAGGGAAATAGTTTCAGACAGAGGGTGTTAGAGCAGCCAGAGGAAGTGGTGCAGGTGAGTACATTTATTGTGTTTAAAGGATACTTCACAAGCATGGCAGTGGACAAACCCAAATGCAGAACACAGACGTGGAGGCAGAGTCGGGAGGCATTATTGACGTAGCAAGTGTGCAATCGGTATCCAGGAGCAACTTAGAACTGGCTGTCCTAAGTACCATGAAACGAGGTTACTCACACCAGAGTTGACCAACGAACTGGCAGTTCCTTGTTGCGCTTCCAGGGCTCTTATCCTGCAGTTACTGATGCAAATGATTGGAACTCAGGCAAGAGGGTTCAGACCCAATTAAAGAGGTAATAGAAGAATTGCCAGATGGGACCATGACAATATATTATACATATAATTATTACTCCATTTTGAGTAGTGTTGGGAGGAACGACCTACATTGGGGAAGCAACAGCGCCTGTGCCTCTGGTACTGAGTCTGACCCTCTGGCTCAGAAAGCTAGGGAATTGAAGACGATGTCAGCAGTAGTAGGGAACTCTTTAGTTGGGAGACAGATAGGCGATCCTGTTGATGCAAAAAGGAAACACGGATGCTAGCTCCCCGCCCCCCCACCCCCCCGGGTGCCAGGGTCCAAGGTGTTTCTGAATGCATCCACAATATTCTGAAATGGGAGGGTGAGCATCCAGAAGCTGTGGTAGCAACAACACAGGCAGAAAAAGGGAGGAGGTCCTGAAAACAGAATGCAGGGAGTTAGGAAGGAAGCTGAGAAGCAGGATCTCGGGGATGGTAATCTCGGGATTGACTCCCGTGCCACATCACAGTGAGGATAGGGATAGAATGAGGTGCATATAAATGTGTGGCTGAAGAATTGGAGGAAGGGACAGGGATTCAGATTTCTGGATCACTGGGACCTCTTCTGGGGCAAGTGGGGGCTGCACAAAAGAGATAGGTTTTACTTGAATCCCAGGGGGAACAATATCCTTGCAGGCTAGTTTGCTAGGGCTGTTGGGAGTGCTTTATACTAATACGGCAAGGGGAATGGGAGCCAGTATGATAGAGCTGAGGATAAGCCAGGGGGTTTACAAGTAGATGATGTAATATGTAATATGAATGTATTACATGAATGACACGCCAATCATTGGATACAACAGCAGGTAGAGCAAGAAGTATGTTGTACCACAGAGCCAAAATCCATACAGGCAAAGCACTGGCAGTGTTGTATTTATATGCATGTAGCATTCGGAATAAGGTGGACAAGCTCATGGAACAATGAGAGATTGGTTCATATAATGCTGTGGGTATCACTGAGTCGTGACTGAAAGGAGGACATGGTTGGGAGCTTAACATCAAAGGATATACTTTATATTGAAAGGACAGGCAGGAAGGCATAAGTGATGGTGTGGCTCTGTTTGTAACAGATGGAATTACACTTTAGAATGTGTTATAGGGTCAGAGAATGATGAATCTTTGTTGGTGAAGTTAAGAAACAGCAAGTGTAAAAAACACTGTTATGGGAATCAAAGATACACCTCCCAATAGTAGCCAATATGGAGGGTTCAGATTGCGAAGGAGCTGGAAAAGGCAGATCATGTGGGTAATGACACAAGTGTAATGAGAGACTTCAATATGCGAAGTGGTTGAGAAATTCAAATTGGTGTCGGATCACAAGAGAGGGAACCTGTTGAACGTCTATGAGGTGGCTTTTTAGAGCAGCTTCTGCTTAAGCCTACTCAGGGAAAGGCTATTTTAGATTGGGTGTTGTGGAATGAACCCGAGTTATTAGGGAACTTAATGGAAAGGAACCCTGAGAAGGTAGTGATCATATTATGATTGAATTCATACTACAGTCTGAGAGGGAGAAGTGTAAGTCACATGTATCAGTATTGCAATGCAATAAACGAGCACGAGAGAGGACATTGCCCAGGTGGATTGGAGGGGGTACTAAAGGGGATGATGGCAGAACAGAGGTGGCAGAAGTTTCTGGGAATAGTTCACAAAGTGCAGGATAGATATCCCCACAGAAGAAGTAGTTCTCAAATGACAGCGCTAGGCAACCGTGCTGACATCACAAGTTAAGGACTGCGTGAAACCGAGGAAAGGGCATATAATGTAGCAAAAGCGAGTGAGAAGTTGGATGATTGAGAGAAAGGATGAAATATGAACGAATGCTAACTAGTAATATAAAAGATGAAAAAATGTTTTTTTTTTCAGATACAGTATTTAAGGAGTAAAAGAGAGCCGAGTGAATATTAGACTGCTGGAAAATAATGATGAAGAGGTAGTGATGGGGGGGGGGGAGCACAAAGAAATGGTGGAGGAACTTCATAATTATTTTACATCAGTTGTCACTGTAGAAGACACTGGCAGAATGCCAGAAACGCAGGAGTATCTGGGGGCAGAAATTAGTGTCATTGTTATTAGTAAGGAGAACGTGTTTGGGAAGCCGACAAGTGTATTAGTAGATAAGTCACATGGACCAGATGAACTACACCCCAGGGTTCTAAAAGAGGTAACTGAAGAGATTGTGGAGGTATTAGCAATGATCCTTTAAGAAACATTAGATTCCAGATTTGTTCCTGAAGATTGGAAATTTGGAAATACCACTCCACTCGTTCAGAATAGAGGAAGGCAGAAGAAAGGAAATTCTAGGTCATTTAGCCTGACTCAATGGTTGGAAAGATGTTGGAGTCTATTTTTAAAGATTATGTTTTGGGATATTTGTAGGCACATGATAAAATAGGCCAAAGTCAGCATAGCTTCCTGAAGAGGAAATCTTGTCAGACAAATCTGTTAGAATTTTTTGAGGAAATAACAGGCAGGAGAGACAAAGGAGTGTCAATGGATACTGTTTATTTGGAATTTCAGAAGGTCTTTAACAATGTGCTGCACATGAGCCTCCTTAACAAAATAAGAGCCCATGACATTACAGGAAAGGTACGATCATGAATAAAACATTGGCTGACTGGCAAGAGACAAACAGTGGGAATAAAGCATTACATTAATCTGCAAAGGTTTACAAGGATTCCACGGGACTGGAGTGTTGGGGTTATCTAAAGAGGCTCGATACTTCAATGCTTCCGCACCCTCCCTCAACATAGGAGAGTGTCCTATCAAACATGAGGAGTAAAGATCAGATGCATCATCACAGTCTTTCTCCCCAGGATAGAGAAGTGTAAAATTAGAGAGTAGAATTTTAAGAAGAAATGGGGAAGATGAAATGATATTGGCTACTACCGAGATGATCAATATACCCCTGTTATTTTTTGGAGACCTTCTTCACAGACTACAATAGCACCTACTAATATACATATGCAGAAATGTTACCCACATCTTATACATTGTGATGCAAATTGTTGACATTAAATGAAGGAAAGTTGTGACCCACAGCCATCGCCGTGGCATAACACAGGCCTACAGTTTGATAAACAACCTTCCACCGTAACACTTTGCTAGCTACCCTCAAGACAATTCTGTATGCACACAGCTAGCTCTCACTAAATCACAAGCAATTGGACCTTCCAGACAGCCTTTCTCACAGGATCTTTCTGAAAGCCATGCTTAAGTCTGTATAGACAACTTCCACTACCCCGTCCTCACCAATCTCCTTGTTTACCTCGTCAAAGAATTCTTAATAGATGTGTGAGATATGACTGCCCTTGCACAGAGCCAGATCAGTCCTTGTCTATCCAACTGCTGAAATATTCTGTCGCTTAGAATCCTCTCCACAACTGTTAACAGGTTTGCTTGCCTGTAGTTTATGGCTTCTATTTGTTACTGTTCTTAAATAACAGTGCAACACTTGCCATCCTCCGATCTCCAGAGATTCACCTGCAGCTGACGATAATGCAATTACTTCTACAAGGGCCTCTGCAATTTCTTCTCTGGATACCCAGAAAAGTCCAAGGATTCATTTGGTCATATTCTGCATATCCATACATTGTCCGAGGTATCACAACTTACTTTGACTCATTTTCTTCCATGTTCTTCTTCACAGTAAAATTTGTAGGGAAATATTTATTAAAATCCTTGCCCATTCTCTTGTGGATCCATAGGTGAGCAGCCATGTTGATCTTCAAGGGACCTGTTCTCCACACCTCCTCACTGCCAATGTTCCTTGTAGTTCTTGCTCCCATTTATACACAGGGCAGAGGAGATGATTAAAATCTATCTCTCTGACTATCTATTTATATCTGCATTTATTTATTCTTTTGATTATTTGCTTGTTTATTTATTATTTTGTATGTCCTTTCCCCATCCTTCCTGCTCTCTCCTCACCTCTCTCCTCCCCCTCTTTCCTACCCCCTCTTCACCCCCCCTTTTTCCTCCCCTTCCCTCTCTCTTTTCTCTCTGTCGTTTCAATCGCTTTTCTCACTCATTCTCTCTTCATCTCTCTCCTTCTCTTTCCTTCCCTCTCTCTCTTCTCTCTCTCCTCTCTCTCTTCTAATCTCTCTACTTCACTCTTTTCTCTCTTTCCTTCCCTTCTCTTTCCTTCTCTTCTCTTTGTTCTGTCACTTCTTTCTCTTCTCTTTCCTTCTCTCACTCTCAACTCTCTCTCCACCTCTCACCTCTCTCTCCACCTCTCTCCTCCCTCCTCTTCTCTCCTTCCCTCTTCCTCTTCTCTCTCTCCTCCTCCCCTCTCTTCCTCTCCTCTCTCTCTGTTTTCTCTCTATCCTTTCCTAACCTCTCTCTCCTTCACTATTCTCTCTCTACTTTCTTTTCTCTCGCATCTGTCCCTTTCTCTCTCTTCACTTTCACCTCTCAATTTTTTCTCCTTCCCTCTCCTTCTCCTATGTCCTTCTCTTCTCTCCTTCCCTCTCGCTCTTCTCTCTCTCCTCCTTTCTTTCACTTTTCTCGCTCATTCTCACTCCTTCTCTCTCTTTCCTCCCTTCCTCTCCTTCTCTTTCCTTTTCTTTCCTTCTCCCTCTCTCTCGTCTCTCTCCCTCTCTAATTCTTTCTTTCTCTTCCTCAATCTCCCCTTCTCCCCCTCTCTCCCTCTTTCTCTTCACTTTCTCCTTCTCTCTCTATTTCTTTTTTCTCTTCCTCATCCCACCTCTCACCTTCTCTCTCCCCCACCACTCTCTCTCCTCCTGTTCTCCTCTCTCCCCTCCTCTCGCTCTTCTCCCTCTCTTCTCACTATGATTGTGATAAACTATGTATACCTCTCTGGACACGCCCTCTGCTGACTGCTCCTGTGGCTCCTCTCACAGACCCCTGTATAAAGGCGATTGGGGCACTCAGGCTCCGAGATGTAGTGGGCTCCCCTTTTGCTGCTAAAAAAAGCCTATTGTTCACTTCCTGCCTGCGAGAGTTATTGATGGTGCACCAATTCACTCCTTTCTCATTTTGTCTCTCCATTCCTCTCTCTATCCTCTCTCTTTCCTTCTCTCACTCATACTCTCTCTCCTTCTCCTCTCTCCTCCCTCACTTCTTTCTCTCTCTCTTTTCTCTCTCCTTCTCACTCGCAATCTCTATTTCTTTCTTTCTCTTCCTCTTCCTCACTCGCCTCCTTCTCCTCTCTCCCCTTCTACCCCTCTCCCTCCACCTCACTCACCCTCACTCCCCCCGCCCTCTTCCTCCCTCTCCCTCCCTCTATCTCCTCTCTCTCTCCCTGCCTTCTTGCTCTCCCTCCCTCCACCTCCCTCCTGTCTCCTATCCTCCCCTCCCTCTCACTCCCCCTCTCTCTCCCTCCCCTTATCCTCTCCTCCCTCTCTCTTTCTCTCACACGCATGGATGCATGGGATTTACAGGAATTGTTTTTCTGCTCCTCAAGATCGTTATCTGTTAATAAACAGAACATCAAGCTAATTCCTAAAGCTAGTGAGAAAAGACTGTCGGAGATTATAGAATCCTGACCAAATAATGTATGCTTGGTTATCATTGCATGCATCGGTTGCTCTGTTAAATTTTGATAAATATATTTGAACTTATATCACAAATGCATTAGTTCGGAATCTGACTGCACAATCCACTGCGATCTGCTGAAAGTAGCTGTGTTGTTTGATTATGGCTGTGATCAATACTGTTCTGCCGTACAGTGCAACTGTTGTCCTATTCATTGACTACTAATGACAGAAATCCATCTGAGAGTTAATTCTATGTTTTGATGTTCAAAGTTCAAAGTAAATTTATTATCAAAGTACTTATACAGTATGCCACCATATATCAGTTTGAAATTCAATTTCTTGCTGGTGGAACAAAGAAATACAATCGTATCAATGAAAAACTACACACCAAGACAGATAAAGAACTAATGTGCAAAAGAAGCCAAATGCAAAGCTGTTATAATAAATAATTAATCAAGCAAGTCCATAAATGTGTGATAATAAACAAACAAATAAATAAATATCAACGTAGACTCTTTCACACACTTCATCAGCTTACAGTAGTGGGGTAGAAGGTACACGTTATTAAATCAATTGAGTGGGTAATAGGTTGAGTTGGGAGGTGTTGCACTTGCCCTGACCTCTGCTGAGGCTCATCGATTGTCCCCTCATGGGAAGAGCGGCTCAGGTTGGAACATAAAGGTGAGCTGCATTTCACACATCTGTTTAACCAGAAAATCAGCTCTGTGTTGAAGGGAAAGGAAAAGATCCAAGATCAAGTCATAGAACAGAGAGAGAGATGCATCAGAATTATCATTTTGAATCATATAAAGAGAACTCAGTGGAGACATAATATATGTATGAATGATTATGAGAGGGATAGATAAGGTAGGCTTAGTCAGTGAGACAGAGGACTTTTACAGGGAATCTGTTAGATTTGTAGCAAAGAAGGTGGAACAAGAATGTAGAACACCACGTTGTGCCTAAAAAGTAAATCAAAAACACCCAAAAATGAACCCCTCCTACCTACATAATGTCCATATCCCTCCATCATTTTCATATTCATCGCCTATCTAAGCATCTCTTAAAAGCCTCTAAAGTATTTGCTTCAACTACTGTACCAGGCAGCACATTACAGACACCCACACCTCTCTGAGCAACAAATTACCCCTCGTATCCCCTTTGAACCTACCCTTCTCACCTTCAGTGCATGCCCTCTGGTGTTAGATATTTCCACCCTATAAAACAGATACTCTCTTTCCAACCTATCCAAGCCTCTCATAATCTTATAAGACCATAAGACATAGGACCAGAACTAGACCATTTGGTCAACTGAGACTGCTTTGCCATTTCATTATGGCTGATCCAATCTTCCTCTCAGCCCCAATCTCCTGCCTTCTCCCCACATCCCTTCATGCCCTGATTAATCAAACCTTTTTCAGAACTCCCATCAGCCTCTGCCACCCCAGAGAAAACAATCTAAGTTTGTTCAGCCTCTCATGGTGTTACATGCCCTCTAAACTAGGCAGAATCCCGCTAAATCTCTTCTGCACCCTCTCCAAAGCCTCTACATCTTTCCTATAGGGAGACAACCAGAAGTGTTTGCAATAGTCCAGATGTGGCCTAGATAGAGCTTTATAAAGTTGCAACATAATCTCTTGATTTTTTAACTCAATGCTTTGACCAATAAAAACAAGCATTCCATCAGCCTTCTTAACCACCTGTGGACCTGCGTAGCCACTTTCAAGGAGCTATGAACTTGGATCCCAAGATCTCTCTGCTCAGCAACACATTTAAGGATCTTGCCTTAATAGTATCCTGTCTCCTTGAATTTGCCCTACCAATGTGCAGCACTTCACATTAATCTGGGTTAAATTATATCTGCCATTTCTCCGTGGAGGTTCCAGCAGAGATCCCTGTGGAACACAAGTAATTACAGATCTCCAGCTTGAATAGGTCCTCAAACACGACACTCTGTCCTCTGAGCGCCAGCCAGTTCTGAATCCAAACAGCCAATTCACTGCAGACCCCATATTTCACAATGTTCTGGATTAGCCTCACATGAGGGACTTTGTCAAAAACCTTCCTGAAATGCATGTAACAACATCCACTACCATACCTTCATTAATGTCTCTTGCCACCTTGTCAAAAATTTCGATCAAGATGGTAAGACACAATCTGCCCCAAACAAGGCCATTATGGCTCTCCCTAATTAGACCATGGGAATACCTCTGATGGGGAGGGACCAATTTAATAAATCAGTCTCACTACAGGAAGGATGTGAATACTATAGAAGTTGTGCAGAGGAGATTAACAAGGATGTTGCCTGGATTGGAGAGCATGCATTATGAGAATAAGTTAAGTAAACCTGGCCTTTTCCTTTTGGAGCAACAGAGAATGAGAGGTAAACTGATGGAGGTGTATATGACGATGAAAGGCATTGATGGTGTGGACAGCCAGAGGCGTTTTCCCAGGGCTGAAATGCCCAACATGAGAGGGCACAGTTTTAATGTGCTTGGAACTAGGTACAGAGGGGATGTTGGGCTACTTTTTTCACACAGAGTGTTGTGGGTGCTTCAAATACACTACCACCGATGGTGGTGGAGGCAGATACACCTTCAGGTCTTTTAAGAATCTCTTAGAAAATACATGGAGCTTTGGAAAATAGAGGGCTATGTGGTAGTGTAATTCTAGTCAGTTTCTAAAGTAGGTTACATGGACGGCACAACATTGTGGGCTGAAGGGCCTGGAATGTGCTGTAGATTTCTATGTTCAATGAATCAATTAGAAGCCCATTATTCATCCAAATCTCTCCTAATATGCCAAATCCATCACCGAGCTAAGAGAACTACAATGCATCACCACACTCACTCTCCAGAAAGCACATTCCATCTTGTTAAGGCAAGAAAACTTGCCTTTCTTCCTATTCCATATTTATGATTGAAATCAGACTTGTTACCCACCTCAGTCCTATCATAATAAAGTGCAAAACAGAGAATACTTGTGGTATTCAGATGGCCAGGCAGCATCAAAGGAAAAGAGTAGTCGACGTTTCTGGCTGAGACCCTTCAGCAGGACCTTTCACCAGCCGTGTTGAACAGTCTCAGCCTGAAATGTTGATTGTACTCTTTTCCGTAGATGCTGCCTGGCCTGTTGAACTGCTCCAGCATTTTAAGCGTGTTACTTGGATTTCCAACATCTGCAGATTTTCCCCAGTTTGTTGATAATAAAGACCAACATACTGTTTACAGGAGAGATTCAGCGGGTACTGGAAACCTCAAGCAATACACACAAAATGCGAGAGGAGCTCAGTGAGTGGGCGTCACCTCTGGGAGAGTAAACAATTGAATTTTCGGGGCAAGACACTTCTCTTTTCTCATGTGGTGCACCGGCACATTGATATTGAGTGCAAACACACCGAGGTATCTTTCAACATGAGCATGGTCATATCTCCAATTTTATAAAATTAACACGTGGTGTTTTCAGTAAAAGTGAATTACATAGTTATTCCCAATTTATTGATAATTCTTCTTATGTTCTTGACCATTCACTCAGTTTGTCTGATTCAAAGCTCTTCACCCCCTCCTTCATATTCACAATCTCGCTCAGTTTTGCACCAGATGATTCTTCTGTGCTTTCTTGTAAGCATGGTGCTACTTATTGCCAATATGTTTTGTTAGTTGCAGTGCATCTTAGTTTAAAGAAACTTTTTTCCTTTGAATACTGGACTGCTTTGTTCTGAGATTAAACAGCCATTGCTCAACCAAATTGGTTCCTGTCTGAACACTGATTGAATTGAATTGAAGTGACTTTATTTCTTACATCCTTCACATACATGAGGAGTAAAAATCTTTATGTTACATCTCAGTTCAAATATGCAATGTGTAATCATAGTAATTTATAATAATTTATAATAAATTGAACAGACAATATACCATAGAAATACACTCAAATTAGTGTGAGTTCAGCAGTCTGGTGGGCTAGTGGAAGAAGCTTTCCTGGATCCTGTTGGTCCTGGTTTTTATGCTGTGGTACCATTTCCCGGATGGTAGCAACTGGAATAGATTGTGGTTGGGGTACCTCGGGTCCCCAATAAACCTTCGGGCCCTTTTTACAGGACTGTCTTTGTAAATGTCCTGAATACTGCAGTGGGAATTTCACAACTGCAGATGTGTTGGGCTGTCCGCACCTCTCTCTGCAGAATCCTACGATTGAGGGAGTTACAGTTCCCAAACCAGGCAGTGATACAGCCAGTCAATTGCACTCCTATTGAAAGTGCTTAGGATTTCAGGGCCTTTTTCACCACCCAGCTGAGGTCCTTGGTTATGTGGATGCGAGGAATGTAAAAGCTGTTCACCCTCTCAAGCGCAGATCCATTGATGACAATAGGGGTTAGCCCAACTCCATTCCTGCTGTCAACGACAACCAGCTCCTTTGCTTTTGTGACATTGAGCGAGAGGTTGCATCACTATCTGCAGAATAACTCGGGTTGTCCTATCCCGATAGGGGGAAGAAAAAAGTTATGTGAACCAGTGTTTGAGCAAGAATTACTTTTGAAGCCGAATACATTGTTGCGGTTGCATCTGAACTTGTAAGATGTTGAGAAATAGAAGAAATCTCCATGGCTACGAAACGTCAACAACGAATAACAACTGTGCAGCAAATAGCATCTGGGCATCGAACATAGTGGCGGATAAACCGAAAGGTAACAGACTTTGGAGAACACGCTCGGTCAAATAAATTGGCATGAAAAGATTGCCAGAGATTAGACTGGAGACAGAAGAAAAAAGACCAGCGCAGGAATAGTAAGTTCCTGGAAGAGGGAAGATCATACGTAGACGGCTCTTTCTGGAGTGCAATAATTGACAGAAAGTGTAAAACTGAAATGAGACATATGCTCACCATACAGCCGGGCTGAAAGAGGCACGAAATTTCATGGAATTTGTTTATGTGTTTGTTTAGCGGCAACAGTACAGTACAATACATACAATCAGCATCGTACTGTGCAGAAGTCTTAGGCACCTTAGCTATATATCTGCTCCTTAACCTCTGCACGGTACTGTCTGTACGGGTTAGGGTTAGTTCGTTGTGGGAATGCTATGTCAGTGTCGGAAGTCTGACGACACTTGCGGGATGCTCCCGGGACATCCTGGGACTGTGTTGGTCATTGACTCAAGTGATGGATTTCACTGAACCTTTCGATGTACAGGGCATGTGGCGAATGAAGTCAATATTTTCTCTAATTGTATTCCTTTCCCCACATTAATCCCATATTTTCTCTCCACTATCCCGAGAACCCGATCCACTTGCTCCTGATCTATACAATTTCAGCGGCTAGTCAATCTCTGACCTCTGAGGTTCAAGAGGCTGATTCTGGGAATGAAGGAGTTAACATCTGAGGAAAGGTTTAGATCTGGAATTTAGAAGAATGCGGGGTATGTCGTTGAAACCTACCGACTGTTGAAAGGATGTTTCCGATGGTGGGCGTGCCCAGAACTATAGCACACAGCCTCGCAATTGAGGACCGACCCTTCAGAACAGAACAGGCGATTTTTTTTTTAGCCAGTGAAGCCAGAGAGAGCAATGTTCTGCCAAAACATTGGATATATTTAAGGCTAAAATTAGTAGTTTCCTGATTGGTCGGGGCATCAACGGTTATGGGAATGAACGGGATCCGGGATTTGCCATGATGGAATGGCAGAGCAGACTCGATAGGCTGAATGGTCTAATTCTGCTCCTATGCCTTATGGTTTTAACACGGAATGCCCGGCAGTCCCTGCAAGGGAATGGCCCGTGTGGGATGGTCAAAGGCATGTGGCAGATTGGCTCATTGATAGTAATCACCAATAAGCACAAATACCTCACTTGGATGGCAATAGGAGGGGGCCTTCCCTCCAGAATCCTTTCTGAAAGTCAGAGTCACTGACTGGCCTGATGGGCTTGACAACGGTCTCCGGCGTGACAGTCCGGAACTCTACCACTGTCCCCAAGAGGATGAATGAGAAATGAACGGTGATGTAGAGATCACATGAGAGGCCGGAATGAATACCCAGGCAAGTACCACAGGGATATTTTGCCTTTCCAGCACAGTTCCAAACAAAAACAATAATCTAAATCAGAAAGCCGGACATAAGAAACACAAGAGTAAAAGAGTAGCCGGCAAGCAATTCCAAAAAACACAACAGACTGAATCAAAAGTCCCAAAATCAAACCGGTCCACAATATAAAAATTGCAAGGCAAGGCAAAAAAAAAAACACATTCGAAAGGAAAGCGCACTGGATTACAAGACAGATACACGATCAAACGTTGGCTAATAGACTGAGTGAGGAACAGCACAATTTTCAGCTTAAATATTCAGAATAACCAGGCACCGGTGAAGTCAGTTACCATGCAGGTAACAGAGCAAGGCAAGAATGTTTAGCAACAAGAATCCCGCTGACAGTTACACTACCAACACAGCACGGATCTCGGGACGACTGCGATATGTGTGGATCAATGCCCAGTTTCCGTATGGAGAGTTGATTTGCAAGGAAGGTCTGCAGGAGAATACAAGGGGTTCAAACGAGTTACCTGATTTACGGGCTGTTCCCGGAGACACATATCGGTCTACCGTTGAACCTCCTACCGCATTAGACTTTGAAGGACTAAACACTGGAAATTTCTTCCTTGGCCAGAAGCAACAAGGTGAGTGGTAACAGTGACACGAAAACAGAGCCGCTGACACTGCAAATGTACAGAACCAATTACAACTTCAATATTTAGGCCGAACGACATACTGAATGTAAATAAAGTTAAGCACAATGCATAATGTATATTTTATCAACGGCAGGAATCTGTATTAAGGAAGGCGTGGTCCGAAACTTACTGAGGAGTTTACAACAACCCTTCCGTAACCTCCCCTTCTGCGGATTAAATAAGAACTCCTGCTCATCTCCGCCCATTGCTGTGACGGTTGCTTTACTAAGAGTGTGAGAGCCGGAGAACTGTGTGACTGCGATGGATCAGAAGCTAGACCTAAAAGAACTCTTGTCGAACCTCGTTCCCGCCGCTTTGGGCGTCATCGGGAATGCAGCATTAACAGCAGCTCTGTGTGGATTCCAACATCTAGCGGAGAAAAACAGCCCATGTCCCTGTGATCCGAAATGGAACGCTATCCATTCGAATCTTGCTTTTAGTGTACCCACAGTCGTCCTCTTTCTCATCAGTATGATAGTGTCACCTGGTTCGCGGCGAATGTTTAAGTGTGGAACGTGCAGACCATGTCCCGAGTGTGGAAGGTGCAGTGGATTTTGCGATTGTAGAAAGCGCACTTCTTCTCCAAATTGTGATTCGCAGTCGGAATGTAACAATGGATGCTGTTGCTGGAACACCTTCAACCAAGTTTGTTTTGTATTTAACACACTGATGCAAATATCGATCCCATCTGTCATATGGGTTGTTATTTTACTGCTGGATGGGGACTATTTCGCCTGTTATTTCGACCCTTCAGTCAACGGGACGCTGGGCCATCAGAAATGTGAAGACTTTTGCAGCCTCGAAACTTCGTCTTCTCTGCGCGAGCATTGCTTCTGGTCCCGGGTGAGTATCGTCAGATATTGCTTAAAGTCTGCGATTATAACAGTGCAGGACTCTGGCCAGCGGATCTATCCGCGCCGTTACCGCCCCGGCACAACATAATTCAGATGCGAGAACGCGCCCAGAATTGACATAGAAATGATGGCACAGGTTTAAAGTGAGAAGGAGACATTTACAGGGTGATTTGAACGATTGGCTTTCCACAAGACGGTGGTGAATATCTGGAAAGAGGTGCTAGATGAGGCGTTGGAGCCGGAAATAGTTAAATTTAGGTACCTACAAACGAAAAGAGTAAGGGGATACGGAATAAATGTCGGGAAATGGGGTTAGTGTCTATGAGCATCGCAGTCGGCAAAGGTCAAAGTTCAAAACTTCGAAGTAAATTTATTATGCAAGTACATATATGTCACATGCCCCTACATTAGAAATTACTAGGCTTACGCATAGTCCTGTATTTTTCTGAGCTCCATGTACCAATGCAGGAGTCTCTCAAAATATCCTATTGCATCCTCCTCCACGACCGTCACCGGCAACCCATTCCATACAGTCGCTACTCTCTGCGTAAGAAACTTACCCTTGACATCTCCTCTGTACCTACTTGCAAGCACCTTAAATCTGTGCCCTCTCTTGTTAGCCATATCAGCCCTGGGAAAATGCCTCTGACTATACACACAATCAATGCCTCTCATCAGCTTATACACCTCGATCAGTTAACCTCTCATCCTCCGTCGCTCCAAAAGAAAAGGCTGAATTAACTCAACCTTTTCTCATAAGGCATGCTCCCCAATCCAGGCAACATCCTTGTCAATCTCCACTTCACCCTTTCTATGGTTTCCACATCCTTCCTGGAGTGAGGCAAGTAGAACTAAGCACAGTACACCAAGTGGGGTCTGACCAGGGTCCTATATAGCTGCAACATTACCTCTTGGCTCCTAAACTCAATCCCATGGTTGAAAAGACCAATGCACCGTATACCTTCTTAACCACACAGTCAACCAGCAGCTTTGAGTGTCCTATGGACTGGGACCCCAAGATCCCTCTGATCCTCAACACTGCCAAGAGTCTTACCATTAATACTATGTTCGGCCATCATATTTGACCTACCAAAATGAACCACTTCACACTTATCTGGGATGAACTCCATCTGCCGCTTCTCAGCCCAGTTTTGCATCCTATCAACGTCCCGCTGTAACCTCTGTCAGCCCTCCACACTATCCACAACACCTCTAACCTCTCATAACATAACGTTCATTGTCCTGTGGGCATTCAAAGTAAATGCAAAGGGAGAAGCTCTTTAGTTGGAGAGTAGTGACCCTTTGCAGTTCTTCACCAGTTGGTACCTGGCTCACTCTGAGTGCAAACAAAGCTGTGATTGATGGCTTTCTTTAGATTAGAATGGAATAATATGATATGGATTTAGTACAGGGAACGAGTATGGGAGCAATAGATGACCTCATTGAAAAAATACCTGATCAACTTCAGCAGCTGCTCAAGCTCAATATTTACTCTCATTCTGTTTATAAGCTTCTTGTTTTTTTTTATATCCTGACAGAAAACTGGCTGCTATTTGCTGGTAGCATTTGTTGCCTTACTGGTATTTCTAAAATTCATTCCGAGGTGGTTTTATTGTGACTGTACTGAGAAGGGTTATTACAAATTCAAGTATCAACAATCGTTGGAAAAGAAGAAATGGAACAAGATGACGGAAGAGTTGGGGATTATGCTGGCAGACACTGTAAACATGGAGTCCAAAGAGCTGATTGCAAAAGTGAAACAGCGCAAATTTGATCCGAACTCTAACCAAGGTGAACAGAGCTCTAACCAGGCTGAACCGAACTCTAACCAAGGTGAACAGAGCTCTAACCAGGCTGAACCGAACTCTAACCAAGGTGAACAGAGCTCTAACCAGGCTGAACCGAACTCTAACCAAGGTGAACAGAGCTCTAACCAGGCTGAACCGAACTCTAACCAAGGTGAACAGAGCTCTAACCAGGCTGAACCGAACTCTAACCAAGGTGAACAGAGCTCTAACCAGGCTGATCCGAACTCTAACCAAGGTGAACAGAGCTCTAACCAGGCTGAACCGAACTCTAACCAAGGTGAACAGAGCTCTAACCAGGCTGAACCGAACTCTAACCAAGGTGAACAGAGCTCTAACCAGGCTGAACCGAACTCTAACCAAGGTGAACAGAGCTCTAACCAGGGTGAACCGAACTCTAACCAAGGTGAACAGAGCTCTAACCAGGGTGAACCGAACTCTAACCAAATTAGAGATACAAACCCTGATGAAGCTGGCCCCAGTGGAAGTTCAGCATAACCAACTGTAGGAGCCATGATTTCTGTGCTGCACGTTAATTATCTTTATTATAATAAGTAGTCACATTAGTGGGGTGGTGGTAAAAGCAAAAGCATTAAATATCATACTGTCGCTTATTTCTTTGTATGTTATAGCTTGGAAACGCAGAGGTCATGTTTTTGCTGACTGCTTAATATCACTTAATATTTCTTCGATATTGTGTGTTTTCTAAATACTAATAAAGAATCGAATAGAGGATTTGACTCTTTGAAACACACACTTAATTGGAGTCGAGGGTAAGTCAAGCATGTAGAACAACTCCGTTTGGGGTCGCAGGCTGGTGGGAATTGTTTGGTTTGATTTCAGATTTTTGTTTTGCCGTTACACCAACTGTTGACAATATTACAATGAGGCGTCACCTTAGTCACCATTTCAGAGACATCAATGATCGACCACAACTCAACAAGGCAGGGTATACTTCCTGAACTCCAGCTACAGTTCCCTGCAAAAGTCTTCAGCCCCAAACCTTTGTTCACATGAATGAATGATACAACCAGGGATTTTGATCAATGTAACGGTGAATTTTGTATTTATGCATCACATGCTCCTGTTTCACAGCAGGGTTTCATCTGAGAATCGATCATATTTGTTGATGTTCGAACTTCAAAGTAAATTTAATATCAAAGTCCCTATACAGTGTGTCACCAGATATTAGGTTGACATTCATTTTCATGTCCGTTTTCACAGCAGAACAAAGAAATACTTCAGAATCAAAGAAAAAAGTCAGAAAAAGACAGTTAAAGAAATAATGTGGAAAAGAAGATCAATACAAAACTATTATAATAAATAAGTAACTGAGCAAGCAAGTCAATAAATGTGTAACAATGAACAAATAAATAAATAACTGACAAATAAATAAACAAATATCCGTAAACACGAGGCACCAGCAAACATTCCATGGTCATAGTCAGTTAGATTGCATTTCCTCACCATTCTCGTCTTTGCTGTAAACAACAGCTGAACCTCCTGACTATGTCTTTATATTTTTATGCAAAGAGCTGCTGCCACGTGATTGGCCTATTCGATATTTTCATTAACGACCAGATGTACCTGAGAAAGTGGTCGATAAATGTACATATTGTTACTGATATATCTGGCAGTTCTCGTTCCATATTTTGCTGGAGTTTTATTTGCATAACCTTTAGCATTACCTTGCTAACATGTGAAATTAGTGAAATTGTTCAGTAATTTGAACATTCCTTCACATTGAGAATTGGGATATAAACTGATCTTTTCCCATCTAAGGGCCATTGTTGGGTTTTCCAGATGTACTGGCAAATTGCGTGCAACACTTTTACAGCATCACCTTTTAAAATTTTAAACAATTCATCTGGAATTCTGTCACATATTGTCAGGGTCCGGTACTGAACCACGTCCGGGTTTTGATCCGGTCGGAGGGCTCCGGACTCCTGCAGTTGTCCCTCCCGTCACCCGTGATCTAGTGAGGACCCTCCTGGTTCAAGAAGGCACACCTGTAACTCATTGAGCTGCAGGGGTTTATAAAGGGCCTTGGGACTGGGACCAGGTGGGTGATCATTCTGTTCTGGTTCCTCGCCGGGTTTGTATTCTGTTATTCCGTCCGGGCTCAGACCTATTCTTCATCATGCTTCTCTGTCCGTACCAGTACTGCCAGGTTGGTCCGCTCTCCCACCTTTCTTCCCATGTGCTGGTCCCGCTTCTCCGCTCGGTTTTGTTTTTCGCGCGGTCGCGCTGTCTACCGGCCGTTTCCGAATTTCCCGTTGTCAGGGCTGTTGTGTTGGTCAACCTGGACCTATGTCAGTTCCTATCCCTTGCCTCCGTCGGGCGCATCTGGCCGACCCTCCGTGGGTTCTGCCCCCACCTCTTCCGCCCAAACCCTGGGATAGTGCCCCGCACCTGCCTAGGAGACCGCGTCGTGCTCAGGCCTCCGGTGTTTCCGGCTGGGAGGCGCCCCTACCCAGGATGCATGCAGCCCGCCCAGGGAGGGCTCCGCTAGCCTATCGCCACCTAGACCTGCTCGCCTGAAACCCGGGAGCCTGCCTGCCCGCCTGAACCCCGGGAGCCTGTCTACTTGAACTCGAACTTCGGGAGCGGATCGGCTCTGCCCTGCCTGCCTAACCCCAGCTACCCTTAAGTGCCATGGCATCCCCATCCTGTCCTCCCCTAAACTTCAATGCCTGCGTCCTGCATTTGGGTGCATCCGGCTCCTCCTGACACGTATTCCAAGACAGGTATATTCCAAATAAGAAACTTTCAAAGGGAAGAAGAACACTACTGTGGCTGACAAGTGAAGAAGTCAGAGCCATAGTGAAAGCAAAAGAGAGGGTATACATGGAAGCCAGAGCTGGTGGGAAGATAGAAGATAGGGGAGCTTTTAAATACTTGCGGAATGAAACTAAGAAGGTCATTCAGAAGGAAAAGATGAATTATGAGAGGAAGCTGGTGACTAATATCAAAGATGATACTAAAATCTTTTTTTAGTATATAAAGGGTGAAAGACAGCAGAGGGTAGAAATGGGACCAATGCAAAAAGACGCTGGAGATATTGTGTTGAGAGACTCAGAGATGGCTGAGGAACTGAATGCATATTTTGCATCACTCTTCACAATGGAAGCTGTCTGCAGTGTATTGGACATTCAAGAGTGTCAAGGAAGTGAAGTTTGTGATGTTAAAATTATGACTGAGAAGGTGCTCAGGAAGCTTAGTGGTCTGAGGGTGGATAATTCTCCTGGACCTGATGGAATGCACTCTTGGGTTCTGAAGGAAGTAGCTGGTGAGATTGCAGAGGCGTTAACAATGATCTTTCAAGAATCAATAGATTCTGGCATTGTACCAGATGACCGGAAAATTGCAAATGTTACTCCACTTTTTAAGAGGGTGGGAGGCATCAGAAAGGAAACTGTTAGGAAACTTTTGTAGATCTGTTAGCCTGACATCAGTGGTTGGGAAGTTGTTGGAATGGATTGTGAGGGATGAGATTACGGAGTACCTGGAGGCAGATGACAAGATAGGCCAAATCCAACATGGTTTTCTGAAATGAAAATTCTACCTGACAAACCTACTGCAATTCTTGAGGAAATTATAAGCAGGGTAGATAAGAGATGCAGTAGTTGTGGTATACTTGGACTTTCAGAAGGCCTTTGACAAGGTGCAGCACATGAGGCTGCTTAGCAAGATAACAGCCCACGGAATTACAGGGTATTTACTGGAGTAGGAGGAGTACTGGCTGCTCGGTGGGAAGCAGAGTGGGAATAAAGGGATCCTATTCTGGCTGGCTACCAGTTACCAGTGGCATTCCACAGGGGTCGGCACTGGGTCCGCTGCTTTTTACAATGTATGTCAATGATTTGGACTATGGGATTAATGGATTTGTGGCTAAATTTGTCGATAATATAAAGGTAGGTGGAGGAGCAGGTAGTGTTGAGGAAACAGTCTGCAGAGAGACTTAGATAGTTTAGGGGAATGGACAAACAAATGGCAAATGAAATAGAATGCTGAAAGTGTACGGTCATGCACTTTGATGGAAGAAATAAATGGGCAGACTATTATTTAGATGGGGTGAGAATTCAAAATGCAGAGAAGAAAAGAGTCTTGGGAGTCCTTGTACAATATACCCTAAAGTTTAACCTCCAGGTTGGGTTGGTTGTGAAGAAGGCAAATGTAATGTTGTTATTCATTTCTAGAGGTACAGAATATAAGAGCAGGAACGTGATGTTGAGGCTCCATAATGCACTCATGAGACCACACGGAGTATTATGTGTAGTTTTGGGCTCCTTATTTTAGAAAGGATACACTAACATTAGAAAATTCAGAAGATTCATGAGTGATTCCAGGAATGAAAGGGTTACCATATGAGGAACATCTTGCAGCTCTTGGGCTGTATTCCCTGGAGTTAAGGAGAATGAGAGGGGGATCTCATAGGAACATTCCGAATTTTGAAAGGCCTGAACAGATTAGATATGGCAAAGTTATTTCCCATGGTAGGGCATGATTTCAGGATTAAAGGAAGCCCTTTTAAATTTGTGGAATTTGTTGCCACAAGTGGCTGTGGAGGACAAGTCATTAGGTGTATTTAAGTCCGAGATAGATAGATTCTTGATTAGCAGAGCGTCAAAGGGTATGGGTTGAAAGCAGGGGAGTGGGGATGACTGGAAGACTTAGATCGGCCCATGAATGCATGGTGTAGCAGACATGATGGGCCAAATGGCCTGCTTCTGCTTCTGTATCTTATTGTCTTATGGTCTTACATCCTACAGCCTTTCTTATTGGCAATGTTCTCTATCACCCATTTGGCTTTACTTTCCAGAATGTCCGGCTCTAGATTGACAAGGAAGTCATTGCAGGTATCTTCTCTGTTGGGGTCTTTCCTCTACAATTCTTCTGTGTTCTACTGTCATGACATTTTTAGGTCTTCTGCTTCTGTAAGATACATCAATTCTTTGTCTTTTACTATACTTATTTTTGCATGAAATGTTCTTTTGATTTCTCTAATCTTCTTGAATATAACTCTTGTTTTTACAATTCCGTTGATCCTTTCAACATCACAGTGATCCAAGTTTGTGCTCCAACAGCAGATGCAAAATAGGATGAAGTTATCCAGGTTTTATGAAGAACTGCAGCACCTCCTGGATATGACACCAAAAAAGGATGTTGCATTTATTATTGGAGACTGGAATTCCAAAGTTGGAAATCACCAGAACCCCTGGAGTAGTGGGCAACTTTCGCTTTGGAATGAAGTAGGACATTGACTGATAGAGTTTTGCCAAATTATCTCTCTGGTTATAGCAAAAACCCTCTTCTAGCAGCGTAAAAGATGGCTCGAAACATGGATATCACCAGATGCTCATCACTGAAACCAGATTGATTATATACTTTGCAATCAGAGATGTAAGAGCTCTATACAGTCAGCTAATTCATGACCAGGAGCAGATTGTAGTTCAGACCATGAGCTGCTTGTTGCAATATTTAGAATGAAACTGAGGAGCATCAAAAAAGCCAACATACCAGCAAAGTTTGATGTTGACAGCATCCCTCAAGATATGCCGTGGAGGTGAAGAACAGATTCAATGAATTAAACCAGGTAGAGTGAAAACCAGAAGAACTATAGATAGAAGTAATGAGCATTATACAAAACGTGGCAACAAAATATATTGCAAACAAAAAGATCAGGAAAGCAAAGTGGCTTTCTGCAGAGGCTCTACAAGTGGCTGAGCAGCGAAGAGAAGTGAAGGCCAATGGAGATTGGAACCAATATCCCCAACTGAACGCAAAGTTCAAAAAGATAGCAAGGAGAGATGAGGAAACTTACTTAAAGGAGTTATGCAAAGACGTTGAAGAAGCCAACAGAATTGGAAAAGCAAGAGATCTTTTCAAGAATTAAATTATGGGCACCCCTAAATTTCCTGAATGCACACACTAGGCTTGTCTGATATAATTCCTTGTATATGTCATTCACAGTTTCATTGCTCATGTACCTGTAATTATATATTGGATTAATTATGGATATTGAAACTTCAGCATCAGAGAAAACCAGCCCCTAACATAACTCTTCAGACAGCAGCATCCGGCTGGATAGTGATCACCTGCATCCACATCAGCGGACACCCAACTCATCAGATCCTAATCACGAAAAATTCCGCATGCCCTCTACTTCTAGGATTCAGATACAACATTTTCAGCCCTGTAATCACTCTTACTCATTTTATCTGACTTTTACATTGCAACTCATGTTGTTGTCTGCAATTTTTTCTATCAACAGCCTCTACCCACTACACATTGCTAATGTTTGTAAACCAGCTACCTCATCTTCAATATTATTATCCACCTTCCCTAATATACTTTTTGCATTTAAATGCATGTAACTCAGGACACCAGTTGCACCTTGCTCAATCTTTTGATTCCTAACTTTGTCCAAGCTGTTACCAACATCTACCTCCACGATCTCTCCACAAGCTGCCATGGCACTCACGTTCCCATCCCCTCAAACTCTAGTTTAAACACCACCGTGCAGCATTAACAAACATTGCCGCTAGAATATTAGTCCTGCTCCAGTTCAGGTATATCCTTCTGTAAAGTCCCACATTCCCTGGAAGAGAACCCAATGTGCCAAATAGCGTTTGCCCTCTCTCCTAAACCAACTGTATAACCTTCTTGCTTCTGGTCCCACTAGCACGTGGTATGTACAACAATCCTGAGATCCCAACCATGGATGTCCTTTCCTTTATCTTAGTACCTAACTCCCTGAACTCCCTGTTCAGAACCTCATCACAGTTAAGTGACACAGTAGGATGTTTGTGGTCTACAAATTACAACAGGAGACAGAAGATGGGTGGCAATGTTACAATAGTCATGGGAGACTTCAGTCTGGAAGTAGATTTGGAAAATTAAGTTGGTACTGGATTACAGGAGGAGGAATTTCCAGACTTCATCATTGAGATTTAAAATTAAAGTGGAAGAATTCATTAAAACGAGAACACGGAAACACAGAGTTCAGCAGAGCACCCAGGTCTCTGGCACTCAAAAGACTGCATGTGTGAATCCACCACAGCTCTTCCAACCTCGTCACGCATCATAAGCATGTCATTGGTGCATGTCATGGTCCACGACATATGGCTTTTCACCCTCTCACTTAAGAATGCTGAGGATTCGATCCAAGATATCCCAGGCCCTGGCACCCAGGAGCTATCTACCATCCCGGAATCCCATTCACGCCCACAGACCTCCTGCCGTTTCTTTAACAATTGAATCCCCTATCACAACAGCGTGGCTCTTCTTACCCCTACCCATCCTTCCTTTCCCCACTGATCCTATATCTTATGGTCATATCAAGAGCAATTGACTGTGGGCAGTTAAGTGACACAGTCGAAAGACAGAAGACAATGGGAGACAAAAGATAGGTGGCAATGTTACTGTAGTCATGGAGGCTTCAGTCTGGAAGTAGATTTGGAAAATCAGGTTGCTACTTGATCACAGGAGGAGGAATTTCCAGACTACCATCATTGAGATTTAAAATTAAAGTGGAAGAAGTCATTAAAGGGAGAACATGGAAACTCCCCACGGAGTTCAGGATAGCACCCAGGTCCCTGGCACTTAGATACTGCATGCGTGAATCCGCCACCGCTCCTCCAAAGGACCTCTCCAAATAATTTAAAGAGGGTCTCCTGGATAAGGCCACGGGGAAGCCACTTGCCAGGCTTTAACTGATAATTGCAATCTTCAAGCTCAAGCTCAAGGTCAAATTCAAGTTTATTTTCATTTCAACCATATACATGTACCTAGAGGCATGGATTCATAAAAAAAAGTACAGTGCAAAAGCAATCCCCTGAGCCCATCTAGCCCATGCTGAATTATTTAATCTATCTACACCCATCGGCCACAGTTCTCCATATCGCTACATTCCCTAACTTCTTTTAATCATTGAAATTGAGTTTGCATACATCACAACACTTCCGCTGCCAGCTCATTCCACACTACTACGACCCTCTGAGTTTCCACTCATGTTTCCCTTAATTTTTCCCATATCATCCCGAACCCATGGCCTCTAGTGATAGTCTCAGTCAACCTCAGTGGAAAGAGCTTGCTTGCATTTAACCTATTTATACATCTTATAACTTTATATAGCTCTATTAAATCACCTCTCAATCTATTACATCTCATGGAATAATGTACTAATCTATTCAATGTTTCCTTATAACTCAGGTCCTCCGGTCTCAGCAACATCTTTGTAAATTTCCGCTGTACTCTTTCAACCTTATTTACATCTTTCCTGCTGGTAGTTGACAAAAACTACACACAATACTCCAGAATAGGCCTCACCAACATCTTACAGAACTTCAACATAACATCAATAAATTATAGAACAGAATTCCAAGATTCCTTCATTCTGCAACACTCCTCAGTGACCTACCATTCACTGTGTAAGACCTGTTCTACCAAAATGTAACACTCGTTATTGTCTACATTAAATTCCATCTGCCATTTCACAGCGTATTTCTGGCTGGTACAGATCCCACTGCAATTTTGATAGTTTTTCAACGCTGTTCACTACACCACCAAACTTGGTGTCATCTGCAAATCTGCTGATCATTGTTATAAATGACAAACAACAATGGATCCAGTACGGCTCGCTATGGTATTCCACTGGTCACAGGCCTCCAGTCAGAGAGGTAACCATTTACTATCACACACTGGATTCTTCCTCAATACCGTTGTTGAACATTTATCAACAGTATTAGGTTATGAAATTCACCACAGAACTCTTAATTATTTGAAGTTCATACTTTATTTGCTAGCCCACACAATAACGTAACTATATTGACCCCAACTATAAACATGGTCTACTGTTGCCGTTGTACAAATGTTCACTCAGACCACCGTTCCAATTTATAATAGTGAAATAATGGATCCCCCGTTGGCCAGACGGCCAATCCTTCCTCTCCCATCCCCTGGCATGAGGTTCTTTCTTGCAATGGTGAATCTCCAAAGTTATCACAATTATTGCCTTCGAAAACCTCTGTTTTTCTTCATCAGTTCAAATGTTGCATTACAATGATATTGGCTACGGGTCATTTCATTGAATTTAACCCTGCTTATTGCCTCTAGTCCAATCCAGCATCTATTTATTGTCCGTCTTCTGAAGATGACTTGTAGTAAATTATGACTCCTTGTTCCCTTCGATTCTGACTGTTTCAAAGTAGTCAAAGCAGATGAACGAGACCCCAAATCTAATGAGATTACTTTCGTAAACTTGTCATTGTACACTTTACACAGCTTATCTGAGAATGGTCTCAGGTTTAGTAGGTCCATAGCAAAAACTCCTTGTGTCCACGTTGAATTGCTCTGATTTGATTACCCCAAAGCAAATATCAGTTCAAACATTTCACAAGATGAACTTTACGAAGCAGCATCTCAAAATGGTAGCCTCCATCTCCTTCAAGACAAAGGCAATAAATTTATCTGCTTCCACTATCCTTGAAACATAAAAAATTTGGTGTTTCTTTCCATATTTCAATTCCGCTACAGCCAACACCAGTGTCTAATCAAATTGCTTCCTCATTTTGAATGCCAAGCGACTGAACCTTTATCAACCTTTCTTGCGTAACTTTATTAAAGGCCTTGGAAATGTCCATGTAGACAGCATCCACTACCTTGCCTTCATCGCCTTTCTTGGTAACTTTCTCAAGAAATTCTGTAAGATTGGTTAGAGACGACCAACTACATAAGAAATCATCCTGACTATCTCTTATCTGTCCAAGTTATATGTGGCCTATGAGTGGCGTCAACAGAGCTCTACAAACCAAATAAAAATGCAGAATGGGTAAGTCGTGTGGCCATTGTTGGGCATAGGCCAGAGGCGAGAGTAGAAGTGACAGGCTTTGGCTAGGAAGAAGCGTTGGCTCTGGGTAAAGCATCTGTTAATGTTTCCTTTTTGCTTTTCTACCCCTCTCTTACTGTACCATTTGAATGGCTGTGGCGTGTTCTTCATGTCGGATGTTGGAGAACTGAGAGACACAGAGTCTCCCGGGGAGCTACATATGTGTGAAGTGCTTCCGGCTACAGCTCCATGAAGAATGTGTTAGGGATCTGAAGCAGCAGCTGGATGACCTTCGGCTTGTACGGGAGAGCGAAGATATAAATGATTAAAGTTACAGGGATATAGTCATCCTGAAGTTGCAGGAGGTGAGTAGCTGCGTGACTGTCAGGAGAAATGGAAATGGAAATAGGCAGTGAGAGCAGAGCATCCCTGTGGCCATTCTGCTCAAAAACAAGTATACTGCTTGGGATACTTTTGTAGGGGATGACCTCCTGGGAGAATGCCACGGCAACTGGGTTACAAGCACTGAGAATGGGTCCGTGGTGCAGAAGGGAAAGAGAGAGAAGAAGGGAGCAGTAGTTATAGGGAACTCAATAGTGAGGGGAACAGACAGGAGATTCAGTGGACGTGAACAGGACACCCAGATGGTATGTTGCTTCCCAAGCCAGGGATGTCTCAGATCGGGTCCACAACATTTTGGCGAGGGAGGGGGAGCCATATTGGTACCAATGACATAGAAAGGAATAGCAATGAAGTGCTGAAAAGGGCATTTAGAGGGTGAGGTAGAAAGCTGAGAAGCAGCACCTCCCGGATAGTAATTTCTGGATTGCTGCCTGTGCCACACGCCAGTGAATCTAAAGGTGCATAGTATACAAGAAATAAGGTAGATAATCTCGTTGCAGTATTATAGATTGCCAGATGTGATGTTGTGGCCATCACTGAATCGTCACTGAAGGATGGTTGTAGTTGGGAGCTGAATGTCCAAGGCACAGGGATAGAAAGGTAGGCAGAGGGAGTGATATGACTCTACTGGTAAAGAGTGGCGTCAAGTCAGTAGAAACTTGTGACATAGGATCGGAAGATGTTGAATCGTTGTGGGTTGAGTTCAGAAACTGCAAGGGTAAAAGGATGTTGACGGCAGTTATATACAGGCCTCCCAACAGTGGCTGGGAAGTAGAAAACAGGTTACAACAGAAAATGGAAAAGGTGAGACAAAAGGACAATATTATGGAAGTCATGGGATGATTGGGAAAATTGGATTGGTAATGGATTGCAAGAGACTGAGTTTGTTGAATGCCTAAGAGATAGCTTTTTAGAGCAGTTTGTCGTTGAGCCTATGAGTGGATCAGCTATACTGGACTGGGTGCTATGTAATGAACTGGAGGTGATTAGGGAGCTTAAGGAGAAAGAACCCTCAGAAACCACTGATCACAATGTGACTGTGTTCAACTTAAAATTTGATAAGGAGAAAGTAAAAAATAGTGGGAAGATAGGGGACTGGGTAGATTTTTAAAACTACAGACAGCAACTTAAAAAATCATTAGAAGGGAAAAGATGAAATATGAAAGTAAGATAGTAAATAATATCAAAGTGTCCATGAACCACCAACAGGTTTGGCAGGCAGGGTTTTCCCTGAAGGAAACCATGCTGACTTTCTACTATGATTTCCCCGGTTGACACTTTCTTCAGTGTCCCTTTGCATTTCGTATCATTCATAACTACCTCTTTTGTTCTTTCCTGCCTATCTCTTGAAATGTCTCTTGAAAACCATCGTTCCCTAAACCTGTTATCTTTGCCTTTAATACTGACAGGTACAAAACTTTGTACTCTTAATTTTTCACTTTGGAAGGCCCCCCTCTCACCAAGTACACCTTTGCCAGTAAACAGCCCGTTGCATTCCACAGTTACCACATCCTTTCTGATACCAAGAAAATTGGCTCTTCTCCCATTTTGAATCTCAACTGGTGAACCAAACCTACCTTTTTTATATTCACTTTGAAACTAATGCCATTGTGATCATTATATGTACTGTGTTCCCCCACACAATATTCTGTCACATGCCCTGTCTCCTTCCCTAATAGCAGGTCAACTATCCTGCACTCTCTCATTGGACTTCTACATACTGAATAAGGAACTTCCCTGAATACATTTCACACACTCTATCCCACCTAGTTCTTTTGCAGTACAGGAGTCCCAGTCAATGAGTGGTGTATTAGATCACCTACAATAACGTTCTTATATATCTTGCAACAGTCTGCAACCTCTCCCCAAATTTGTTCCTCTAAATCCTCGGACTGTTGCCTGGTCTATTATACAGCACCAGAAACAGACTAATACCTTTCCTCTTTCTTAGTTCCACACATAACTAGTCACTAAACGAGTTCTCCAGTCTGTCCTGACTGAGCACTTCCGTGATATTTCCCCTGAGTAGTAATGTCACCCCTCCTTTTTAATCGGTCCCACTCTGTTGCGTATACAAAAACAGAACCATGGAATTCTGAGCTGTGGGCCTTGCCCCTCTAATTCTAATGGCCACAATATAATCTGCCTTTCTTACAGTACTTCTTGCATTGAAATATACGCAGCTCAGGTCATAAGTCGCACCATGCTCAACCTTCTGATTCCTGATTTAGTCTGACATCTGGTACCATCCCCTGCATCTCCAGTTTCCACCCTACATGGTAAACTAACCAAAATGGTAAACAAAACAAAATTCTTGCATACCAATGTACTACACAGTACATATAACTCACACACACACCAAAAAAGGTAATACTTGTACAAATAAGCTGCATTTACAGCACAAGAATTTAAAAAAATGGTATAACGCTGCTGGTTTTTCGTACTTGGTGAGAACTGGCTGGTGGAAGAGAGTTCAGCGTTCTAACAACCTAGGGAAGGAAGCAGAGTATTGAAACAAACTGAATATTACCAGAAGGGGAGACAAAATTAAGACCATAAGACCATAAGATATAGGAGTGCAAGTAGGTCATTCGGCCCATTGAGTCTGATCTACCATTCTATCATGGGCTGATCCAATTCTTCCAGTCATTCCCACTCCACTGCGTTTATCCCATACCATAGAAACATAGTATACTACAGCACAGTACAGGCCCTTCAGCCCTCCATGTTGTGCTGACCCATATAATCCTTAAAGAAAGTACTAAACCCACACTACCCCATAACCCACCACTTTTCTTTGATGCCCGGGCTAATCAAGAACCTATCTATCTCTGCTGAAAATACACCCAATGACTTGGCCTCCACAGCCACTCTTGGCAACAAATTCCACAGATTTACCACCCTCTGACTAAAGTAATTTCTCCCCATCTCAGTTCTTAAAGGACATCCTTCAATCCTGAAGTAGTGCCCTCTTGTCCTAGAATCCCCTAACATGGAAAATAACTTTGCCATGTCTAATCTGTTCAGGACTTTTACCATTTGGAATGTTTCTATGAGATTCCCCCACTCAGTCTCCTGAACACCAGGGAATACAGCCCAAGAACTGCCAGACATTCCTCATACAGTAACCCTTTCATTCCTAGAATCATGCTCGTGAATTTTCTCTGAACCATCTCCACAGTGAGTAGATCCTTTGTAAAATAAGGAACCCAAAACTGCACACAATACTCCAAGTGTGGTCTCACGAGTGCCTTATAGACACAACATCACATCCCTGCTCTTATATTCTATACCTCTAGGAATGAACATCAACATTGCAGTCGCCTTCTTCACAACAGACTCAACCTGAGGGTAAACTTTAGGGTATCTTGCACAAGGACTCCCAAGTCTCTTTTCTTCTCTGCATTTTGAATTCTCTCCCCATCTAAATACTAGTCTGCCCATTTATTTCTTCCATCAAAGTGCATGACCGTACACTTTCCAACATTGTATTTCATTTGCCACTTGTTTGCCCATTCCCCTAAACTATCTAAGTCCCTCTGCAGGCTCTCTATTTCCTCAACACTACCTGCTCCTCCACCTATCTTTGTATCATCGACAAATTTATCCACAAATCCATTAATACCATAGTTGAAATCACTGACGTACATCGTAAAAAGCACCGGTCCCAATGCAGACCCCTGTAGAAATCCACTGGTAACTGGCAGCCAGCCAGAATAGAATCCCGTTATTCCCACTCTCTGTTTTCTGACAACCAGCTAATGCTCCACCCACTCTAGTAAATACCCTGTAATTCTATGGGCTGTAATCTTGCTAAGCAGCCTCATGTGCGGCACCTTGTCAATGACCTTCTGAATATCCAAGTATGCTACATCTACTACATCTCCTTTGTCTACACTGCTTGTAATTTTCTCAGAGAATTGCAGTAGGTTTGTCAGGCAGGATTTTCCTTTCAGGAAACCATGCTGGCTTTGGCCTATCTTGTCATGTGACTACAGGTATTCCGTGACCTCATCCCTAACAATCGATTCCAACAACTTCCCAACCACTGATGTCAGACTAACAGGTCTATAGCTTCTGTTCTTCTGCCTCCCACCATTTAACATTTGAAGTTTTCCGGTCATCTGGTACAATGCTAGAATCTATTGATTCTTGAAAGATCATTGTTAATGCCTCCGCAATCCCTCTAGCTACTTCTTTCTGAACCTGAGGATGCATTCCACCAGGTCCAAGAGATTTATCCACACTCAGACCATTAAGATAACAGAACACTTTCCGAGTCCTAATTTTCACAGCACTAACTTCACTTCCCTGACACTCTTGAATGTCCAGTATACTGCAGATATCTTCCACTGTAAAGGCTGTTGCAAAATAGCAATTCAGTTTTTCTGTCAGCTCCGCATCTCTCATTACAATATCTCCAGTACCATTTTGTATTTGTCCTATATCTACCCTCAGCTCTCTTTTACTCTTTATATACTTAAATATTTTTTTAGTATCTTCCTTGATATTAGTCGCCAGATTCCTCTCAGAATTCATCCTTTCCTTCCAAATGACCTACTTAATTACCTTCTGCAAGTTCTTAAAAGCTCCTCAATCCCTTATCTTCGCACTAGCTCTGGCTTCCTTGTACGTCCTCTATTTTGCTTTTACTTCGGCTCTGACTTCACTTATCAGCTACAGTAGTGTCCTTCTTCCTCTTGAAAATTTCTTCTTATTTGGGATATATCTGTCTTGCACTTCCCTCATTTTTTGCAGGAACTCCAGCCATTACTGCTCTGCTGTCCTTAGGTCAACTTCCGCCAGTTCCCCTCTCATGCCATTGTAATTTCCTTTATTCCACTGAAATACCGACACATTGGATTTTATTTTTTCCCTCTTAAATTTCAATATGAACTCTATTATGTTGTGCTCACTGTTTCCTAAGCGTTCCTTAACCTTGGGTTCTCTTTTCACCTCCGAATCATTGGACAATACCCAATTGAACACAGCCTATCCGCTAGTGGGCTCAACAACAAGCTGTTTTAAAATGCCATTCCTTCAACATTCTACAAATTCTCCCTCTTAAGATCCAGTACTGAACTGGGGACCTTGAGGCTGTCCCAGGTCAAATTTGACATGTATCTATTGAAATGCATTTTAGATATCTGAAACATTAATTAAGGATAAATCACCTATTTATTAATGTCAGATAGACGATTTATACTTTCTAAATAGATCTTAGGTTCAAAAGATGGTATAAACACTTGTTATGAGGGGATTCTTGGGCCAGGTCAAAACTGCCCTGGACCATACTGTGAAGGTATAGAATATGAAGAGGTTGCATAGGTAAACTGCACCATGCCTGTATTTCGCTATAACTCATGGCACTGGATTTGATCTCCACATCACATCTGCTGCCCACTCTCTATAGTCCCTGTGGCACTCTCTCTTTGATTTATTTCTGTTTTTTCTTCCTCAGCCCTATCTCTCTGGTTCCCACCCCCCCCCCCCACCAAATTAGTTTAAACCCTCCTTAAGAGCTCTATTAAATGTGCCCGCTGGGGTATTGAACACCTTTGGGTTCAGGTGTAACCTGTCCTTTTTGTCCAAGTCATACTTTCCCCAGAAGGGACCCCAGTCATCCAGAAATCTGAAGCCGTGCCCTCTACACTAGTCCCTCAGCCACAAATTAATAGGCCTGAATCATGCTGTTCTTGCACTCGCTAGCATGTGGCACAGGCAGCAATCGTGAGATTACTGCCCTGCAGATAGTAATCCTGAAATTACTATCCCATTGCAATGCTTTGCACTGAATGGTGGGAACATTCATATTTTCCCTTGGCTCTTGCCAAACTTACTGTCGATTTCATACTTTGCTCCTGTTGCTCTTGCCACAGAAAATTTTGTAAACCGTATGTACCCTTTCCCTATTTAAACCAGTTCTTGTTTCTCTCCCCTCACAGAGCCTTGCACCTGAGACACTCCAGACCTTCTACCCACTGATTTGAGATTAAATTTCTGTCTGTTCATTCATTGTGGGGACAAGCGAGTTTCTGACTCTGCAGGCCTATTTGTATAAGCTGTTCTAAAAAGTCATCGCTTAGACATTCCACAAATTCTCTATCTTGAAGTCCAGTACTGACCTGCTTTTCCCAATCCACTTTCATGTTAAAATCCCCAACAATTATCATCACATTGTCTTTCTGATATGCCTTTTCCATTTGCTACTGTAATTTGTAATCCTTATCACAGCTGCTGTTTGGAGGCCTGTATACAACTGCCATTAGGGTCTTTTTACCCTTGCCATTTATTAACTCAACCCCTGAAGACTCTACACCTTCTGATCCTATGTCATCTCTTTCCAATGATTTAAAATTATTTCTTATAAACAGAGCCACAACACCCTCTCTGCCTACTAACCTATCTTTCTGATACACAGTATATCCTTGGGCATTCAGCTCCCAATGGCAGCCATCCTTCAGCCAAGTTTCAGAGATGGCCACAACATCATATTTGCCAACCTGTAGCTGACTTTCAAGATCGTCCATTTTTCCTTATACCGTGTGTGTTCAAATATAAAACTCTCAGTACAATATTTGCTTCTTTCTGTTTTAACTGTGCCACACCTCTTTTGCCCTGTAACTCATGCCACTGGATTTGACTAAGCCTCATCTCCTAACTGCTCCCTATAATCTCTGTGGCATGCTATCTTTGATTTATTCCTGTTTCTCCTCCCCCCGCCAAGTTAGTTTAAAACCTCCTTAATAGCTCTATAACTTGTGCCCGTTAGGATATTGGACCCCTTTGGGTTCAGGTGTAACCCGTAATTTTGTACAGGTCGTACTTCCCCCAGAAGAGGACCCAGTCACTCAGAAATCTGAAGCCCTGCCCTCTACACCAATCTCTCAGCCGCACATTAATAGGTCTGGTCATGCTATTCTTGCATTCACTAGCATGTGGCACAGGCAGCAATCCTGAGATTGCTACACAATTGTTACCTCTGGATAGTAATCCTGAAATTACTACACAACTGTGATGCTTTGCACTAAACGGTGGGAACATTCACATTTTCTTCTAGCTCTTGCCAAACTCATGGTTGATTTTACGCTTTGTTCTGGCAGATCTTGCCACAGAGTATTTTATAATCTTCTACCCAAGACATGAACCACAGGTTCCCTTTTCCTAATTAAGCCAGTTCTTGTTTCTCTCCCCTCACAGGGCCTTGTACCTGAGACACTCCAGACCTTCCTCCCTCTGATCTGTCTGTTCTTCCATTGTGGGGACAAACGAATTTGTGACTCCACAAGCCCATTTGTACAAATCTCTGTAATTCAAGAGCCAGACTGAGGTCCTGTGTCATAAAACATCAGGAGCATCAGGAGGCAAAGGAGTCCATAGTGTCATTCACATTTGTTGCAGCTGGGTTTAAAGGCAACTTATCTTTCTGTCAGCTGCAACCATGTAGCTGACCATTATCCTCTGAAATATCTCATGAACAAGGCCCTTCACTGATAGAACTGCCTCTCACAGGATGCTTGTCTTTGAATTTGTCTTGCACCATTCTCTGATGTTTTAGAGACAGTTGTGCACAATAAGCCCGGGAGATAAGCATTTTCTCAGACACTCAAACCACGTTGTCTGGGTCCAACATTCATTCCATGGTCAAAGTCACTTAGATCACATTTCTTCACCATTCTGTTGTTTGCCGTGAACAACAGCTGAACCTCCTGACCATGTCTGCATATTCGTACGCATTCAGCTTCTGCCACATAATTGACTAATTAGATAGTTTTATTAACGAGCAGGTGTACAGGTGTACCTAATAAAGTGGCCACTGAGTGTTTACTGTTATTGATGCAGGAACACCAACTGGAAATTTACTGTCTCTCGTAACCTCTCTGAATGTCTGTGTGTTCAAAGTTCAAAGCACACTCATTATTACAATATTTATGCAGATTACAACCCTGATATTCGCCTTCCCCACAGAGAACCATGAAACAAAGAAAACCGTGCAACCCGTTCAGAGAAAACAGTATACCCCCTCCCTAAAACCCCACTCAGCGAAGAAGAGAAATTGCGCAACTGGAACTAAAATGAATGAGTGAAAGTGCACAGAATATATAGAACATGCCTTTCATGCACACCTCAATGATTTCAATCTTCCACGGCACCATAATTGGTGAGAAATTGAGTCGATCATCGGCTCTGACCCATCTCCATGCTTCTTGGCCTCGAATCCACAGGCTTTGTTCGAACCTCATTGAACACAATCGGAGACTGCAAGGCTCTGATGGGAGTTGTATACAGGCTTCCCAGACAGAGGAAGGGATGTGGCCTACAAATTACAACCGGAGTCAGAAAACACAGCCAAAGGGGCAGTATTACAATATTCATGGGGGACTTCAATATGCAGGCGAAATGGGAAAATCAGGCTAGAGCTAGGTTCCAGGAGGGGAAATTTCTAGAATGCCTACTACATGGCTTTTTAGAGCAGCTTGTCATTGATTCCACTGGAGGATCAGGTATTCTGAATTCATTGTTGCTCATTTGATTAGAAAGGTTAAGATAAATCATCAGATTAGATCCAATTCCCTCAGAAATTTTAGATGGAGAAGCTAAAGTCAGATGTATCAGTATTACAGTGGAGTAAAGGAATTTACAGAGGTACGAGAGAGGGGTTGGCCAGAATTGATTGGAAAAAAAGACGACCAGGGTTGATGGCAGAGCAACAATGGTTGGATTTCTGAAAGCAATTCGGAATGCACAGGATAGAGACATCGCAAAGAGAAAGAAGTATTCTACTGGGAAGATGACACAACCGTAGCGAACGAGAGGTGAAAGCCAACATAAAATCCAAAGAGACGGCATATACTAGAGCAAAATAGTGGGAAGTTAGAGGATTGGGAAGCATTTACAAACCAACAGAAGGCAACTAAAAAGTCATTAAGTTAAAGATGAAAATGGAGGGGTTCTCCAAAGGGAGTTAAGAACAGGAAGGGGTCAAAAACTCTACTGGGTGTTCATTTCTAGACCACCCAATATTAACAGGGACATCAAGCAGCAGATTGGGAGACAGATTCTAGAAAGGTGTGATAATAACAGGGTAGTTGTGGTGGGAGATTTTAACTTCCCAAATATCAATTGGCATCTCTCTAGAGTGAGAGGTTTGATGGGATGCAGTTTGTTAGGTGTGTTCAGGAAGGTTTCAGAATGCAGGAAAGAAACTCTGATGGTAGTTTGCCTCCCAGGTGCCAGGGTCTGGGATGTTTCTGATCACGTCCAAGATATCCTGCAGTGGGAGGGAGAACAGCCAGAAGTTGTGGTACATATTGGTACCAATGACATAGGTAGGAAAAGGGAAGAGATCCTGAACGAAGACGACAGGGAGTTAGGAAGGAAGTTGAAAAGCAAATCCTCAAAGGTAGTAATCTCTGGAATATTGCCTGTGCCATGAGACAGTGAGAATAGGAATAGAATGAGGTGGAGGATAAATGCATGGCTGAGGGATTGGAGCAGGGGGCAGAGATTCAGATTTCTGGATCATTGTGACCTCTTTTGGGATGGGTGTGACCTGTACAAAAAAGATGGGTTGCACTTGAATCCCAATGGGACCAATATCCTGGTGGGCAGGTTTGATGGAGCTGTTGGGGAGGGTTTAAACTAGCTTGGCAGGGGGGTGGGAATCAGAATGTGAGTGCAGGGATTAAGGCAGAAGGACAATGGCATGATGCTAAGAGTTCTGAGTTGATGAGGAAGGACAGGCAGGGGACAGAACATAATTGTAGCCAGTTAAAGGGGTCAGTCTGGGTGGAAGTCAGAAATAGGAAGGGATCAATCACTGTGCTGGGAGTAGTCTATAGGCCCCCAAATAGGCCTCAGGACATCGAGGAGCAGAAAAGCAGGCAGATGTTAGAATGGTGCAGGAAATAAAGGGTAGTAGTTATGGGTGATTTCAACTTCTCTCATACTGACTGGCACCTCCTGTGTGCAAGGGGGATAGATGGGGCTGAATTTGTCAGGTGTGTTCAAGAAGGATTCCTGACACAGTATGTGGACCTGCCGACGAGAGGAGAGGCTATACTGGATCTCATTCTGGGTAATGAACCTGGTCAGGTGACAGACCTCTTGGTGGGGGAGCATTTTGGTGAGAGTGACCACCTCCCTTAGCTTAGGGGAAGTGCCGGAGGACTGCAGAATGGCAAATGTAGTTCCCTTGTTTAAAAAAGGTAATAGGGAGAAATCTGGGAACTATATCCCAGTGAGTCTTACGTCAGTGGTCTGCAAACTACTGGAAAGGATTCTGAAGGATAGGATCTACAAGCATTTGGAGAAGTACATGGATAGTCAACATGGCTTTGTGAAGGGAAGATGGTGCTTCACGAGCCTGATTGAGTTTTTTGAAGAGTTAACAAAAGAAATTGATGAGGGTAGGGCAGTGGATGTGGTCTACCTGGACTTCAGCAAAGCATTTCACAAGGTCCCTCATGAGAGACTCATCCAGAAGGTCATGAGGCATGGAATAAGTGGAACCTTGGCTGTTTGGATAAAAAATTGCTTAAAGGGAAAAAAACAGAGGGTAGTTGTGGAAGGAAAGTATTCTGCCTGGAGGTCGGTGACTAGTGGAGTGCCTCAGGGATCTGTCCTAGGAACCCTGCTATTTGTGATTTTTATAAATGACTGTCCGGGTCTCGATCCGGTCCGGGGTTTCTGGACTCTGGGTCCTGCAGTTGTCCCTCCCGTCACCTGTGATCTAGTTAGGACCCTCCTGGCTCAAGGAGACACCCTTGACTCATTGAGCTGCAGGTGTTTATAAAGGGCCTTGTGACTGGGACGAGGTGGATGGTCGTTTTGTTCTGTTTCCTGTTCTCCACCAGCTCCGAACTCTTCTCTGAATTCTGTTATCCTGTCCGGGCTCAGATCTACTCCTCATCATGCTTCTCTGCCCCGTACCGGTACTACCAGGTTGGTCCTCTCCCCCCACCTTTCTTCCCATGCGCTGGTCCCGCTTCTCCGCTCGTTTGTTTTGTTCACGCGGTTGTGCTGTCTGCCGGCCTTTCCTGATTTCCCCGCTATTATGGCTGTTGTGTTGGTCATCCTGGACCTATGCCCGTTCCTATCCCTTGCCTCCATAAGGCAGGCCTAGCCAGTCTGCCGCTGCCCGGCAGGGGTTCTACCCTGTCCTCCTTTTCTGTCCGAACCCTGGGATTGTGCCCCGCACCAGCCCAGGGGTTCGCGTCTTGCCCAGGACTCCGGTGTTTCCAATTGGGAGGTGTACCTACCTGGGATATATGAGGCCCACCCAGGGAGGGCTCTCCGCCAGCTTATCTAGCTACCTAGACCTGTCTGCCTGCCTGCCTGAACTCAAACTCGGGAGCCCACTCCGCTCTGCCTGCCAGAACTCCGGGAGCCCGCTCCGCTCTGCCTGCCTGACACTCTATCTACCTGAACCCCAGCTCTACCCTTAAAAGCCATGGCATCCCCATCCTGTCCTCCCCCTAGTACTTCAGTGTCTGTGTCCTGCGTTTGGGTCCATCCAGCCGCGTTCCTGACAATGACCTGGATGTAGAAGCGGAAGGATGCGTGTGTAAGTTTGCGGATGACACAAAGATTGGAGGAGTTGTGGATGGAGCTGTAGGTGGTCGAAGGTTACAAGAGGATATAGACAGGCTGCAGAGTACCTGTTTCCCAGGGCACCAATAGCAAACACCAGAGGGCATAGGTACAAAATTAAGGAAGGGCTGTTTATGGGAGACATCAGGGGTAAGTTTTTTACACAGAGGGTTGTGTGTGCCTGGAATGACTTGCCAGGGATGGTGGTGGAGGCTGAAACATTAGGGGTATTTAAGAGCCTCTTGGACAGGCACATGGATGAAAGAAAAATGGAGGGTTATGGGTTCGTGTGGGTTTAGTACTTTTTTTTATGGGTCGGCACAACATGGAGGGCTTGAAGGGCCTTGTACTGTGTCGTAGTGTTCTACGGTTCTTTGGACACAATATGTAGATAAGCCTACAAGAGGAGAGGCTGTACTTGATCTGGTACTGGGAAATGAACCAGGTCAGGTGTCAGATCTCTCAGTGGGGGAGCATTTTAGAGATAGTGATCACAATTCTATCTACTTTACTATAGCTTTGGAGATGGATAGGAACAGACAGACATACTTCATTGCTCCCGAGGGAAATTGGGTTTCGTTACAGCCACACCAACCAAGGATAGTGTAGAAATATAGCAGCATAAAACCATATATAATTAAATAATAATAAGTTAATCATGCCAAGTGGAAATAAGTCCAGGACCAGACTATTGGCTCAGGGTGTCACGGTCCGGATCGGTTCCCCTTTAAATCTAATTAGGTTACGATCCGGACCATTGACTCCTTGTTCCCTTCTAATTCCGTTTCACGCGTCCCTTGAGCTTGGCAATCAAGGTCATCTACCCTCGACTCGAACAGGCAGCTTATAAGCCCCTGGCTTTAGCCACTCGAGGGCGAGAGTGTTAAGAAGCATTTGCGAGTCGCCGCCGCCACGGACACGACAAGCCAGACTCATCCAGCCCGTATCGGAGTACCAGCAATTCGCCTTCCTGTGGCAGAGTGTAGTCCAGGCTCCTCAACGAAGGCAAAGGGAAGCAGAGGCTGCCCCTAAGTAATGAATGACTTCCGATGCCGTTGCTTGTGCGAAGAGGTTGTGCCCCAGATTCTACTGCAAGGAGTGACTCGAGTTCACCAGGAAACATAAGCTATTCACCAGCGTTCTTCACTAAACTGGAAAGTACTTCCCCAATGGTGAAGTCAAAGAAACAGGAGATATTTCGTAAGTTGAATTCCTCTGGTGGCGGGGAGCCTGACATTGCTAATGCTCAACCTGGGACTGAGATATCTAACCTTCCTCCGGTTACCACATCAGGTGTGTTTTCATACAAGACAGGCGGAGTCCTGACTCGACGTTCATGCCCCTTGTCCGTGTCTACCCCTCGAGGAGTCCCGGCTCGGTGCCTGATCTGGAGGCGGAGTCCTGGCTCGACGTTCCTGCCAATTATCTGTGTTTACCCCTCGACAAAGAGTCCCGGCTCGATGCCTGATCTGGAGGCGGAGTCCTGGCTCGACGTTCCTGCCAATTATCTGTGTTTACCCCTCGACAAAGAGTCCCGGCTCGATGCCTGATCTGAAGGAGGAGTCCTGGTTCGAGATTTCTTGTACTGTGTTTTGGTGTCCACGTTGCTGGCTGCAGTGATCCATGGTGTCCAAGTGTCTGGTGGCGGTGAATCAAGACCCTAGTCTCCTAGTCCAAGGTCCGCGGCTGCCCATGTTCCCACTGTCCAAGTCCAAGGTCCGCGGCTGCCCATGTTCCCACTGTCCAAGTCCAAGGTCCGCGGCTGCCCATGTTCCCACTGTCCAAGTCCAAGGTCCGCGGCTGCCCATGTTCCCACTGTCCAAGTCCAAGGTCCGCGGCTGCCCATGTTCCCACTGTCCAAGTCCAAGGTCCGCGGCTGCCCATGTTCCCACTGTCCAAGTCCAAGGTCCGCGGCTGCCCATGTTCCCACTGTCCAAGTCCAAGGTCCGCGGCTGCCCATGTTCCCACTGTCCAAGTCCAAGGTCCGCGGCTGCCCATGTTCCCACTGTCCAAGTCCAAGGTCCGCGGCTGCCCATGTTCCCACTGTCCAAGTCCAAGGTCCGCGGCTGCCCATGTTCCCACTGTCCAAGTCCAAGGTCCGCGGCTGCCCATGTTCCCACTGTCCAAGTCCAAGGTCCGCGGCTGCCCATGTTCCCACTGTCCAAGTCCAAGGTCCGCGGCTGCCCATGTTCCCACTGTCCAAGTCCAAGGTCCGCGGCTGCCCATGTTCCCACTGTCCAAGTCCAAGGTCCGCGGCTGCCCATGTTCCCACTGTCCAAGTCCAAGGTCCGCGGCTGCCCATGTTCCCACTGTCCAAGTCCAAGGTCCGCGGCTGCCCATGTTCCCACTGTCCAAGTCCAAGGTCCGCGGCTGCCCATGTTCCCACTGTCCCCGAGTCCGAGGTTCGTGTTCCTCTTTGTCCTCGATTTCCCGATCTTCTGTGTAGCGAGTAATAAATGCTATTTTCTTGTACCTAAGAAAGACGTGTTTGTGTCCTGCTGGTGGGTCTTCTCTCCCAACGCCCTTGTCCCCACCTCATGACACAGGGTGTCTGACACTCCGAGGGAGGAGTTGTAAAATTTGATGGCCACAGGCAGGAATGACTTCCTATGATGCTCAGTGTTGCATCTTGGTGGAACGAGTCTCTGGCTGAATGTACTCCTGTGCCTTACCAGTACATTATGGAGTGGATGGGAGTCATTTTCCAAGATGGTATGCAACTTGGACAGCATCCTCTTTTCAATCGTGAAAAAAAAAACACAACAAGTAACGTAAGTTTAAAAAAATAAGAAACTAGTCGGAGCGGCTGTAACAGGGTATCAAACAAGACAATGCGCACTAACAGGCAAGTTAGGATAGCTTTTAATTGGAGTAATATGAGATGATCAGATAGGAATGTGGAAGGATAAACAGGAAACGTGTTCTGAGTGAAACGTATGGAAAAGATGTGGCAAATCTTCAGGGGATATTTGTGTGGAGTTCCGCATGGGCACATTTCAATGAGACAGGGAAAGGATGGTAGAGCACAGGAACGTGGTGTACAAAGACTGTTGCAAATCTAGTCAAGAAGAAAAGAAGAGCTTAAAAGGTTCAAAAAGCAAGGTCATGATAGAGATCCAGAGGATTATAAGGCTAGCAGAAAGGTGCTTAAGAATGAAATTAGGAGACCCAGAAGGGGCTATGAGGCGGCCTTGGTGGACAAGATTAAGGAAAACCCCAAAGACATTGTACTATTAAGTGAAGAGAAAGAGGATAACACTTAAGCGAAAGGACCATTCGAGCTTTTGGAAAGCATCACGTTGGATAAGTCACTGGGACTGGATGAGATGTACCCCAGGCTACTGTGGGAGACGAGGGAGGAGATTTATGAGCCTCTGACAATGATCTTTGCATCATCAATGGGGACGGGAGAGGTTCCGGAGAATTGGAGGGTTGCAGATGTTGTTCCCTTATTCAAGAATGGGAGTAGAGGTAGTCCAGGAAATTATAGACCAGTGCGTCTTACTTCAGCAGTTCGGAAGTTGACGGAGAAGTTCCTGAGAGGCAAGATTTATGAACATTTGGAGAGGCATAATATGATTAGGAATAGCCATCATGGTTTTGTCAAAGGCTTAGCCTTACGAGCCTGATTGAATTTTTTGAGGATGTGATGAAGCACATTGATGAAGGAAGAGCAGTAGATGTTGTGTATATGTATTTCAGCAAGGCATTTGATAAGGTACCCCATGCTAAGGAGGCATGGGATCCAAGGGACATTGCTTTGTGGATCCAGAACTGGCTTGCCCAAAGAAGGCAAAGAGTGGTTGTAGACGGGACATATTCTGCATAGTGATCGGTGACCAGTGGTGTGGAGGGCAAGTGGTGAGAGCGTGGAATGGGCTGCCGGTGATGTTGGTAGAGGCAGTTACGATGGGGTCTTTTAAGAGACTCCTAGATAGGTACATGGAGCTTAGTACATAGGGCTATGGGTAACCCTAGGTACTTTCTATGAGCAAAAACGAGGAAATTGGCAGATGTTGGAAATTCAAACAACACACACAAAATGCTGGTGGAACACAGCAGGCCAGGCAGCATCTATAAGGAGAAGCACTGTTGACATTTTGAGCCTTCGTCAGGACTAACTGAAAGGAAAGATAGTAAGAGATTTGAAAGTAGTGGGGGGAGGGGGAAATGCAAAATGACAGGAGAAGCCTGGAGGGGGTGTGATGAAGCTAAGAGCTGGAAAGGTGATTGGTGAAAGTGATACCGAGCTGGAGAAGGGAAAGGATCATGGGACAGGAGGCCTCGGGAGAAAGAAAGGGGGGGGGGAAGCACCAGAAGGAGATGGAGAACAGGCAAACAACTAAATATGTCATGGATGGGGTAAGAAGGCGAGGAGGGGCACTAACAGAAGTTAGAGAACTCTATGTTCATGCCATCAGGTTGGAGGCTACCCAGCAGGTATATAAGGTGTTGTTCCTCGAACCTGAGTTTGGATTCATTTTGACAGTAGAGGAGGCCATGAATAGACTTATCAGAATGGGAATGGGAATTAAAATGTGTGGCCACTGGGAGATGCTGCTTTCTCTGGTGGACCAAGCATAGGTGTTCAACAAAATGGTCTCCCAGTCTGCGTCCGGTCTCACCAATATATAAAAGGCCACACCGGGAGCACCGGACGCAGTATACCACACCAGCCGACTCACAGGTGAAGTGTTGCCTCACCTAGAAGGACTATCTGGGGCCCTGAGTGGTGGTGAGGGAGGAAGTGTAAGGGCAGGTGTAGCACTTGTTCTGCTTACAAGGATAAGTGCCAGGAGAGAGATCGGTGGGAAGGGATGGGGGGGACGAATGGACAAGGGAGTCGCGTAGGGAGCGATCCCTGTGGAAAGCAGAAAGAAAGGGGGAGGGAGAGATGTGCTTGGTAGTAGGATCCCGTTAGAGGTGGCAGAAGTTACGGAGAATTATACGTTGGACCTGGAGGTGAGGACAAGGGGACCCCATCCCAAGCGGGGTGGCGGGCGGATTGGGTGAGGGCAGATGTGCGGGAAATGGGAGAGATGAGTTTGAGAGCAGAGTTGATGATGGAAGAAGTGAAGCCCCTTTGTTTAAAAAAGGAAGACAGCTCCTTCGTCCCAGAATGAAAAGCCTCATCCTGAGAGCAGATGCAGTGGAGACAGAGGAATTGTGAGAAGGGGATAGCATTTTTGCAAGAGACAAGATGGGAAGAGGAATACTCCAGCTCCAGCTATGTGAGTCTGTAGGCTTATAGTAGATATCAGTAGGTAAGCCATCTCCAGAGATGGAGACAGAAAGATCAAGAAAGGGGACGAAGGTGTTGAAAATGGTCCAGGTAAATTTGAGGGCAGGGTGACAGTTGGAGGCAAAGTTAATGAAATCAATGAGCTCATCATGCATGCAGGAGGCAGCGCCAATGCAGTCGTCGACATAGCGAAGGAAAAGAGTGGGACAGATACCTGTGTAGACTTGGAACATGGACTGTTCCACAAAGCCAGCAAAAAGGCAGGCATGACTGGGACCTCCGGAGAAACCATGACCATTACATTAGCAGTGAAATCTTTCCCACGGCATTACAAATACAAAACACACACACGTATTGCATGATTATTTATCAAAATAATATCCCAACCTGTGGACTCACTTTCCTGAACCTTCACCTCATGTTATTGATATTTATTGCTTATTTATTTATGATTATTTTGATTTCTTTATAGATTTGCAGAGTTCGTTGTCCCTTACACAATAGTCGTGCAATACATGTGTGTGCTTTTTATTTGCAATGCCCTGGGAAAGATTTCACTGCTAATGTAATGGTAATGGTTTCTCCGTAGCAGCAGTGTGTTTGGATTATGGAATGTGTGCAGTCCCATGATGGGAGAGGGGTTTCTTTCTTGTGTGCCCAAGAGCGAGTGTTTCATGGGCATTTGTTCGACAGAAGCTGGAGAGAGACTATGTCAGAACAGAGAGGTCATTGACTGCAGGACAAAGTGGATGTTGAATGGGGTCAGGAGTCAACGATGCCGGGGCGAAAATCGATGGAGAATGAACAGACTTGAAAATTGTGAGCTCCAACTTGCACAAATGACTGTTTCTTTAAAATGGGCCCTGTTCTCTTGTTTTATTTAGTAACCTTCTTGTCAAATTAAGCGTTATTAAGCTAAATCATTTAGCTGTTCAGGAAGTTATCCTGACTCAATAAGCAACTAAGCCAACTTGATGAGAGGTTGTACTTGATCTGTTAGTGCGAAATGAACCTGGTCAGGTGTCGGATCTCTCAGTGGGGGAACATTTCGGAGGTAGTGAACATGACTCCATCTCCTTCACCATTGAGCTGGAGAAGACAATTTGGGAAATCATTTAATTGGTGTACGGGGAAATATGATGCTATTAGGCAGGAACTTGGGAGCACAAATTGGGAGGAGATATTCTCAGGAAAATGCACAGCAGAGTTGTGGCAAATGTTCTGGGAACATGTGCATGGAGTTCTGAATACGTATGTTCCATTGAGTCAGAGAAAGGATGGTAGGGTTAAAGAACTAAAGTGTGTAGAAAATCTAGTTAAGCAGAAAAGAAAAGCTTACAAAAGTTCAATAAACTAGGTACTGTTAGATTTCTCAAATTACAAGGTTTCTAGGAAGGAGCTTAAGAATGGTGTAAGGAGAGCCAGAATTTGCCATGAGAAGGTCTTGGTGAGCAGGATTACTGAAAACCCCAAGGCATTCTACAGGTACGCGAAGAGCAAGAGGATGAGCCATGTGAGAATAAGACCAATCAGGTGTGATAGTGGAGATATGTACATGGAGTTGCAAGAGGTAGCGGAGGTATTTGATCAATACTTTGCTTTATTATTAACCAGGGAGGAAAGCCTTAGCAATTGTGGGGATGACTTGGAGCAGACTGAAATGCTTGAGCATACAGGCATTAAGAAAGAGTATGTGCTGGAGCTTTTGAAAAGCATTAAGTTAGATATGTCACCAGGACTGGATGAGATGTATCCCCAGGCTACTGTGGGAAGTGGGGAAGGAGATTGCTGAGCCTCTTACGATGATCTTTGTGTCATCAATAAGGACGGGAGAAGTACTGGAGGATTGGAGAGTTGCAAATGTTGCTGCCTTGCTCAAGAAAATGAGTAGAGCCAACCCAGGAAATCATAGATCAGTGGGTCTGACTTCAGTGGTGGACAAGTTGTTGGAGCAGATCCTGAGAGGCAGAATTTGAGCATTTGGAGAGCCATAATCAGATTAGGGTTAATCAGCATAGCCTTGTCAAGTGTAGGTTGTGCCTTACAAGCTTGATTGAATTCTTTGGGTATGTAACAAAACTGAAGGTAGATGAAGGTAGAGCGGTGGATGCAGCGTATAATGTTTCAGCATGGCATTTGACAAGTTCCCGTGCAAGGCTCCTTCAGAAAGTAAGGAGGAGACCTTGCTTTGTGGATCCAGAATTGGCTTGCCCACAGAAGGCAAAGCATGGTTGTAGATGGTTCATTTCTGTATGTTGTATGTGTTCCATAGGGATCTGTTCTGGGACCCCTCCACTTTGTGATTTTTATAAAGAAGAGTGGGTTAGTAAATTTGCTGATGACACAAAGGTTGGGGGTGTTGTGGATAGTCTAGAAGGTTGTCAGAGGTTACAGTGTAATATAGTTAAGATGCCAAACTGGGCTGAGAAGTGCAAATGGACTTCAACCCAGGTAAGTGTGAAATGGTTTATTTTGCTAGGTCGAATTTGAAGACAGAATATAATATAAATGGTTAGTCTTGGCAATGTGGAGGATCTGAGAGATCTTGGAGTCCATGTCAATATGACACTCTAAGCTGCTGCACAGGTTGACAGTGCTGTTAAGAAGGTGTATGGTGTGCTGGTATTCATCAACCATGGAATTGAGTTCAAGAGCCATGAGGTAAGGTTACAGCTATACAAGACCATCGGCAGACCCCACTTGGGAGTACAATGTTCAGTTCTGGTCATCTCACTAGAGATACTATAGAGAGAGTGCAGAGGAGATTTGCAAGGATGTTGCCTGGATTGTAGGACATACCTTATGAGAAAAGGATGATTTTCCTTGGACATTTCTCGAAACGACGGAGGATGAGAAGTGACCTGATGGAGGTGTATAAGATAAGGGGCATTGATTGTGTGGATAGCCAGAGGCTTTTTCCCAGGGCTGAAATGGCTAATACGAGGGGGCATAGTTTAATGTGCTTTAAAATAGGTACTGAGGGGATATCGGGGGGAGGTTTTTCAGTGTGTGGTGGGTGCCCGGAATGTAATGCCAGCGGTGGTGGTGGAAGTGGATAAAATAGGGTCTTTTAATAGTCTCTTAGATGGGTACATGGAGCTTAGTTAAATAGAGGGCAATGCACTTGGGAAGTTCAAGGCAATTTCTAGAGTAGGTTACATGGTTGGCCCAACATTGTGGGCCGACGGGCCTACAACACGCTGGAAAGTTCAATGTTCCATGTTCTTTGTACTAGTGTGTTTATACTTTATATCTTAAGTAAATTATGGACACCAGTAAATTCCCTGAACGTGCACACTATGCTTGCCTGATATAAATCCGAGTATATGTGGTTCACAATTTCATTACTCGTGTGCCTATAAGTATATCTTGGATTAATTATTGATATTGAAACTTTAGTATCAGAGAAAACCAGCCCCTAACATAACTCTTCAGACAGCAATGCCCAGCTGGATAGTGATCACCCATCTTGACATCAGCGGACAGCCAACTTATCAGATCCTCACCACAAAATTGTGCATGGCCTCTGCTTCTGGGATTGCCCATCACAATTTGACACAAGAGACAGACTCTCCCACTTCCTGCTGCTTATGTTCATAGTTTCCTGGACAAATAGAGTTGAAAACACAGGGCTTTAGGCGCTCTCGGTCTTCATTTAGGGAGTGCAGCGGTTAGTATAACACTTTACAAAAACGTTTCTTTTATCATAGAATCATAAGTCCAATTGGGCTTCACACAATATCAGGCACCAAACACCATATGTCAGATAGAAGTCCATATTTGGTACAGCAGGCAGTGTGCATTAAGGAAGGACAACAGACACCAGAAGCCAGCCAGCCAATTTCAGACGTCCGATTCCAAACACCAGGAACAAGACACAAATCAGCATTTTCCAGACATCAGACATCGGACACCAGGAACTAGGCATCAGTCAGATGGTTTCAGACATCAGAATGTAGACAGCAGAAGACCATAGTCCAGCCAGCAAACTTCAGACGTCAGGACCTCAGACACCAGTGCTAGGTAGCAAGGCACTGTGACCAACCCACCACTGAGGGAGCAGTGGCCATGAGGCTTCTATTACCAGGCACCAGAAACCACCTACAATGTCGCACAAAGTGCTGAGATTCTTCCAGCTCTCGGTGATGTGAAGCAAGAACACGCCTCATTACCATCTGATAGACAATGGTAATACTGGAACTCACCAAACAAGCACGACTACCTCACTTGGATGGCAATGGGAGGGGCCTGCTCCTTCAGACCCTTTCTTTAAGTCAGAGTCTCTGTCAGGCCTGACTAGACTTGAACCAGGATCTCTGGTGTGGCAGTTTAGTCGTCTACCACGGCATCGAAGGAGATGAATGAAAATTGAAACGAGGTGTAGCGATCATGCGGGAGGCAGGAAAAAATATTCATACAGGTACTTTACTGGATATTTTCCCTTTCTACCAAAGTTCCAAATCAAAGGCAACAATCCAAATCAGAAGGCTGGCAGTGGTTCAGTGTAACAAAAAACAGGAGTCACAAAGGAGCAGATAATGAATTCCAAAGCAACAGACTCAATCCGAAGTTCTAAAATAAAACAGGTTCAAAATACCAGAACCTTGCAAGACAACGGCAAAAATCACTCGAAAGGAATACACACTGACTACAACCCACTATTATGTAGGCTCAAAGACTGAGAAAAGAACAGCACAATTCACACAGCTTGGATATTCAAAATAACTAGGCACAGAGTAAATTACATACAAGTTACACAGGAAGGCTGAAATATTTAGCAGCAAGACACTCGCTGAGTGCTACTAGTTACTTCAGGTACAACACTGAGTCATGTAATCTGCAGAAATTCTCTAATGACTTAGCAATAATTGGATCTATAAAGGAACAACAGAAGATGAATACATCTGTCAACTTTGTCGAATGATGCAAGCAGAATCATCTGCAGCTCAACATCAATAAGACAAAGGAGTTGGAGATGGACTTTACACTGTTCCCTGTTACTACTGATGGTGATGACATGGATGTGCCGAGTGTCCACAAGAACACAGGAGTGCACCTGGACGACAGACCTAAATGGAGCACCAACACTGAGGCTGTGTACAAGAAGGGCCAGAATAGCCTCTACGACCTGTGGAAAGTGAGGTCCTATCAAGAATGCAGGCCTCTCCTTCATATGTTCTGCCAGTCTGTTGTCACAGGTACAATTTTGTATGCAGTGGTATGCTGGAGCAATGGTATCAACATGGCTGATGTCATCAGGCTCAATAAACTAATTAGAAAAGCTAGCCCTGTTATCAAAGGTTCAAAGGTCCAATTTAATGTCAGAGAAATGTATACAATATCCATCCTGAAAAGCTTTTTCTTTGCAAGCATCCACGAAAACAGAAGTTCCCCAAAGAATTAACGGCAGTAAAATGTAAGAACTCCAAAGTCCTGAAACCTCGAACAGGCACCATTCCCACAAAGAGCCGAAGTCAGTGTGTAACTCCGGGTCAGGGACTTCAAACGAACCCCGAAAGATAAATATAAAGATATTAAAGATGGAAATAGAGCTGTTTCCAAAGATGCAAGCGAAGCAGTCGCTGTTTAGCGCCATCTTAACTTCGCTCTGCCTCCAGTAGGATTCAAATTGGACATACTGGAGGCCGTGGTAGAACAAATGTTTCTACGGAATATCCTGTCAATTATGAACAATGTTTCTCAGCTTCTGCATACCAACTTGACTGAACAGAGGAGCACTTTCAGTAATAGACTAAGACAATAGTGCTGCTCCAAAGAGCACCATATGAGGTAATTCTGATCATAGAACCATAGAACATTACAGCACAGAAAAAGGCCTTTTGGCCCTTCTTGGCTGTGCCAAACCATTTTCCTGCCTAGTCCCACTGAGCTGCAGCTGGACCATATCCTTACATACACCTCTCATCCATGAACCTGTCCAAGTTTTTCTTAAATGTTAAAAGTGAGCCTGCATTTACCTCTTCATCTGGCAGCTCATTCCAAACTCCCACCACTCTCTGCGAAGAAGCCCCCGCTAATGTTCCCTTTAAACTTTCCTCCCTTCACTCTTCACCCATGTCCTCTGGTTTTTTCCTCCCCTAGCCTCAGTGGAAAACCTGTTTGCATTCATTCTATCTATACCCATCATAATTCTTTATACCTCTATCAAATCTCCCTTCATTCTTCTATGCTCCTGAGAATAAAGTCCTAACCTATTCATCCTTTCTCTGTAACTCAGTTTGTCCAGTCCTGGCAACATCCTTGTAAACCTTCTCTGCACTCTTTCGACCTTATTAATATCCTTCTGTAATTCGGTGACCAAAATTATCCTCGGTCATTAGGCTCCATAATGAGTCAACCTATAGCCGGGTAAGTGATGACCCCCTCCTGCTTTACCATTATTGACTTCTGAGTACCAGAGCTCTGTTTAGCTGTTTACCATACCTGGTTATCACTGACACCCTGTGCAGTAGTCTGCAATACTCCATCACTTCCTATCTGGACGGTGTGAATGTGCACCCATTACAATATTATGGTAATTCTTGCACTACCATTATATCAGTGTAAATTTTGAAATCTTGTAAATCTTGCAACCTTTGATTTGAAAATCTTGTACATTTTACTTTTAAGGTAACTTGTGTTTTATTCATTTTATTTCTATTCTAATATTTGTATATATGTGCATGTGTAATGTTACTGCGCACTGTAGCTTCCTTTGCAATCAATAAAGTCTCTATCTATCTATCAAATATCCAACTGTGGCATGGGCCCCCAATTCCCAACAGTCACACTTCCAATGCACACAACCTTCTGGATGGCCGCAATAAGAATGAAACAAGGCCCACCTTCTTATGCAGTGAGGATCTGTAACAAATGTCTCTACAGAGGAATGCAAGGGTCATTAGAAACATAGAAACATAAAAAACCTACAGAACAATACAGGCCCTTCAGCCCACAAAGTTGTGCTGAACATGTCCCTACCCTAGAAATTATTAGACTTACCTGTAGCCCTCTATTTTCCTAAGCTCTATGTACCTATCCAAAAGTCTCTTAAAAGACCCTATCATATCTGCCTCCACCACCGTTGCTGGCAGCCCATTTCACGGACTCACCACTCTCTGAGTAAAAAACTTACCCCTGACACCTTCTCTGTATCTACTCCCCAGAACCTTAGACCTATATCTTCTTGTGGCAACCATTTTAACCCTGGGAAAAAGCCTCTGACTATCCCCATGATCAATGGATCTCATCATCTTATATACCACTATCAGGTCACATCTCATCCTCCACCATTCCAAGGAGAAAAGGCCGAGTTCTCTCAACCTGTTTTCATAAGGCATACCCCCCAATCCAGGCAACATCCTTGTAAATCTCCTCTGCACCTTTTCTATGGTATCCAAGTCCTTCCTGCAGTGAGGCAACCAAAACTGAGCATGGTACTCCAAGTGGGGTCTGACCAGGGTCCAATATAGCTGCAACATTACCACTCGGCTCCAAAATTCAATTCCACAATTAATGAAGGCCGATACACCGTACGCCTTCCGAACCACAGAATCAACCAGTACAGCTGTTTTGAGCATCCTATTGACTCAGATCCCAAGATCCCTTGATCCTCCACACAGTCAAATCTTACCATTAATACTATATTCTGCCATCGTATTTGAACTACCAAAATGAACCACTTCACACCTATCTGGTTTGAACTCCATCTGCCACTTCTCAGTCCAGTTTTGCATCCTATCAATGTCCTGTTCTAACCTCAAACAGCCCTCCATGCTATCCACAATACCTCCAACCTTAGTGTTATCAGCAAACTTACTAACCCATCCCTCCAGGTCATTTATAAAAATCACAAAAAGTAAGGGTCCCAGAACAGAGCCCTGAGGCACTGCACTGGTGACCGCCTTCCATTAAGAATATGACCAGTCTACAACCACTCTTTGCCATCTGTGGGCAAGCCAGTTCTGGATCCACAAAGCAATGCCCCTTGGATCCCATGCCTCCTTAGCATGGGGTACCTTATCAAATGCCTTGCTGAAATCCATATCTACTTACATCTACTGCTCTTCTTTCATCAATGCTTTTAGTCACATCCTCAAAAAATTCAATCAGGCTCGTAAGGCACAACCTGCCATTGACAAAGCCATGTTGACTACCTCTAATCATGTTATACCTCTCCAATTGTTCATAAATTCTGACTCTCAGGATCTTCTCCATCAACTTCTGAACCTCTGAAATGCCGCTTCGCTGCTGCTGCTACTGTGCGGTCCGGAATCTCCGGAGGAGAAGGCCTCCGAGACCTCGGCTTTGCTTGTTTCAGCGGCCGGGACAATGTCAAAGGCGCTCGAAAGGGGATGGCACTTGGGAGGCTGTATCAGAGGGGCTGGTCGAACGCTCGACATTCTCAGACGGACTCAAGTCTGCTGTCGTCAGGTACTTCCAAGGCATTAGTTCTCAGTACCTGGAAGTTTATAGCAAGGAGAGTTTCTCCCTTTTGCTGCCTGATATCGGGACTATTGGAGTCGATTGGGACTTGAGACTGTTTTTTAAACTGTGCCCATGGACTGCTCTCATCAAATTATGGTATTGCTTTGCACTGCTGTAACTATATGCTATAATTATGTGGTTTTGTCAGGAGATGTTTTTGGTTTGCCCTTTTTTTGTTTGTGATATCACTCTGGAAGAACATTGTATAATTTCTTAATGCATGCATGCATTTCTAAATGACAATAAACGAGGACTGAATGTCCTCATAATCTAACTCACCAACCACTGAGGTAAGAATTCTGGCTTTTCACCCTCCCACTTAAGAATGCTGAGGACTCGATCCCAAATATTCCGGGCCCCAGGAGCACCCAGGAGCAATCTAACATCCCGGAATCCCATTCAAGCCCACAGACCTCCTGCCGTTTCTCTAACTAACAAATTGCCTGTCACAACAGCGTGGCTCTTCTTACCCCTACCCACTCTCCCTTTCTCTTCCAATCCTATATCTTATGGTCATATCCAGAGCAATTGACAGTGGGCAGTTAAGTGACACAGTCGGAAGGTTGTGGTCTACAAATTACAATCAGACACACAAGAATGGTGGCAATGTTACAGTAGTCATGGGGTACTTCAATCGGAAAGTAGATTCAGAAAATCAGGTTGGTACTGGATTACAGTGGGAGGAATTTCCAGACTACCATCATTGAGATTTAAAATTAAAGTGGAAGAAATCATTAAAGGGAGAACATGGAAACTCCCCACAGAGTTCAGGATAGCACCCAGGTCTCTGGCACTTAGAGACTGCATGCGTGAATCCACCACCGCTCCTCCAAAGGACCCCTCCAAATAATTTAAAGAGGGTCTCCTGGATAAGGCCACTGGGAAGCCACTTCTCAGGCTTTAAATGATAATTGCAATCTTCAAGCTCAAGCTCAAGGTCAAATTCAAGTTTATTGTCATTTCAACCATATACATGTACATAGAGGTATGGATTCATAAAAAAGTACAGTGCAAAAGCAATCCCCTGGGACCACATAGCCCATGCTGAATTATTTAATCTATCTATACCCATTGGCCACAGCTCTCCATATCCCTACATTCCCTAACTTCTCTTAATCGTTGAAATTGAGTTTGCACACATTTCATCACTTCCACTGCCAGCTCATTCCACACTTCTACGACCCTCTGAGTTTCCACTCATGTTTCCCTTAATTTTTCCCCTTTCATCCCTAACCCATGGACTCTAGTGACAGTCTCATTCAACCTCAGTGGAAAGAGCTTGCTTGCATTTAACCTATTTATACATCTTATAACTTTGTCTAGCTCTATCAATTCACCCCCTCAGTCTATTATGTTTCACAGAATAAAGTACTAATCTATTCAATATTTCCTTATAACTCAGGTCCTCCAGTCTCAGCAACATCTTTGTAAATTTCCGCTGTACTCTTCAACCTTATTTACATCTTTCCTGCTGGTAGTTGACAAAAACTACACACAATACTCCAGATTAGGCCTCACCAAAGTCTTCCACAACTTCAACATAACATCAATAAATTATAGAACTGAATTCCGAGATTCCTTTGTTCTGCAACACTCCTCAGTCCCCTAGAATTCACTGTGTAAGACCTGTTCTACTGAAGTGTAACACTTGTGATTGTCTACATTAAATTCCATCTGCCATTTCACAGCATATTTGTGGCTGGTACAGATCCAGCTGTAAGTTTGATAGTTCTTCCATGCTGTCCACTACAGATGCAATATTGGTGTCATCCACACATCTGCTGATCATTGCTATAAATGACAAACAACAATGGATCCAGTACTGATCGCTATGGTACTCCACTGGTCACAGGCCTACAGTCAGAAAGGTAACCATTTACTAACACTCGTTGGACTCTTCCTCAATACCAGTGTTGAACATTCATCAACAGTAATAGGTTATGAAATTCACTACAGAACTCTTAATTATTCAAAGATCATACTTTATTTTCTAGCCCAAGTAATAATGTAACTATATTGACACCAACTATAAACATGATGTCTATTGTTGCCTTTGTACAAATGTTCATTCAGACCACCGTTCCAATTTATAATAGTGAAATAATGGATCTCCCATTTGCCAGACAACCAATCTATCCTCTCCCAACTCCTGACATGAAGTTCTTTCTTGCAGAAGTGAATCTCCAAAATTATCACAGCTTATCTGAGAATGATCTCAGGTTTAGCAGGTCCGTAGCAAAAACTCCTTGTGTCCACGTTCAATTGCTCTGATTAGATTACCCCAAAGCAAATATCAGTTCAAACATTTCACAAGATGAACTTTACGAAGCAGCTTCACAAAATGGTGGTAGCCTCCATAATCTCCTTCAAGATCATGGCAAGAACAAAGACAATTACTTTGTCTGCTTCCAGTGACCTTGAAACATTCGAATTTGACATTTCTTCCCATATTTTAATTCCGCTACAGCCAACACCAGTATCTAATCGAATTGCTTCCTCATCTTGAATGCCAAGCAACTCAACCTTCTTTATCAAGCTTCCTTGCGTAACTTTATTAAACTCATCATTTGTTGACAACATCCACTACTTTTCTTGGTAACTTTCTCGAGGAACTTAAAAAGGAAGCTTCGACACTGTTTTTCTATTTTACGTGCCTATCAGCAGCATTAACAGAGCTCCACAAACCGAATAAAAGTGCAGAAGGGTTAAGCGGAATGGCTATGGTAGGGAGTAGGCGAGTGGCAAGAGTAGAAATGACAGGCTTTGGTTCAAACCAGGCTTTGGCTAGGAAGAAACGTCGGCTCTGTGTAAAGCGTCTGTTAAGGTTTCCTTTTTGCTTTTCCATCCCTCTCTTACTGTACCATTTTAATGACTGTGGTGTGTTCTTCGTGCCAGATGTTAGAGAACTGAGAGATCCAGAGTCTCCCGGGGAACTACATATGCCTGAAATGCCTCCAACTACATCTCCATAAAGACCGTGTTATGGATCTGGAGCAGCAACTGGATGACCTTCTGCTTGTATGGGAGAGCGATGAGATAATTGATCAAAGTTACAGGGAAGTAGTCATCCCGAAGTTGCAGGAAGTGAGTAGCTGGGTGACTGTCAGGAGAAATGAAAATGGAAATAGGCAGTTAGAACAGAGCACCCCTGTGGCCATTCCCCTCAAAAACAAGTATACTGCTTGGGATACTTTTGTAGGGGATGACCTCCTGGGAGAATGCCACGGCAACTGGGTTACAAGCACTGAGAATAGGTCTGTGGTGCAGAAGGGAAAGAGAGAGAAGAAGGGAGCGGTAGTTATAGGGGACTCGATTGTGAGGGGAACAGGCAGGAGATTCAGTGGACGTGAACAAGACACCCAGATGGTATGTTGCCTCCCAGGTTCCAGGGTCAGGGATGTCTCAGATCGGGTCCACAAAATTTTGGAGAGGGAGGGGGAGCAGCCAGATGTTTTGGTACATATTGGTACCAATGACATGGAAAGGAAAAGCAATGAAGTGCTGAAAATGGCATTTAGAGAGCTAGGTAGAAAGCTGAGAAGCAGCACCTCCTGGATAGTAATTTCTGTTTTGCTGCCTGTGCCACACACCAGTGAATCTAAAGATGCGTAGTATACAAGAAATAAGTTAGATAATCTCATTGCAATATTACAAATTGCCAGGTATGACGTTGTGGCCATCACTGAATCGTCACTGAAGGATGGTTGTAGTTGGGAGCTGAATGTCCAAGGTTACCCTTTATATCACAGGGATAGGAAGGTAGGCAGAGGGATTGATATGGATCTACTGGTAAAGAGTGGCATCAAGTCAGTAGAAACATGTGACACAGGATCGGAAGATGTTGAATCATTGTGGGTTGAGTTCAGAAACAGCAAGGGTAAAAGGATGTTGATGGCAGTTATATACAGGCCTCCCAACAGTGGCTGTGAAGTTGACCACAGTTTACAACAGGAAATAGGACAGGTAGAACAAAAGGGCAATATCATGGTAGTCATGGGATGATCAGGTTAGTAACGGATTGCAAGAGACGAAGTTTATTGAATGCCTAAGAGTTACCTTTTTAGAGCAGTTTGTCGTTGAGCCTATGAGTGGATCAGCTATACTGGACTGGGTGCTATGTAATGAACTGGAGGAGATTAGGGAGCTTCAGGTGAAAGAACCCTCAGAAACCACTGATCAGAATATGATCGCGTTCAACTTAAAATTTGATAAGGAGAAAGTAAAAATTAGTTGGAAGATAGAGGACTGGGTAGATTTTTAAAACCTACAGACAGCAAATTAAAAAATCATTCAAAGGGAAAAGATGAAATGACATTTGACAAGGTTCCACATTGTAGGCTTATTCAGAAAGTCAGAAGGCATGGGATCCAGGGAAGTTTGGCAAGGTGGATTCAGAATTGGCTTGCCTGCAGAAGGCAGAGGATCGTGGTGGAGGGAGTATATTCAGATTGGAGGGTTCTGACTAGGGGAGTCCCACAAGGATCTGTTCTAGGACCTCTACTTTTTGTGATTTTTATTAACAACCTGGATGTGGTGGTAGAAGGTTGGGTTGGCAAATTTGCAGAGGACACAAAGGTTGGTGGTGTTGTAGATAGTGTAGAGGATTGTTGAAGATTGCAGAGAGACATTGATAGGATGCAGAAGTGGGCTGAGAAGTGGCAGATGGAGTTCAGCCCGGAGAAGTGTGAGGTGGTACACTTTGGAAGGACAAACTCCAAGGCCGAGTACAAATCAAATGACAGGATACTTGGTAATGTGGAGGAGCACAGGGATCTGGGGGTACATGTCCACAGATCCCTGAAAGTTGCCTCACAGGTAAATAGGGTAGTTAAGAAAGCTTAGTGGGTGTTAGCTTTCATACGTCGAGGGATACAGTTTAAGAGTCGCGATGTAATGATGCAGCTCTATAAAACTCTAGTTAGGCCACACATAGAGTACTGTGTCCAGTTCTGGTCACCCCACTATAGGAAGGATGTGGAACCATTGGAAAGTGTACAGAGGAAATTTACCAGGGTGATGCCTGGTTTAGAGAGAATGGATTATGATCAGAGATTAAGGGATCTAGGGCTTTACTCTTTGGAGAGAAGGAGGATGAAAGGAGACATGATAGAGGTGTACAAGATATTAAGAGAAATAGATAGAGTGAATAGCCAGCACCTGTTCCCCAGGGCACCACTGTTCAGTACAAGAGGACATGGCTTTAAGGTAAGGGGAGGGAAGTTCAAGGGGGATATTAGAGGAAGGTTTTTTACTCAGAGAGTGGTTGGTGCGTGGAATGCACTGCCTGAGTCAGTGGTGGAGGCAGATACACTAGTGAAGTTTAAGAGACTACTAGACAGGTATATGGAGGAATTTAAGTTGGGACGTTATATGGGAGGGAGGGTTTGAGGGTCAGCATGACATTGTGGGCTGAAGGGCCTGTAATGGGCTGTACTAGTCTATGTTCTATGTAACTATAAAAGCAAGCTAGTAAATAATATCAAAGTGAATAATAATGAGTATATTCAAATAAAATAGAAATGAGAGTGGATACAGAACAGCTCGAAAATGAGGCTGGAGAAATAATAATGGGGGCAAGGAAATGGTTGATGAACTAAATGAGTATTTTGCATCAGTCTTCACTGTGGAATACACTAGTAGTATGCCTGATGATGTAGTGTGTGAAGGAAGAGAATAGATGCAGTTATTATTACAAGAGAGAAAGTGCTCAAAAAGCTGAAAGATCTAAAGGTACACAAGTCACCTGGACCAGATGAACTGCACCGTAGTGTTCTGAAAGCAGTAGAGATAGTGGTGGCACTAGAAGTGATCTTTCAAAAATCTTTGGACTCTAGCATGGTGCCAGAGGACTGAAAAATTGCAAATGTCACTCCCCTCTTTAAGAAAGGAGGGAGGCAGCAGAAAGGGAATTATAGATAAGTTAGCCTGGGAACTGTTAGTGGTTGGGAAGGAATTGGAGTCAGTTGTTAAGGATGAGGTGGTAGTGTCCTTGATGACACAGGACAACATAGTGGAAAGTCAGCATGGTTTCTGTCAGGGAAAATCCTGCCTGCCGAACCTGTTGGAATTCTTTGAGGAGAATACAAGTTGGATAGATAAAGGGGATGTAGTTGCATCCCTGTTGCAAATATGCAAATGTTGCATATTTGGAATTTCAGAAGGCCTTTCATAAAGTGCCACACATGAGGCTGCTTACCAAGTTAAGAGCCCATGTTATTACAGGTAATTTACTAACATGGTTAGAGCATTGGCTGATTGGTCGGATTCAGTGAGTGGGAATAAAATGAACATTTTCTGGTTGGTTGCCAGTGACTAGTGGTGCTCCGCAGGGGTTGGTGTTGGGACCACTTCTTTTTATGCTGTATATAAATGATTTAGATGATGGATTAGATGGCTTTGTCACCAAGCTTGCTGATGATATGAAGATTAGTGCAGGAGTAGGTAGTGTTGACGAAAGAGGTAGGATGCAGAAGGTCATAGATAGATTAGAAGAATAAGCAAAAAATTGGCAAATGAAATCCAATGTTGAAAAATGTATGGTAGTACTATTTTCTAAATGGCAGAAAATCCAGGAATCTAGATGCAAAGGGACTTGGGACTTGTACAGAACACCCTGAAGGTTGTCTTGTAGGTTGAGTTTGTGGTGAGGAAGGCAAATGCCATAATAGCCTTCATTTCAGGAGGTCTAAATACAAGAGCAAAGATATGATTCTAAGGATTTATAAGGCACTTGTGAGGCCTCATCTTGAATATTGTGAACACACAATATTGTGTGGCCCCACATTTTAGAAAGGCTGTGCTGGCATCGGAGAGGGTCCAGAGGAGGATCACAAGAATGATTCCAGGAATGAAAGGGTTTTCATACGAGGAAAGGTTATTGGCTCTGGGTCTGTACTAGATTGAATTCAGAAGAATGACGGGGGAATCTCTTTGAAAGCTTTCAAAAGATGAAAGGTCAACACAGAGTAGATGTGGAAAGGCTGTTTCCCATGGTGGGAGAGTCTAGGACAAGAGGGCACAGCCCCAGGACAGAGGGGCACCCTTTCAAAGCAGAGATGCACAGAAATTTCTCTAGCCAAAGGGTGGTGAATTTGTGGAATTTGTTGCCACCTGCAGCTGTGGAGCCCAGGTCGTTGGGTGTATTTCAGGCAGAGATTGATAGGTTCTTGATTGGACACGGCATCAAAGGTTATGGCGAGAAGGCTGGGAACTGGAGTTGAGAAGGATCAGCCATGATTGAATGGCGGTGTAAACTTGATGGGCCAGATGGCCTAATTCTGCTCCTATGTCTTATGGTCTAATGGTCCTATGTCTATCCAAATGCTCATATATCCTATCGCTTAGAATACCATCTAATAACTTTCCCACTTCTGACGTCAGGCTCACTGCCCGATAATTTTCAGGGTTTTATTTTGAGCTTTTTTAAACACCAGGAAAATATTAACTATCTTTCAATCTTCCTGTACGACACCTATTGCTAAGGATGATATATAAGTCTCTGTAAGGGCACCTGTAATTTTTGCACTGCCTCCCATACAGTCCAAGGGAACACCTTGTAATGTCCTGAAGATTTATCTACCCTAATTTTCCTTAAATCAGCAAAAATCTCCTCCTCTTTAATCTGTATAGGGTCAAATGAACTCGAAGCAGTTTTTCCGTCACTTGTATATACTTTTGAACCATCTATTGAATAAATACTGATGCAAAAAGAAAATCCATTAACGATCTCACCCATCTCTTTTTGGTTATAAGCATGGATTACCATACTCATCCTCCAGAAGACCAATTTGAAAGCTTGCCATTATCTTATTCTTAATATACCTGTAGAATCCCTTTGGATTCCCCTTCACCTTTTCTGCTGGGGCAGCCCCGTGTTTCATTTTGCCCTCCTGATTCATTTCTTCAGTGACCCTTTGCATTTTGTATCGTTCATAACTACCTCATTTGTTCTTCTCTGCCTATCTCTTGAAATGTCTCTTGAAAACCATGGTTCCCTAAACCTGTTATCTTTGCCTTTAATACATCACCATAAACAGTTATACCTTTCCTCTTTCTTTGTTCCACACATAACTACTCACTAAATGAGTTCTCCAGTCTGTCCTGACTGAGCACTGTTGTGATATTTCCCTTGAGTAGTAATGCCGCCCCACCTTTTTTAATCGGTCCCACTCTGTTGCGTATAAAAAATGGAACCACAGAATACTGAGCTGTGGGCCTTGCCCCTCTAATTCTAATGGCCACAATATCATCTGCCTTTCTTACAATACTTCTTGCATTGAAATATACACAGCTCAGGACATAACTCGCTCCATGTTCAACCTTCTGATTCCTGACTTGGTCTGAGGTCTGGTACCAGCCCCCGCATCACCCACAACCAACCTAAATGGTAAACAAAACAAAGTTCTTGCATACCAATGTACCACACAGTACATATAACTCACACACAACATAAAATGTAATACTAGTACCAATAAGGTGCATTTACAGGACAAGATAAAATAAATAAACGGTATGACGCTGCTGGTCCTTCATACTTGGTGAGAACTGCCTGGTGGAAGAGAGTTTGGCATTCTCACGACCTGGGGAAGGAAGCAGAGTGTTGAAACAAACTGAATAATACCAGAAGGGCAGACAAAATTAAGAGCATAAGACAATAAGATATAGGAACACAAGTAGGTCATTCGGCCCATTGAGTATGTTCTGCCATTCCATCATGGGCTGATCCAATTCTTCCAGTCATTCCCACTTCACTGCGTTCATCCCATACCCTTTGATGTCCTAACTAATCAAGAACCTATCTATCTCTGCCAAAAATACACCCAATGACCTGGCCTCCACAGCCACTCGTGGTAACAAATTCCACAGATTTACCACCCTCTGACTAAGGTAATTTCTCCACATCTCAGTTTTAAAAGGATGTCCTTCAATCCTGAAGTCAGGGCCTCTTATCCTGGAATCCCCTACCATGGGAAATAACTTTTCTATATCTAATCTGTTCAGGCCTTTTACCATACAGAATGTTTCTAAGAGATCCCTCCTTATTCTCCTGAACTCCAGGCAATACAGCCCAAGAACTGCCAGATATTCCTCATACGGTAAACCTTTCATTCCTGGAATCATCCTTGTGAATTTTCTCTGAACCATCTCCACTGTGAGTAGATCTTTTGTAAAATAATGAGCCCAAAACTGCACACAATACACCAAGTGTGGTCTCATGAGTGCCTTATAGAGCCTCAACATCACATCTCTGCTCTTATATTCTGTATCTCTAGAAATGAATGGCAACATTGCATTCGCCTTCTTCACAACTGACTCAACCTGAAGGTTAAACTTTAGGGTATCTTGCACAAGGAATCTCAAGACTCTTTTCTTCTCTGCATTTTGAATTCTCTCCCTATCTAAATAATAGTCTGCCTGTTTAGTTCTTTCACCAAAATGCATGACCATACACCTTCCAACATTGTATTTCATTTGCCACTTCTTTTCCCATTCCCCTAAACTATCTAAGTCTCTCTGCAGGCTCTGTTTCCTCAACACTACTCGCTCCTCCACCTATTTTTATATCATCAGCAAATCCATTACTCCCACAGTCCAAATCATTGACATACATTGTAAACAGCAGCGGTCCCAAAGCTGAGCTCTGTGGAACTCCACTGCTAACTGGCAGCCAGCCAGAATAGGATCCTTTTATTTCCAGTCTCTGTTTTCTACTGACCAGCCAATGCTCCACCCACTCCAGTAAATACCCTGCAATTCCATAGGCTGTTATCATGCTAAGCAGCCTCATATGCGGCACCTTGTCAAAGGCCTTCTGAAAATCCAAGTGCACCATGTCTACTGCATCTTATTTGTCTTCCTTTGTACTTCTCTCAAAAAATTGCAGTAGGTTTGTCAGGCACGAACTTCCTTTCAGGAAACCATGCTGGATTTGGCCTATCTTGTCGTCTGTCTCCAGGTACTCCAGGATCTCATCCCTAACAGTTGATTCCAACAACTTCCGAATGACTGATGTCAGGCTAACAGGTCTATAGATTCTGTTCTTCTGCCTCCCACATTTGCGATTTTCCAGTCATCTGGTACAATGGCAGAATCTTTCAATTCTTGAAAGAGCATTGTTAATGCCTCCACAATCCCTCTAGATACTTCTTTCAGAACTTGAGGATGCATTCCATCAGGTCCAGGAGATTTATCCACACTCAGACCATTAAGATAATAGAACACCTTCTGAGTCCTAATTTTCACAGCACAAACTTCACTTCCCTGACACTCTTGAATGTCCCGAATACTGCAGGTACCTTCCACTGTGAAGACTGTTGCAAAATAGGCATTCAGTTTTTCTATCGGCTCCGAATCTCTCATTGCAATATCTCCAGCACCATTTTGTATTCGTCCTATATCTACCCTCGGCTCTCTTTTACCCTTTATACACTTTAACAAAGCTTTTAGTATCTTCTTTGATATTACTCGCCAGCTTCCTCTCATGATTAATCTTTTCCTGCCAAATGACCTAAGTATTTATCTTCTTCAAGTTTATAAAAGCTTCTCAATCCTCTTTCTTCCCACTAGCTCTGCCTTCCTTGTAGGTTCTCTCTTTTGCTATTACTTCGGCTCTGACTTCACTTGTCAGACAGGGTAGTGTCCTGGTTCCTTTTGAAAATTTCTTCTTATTTGGCATATATCTGTCATGCAGTTCCCTCATTTTTCACACTCCAGCCATTACTGCTCTGCTGTCCTTCCTGCAAATATCCCATTTCAGTCAACTTTGGCCACTTCTCCTTTCATGCCATTGTAATTTCCTTTATTCCACAGAAATACCGATGCATTGGATTTTACTTTTTCCCTCTTAAATTTCAGTTTCATCTCTTTTATGTTGTGCTCACTGTTCCCTAAGCGTTCCTTAAACTCTCTTATTCAACAATACGCAATCAAACGCAGCCAGACCGCCTGTGGGCTCAACAACAAGCTGTCTCTCTTGAGGTCTAGTATTGACCTGGTTATCCCAATCTACTTTCATGTTAAAATCCCCAGCGATTGTCATGACATTGCCTTTCTGTCATGCTACTGTAACTTGCAATCTATATCCCAGCTGCTGTTTGGAGGCCTGTCAACAACTGCTATTAGGGTCCTTTTAAACTTAACATTTCTTAACTCAACCCCTGGAGGCTCTACACCTACCAATGCTATGTCAATTCGTTCCAATGTTTTAATATTATTTCTTATACACGGAGCCATACCACACCCACTTTGCCTACTAACCTATCTTTCTGATACACCAAACATCCTTGGGCATTCAGCTCCCAATGGCAGCCATCCTTTAGCCAAGTTTCAGAGATGGCCACAACGTCATATTTGCCAATCTGTGGCTGAATTTCAAGATTGTCTATTTTTTCCTTATAGTGTATACATTCAAATATAACACTCTCAGTTCAGTATTTGTTGCTTTCTGTATTAACCCTTACATACTGTTCTGGTCAAATGTGACCCGTTTTGACATTTGATGGCAGTTACAACAATCTAAACGCCACTTTTAGCCGAAATTTGATGACATTTCCTGAAGTGACTCAAAATGAGCAAAAATGAAACTATTTAAAAATTTTATACTTTTGTCCATGGGCTACAAATTTTTGTACATTGAGGGTGTCCTGGGTCAAATTTGACCTGTCTCTATTGAAATGGATTTTAGATCTCTGAAACATTAGTTAAGGATTAATCACCCATTTATTAATGTCAGATAGGCTATTTATACATTCTAAATAGATCTCTGGTTCAAAAGCTGATATAAAAGCTTCTGATGAGGGGATTCTTGGGCCGGGTCAAAATTGACCTGGACCATACTGTGAAGGTACAGAATATGAACAGGTTGCATGGGTTAACTGACCCATGCCTTTATTGCCCTATAACTCATGCCAGTGGATTTGATTAAGCCTTATCTCCTGCCTGTTAATTCTACAATCACTGTGGCATGCTATCTTTGATTTGTTTCTGTTTTCCTATTCTTCAGCCTTATCACTCTGGTTCTGATACCCCTGCCAAATTAATTTAAATACTCCTTAACACCTCTATTAAATGTACCCACTAGGATATTGGACCCCTTTGGGTTCAGGTGTAAGCTGTCTATGTTATAGAGGTCGTACTTCCACCAGAAGAGGCCCCAGTGATCCAGGAATCAGAAGTCCTCCCTTTACACCAGTCTCATTAATAGTCCTGATCATGCTATTCTTGTACACATGGCACAGGCATCAATCCTGAGATTACTACACTCTGAGTAGTAATCCTGAAGTTACAATCCAATTGTAATGCTTTGCCCTGAAAGGTGGGACCATTCACATTTTCCTCTGACTTTTCAAGAAAGGAAGGAGAGAGAAAACAGGGAATTATAGACTGGTTAGCCTGATGTCAGTGGTGGGAAAGATGCTGGAATCAATTATAAAGGAGGAAATTACAACACTTTTGGATAGCAGTAGAATGATCAGTCTGAGTCAGCATCGATTTGTGAAGGGAAAATCATGCTCGACTAATCTTCTGGAGTTTTTTGAGGATGTAACTATGAAAATGGACAAGGGAGAGCCAGTGGATGTAGTGTACCTGGACTTTCAGAAAGCCTTTGATAAAGTCCCACATAGGAGATTAGTGGGCAAAATTAGCCACATGGTATTGGGGGCAGAGTACTGACATAGATTGAAAATTGGCAGGCTGACAGGAAACAAAGAGTAGTGATTAACGGGTCCCTTTTGGAATGGCAGGCTGTGACCAGTGGGGTACCGCAAGGTTCAGTGCTGGGACTGCAGCTGTTTACAATATACATTAATGATTTAGATGAAGGGATTAAAAGTAACATTAGCAAATTTGCTGATGACACAAAGCTGGGTGGCAGTGTGAAATGTCAGGAGGATGTTATGAGAATGCAGGGTGACTTGGACAGGCTAGGTGAGTGGGCAAATGTATGGCAAATGCAGTTTAATGTGGATTGGTGTGAGGTTGTCCATTTTGCTGGAAAGAACAGGAAGGCAGATTTCTATCTAAATGGACTCAAGTTAGGAAAACAGGAAGTACATTGAGATCTAGATGTTCTTGTACATCAGTCAATGAAAGCAAGCATGCAGGTACAGCAGACAGTGAAGAAAGCTAATGGCATGCGGCCGCTAAATAACAAGAGGAATTGAGTATAGGAGTAAAGAGGTCCTTCTGCAGCAGTACAGGGCCCTGGTGTGACCCCACTGGGAGTATTGTGTGCAGTTTTGGTCTCCAAGTTTGAGGAAGGACATTCTTGCTATTGAGGGAGAGCAGCATTAGTTCACAAGGTTAATTCCCCGAATGGCAGGACTGTCAAATGTTGAAAGATTTGAGCAACTGGGCTTGTATACACTGGAATTTAGAAGAATGAGAGGGGATCTGATTGAAACAGATAAGATTATTAAGGGATTAGATACACTGGAGGCAGAAAGCATGTTCTACCTGACGGGTGAGTCCAGAACTAGAGGCCACAGTTTAAGAATAAGGGGCAGGCCATTTAGAACAAAGAGGTGGAAAATCTTTTTCACCCAGAGAATGGTAGATATGTGGAATGCTCTGCTCCAGAAGGCAGTGGAGGCCAAATCTCTGAATGCTTTCAAGAGAGAGCTAGATAGAGCTCTTATAGATAGCAGGGTCGAGTGATATGGGGAGAGGGCAGGAACGGGGTACTGATTGTGTATGATCAGCCATGATCACAGTGAATGGCGGGGCTGGCTAGAAGGGCCGAATGCCCTACTCCTGCACCTACAGTCTATTGTCTATTGACTCTTGCCAAACTCAATATCAATTTCAAGCCTTTCTTCCTGCTGATCTTGCCAAAGTGTATTTTGTAATTTCTACCCAAGACATGCACCGCAGGCTTCCTTTTCCTGTTTAAACCAGTTGTTGTTTTTCTCTCCCCTCACAGAGCCTTGCACATGAGACACTCCAGACACTCTACCCACTGATATGAGACTGGATTCCTCCCTGTTCATTCATTGTGGGAACAAATGATTTTCTGACTCCACAGTGCTATTTCTACAAGCTGTTCTAAAAAGCCATCCCTTAGACATTCTACAAACTCTCTCTTGTGGTCCACTACTGACCTGCTTTTCCGAATCCACTTTCATTTTAAAATCCCCAACGATTATTATGATATTGACATTCAGACATGCATTTTCTATCTGCTGCTGTAATTTGTATTGCATATCCTAGCTGCTGTTTGGAGGCCTGTATACACCTGCCAATAGTGTCCTTTTAACCTTGCCATTTCTTAATTAAACCCCTGGAGACTCTGCACTTTCTGATCCTATGTCATCTCTCCAATGATTTAATATTATTACTTCTACACAGAGCCACACCTCACCCTCTGACTACTAACTTATCTTTCCTATACACCGTATAACCTTGGATGTTCAGCTCCCGATGGCATCAGAGATGACCACAACTTCATATTTCTCAATTTGTAGCTAAATTTCAAGATCGTCGATTTTTTTCCATCTGCTGCATGTATTCATACACCACACTTCTACTCCAGAGTTTGATGCTTTCTGTTTTAACTGCACCTCACCTCTATTGCCCTGTAACTAATGCCATTGGTTTGATTCAGCTTCATCTCCTGCCCGTTCTTTCTATAATCTCTGTCCCACGCTATCACTGACTTGTTTCTGTTTTCCCAATTCTTAGACCTATCACTCCGGTTCCGATACCCCTGCCAAATTAGTTTAAACCCTCCTTAACAGCCTTATACCATATGCCCGCTAGGATATTGTACCCCTTTAGGCTGAGGTATAATCCGTCATCTTTGTACAGGTCGCACATCCCCCAGAAGAGGCCCCAGTGATCCAGGAATCTGAAGCCCTGCCCTCTACATCAGTCCCTCAGCCGCACATTAACAGGGCTGATCATGCAATTCTTGCACTCGCTATCACGTGGCACAGGCAGCAATCCTGAGATTTCTACCCTCTGGATAGTAATCCTGAAATTACTACACAGTTGCGATGCTTTGCATTGAACAGAGGAAACAGTCACATTTTCCTCTGGCTCTTGCAAAATTCACTGTTGATTTCATGCTTTCTTCCTGATAATCTTGCCACAGTAGATTTTGTAATCTTCAACGGAAGACATGAACCGCAGGTTTCCTTTCTCTGTTTAAACCAGTTGTTGTTTCTCTCCCCTCACAGAGCTTTGCACAGGAGACTCTCCAGACACTCCAGACACTCTACCCACTGATTTGAGATTAGATTTCTCCCTGTCCATTCATTGTATGGACAAACCACTTTGTGACTCCAGAGGCCTATTTCTACAAGTTTTTCTAAAAAGCCACCCCTTAGACTTCCGACAAATTCTCTCTCTTGAAGTCCAGTACTCAACTGGATTTCATAATCCACTTACATGTTAAAATCCCCAACGATTTTCATGACATTGCCTGTCTGACATGCCTTTTCTATTTGCTACTCTAATTTGTAATCCATATGCCAGCTGCTGTTTTGAGGCCTATATACACCTGCCAATATGGTCTTGGAGATTCTATACCTTCTGATCCCATGTTCTCTCTTACCAACGATTCAATATTATTTCTTCTACACAGAAGCACACCACACCCTATGACTACTAACCTATCTTTTTGATACACGGGATATCCTGGGACATTCAGCACCCAATTGCAGCCATCCTTTAGCCAAGTTTCAGAGATGGGCACAATGTCAGATATGCCAATCTGCAGCAGAATTTCAGGACCGTCCATTTTTATTTATACTGCATGCGTTCAAATATAACTCACTCAGCCCAGTATTTGTTGCTTTCTGTTCTATCTGCACCACGTCCCTAGTGCCCTGTAACTCATGCCACTGGACTGGATTAAGCTTCATCTCCTACCCTTTCTTTCTATAATCTATATGGTACGACGCTATCTTTGTTTTATTTCTGTATCTCTTTCCTCAGCACTATCACACCTGTTCTCATTCCTCTGCCAAGTTACTTTAAACTCTCCTTATCACTCTATTAAATGTGCCCACTAGGATATTGGACCCCTTTGGGTTCAGGAGTAAAATGTCCTTTTTGTACAGGTCGTACCTCCCCAAGAAGAGGCCCCAAATGTCCAGGAATCTGAGTCCCCCCCCTCTACAATAGGCTCATTAATAGTCCTGATCATACTATTCTTGTACACGCTAGCAAATGGCATAGGCATCAATCCTGAGATTACTACTCTCTGACTAGTAATCCTGAAGTTACGATCCAATTGCAAGGCTTTGCACTGAATGCTGGGACGATTCACATTTTCCTCTGGCTCTTGCCAAACTCACCGTGAATTTCATGCTTTCTTTCCTGCTGATCTTGCCAAAGTGTATTTTGTTATTCCCCTCCCAAGAACTGATCCGCAGGATTCCTTTCTCTGTTTAAACCAGTTGTTGTTTTTCTCTCCCCTCACAGGGCCTTGCACATGAGACACTCCAGACACTCTACCCACTGATATGAGACTGGATTCCTCCCTGTTCATTCATTGTGGGAACAAATGATTTTCTGACTCCACAGTTCTCTATCTACAAGCTGTTCTAAAAAGCCATCCCTTAGACATTCAACAAACTCTCTCTTGAGCTCCACTACTGACCTGCTTTTCTGAATCCACTTTCATTTTAAAATCCCCAACGATTATTATGATATTGACATTCAGACATGCATTTTCTATCTGCTGCTGTAATTTGTATTGCATATCCTAGCTGCTGTTTGGAGGCCTGTATACACCTGCCAATAGTGTCCTTTTAACCTTGCCATTTCTTAATTAAACCCCTGGAGACTCTGCACTTTCTGATCCTATGTCATCTCTCCAATGATTTAATATTATTACTTCTACACAGAGCCACACCTCACCCTCTGACTACTAACTTATCTTTCCTATACACCGTATAACCTTGGATGTTCAGCTCCCGATGGCATCAGAGATGACCACAACTTCATATTTCTCAATTTGTAGCTAAATTTCAAGATCATCGATTTTTTTCCATCTGCTGCATGTATTCATACACCACACTTCTACTCCAGAGTTTGATGCTTTCTGTTTTAACTGCACCTCACCTCTATTGCCCTGTAACTAATGCCATTGGTTTGATTCAGCTTCATCTCCTGCCCGTTCTTTCTATAATCTCTGTCCCACGCTATCACTGACTTGTTTCTGTTTTCCCAATTCTTAGACCTATCACTCCGGTTCCGATACCCCTGCCAAATTAGTTTAAACCCTCCTTAACAGCCTTATACCATATGCCCGCTAGGATATTGTACCCCTTTAGGCTGAGGTATAATCCGTCATCTTTGTACAGGTCGCACATCCCCCAGAAGAGGCCCCAGTGATCCAGGAATCTGAAGCCCTGCCCTCTACATCAGTCCCTCAGCCGCACATTAACAGGGCTGATCATGCAATTCTTGCACTCGCTATCACGTGGCACAGGCAGCAATCCTGAGATTACTACCCTCTGGATAGTAATCCTGAAATTACTACACAGTTGCGATGCTTTGCATTGAACAGAGGAAACAGTCACATTTTCCTCTGGCTCTTGCAAAATTCACTGTTGATTTCATGCTTTCTTCCTGATAATCTTGCCACAGTAGATTTTGTAATCTTCAACGGAAGACATGAACCGCAGGTTTCCTTTCTCTGTTTAAACCAGTTGTTGTTTCTCTCCCCTCACAGAGCTTTGCACAGGAGACTCTCCAGACACTCCAGACACTCTACCCACTGATTTGAGATTAGATTTCTCCCTGTCCATTCATTGTATGGACAAACCACTTTGTGACTCCAGAGGCCTATTTCTACAAGTTTTTCTAAAAAGCCACCCCTTAGACTTTCGACAAATTCTCTCTCTTGAAGTCCAGTACTCAACTGGATTTCATAATCCACTTACATGTTAAAATCCCCAACGATTTTCATGACATTGCCTGTCTGACATGCCTTTTCTATTTGCTACTCTAATTTGTAATCCATATGCCAGCTGCTGTTTTGAGGCCTATATACACCTGCCAATATGGTCTTGGAGATTCTATACCTTCTGATCCCATGTTCTCTCTTACCAACGATTCAATATTATTTCTTCTACACAGAAGCACACCACACCCTATGACTACTAACCTATCTTTTTGATACACGGGATATCCTGGGACATTCAGCACCCAATTGCAGCCATCCTTTAGCCAAGTTTCAGAGATGGGCACAATGTCAGATATGCCAATCTGCAGCAGAATTTCAGGACCGTCCATTTTTATTTATACTGCATGCGTTCAAATATAACTCACTCAGCCCAGTATTTGTTGCTTTCTGTTCTATCTGCACCACGTCCCTAGTGCCCTGTAACTCATGCCACTGGACTGGATTAAGCTTCATCTCCTACCCTTTCTTTCTATAATCTATATGGTACGACGCTATCTTTGTTTTATTTCTGTATCTCTTTCCTCAGCGCTATCACACCTGTTCTCATTCCTCTGCCAAGTTACTTTAAACTCTCCTTATCACTCTATTAAATGTGCCCACTAGGATATTGGACCCCTTTGGGTTCAGGAGTAAAATGTCCTTTTTGTACAGGTCGTACCTCCCCCAGAAGAGGCCCCAAATGTCCAGGAATCTGAGTCCCCCCCCTCTACAATAGGCTCATTAATAGTCCTGATCATACTATTCTTGTACACGCTAGCAAATGGCATAGGCATCAATCCTGAGATTACTACTCTCTGACTAGTAATCCTGAAGTTACGATCCAATTGCAAGGCTTTGCACTGAATGCTGGGACGATTCACATTTTCCTCTGGCTCTTGCCAAACTCACCGTGAATTTCATGCTTTCTTTCCTGCTGATCTTGCCAAAGTGTATTTTGTTATTCCCCTCCCAAGAACTGATCCGCAGGATTCCTTTCTCTGTTTAAACCAGTTGTTGTTTTTCTCTCCCCTCACAGGGCCTTGCACATGAGACACTCCAGACACTCTACCCACTGATATGAGACTGGATTCCTCCCTGTTCATTCATTGTGGGAACAAATGATTTTCTGACTCCACAGTTCTCTATCTACAAGCTGTTCTAAAAAGCCATCCCTTAGACATTCAACAAACTCTCTCTTGAGCTCCACTACTGACCTGCTTTTCTGAATCCACTTTCATTTTAAAATCCCCAACGATTATTATGATATTGACATTCAGACATGCATTTTCTATCTGCTGCTGTAATTTGTATTGCATATCCTAGCTACTGTTTGGAGGCCGGTATACACCTGCCAATAGCTCCCTTTTAACCTTGCCATTTCTTAATTAAACCCCTGGAGACTCTGCACTTTCCGACCCTATGTCATCTCTTTCCAATGATTTAATATTATTACTTCTACACAGAGCCACACCTCACCCTCTGACTACGAACTTATCTTTCCTATACAACGTATAACCTTGGATGTTCAGCTCCCGATGGCATCAGAGATGACCACATCCTCATATTTCTCAATTTGTAGCTAAATTTCAAGATCGTCGATTTTTTACCATCTGCTGCATGTATTCAAACACAACACTTCTACTCCAGAGTTTGTTGCTTTCTGTTTTAACTGCACCTCACCTCTATTGCCCTGTAACTAATGCCATTGGTTTGATTCAGCTTCATCTCTTGCCCGTTCTTTCTATAATCTCTGTCCCATGCTATCACGGACTTGTTTCTGTTTTCCCATTCCTTAGACCTATCACTCCGGTTCCGATACCCCTGCCAAGTTAGTTTAAACACTCCTTAACAGCCTTATACCATATGCCCGCTAGGATATTGTACCCCTTTAGGCTGAGGTATAATCCGTCATCTTTGTACAGGTCGCACATCCCCCAGAAGAGGCCCCAGTGATCCAGGAATCTGAAGCCCTGCCCTCTACATCAGTCTCTCAGCCACACATTAATAGGGCTGATCATGGTATTCTTGCACTCGCTATCACGTGGCACAGGCAGCAATCCTGAGATTACTACCCTCTGGATAGTCATCCTGAAATTACTACACAGTTGCGATGCTTTGCATTGAACAGAGGAAACAGTCACATTTTCCTCTGGCTCTTGCAAAATTCACTGTTGATTTCATGCTTTCTTCCTGATAATCTTGCCACAGTGGATTTTGTAATCTTCAATGGAAGACATGAACCGCAGGTTTCCTTTTTCTGTTTAAACCAGTTGTTGTTTCTCTCCCCTCACAGAGCCTTGCACATGAGACAGTCCAGACACTCTACCCACTGATTTGAGATTAGAATTCTCCCTGTCCATTCATTATAGGGACAAAGCACCTTGTGACTCCAGAGGCCTATTTCTACAAGTTTTTCTAAAAAGCCACCCCTTAGACTTTCTACAAATTCTCTCTCTTGAAGTCCAGTACACAACTGGATTTCACAATCCACTTCCATGTTAAAATCCTCAACGATTTTCATGACATTGCCTGTCTGACATGCCTTTTCTATTTGCTACTCTAATTTGTAATCCATATGCCAGCTGCTGTTTTCAGGCCTATATACACCTGCCAATAGGGTCCTGGAGATTCTATACCTTCTGATCCCATGTCCTCTCTTACCAGCGATTCAATATTATTTCTTCTACACAGAAGCACACCACACCCTATGACTACTAACCTATCTTTTTGATACACGGGATATCCTTGGACATTCAGCACCCAATTGCAGCCATCCTTTAGTCAAGTTTCAGAGATGGGCACAATGTCATATTTGCCAATCTGCAGCAGAATTTCAGGACCGTCCATTTTTATTTATACTGCATGCGTTCAAATATAACTCACTCAGCCCAGTATTTGTTGCTTTCTGTTCTATCTGCACCACGTCCCTAGTGCCCTGTAACTCATGCCACTGGACTGGATTAAGCTTCATCTCCTACGCTTTCTTTCTATAATCTATATGGTACGCTATCTTTGTTTTATTTCTGTATCTCTTTCCTCAGCCCTATCATCCCTGTTCTCATGCCTCTGCCAAGTTACTTTAAACTCTCCTTATCACTCTATTAAATGTGCCCACTAGGATATTGGACCCCTTTGGGTTCAGGTGTAAAATGTCCTTTTTGTACAGGTCGTACCTCCCCCGGAAGAGGCCCCAAATGTCCAGGAATCTGAGGCCCTCCCTCTACATTAGGCTCATTAATAGTCCTGATCATGCTATCCTTGTACACGCTAGCAAATGGCATCGGCATCAATCCTGAGATTACTACCATCTGAGTAGTAATCCTGAAGTTACGATCCAATTGCAAGGCTTTGCACTGAATGCTGGGACCATTCACATTTTCCTCTGGCTCTTGCCAAACTCACCATCAATTTCATGCTTTCTTTCCTGCTGATCTTGTCAAAGTGTATTTTGTTATTTCCCTCCCAAGAACTGATCCGCAGGATTCCTTTCTCTGTTTAAACCAGTTGTTGTTTTTCTCTCCCCTCACAGGGCCTTGCACATGGGACACACCCGACCCTCTCCGGGGGTCGGCAACCCGCAGCTCCGGAGCCACATGTGGCTCTTTTACGTCTGTGCTGTGGCTCCCTGTTGCTTTGGGAAATAATTGGTCAGTATTTAATTAAAATGTATTTTATGTTAGTTTGTTAGTTTTTGAAATGTAATTCTAAATCTGAAGATTATGGTGATCTTGTACAATCTAAATAAGACGTTGTGGCGACCCATTTCCTGACGCATCCGAACCGGTTCACAATTAGCCAGCATTTAGGCTAAGGGAGATAGCCTACGGGGGTTTGTGAATACGTGTCTTTTGCAGCATCCACGCCCATGGGGGGCGGGTTGAGGGAGGCTTAAAAGCAAGGCTGTTTAGTTTGAATAACGCTATCTTTGACTGCAGTTTACTGACTGCGTGTAGCACACCGCTACAACGTGTTTTTATCGCTGGCTGTCCAGAGGGGAGGTGCTGAAACGCTTTGTCGCGTGTCTGGAAGAAGTGAAAACTTTCCTGGGCAGCAAAGGGCTCACCGTTCCTGAGCTGGAACAGCCAGAGTGGCTGGAAAAGCTACACTTCATGGTAGACATGACAGCGCACCTGAACACGCTGAACACAGCTCTTCAGGGGTAAGGACGTACAGCCCTGCACATGTTGGAGGATGTTTTGGCATTCGAGCGCAAGTTGACAGTGCTTGCCAGAGATTTACAGAAAGGCACACTTCCCCAATTTGAGAGAGTTCAAACAAGGTCACGACATAATACATTCGAAGTATTTACATTCTGCAATCATCGCAATGCAAACATCCTTTGGGAAACGCTTCTGTGAGTTCAGAGAGGAAAAAAACACATTATCCTTCCCGGTCACTCCCCTAAGCATCGATCCATCCCTACTGAATACGACTGCATTGTCAGGTGTGAGTCAACCTGACCAAGTATGATAAATATTTTAATTGCCTATTATTTTACGTATATTCATATGTTTTCATTGTTCAGTGAAATAGTCCTTTTATTTTTCAGTTTGACAGCTGGCTGAAGTTAGTTTTGGTTTGCTGCTGGCGGCAAATTTAAGTTTGGCGTTTTTCATAAATACAAGAAGGACTCAAATAGACGTTGAGTATTTTACTTAAAAGTAACCTTCAACCCAACGTCTTTTTTTCGGAGTTCAAAATGTTTTTGTTGCATGCAGAAATGTAATTTCGTTTTCTCTGCAGGAGTTCATCAATTTCATAAATGCAACACATTATAGTTTGTTTATACATAGCATAAAGGCAAAACAAAACGTTGTATGCAGTGTTATTTCATTTTAAATGTCAAACGGGTTTTGCGGCTCCCAGTGTTTTCTTTTCCGTGGGAAACGGGTCCAAGTGGCTCTTTCAGTGGTAAAGGTTGCTGACCCTAGCCACTGATCTGAGATTAGATTTCTCCCTGTTCATCTATTGTAGGGACAAACGACTTTGTGACTCCACAGCCCTTTTTCTACAAGTTGTTACAAAAAGCCACCCCTTAGATATTCTACAAATTCTCTCTCTTGAAGTCCAGTACTCACCTGGTTTTCCCAATCCGCTTTCATGTTAAAATCCCCAACGATTTTCATGACATTGCCTTTCTGACATGCCTTTTCTATTTGCTACTGTAATTTGTAATCCATATGCTGGCTGCTGTTTGGAGGCCTGTATACACCTGCCAATAGGGTCCTTTTACCCTTGCCATTTCTTGTCTCAACCCCTGGATTCTCTACACCTTCTGATCCTATCTCATCTCTTTCCAATGATTTAATATTATTTCTTCTACACAGAGCCACATCACCCCCTCTGACTACTAACCTATCTTTCTCATACATGGGACATCCTTGGACTTACAGCACACAATGGTAGCCATCCTTTAGCAAAGTTTCCACAATGCACACGTCATATTTGCCAATCTGCAACAGAATTTCTGGACCGTCCGCTTTTTATTTATACTTCGGGTGTTGAAAGATAACACACTCAGTCCAGTATTTGGTGCTCTCCGTGTTAACTGCATCACATCTCTAGTGCCCTGTAACTCATTCCGCTGGACAAGATTAAGACTCATCTCCTGCCCACTCTTTCTATAATCTATATGGCACGATATATTTGTCACATTTCTATATCTCCTTCCTGACCCCTATCACTCCTGTTCTCATCCCTCCGCCAAATCACTTTAAACTCTCCTTATCAGCTCTATTAAATGTGCCCGCTAGGATATTGGACCCCTTTGAGTTCAGTGGTAACCTGTCCGTTTTGTACTGGTCGTACTTCCCCCAGAAGAGGTCCCAGTGATCCAGGAATTTGAAGCACTGCCCCCTACTCCAGACTCTCAGATACAAAATAATAGGCCTCATCATGCCATTCTTGTACTCACCAGCACGTGGCACAGGCAGCAATCCTGAGATTACTACCCTTTTAATAATAATGCTGAAATTACTACACAATTGCGATGCTTTGCATTGAACGATGGGACCATTCATGTTTTCCTCTGACTCTTGACAAGGAGTATTTTGTAATTTCTACCCAAGACATGAACCACAGGTTTCCTTTTCCTGTTTAAACCAGTTGTTGTCTTTCTCCCTCACAGGGCCTTGCACATGAGACACACCCAACCCTCTACCCACTGATCTGAGATTAGATTTCTCCCTGTTCATTCATTGCAGGGACAAACGACTTTGTGACTCCACAGGCATATTTCTACAAGTTGTTCCAAAAAGCCACCACTTAGATAATCTGCAACAATATATAACACACTCAGTCCAGTATTTCGTGCTTTCCGTGTTAACTGCCCCAGATCTCTAGGGCCCTGTAACTCATTCCGCTGGACTGGATTAAGCCTCATCTCCTGCCTGTTCTTTCTGTAATCTATATGGCATGCTATATTTGTTACATTTCTATATCTCCTTCCTCACCCCTATCACTCCTGTTCTCATTCCTCCGCCAAATCACTTCAAACTCTCCTAATTGGCTCTATTAAATATGCCCGGTAGAATATTGGACCCCTTTGAGTTCAGTGGTAACCTGTCCGTTTTGTACTGGTCGTACTTCGGCCAGAGGAGGCTCCAGTGATCCAGGAATTTGAAGCACTGCCCTCTACTCCAGTCTCTCAGATACTCAATAATAGGCCTCATCATGCTGTTCTTCTATTCACCAGCACGTGGCACAGTCAGCAATCCTGAGATTACTACCCTTTTAATAATAATGCTGAAATTACTACACAATTGTGATGCTTTGCATTGAACGGTGGGACCATTCACGTTTTCCTCTGACTCTTGCCAAGGACTATTTTGTAATTTCTACCCAAGATATGAACCACAGGTTTCCTTTTCCTGTTTAAACCAGTTGTTGTTTTCTCCCCTCTCAGGGCCTTGCACATGAGACACTCCAGACCCTCTACCCACTGATTTGAGACTGGATTCCTCCCTGTTCATTCATTGTAGGGACAAATGACTTTGTGACTCTGCAGGCCTATTTGTACAAGCTGTTTCTGAAAAGCCATCCCTTAGATATTCTAAAAACTCTCTCTTGAGGTCCACTACTGACCTGCTTCTCCGAATCCACTTTCATTTTAAAATCCCCAACGATTATTATGATTTTGCCATTCAGACATGCATTTTCTATCTGCTGCTGTAATTTGTATTCCAAATCCTGGCTGATGTTTGGAGGCCTGTATACACCTGCCAATAGTGTCCTTTTAACCTTGCCATTTCTTAATTAAACCCCTGGAGAGTCTGCACTTTCCGATGCTATGTCATCTCTTTCCAATAATTTAATATTATTACTTCTACACAGAGCCACACCTCACCCTCTGACTACGAACTTATCTTTCCTATACACCGTATAACCTTGGATGTTCAGCTCCCGATGGCATCAGAGATGACCACAACCTCATACTTCTCAATTTGTAGCTAAATTTCAAGATCTTCGATTTTTTTTCCATCTGCTGCATGTACTCAAACACAACACTTCTACTCCAGAGTTTGTTGCTTTCTGTTTTAACTGCACCTCACCTCTATTGCCCTGTAACTAATGCCACTGGTTTGATTCAGCTTCATCTCCTGCCCGTTCTTTCTATAATCTCTGTCCCACGCTATCACTGACTTGTTTCTGTTTTCCCATTCCTTAGTCTTATCACTCCGGTTGCAATACCCCTGCCAAATTAGTTTAAACCCTCCTTAACAGCCTTATACCATATGCCCGCTAGGATACTCTACCCCTTTAGGTTGAGGTATAATCCGTCGTCTTTGTACAGGTCGCACCTCCCCCAGAAGAGGCCCCAGTGATCCAGAAATCTGAAGCCCTGCCCTCTACACCTGTCTCTCAGCCACACATTAATAGGCCTGATCATGCTATTCTTGCACGCGCTACCACGTGGCACAGGCAGCAAACCTGAGATTACTACCCTCTGGATAGTAATCCTGAAATTACTACACAATTGCGATGCTTTCCATTGAATGGAGGGAACATTCACGTTTTCCTCTGGCTCTTGCAAAATTCACTGTTGATTTCATGCTTTCTTCCTGATAATCTTGCCACAGAGGATTTTGTAATCTTCAACGGAAGACATGAACCGCAGGTTTCCTTTTTCTGTTTAAACCGTTGTTGTTTCTCTCCCCTCACAGAGCCTTGCACATGAGACACTCCAGACCCTCTACCCACTGATTTGTGATTAGATTTCTCCCTGTCCATTCATTGTAGGGACAAACCAATTTGTGACTCCAGAGGCCTATTTCTACAACTTGTTCTAAAAAGCCACCCCTTAGACTTTCTACAAATTCTCTCCCTTGAAGTCCAGTACCCACCTGGTTTTACTTATCCACTTTCGTTTTAAAATCCCCAGCTATTTTCATGACATTGCCTGTCTGACATGCCTTTTCTATTTGCTACTGTAATTTGTAATCCATATGCCGGCTGCTCTTTGGAGGCCTGAATACACCTGCCAATAGGGTCCTTTTACCCTTGCCATTTCTTGACTCAACCCCTGGAGTCTCTACACCTTCTGATCCTATTTCAACTCATCTCTTTCCAATGATTTAATATTATTTCTTCTACACAGAGCCACATCACACCCTCTGACTACTCACCTATCTTTCTCATACATGGGATATCCTTGGACTTACAGCACACAATGGCAGCCATCCTTTAGCCAAGTTTCCGAGATGGGCACAATGTCATATTTGCCAATCTACAACAGAATTTCTGGACCGTCCGTGTTTTATTTATACTGTGGGCGTTGAAATATAACATACTCAGTCCAGTATTTGGTGCTTTCCGTGTTAACTGCAGCACATCTCTAGCGCCCTGTAACTCATTCTGCTGGACTGGATTAAGCCTCATCTCCTGACCATTCTTTCTATAATCTCTGTGGCACGCTATCTTTGTTTCATTTCTGATTCTCCTTCCTCAGCCCGATCACCCCTGTTCTCATCCATCTGCCAAATTACTTTAAACTCCCCTTATCACTCTATTAAATGTACCCGCTAGGATATTGGACCCCTTTGGGTTCAGATGTAAAATGTCCTTTTTGTAGTAGTCATACTTCCCCTAGAAGAGGCCCCAAAGTTCCAGGAATCTGAGGCCCTCTCTCAGCAACAGTCTCATTAATAGGCCTGATCATGCTATTCTTGTATAGGCTTCAATCCTCAGGTTACTGCCCTCTGAGTAGTAATCCTGAAGTTACGATCCAGTTGCAAGGATTTGTACTGAAAGCTGGGACCATTCACATTTTCCTCTGGCTCTTGCCAAACTCACCATCAATTTCATGCTTATTTTCCTGCTGATTTTGCCAAAATGTGTTTTGTAATTTCTACCCAAGATATGAACCGCAGGTTTCCTTTTTCTGTTTAAACCAGTTGTTGTTTTTCTTCCTCCCAGGGCCTTGCACTTGAGACACTCCAGACCCTCTACCCACTGATTTGAGATGAGATTTCTCCTTGTTCATTCATTGGAGGGACAAATGACTTTCTGACTCCACAGCGCTATTTCTACAAGCTGTTCTAAAAAGCTATCCCTTAGGCATTCTACCAACTCTCACCTGAGGTCCACTACTGACCTGGTTTTCCCAATCCACTTTCATTTCAAAATCCCCAATGAATATCATGATATTGCCATTCTGACATGCATTTTCTAGCTGCTCCTGTAACTTGTATTCCATATCCCGGCTGCTGTTTGGAGGCCTGTATACACCTGCCAATAGTGTCCTTTTACCCTTGCCATTTCTTAACTCAACCCCTGCAGACTCCACGTCTTCTGATCCTTTGTCATCTCTTTCCAATGATTTAATATTTTTTCTTCTACATGGAGCCACACCACACCCTATGACAACTAACCTATCTTTCTGATACATGGGATATCTTTGGACATTCAGCACCCAATGGCCGTCATTCTTTAGCCAAGTTTCAGAAATAGGCACAATGTCATATTTGCCAATCTGCAGCAGAATTTCAGGACCGTCCATTTTTATTTATACTGCATGCGTTCAAATATAACTCATTCAGTCCAGTATTTGTTGCTTTCTGTTCTAACTGCACCACGTCCCTATTGCCCTGTAACTCATGCCACTGGACTGGATTAAGCTTCATCTCCTGCCGGCTCCTTCTATAATCTCTATGGTATGCTATCTTTGTTTCATTTCTGTATCTCTTTCCTCTAAACCAGGCAGAATCCAGGCAAGTCTCCTCTGTACCCTTTCCAATGCTTCCACATCCTTCCTATAGTGAGGTGACCAGAACTGGACACAGTACTCTAAGTGTGGCCTAACTAGAGTTTTATAGAGCTGCATCATTCCATCGCGTCTCTTAAACTCTATCTCTTGATTTATGAAAGCTAACACCCCATAAGCTTTCCTAACTACCCTATCTACCTGTGAGGCAACTTTCAGGGATCTGTAGACATGTACCCCCAGATCCCTCTGCTCCTCCACACTACCAAGTATCCTGCCATTTACTTTGTACTCTGCCTTGGAGTTTGTCCTTCCAAAGTGTACCACCTCACACTTCTCCAGGTTGAACTCCATCTGCCACTTCTCAGCCCACTTCTGCATCCTATCGATGTCTGTCTGCAATCTTCGACAAACCCCTACACCATCTGCAACACCACCAATCTTTGTGTTGTCAGCAAACTTGCCAACCCACCCTTCTACCCCCACATCCAGGTCATTAATAAAAATCACGAAAGGTAGAGGTCCCAGAACAATCCTTGTGGGACACCACTGATCAGAACCCTCCAATCTGAATGTATTCCCTTCACCACAACACTCTGCCTTCTGTAGGCAAGCCAATTCTGATTCACCTAGCCAAACTTCCCTGGATTCCATGTCTTCTGACTTTCTGAATAAGTCTACCGTCTGGAACCTTGTCAAATGCCTTACTAAAATCCATGTAGATCACATCCACTGCACTACCCTCATCTGTATGCCTGGTTACCTCCTCAAAGAAATCTATCAAGTTTGTTAGGCATGATCTGCCCTTCACAAAGCCATGCTGACTGTCCCTGATCAGACCATGACTCTCTAAATGCCCATAGATCCTATCTCTAAGAATCTTTTCCAACAGCTTTCCCACCACAGACGTCAGGCTCACTGGTATATAATTAACTGGACTATCCCTACTACATTTTTTGAATGAGGGGACAACATTCCCCTCCCTCCAATCCTCCGGGACCATTCCTGTGGACAACGAGGACATAAAGATCCTAGCCAGAGGTTCAGCAATCTCTTCCCACGCCTCGTGGAGCAGCCTGGGGAATATTCCATCAGGCCCCGGGGACTTATCCGTCCTAATGTATTTTAACAACTCCAACACCATTTCTCCCTTAATATCAACGTGTTTCAAAACATCAACCTCACTCATATTGTCCTCACCGTCATCAAGTTCCCACTCAGTAGTAAATACCGAAGACGAGTATTCAATAAGGACCTCGCACACTTCCACACCTCCAGTCACATCTTCCCACTTTTATCTCTAATTGGTTCTACCTTTGCTCCTGTCATCCTTTTGTTCTTCACATACTTGAAGAATGCCTTGGGGTTTTCCTTTACCCTACTTGCCAAGGCCTTCTCATGCCCCTTCTTGCTTTTCTCAGCCCCTTCTTAAGCTCCTTTCTTGCTGCTCTATATTCCTCAATAGACCCACCTGATCCTTGCTTCCTAAACCTCATGTATGCTGCCTTCTTCCACCTGACTAGATTTTCCACTTCACTTCTCACCCATGGTTCCTTCACCTTACCATTCTTTATCTTCCCAACTGGACAGATTTATCCCTAACCTCCTGCAAGAGATCAATAAACATCGACCACATGTCTATAGTGCATTTCCCTGCAAAAACATCATGCCAATTCACACCCGCAGGTTCTAGCCTTATATCATCATAATTTGCCCTTCCCCAATTAAAAACATTCCTGTCCTCTCTGATTCTATCCTTTTCCATGATAATGCTAAAGGCCCGGGAGCAGTGATCCCCAGATGCTCACCCACTGACAAAACTGTGACCTGACCCGGTTTGTTACCTAATACTAGATCTAATATGGCATTCCCCCTAGTTGGCCTGTCGACATACTGTGACAGGAATCCATCCTGGACACACTTAAACTCTGCCCCATCTAAACCCTTGGAACTAATCAAGTGCCAATCAATATTAGGGAAGTTAAAGTCATCCATGATAATAACCCTGTTATTTTTGCTCCTTTCCAAAATCTACCTCCCAATCTGTTCCTCGGTATCTCAGATGCTCCCAGGGGGCCTATAGAATACCCCCAGTACAGTAACTGCTCCCTTCCTGTTCCTGACTTCCACCAATACTGACTCAAAAGAGGATTCTGCTACATTACCCACCCTTTCTGCAGCTGTATCCCTGACCAGTAATGCCACCCCTCCTCCCCTTTTTCTCCCCTCTCTATCCCTTTTAAAGCACTGAAATGTAGGAATATTAAGAATCTATTCCTGCCCTGGCTCCAGTTGCATTGAAGTACACACACCTTAGCCCTTCTACCTTACTACCTTTACACCCTTTATTCTGATTCTCTCCCTCAAACCCTCTCTATGTGTTAGATCTGGCTTTACTTCATGCACTTCTTTCACTGCTCTGTCACTCTGGGTCCCATGCCCCTCGCAAATTAGTTTAAACCCTCCTGAACCATGCTAGCAAACCTACCTGCAAGGATATTGCTCCCCCTCGAGTTCAGGTGCAACCCATCCAATCTGTACAGGTCTCACCTTCCCCAGAAGAGATCCCAATGATCCAAAAATCTAAAACCCTGCCCCCCGCACCAACTCCTCAGCCATGCATTCAACTGCCATCTCCTCCAATTCTTACCATCAATATCACATAGCACTGGCAGCAATCCTGAGAACGCCACCCTTGAGGTCCTATTCTTCAGCCTTCTGCCTGGTTCCTGAAACTCACACTTGAGGACCTCATTCCTCTTCCTGCTTATGTCATTGATACCAACATGTATCACGACTTCTGGTTGCTTTCCCTCTCGTAGCAGGATGCCATGCACCCGGGCAGAGACATCCCGGACCCTGGCACCCAGGAGGTAACAAACCATGCGGGTGTCCTTCTCACATCCACAAAATCTCCTGTCTGCTTCCCTGACTATAGAGTCTCCAATGGCGACAGCTCTCCTCTTTTCTGTCCCATCCTTCTGCACCACAGGGTTAGACTCAGTGCCAGAGGCCCTGCCACCTTGGGTCACACCTGGTCGGTCGTCCTCACCAACAGCATCCAGAACGGTAAACTTATTATTCAGGGGAATGGCTACAGGAGTGCTCTGCACTACCTGTCTACTCTCCTTCGCTTTCCCCCCTTGGACTGTCACCCAACAACCAGCTTCTAGTCTAGTTGTGACTAGTCTAGTCTAGTTGCAGTCTCGGTGTGACTGCCTCCCTGTAGCTCTCATCTATGACTGCCTCATTCTCTCTAATGAGTCGAAGGTCATCCAGCTGCTGCTCCAGATTCCTCACACGGTCTTCCAGATCATTCAGCCGCAAGCACTTCTGGCAGATGTGACTCTGCGGGAGAGGGGAGATCCCCCAAGACTGCCACATCTCACAGGAGAGGCACAGCACCGTCTCAGGAGGCATTGTAAAGACTAACTGGGAACAACTCGTCCTCCGCCTCTTCTGGTCGAAGCCTCTCGCGTCAAAGCCTCAAATCTCCACTCTTTCACTGGCCCAGTCACTCACTGACAGAGAATATAATCATTTCCAGGGTGGAAATGTCTAATATCGGAGGGCACGCATTTAAAGTGACTGGGTAGGTTCAAGGGGGATGTGACGGGTACATTTTTTACTCGGAGAGTGGTGCATACTTGAAATGCGCTGCCTGGCATAATGGTAGATGCAAATACATTAGAACCTTTTAAGAGACACTTAGAGAGGTATTTGAAAATCAGGAAGGCTGAGAAATATGACCACTATGTAGGTGGAAGGATTAGTTATTGAGTTGTTTTATTTTAGTTTTTAGTTGGTTGGGTACAGAATTGTGCACCGAATGCGCTGATCCTGTGCTGCAATTTTCTAATCCTCTGTCTATTTCTAAGCATTCCACATCGGAAATGAGAAAAGCGCTCTGTTAATTCAGCCTCAGCTTCCGTCCTCTTTGCGATGATTTGTAAAATTTGACAACAACATTAAGTTCAGCCCTGGGGTAAAACGTTAACACTCTTATGGAAAAGAGTCTAAATGGGGAAAGTTACAGCAACCACACCTAATTTCGTTTACTGGACTTCAAAAAAGTGACAGGCTCTTAAGAATTAATATGTTTTGAAAATTTTATCAACTTTAATTAGCACACCACTGCTCCCTCATGTACATCCTGTGCTAACAAGAAGTGAGAAGTGCACTGATACACATTCATAGATATCCAGAACCCACAAACATGAATTTTCATTTCACACACACACACACACACACACACACACACACACACACACACACACACACACACACACACACACACACACACACACACACACACACACACACACACACACACACACACACACACACACACACACACACACAATCTCCCATGCATTCTCTGGCATTTCTTTTGAGTCTTAGCGATTGTAAGGTTTCACGGCGTTTTCTCCGGTGACGTCATCGTCAAGAATGGCTCTAAAGCCACTAGCTCCTCCGGAAAAACGCGTATTAAGCCCCGTTAACCCATCAAATATAGTATTTTTCGAAAAATATTAGTACTGAAATGAGGGGCAAGAATGGAAATTTTAAAAAAGCGACACTGCGGAGCCTGCGGCCGACAGGAGTGCAGCGAGCGGCTCTCCTACCCGACCGCGTGCTAGCGAGGCGGCCGCCGGGCCTCGTCCAGACGAAGTGGCGAATATGTTTGAAATCCTGAAAGAGATAAGGGAGTTCCGGAAAGAAATAGAGCAGTAGCTCCGTGATATTAAGGCAGAACTCGCCAGCATCAATCAAGAAATAGCGGTGGCAAAGACTCGAATTGAGAAGGTGGAAGATCGCTTTCAAAACGTGGAACGGATACTGAGTAAGACAATAAAAATATTACATCACCAAGAAGGTAAACAGCTTGACCTGAAGGGAAGATCACGGCGGAAAAATATCAGAATCTACAACGTTCCCGAAGAAGCAGAGGGCTCGTCTATGACGGAGTTTGTCAGCAAGTTACTGCGGGACGCGTTGGGTCTTCTCCCGGCTCTGGAGCTGGAAGGTGAAAGAGCCAGCGCGTTTTCGTTCCGAAACCTACCCAGGATAGAAAGCCACGCTCAATAATAATTAAATTCCTTCGGTACAGCACCAAGGCGGAGATTCTACGAAGTGCCTGGGGTAAGAAGAGAGTCTTTTTAGAGGATAACTTAAAATATTTCGACCAAGATACCCCTCCCCCCGCGGTCCTCCAGAAACGTATAGAATACTCTGAAGTAAAGCGAGTACTAAATCTAAATAAGATTAGATTTCAAACTCCGTACCCTGCTAAACTTCGAGTGTTTTATGATAACGGGACGCGGTTGTACCAGAAAGTGGAAGAGGCGACTACAGACATGAAGGCCAGAGGGTTGCCCGTCATCATGACGAAAACGAGGGAAAGCCTGGCTGAGGAATTATCCCGCTCTGCTTGGGAAATAGTGCGAGAACCGAAAAGGGAGGAGACGGGAGGAGGCCGAGAGAAATATATCAGGAAGAGACCTGGAGTTTCCCAAAGACAGTCCTCACCCACTTCAGAAGAGCCATAAGGTTTGGCTAACCTTAAAAATGTTGAGAAGCTAAACGGCAACCAAAGTACACAGTGATATACCAATCTCGAGAAATACTTATCATAATGTGGATTTTATTCTTTATTCTTTGTTGTTATTCTTTATTCGCCCACTTACTCCTTTCCCCCACCAAAATGAGAATATATATATATATATATATATATATATATATATCTGTGTGTGTGTGTGTGTGTGTGTGTGTGTGTGTGTCTGTATGTATGTATGTGTGTGTGTGTGTGTGTGTGTGTGTGTGTGTATATATATATATATTTGTGTGTGTGCATATATATATATGTATATATAGGAGGAGTACACAGGGAAATCTTTTCTGTGTAATGGATTTGTACACTGACTTTTACGAATGCTGTAATGGGGGCCCTCAATTCACAAGTAGGAGGGGTTATCCCCCACAGCTAGACATTCCCTCCAGCTCAACGCAGGGTCATCGACTAGAGACCTCAGCCTTGGAATCACACATTCATTGCTAGTTTTGTTATTATTTGCGTTTCTTGGTTCTTCTTTGTTCAGGGAGTAGATCGATTAAGTTTTATTCTAATTTCAATGATACATTGACAGATAAATACAGATGGCTAAGGACAAGGTAAAATTCATTTCTTTTAATGTCAATGGGCTATTAAATCCAATCAAACGTAAGAGAATTTTATCCAAAATGAAAAAGAACAAGCCCATGTAGAATATTTACAGGAAACTCATTTAAGTGACAATGAGCATAAAAAACTAAAGAGAATAGACTTCTCTAATCTGTTTTTCTCCTCATATAAATCAGGACATAGGAGAGGAGTTGCTATTCTTCTCTAAAGTAAGCAAAATTTTGAAAAATATTCGAAATGGGAGAAAAAGAGGGCAGATATATTCTGATAAGGGGGAATATAGATGGCAATTCAGTTACTCTATTGAATATATATGCACCCCCGGGAAGTGATATTGGTTTCTTTCAGAAAATTACTGATATTATGTTAACGGAAACAGAAGGTCTCCTGACATGTGGGGGGAGACTTAAATTTACAATTACAACCAAACTTTGACTCTTCCAATAGAAAAGCCTATGAAACAAAATCTTTACTTAAGGAAGTTAATGCACTTTTTGTGGATGTTGGTTTAATTGATATATAGAGGGACCTTTTCTCTGATAGAAGGGATTACACTCATTATTCTGCTCCACATTCTGAAGATACAAGAATAGACTATTTCATAACATTTGGAAAAGACAAAGGCAAAATAAACACCTGTAGAATTGGGACAATAGATGTAAGTGACCATGCACCTATATATTCATCTATTAATTTTGACGTACAACCAAAGAATACTATTTGGAAACTAAATTCAAGTCTACTCAATGATCCAGACTTTAAGGAACAAATTAAAAAAAAAAGAAATTGGTCTCTATTTAGAATTTAATGATAATGGAGAGTTTTCACCTCCCATTCTACGGGATACTCTGAAAGCAATCTTAAGAAGGAAAATTAGAGTTATATCTTCATATAAGGAAAAATAAGGAATAAAACATTAGAGGAATTATAAAATAGGCTGAAGGAACTAGAGAAAAAAAACACAAATTGAATTTGGCACAGAATACATTAGCGAAAATTAAAAGAATTAGGAATGAAATAAATAATTTGGCTACGCAAAAAATCAGGAAAAACTTAATGTTTCTAAAACAGAGACATTGTGAAAGTGGATCGAAATCTATGAAAATACTGTCGTGGAAACTGAAAAAAAATGATAGCAGAAAATACAATTCATAGAATTAGGGACCCAAGAACGAAAATGATAAAAAAAAAATAAGCTAAATGAAATTCAAGAAGCATTTGAAGTGTTTTACAAAAATTCTATATTCCAAAGTTCCAGGGGGAAGCATAACCCAAATTGACACCTTCTTGAATTCTCTAGAGTTACACACTTTAAGTGAAGAACAAAATAGAATGATGACTGCTGACATAACTGAAGTTGAATCAAAAGCTACAACTGGTAGGCTTAAATTAAGCAAGTCACCAGGATCAGATGAATATACGGCAGAGTGGTACAAATAATTTTAAAATGAGTTAATTACTGTTTTACTCCCCACACTGAACTGGGGTCTAAAGACGGCACAAATGCCACCCAGTTGGAAAGATGCGATAATCTCAGCTATACTGAAATAAGTCAAGGATAAAATGGAATGTGGGTCATTTAGACCAATATCCGTTCTTAATGTAGATTATAGGTTTTTTACCTCCATCATGGCCAAACGATTAGAGGAGTTTCTACTCATACTGATACGTAATGATCAGACAGGTTTTATAGGACAACGTCAGACACAAGACAATATATGTAGGACACTTCATATTATGGATCATATACAAAAAAATAAAATAAAAATAAAATCGAAGCAATAGTGATAAGTGTGGACGCTGAAAAAGCATTCGATTCAGTTAATTGGAATTTTATTTACAGAGTTTTACATAGATTTGGTTTCCAAGACACAATTATTAAAGGTATACAGACACTATATGACAATCCTACTACTAGGATTAAAATCAATAGATATTTATCAAATAGTCTTACCCTAGAAAGAAGCATGAGACAGGATGGTTCATGGTCACCACTACTCTTCGCATTATATCTGGAACCATTAGCACAATACATCAGACAAAATTAAGTTATCAGGGGAATTACAACTAGAGGGACAGCATAAATTGGCTTGTTATGCGGATGACATTTTGATCAATCTAGGGAAACCAACATACTCTTTACCTAAATTGATGCAATCCTTTGAGCAATATGGTCAATTATCAGGATACAAGATCAACATAGATAAAACCCAATTACTTTCATATTACTATAGCTCACAAAGAGAAATTGAAAGTAGATAACCCTGGGCATGGAACACAGAGTCTTTCAAATATTTGGGCATCATTATGCCAAAAGATTTGGCAAAATTATCAGAATGTAATTATCAGCCTTTATATAAAAAAATTAAGGAAGATGTGGCAAGATGGAACCTGATTCCTTTTTTTCAGTCTCAGCTCAAGGATTGAGTCTATTAAAATGAATATACTGCCCAGACTGTTATATCTCTTTCAGACCCTACCAATAGAGATTAATCAAAATCAATTCAATGAATGGAACAAGATGCTATCAAGGTATGTTTGGCAGGGTAAAAGGCCTAGAGCACGTTTCAAAACTTTGCAATCAGCAAAGGAAAAGGGGGGATGGGGCTTACCTTCTCTTAGAGATTATTATTTTGCAGCACAGTTGAGAGCTGTGATATGTTGGTGTAACCCATCATATGACTCTCAATGAAAAAACATTGAGGAGCGGGTACTTCCCATCCCCATACAAGCGATTTTGGCTGATAATAACCTACAAAGGTACATAAATACAATTCATAACCCATTGGTGAAATTGACATAATATGGAAAGCTACTATAAAAGAATATAACGTAGAGGGAGATATTGCAATTCTTAAATGGTGTGCACATGACTCGGATTTTACACCAAATAAATTGGATGCCGGATTTAAGGACTGGACAGCTAATGGAATAACAGTTCTTTGCAACATAATCAAAGAAGGCACACTGTTCAGGTTTGAAATGTTTAAAGAGAAACACATATTAGAAAAACAAGATGTTTATTGGTATTTACCGCTGCGACAATATGTTAATAAGACACATAAAAATGTAACCAAGGCAAGTACATGCTTGATAGAGCTCTTTAGAAAAGCATATAATTCAGATAATGGCAGTAGAGTCATTTCAAGCATGTATAAGGGGTTGTCAAATCTTAAAACACATTCGACCTCATACATTAAAACAAAATGAGAGAAGGAAGGAGTGTTAATTATATCTCAGGAAGAATGGACAACAATATGGAGATATAAATGGAAGTGTACCAGTTCACAGAAATGGAGGGGGTTTGGATGGAAAAACTTGATAAGATATTTTATTACACCCTCTCAGAAATCCCATTATGATAGTAACCTCCCTGTTTGCTGGAGAAATTGTGGAAATCAAAATGCAAATCATTATCCTATTTTTTGAGACTGTCCTATTATGAAAAACTATCGGAGTGGGATACACAATGCCCTACAAGACATCTTTAAATGTGAAATATCCTTAGAGAGTAAGACCATATATTTTGGATATATACCTCAAGAATGGTTGAAAAGAGATAAATATTAAATTAATATACTGTTGGTGGTTGGTAAAAAGACTCTTACTAGGAAATGGTTATCACAGGAGAGCCCAACTTTAAATACATGGATGGAAATTACAATGGAGATTTACAAAATGGAGAAGATAACAGCATCTGTTAACCATAAGCTGGAACAATTTGATTCATACTGGGGAAAATGGTTTAACTACATAATGCCTCATAAGCCTGATTTCATTTTCACAAATCAATGAATCTGTTGAAAAAAAAGATCACTCCCTACTTGCACATAGTTCTTTCCTTTTGCTTGTTTTTTTCTCTCCACTCTTTTCTATAAGTGTATATCTCAGATAAATACTTTGTGGAGATTTGTGATGTGTACAAACTTTGTATGATTAGATGATATATAGGTACAATGTCTGAAATACATCTTATGGAAACGTTTGTTTGATGATGAACTTCAATAAAAAAAATGAACTACAAAAAAATAACTCCTTCACGGCATATTTATTATTCGCCCTTTTTAGCAGATGGTTAGCTTTGGTCAATGCACCGATTGCTAAAATGCTTCGTGCATTGCGTAGGCCTCCTAAACATCGACAAGAAGAGTCTCCCACCAACTGATTACAATATATTCCTCTTCATTGTTTCATTGTAGATAAACCAGAATCTGGTCGGTCCATTTGTGCCATAATTTAAAATTAATCCTGCTGTCCTAATTCGCAAACATGGCCAATGTATTGTTTTCATGATGCTCAATTAGGATCTTGGAGGAGTCAAATTCCAGTCTGTCCTGTCCAAATTGAACAGCAGACATTAATCTTTTTCTGATTCCTCAAAACGATGATAATCATTCTAATTAGAAAACAAATGTTGCTTCTCTCCCTGTGAGAGCTGAGGGACATCTAGCAATTGTAGGAACATGTGACCTTTATCAGAGATTGACGTCAAAGTGTCTCTGCCATCAATTGAGATTGTTTCTATGCTTTAATGCATTTTTAATTTTACGAATCATGTAATTTTCTTCTCATTTTTCAACCTTTTTAAAATTCAGAGGAGGTACTGGTTGCTCCTTCAAAATTAATTTATTGTGCATATATAGTTCCACGTAACTTTATCTTATTCCTCATAAGGAATCTACAATGAATGTCATTCTGTGATAGACTGCAAACCTATGATAAAATGTTAGTTTCTTGATAGGCCAAATGGCTTTGTTCTGCTCATGGTCTTATGGTCATTCAGCCACGAGCCACTCACCTGGGGTAACGCTGGTCAGTAGAATAACATGTAACTCTACCCATTGAGAATGTTCATTTAAACTGTTACACAGCAAATAATATAGTAAAGTCAGCAAATAAGACCATAAGACCATAAGACATAGGAGCATATTTATGACACCTGGCCCATCGAGTCTGCTCCGCCATATCATCATGGCTGATCTAATTTTCCTCTCAACCACAATCTCCTGCGTCCCGCCATACCCCATGATTCCCTTTATCTTAATAAACTTTATTTCTCTGGGATGGGTTTCTCTTTTTTCCATGCAGGCTTCAAGAGGCTTTCAAACGTCAAACATATTAGATTAGCGGGTCTACCAGATAACGTGGTAACAATTTTCATGGTTATGTTCAGGTTTAATTCTAACTCAACCGTACACACTCATTGTACACAGCAAAATGAAATGGTGTTCCTTGGACTGAGTGAAACAATGGACAGCAGTTGTAGTGTTTTATATTACCAATGTCCGTCAGGATTTTGGTTCACAGGACAAGCGAACAAGACACACGTTTGTAATATTAGTTGTACGGTCAAGGCTGCTGCCACCTAGAGCGAAGCCATCGCTGGTGGCTCTGGCAATAGTTATTCAGAAAATTGTTCTCTTACAGCATCCATCGCTCTGCCTGTCTTTCCATCATTAAGGACTGCCCAGGATATGCTCTTTTCTCAAAATGCCCTCTAAAATGCACTCAACTTTTAGGAACAGCTTCTGCCTCGCTGCAAAACAACCAATTTCCAGGCATGTGCCAAAGATATTCAACCTGATTACTTGATTCTGATTCAAATTCTGTTTGTCTCAACTCTGTTCTTCATCGGTACCTGAACGAAGTTTACAACGTTATGAGAGGCTCAGACAGGATGGATAAAGTGAAATCTAGTACCCATACATTAGACCTGACCAATCTAGAATCTATCAATCGCTGCTTAAAATATACTTAAATATTTAGAGGCAGACAGTACAACACAGAATTAATCCCTTCAGCGCATCTAGTCCATGCCAAAAACAATTTAACTGCCTACTCTCAATGACCTGCACTGGCACCATAGCCCTCCCTATCCCTACTAACCATGTACCTGTCGAAGCTTCTCTCAAACGTTGCAATCGAGCTCGCATGGACAGTTTGTGCTGGCAGCTCATCCCGTATTCTCACGACCCACTGAGTGACGAGGTTTCCCTCACGTTCCACTTAAACTTCTTCCTTTTCACCTTTAAGACATGACATCAGGTTGTTGTCCCACCAAACCTAAGTGGAAACAGCCTGCTCGCATTTACCCTATCTATTCCCCTCATAGTTTTGTACACATAACGTAATGGTAGAGGCAAATAAGTTCGAGGCTTTTAAGAGACACTTAGATAGGTACATGAATCTGAGGAAGACGAAGAGGTATGACTACTATTTTGGTAGAGGGATTGGTTTTCGAGTTGTTTTAATTTAATTTTTAGCTGGTTCGGGACAACATTGTAGGTCGAATGGTCTGTTCCTATACCGTCCTATTCTAAGCCTATATCTGTGTCTAAGCATTCCACATCGGAAATGAGAAAAGCACGGTGTTAAGTCTATCTCGGCTTCCGTAATCTTTGTAATGAACTGTACAACCTAAAAACAAAATTAAACTCAATCATGGGGTAAATCGTTGACACTCATAGGAAGAACAGTCCAATTGGGTAAAGTTACTGCAACCGAACGGAATTATGTTTACAGCCCTATAAAAAGTGATAGGTTGATAAGAAATAGTAAGTTCTGTCAATGTTATCAACTTTAACCAACAGATCACTGTTCTCTTATACGCATTCTGTATTTTATTTATGGCTTATAATTGACCTCAGCTAAAGGTTTTCTCAAATTTACCACCATCAGAAACCTAACAGGAAGCGAGCAGTGCACTGGTGCACATTTGCATATATTCACAACCCACAAACATACTCTCCTTCTTTCTTTCTCTCTCACTGTCTCAGTCACGCACACACACACACACACACACACACACACACACACACACACACACACACACACACACACACACACACCCCCACACACACACACACACACACACACATACACACACATGCACGCACGCAATCTCAAATTCTTTCTCTACAATTTCCCTTGCATCTTTGCAGTTGTAAGGCTTCATAAAGCATTTCTGAAACTCGTAGAACATTGCTACACTTTGAATACATTAAAATCAAAACTAGGGGTGAATTTTTAGAGAGAAATACAAAGGGCTTAAGAACATAAGAAATAGGAGCAGGAGTGGGCCATCTGGCCAGTCAACCCTGGAATCATTAAGCCACGAAATCAGGTTGTTGTCCCACTAAACTTAAGTGAAAACAGCCTGTTTGCGTTTACCCTATCTATACCCCTCATACCTTTGTACACCTAAAAAGAGACTTGGAGGCCAGGCCTCCACGGCTGCCTGTGGTGAAGAATTCCACTGAATCACCACTCTCGGGCTGAAGAAATTACTCCTCAACTGCATAGTAAAAGGATGTCCCTCTATTCTGAAGCGGTGTCCCATCCTCTTTGGCTCACCCGTCATTCAATACTGGAATTATTTTCGTGAAACTCCTTTGAAACATCCCGAATTTCAGCAGCTCCTCTCTAAGATAAGGGGTCCAAAACTGCTCCAGTTACTCTCGATGAGGCCTCACTAGTGCTTAAAATGTCTTAAATTGTTGATTTTATATTCTAGTCCTCTTGGAATGAGTGCTAACATCGCATTTGCCTGAGGTCATCAGTCGCCTTAATGCAGTGATACCCTCGAGCCAGGGATCACTGGTTGGCCTCGGGTAACCGGCCGTCTTGCGTGACTGGCGGGAAGTGCCGATGCTACCAGCCTGGAGCGCGAACAGATGGGCGCCGTCTCTAAACCTGTTCACCACACCGAATGTTCATGGGAAACCCGGTGCTAAAACATTGACAGACGACCAAATTCGCGCTCAGGGTTTCGTAATAGGCAGAGCAGCTACCTCGCTGCGGTTTACTGAAAGTCATCCCTCCAGCGAAACCTTTGTCGGTCGATAGATCCTGGTGACCACTGGCAGTCCTGTACCTTTGCATGACAACTGTTTGATTGTTCCTTCCAGTCAGAAAATAGTCAATCTTTCTATTACTCCTTGTGCATGACCATGGACTTCCAGAAACTATATTCCACCAGGCACTGCCATATGATCCATATGACTATTCTCCTAATTTGTCTGAATTGTTCTGTACACTCTCTACTTCCTCAACACTACCTGCCCCAAAAATTATCTTCATATCGTCTGCAGACATTGCAACCAAACCATCGATTCCGTCATCGAAATCATTGGCATGTAACGTAAAAGGAATCGATCCCAACACAAACCCCTGTGGAACACCACAAGCCACTGGACGTAATGTTGAAACTTCATTACTGGTGAGGCTACACTTGTGGATTTTGCAGTTTTGGGCCCCTCATTTTTAGTAATAATGTGCAGAAACTGGACAGTGTTCAAAGTAGGTTCACAGAAATGATTCCAGGATTGAATGACTTGTCATGTGAAGAGTGTTTTATGCCTGTGAGCCTGTATTCACTAGATTCCAGAAGAATGAGGAGTGCTTTTATTAAAACCTTTTGAATGGTGAAAAGTCTTAATAATGTGATTGCTGAGAGATTGTTTCCAATGGCGGTGGAGTCGAAGACCAGAGGACACAGCCTCAGCATACAGAGGAGTTCTTTTATAATGAAAATGACGAGGAATTTCTACAGCCAGAAAGAGGTGAATCTGTGAAATTCTTTACCTCAGCCAGCTGTGGAGGCCAAGACTCTATGTATATTTAAGGGAGAGGATGATAGATTCTTGATTGGGTAACGCATGAAGGGATACTGGGAGAAAGCAGGAGATTGGGGCTGAGATGGATATTCGTTCAGTCATGATAATACATAAGGAAAGGAGCAGAATTAGGCCATTTGGCCCATTGACTCTGCTCAGCCATTCAATCATGTCTGATCCTTTCATCCCCTCCTTAGCCCAAATCCCTGGCCTTCTCCATGGAACTTTTGATGCCGTGCCCAATCAAAGAAATGTTAAGTTCTGCCTAAAATGCATCCAACGACCTGACATCCACAGCTCCCTATGATAAAAAATTCTACAAATTCAGGAAACGCTGCCTAAGGATGCCTCTCCGCTTCTATCTTTAAAATGGACGTTCCTCTATCCAGAGGATGTGCCCTCTTGTCCTTGAATCACCCATCAGGGAAACACACAATCTACATCTAAATCTACATCAACATTCAAAAGGTTTCATCCTTCTAAATTCCAGCGAGTGCAGACGTGGAGCCATCAAACGTTCTTCGTATGATAACCATTCCATTCCTGGAATCGTTCTTGTGAACCACCTCTGAACCCTCTCCAATGCCAGCACATCTTTTCTTACATACGGAGCACAAATCTGTTCACAATACTCAAGGTGATGCCTCACCAGTGCTTTATAAAGCCTGGGCTTCGCATCCCTGCTCTTGTGTTCTAGACCTCTTGAAATGAACGATAACATTGAATTTGCCTTCCTCACCACCGACTTTACCTGCAAGTTAACCTTTCAGTTGATCTTCCCAAGTCCCTCTGTATCTCAGATTTTCTGATTTTCTACCCGTTTAGAAAGTAGTCTGCACATTTACTTCTGCTACCAAAGTGCATGGCCATGCATTTTCCAACATTATATTTCATTTGTCACTTTCTTACACGTTTCCCCAATCTGTCTGTCCTTCTGCAACCTCTCCATGTCTGATCCTCAGATGACTACTGGATGGGACATGAGGACCTCAGATTTCCCTCTCCTGAAGTTAACAATCAGTTCCTTGGTCTTATTGACGTTGAGTGAGAGGTTGTTGTTATTACACCACTCAGCCAAATTTTTAACCTGATGCATCACCCCCTTTGACAAAGCCCACAACAGTAGTGCCATCAGCAAACTTGTAAATTATGTGGGAGCTGTACTTAGCCACACCGTCATGGGTGTAAAACGAGTATAGCAGTGGGGTATATCTCCGCGGTGCTCGTGTGCTAACAGAAATTGTGGAGGAGATCCCAGTTGCTAATCTGCACTGATTGGCACCTACAAGTGAGAAAATTCAGGACCAATTGCACAAGGGGATATTGAGTCCAGGTCTTGGACTTTACTGATTAGCTTTAAGAGGATGGTCGTGTTAAATTCTGAGCAGTAACCGATAAAGAGCATCCTGATGTATGCACGTTTGCTGTCCAGATGCTTTAGGGTTGTGTGAAGAACCAAAGAGATAGCATCGGCTGTAGACCTATTGCTTCGGTAGGTAATTTGGAGCAGATACAACTCACCATTAAGACAGGAGATTATATGCTTCAACACCAGCCTTTCAAAGCATTTCATCACAGTAAATGTAAGTGCCACTCGGCAATATTCATTTAGACGGGTTACCAAGCCCTTCTTGGGAACCGGTACGATTGAAAACTGCTTAAAGCAAGTGGGTAGATAGATACAGATAGATAGATGGACAGATGGATAGAGAGAAATACAGACAGACCGACAAAAGGATAGATAGACAGAAAATTAGATTGACAGTCAGACAGCCCTATAGATAGGTAGATAGATGTGAAGGAAGTCGCTTGAAAAAGTAGTGGTAGCTATGAAGCTGCTTCGTAATTCAACAAATTCAGATACAGCAGGCATCATATTGAGGCCGTTTTGGTTGACAATCTGGCTGACCCAAAGTGAGGGACGATAATTTATGTGCTAAACCAAGAATCTCCCAATTCCCATCCATACCACAGACGACTAAATGAATTTTAATCAGCATTGTCTGGTCTGCCATTCAAGGCTCTTAGGAACCTATTGTTCATAACAGTCTTGAGAATTAAATATCCAATTTATATTGATGGTTGAAGATTGGTGGCTGAAATATGCTAAACTCAAAAATCGCTCTAATAATTCCTCTGCTTGGTCCTCCGGGACCAAAATAATTTTGTACTAGGAAGGCCAGCCTTAAGGAGGATCGTCTCAAAGAGGGCAGAAGAAATGCGCTACCGTCGAATTTCTTCCAATCGCTTTATGTCATCTACATGTACTCGACCATCCTTAATCAGTACTTACAAAATGCTTAACAGAGGGATTCTTCCAGAAATTTGAACAACAGTCTTTAGAACTGCAGCTTCATTCCTATGCCTGTTGGCTCTTTCCCTGCTGGCCGATTGCAGCTCAATCGTACTCCTTGTCTTCAGTCCTTCATTCTCTGCTAGCTAAAGCTCTCTCATTTAAGGGATACCAGCAAGATCAGTTTATCAGATTCACGGGCCTTCTCATCGATATACAGGAAAGGATTTTGGTGGTCTCCATTTCAATGACTGGAAGGATTTCTTCCCTCTGGCACCTCCTTCCAAACAGCTCAGTCGATCGCTGGTCCAACTGCTGAAAGGGCAGTTGCTCAAATTGCATTCACTCCCCATTCGGGCTGGGATTGACAGACTTCAGATGCCGTGTGCCATCTTTCTCAGTCTGCCATGCCATCGAAGTTGTTAACCTGATGTTACTGCTTTAACTTAAGTCCCTTCCCACCAATGTCTCCCAATATCTTTTCTATTCTATGCTGTTCAACGTATGGCCGACCTTCAGCAAACAGCCTTCATTACAGATGATCATTACCATTACAGTTTAGCATGCAGTACGCGGTTTCCGGCGTCCCCTGTCTTCTCGTTTGCTGGAGGTGCATTTCCATCAACTGTGCTCAGGTGTGATGGGGCCAGCTGGAGTTTATCTCCTATATTCTCTGTAAATACATGGTTACCAGGTACACTTGATCCCCGGCGCTGTCTGTGGAGTAACAAAAAGGTGAGTCGTATGGCTTAACCCATGCTAACTGGCTACCTCGCCAAGTCAACACACCGACACAAGCGTCACTTGTTGAAATTAGGATCCGTGGTCCTATCGATCTGGGAGGAATCCCTGCCCTTTCAGGCCGCAGCCTCACCAGGACATGGTCACCTGGCTCTGGAGGACTATCTCCCTTCCCTCCGTCTCTCTGATCAGCAATGTGCTGCTATTCTTTTGCTCGGTCCTTCAACAAATGAAGTTGGTTACAATGTCCTTCACAAAGTGTGTCAATCTATCCCTGTAAATCCCCGGCTCATAGCACCCAGGAATTACCCATAAGGGAATCACATTGCTTGCCACGTTAATAATTCGAAAGGGCTGAGACCAGTGTGCTGTTTCGGGTTCCTTGTAATCTCATCAGGATACCTGGTAAATCAGGTCTTTCCCATCTCAGCTACACACACACACACACACACACACACACACACACACACACACACGCACACACACACAATCTGATGACTTGCAGCAGACTGAAAAGCTTCAGCATATAGATTTTAAGAAAGAGGATGTGCTGGAGCTTTTGGAAAGCATCAAGTTGGATACGTCGCCGGGACCGGATGAGATGTACCTTATGCTACTGTGGAAAGCGAGGGAGGAGATTGCTGAGCCTCTGACGATGATCTTTGAATCATCAATGGGTACGGGAGAGGTTCCAGAGGATTGGAGGGTTGCGGATGTTGTTCTTTTATTCAAGAAAGAGAGTAGAGATAGCCCAGGAATTTATAGACCAGTGAGTCTTTCAGTGGTTGTTAAGTTGATGGAGAAGATCCTAAGATACATAATTTATGAACATTTGGAGAGGTATAATATGATTAGGAATACTCAGCATGGCTTTGTCAAATGCAAGTCGTGTCTTACGAGCCCGATTGAATTTTTTGAAGATGTGACTAAACACATTGCTGAAGGAAGAGCAGTAAATGTTGTATATATGGATTTCAGCAAGGCACTTAATAAGTTGCCCCATGCAAGGCTTATTCAGAAAGTAAGGAGGCATGAGATACAAGGGGGACATTGTTTTCTGAATCCAGAATTGGCTTGCCCACAGAGGGCAAAGAGTGGCTGTAGACGGGTCATATTCTGCCTGGAGGTCGGTCACCAGTGGTGCGCCTCAGGGATCTGTTCTGGGACCCTTAATCTTCGTGATTTTTATAAATGACCTGGATGAGGAAGTGGAGGGAAGTGTTGGTAAGTTTGCTGATGACACAAAGGTTGGGGTGCTGTTTATAGTGTGGAGGGCTGTCGGAGGTTACAGTGGGACATCAATAGGATGCAAAACTGGGCTGAGAAGTGGCAGATGGAGTTCAACCCAGATAAGTGTGAAGTGGTTCATTTTGGTAGGTCAAATATGATGGCCGAATATCGTACTGATGGTAAGACTCTTGGCAGTGTGGAGGATCAAAGGGAACTTGGGGTCCGAGTCCTTAGGACGCTCAAATCTGCTACACAGGTTGATGCTGTGGTTAAGAAGGCAGGTGGCACATTGGCTTTCATTAATTGGGGAATTGAATTTAGTACCGAGAGGCAATGTTACAGATATATAGGACGCGGCTCACCCGCCACTTGGAGTACTATGCTCAGTTCTGGTCGCCTCACTAGAGGAAGAATGTGGAAACCATAGAAAGGGTGCAGGGGAGATTTACAAGGATGTTGCCTGTATTGGGGTGCATGCATTATGAGAATAGCTGAGTGAATTCGGCCTTTCCTCCAGTGAGTGATAGAGATGAGAGATGACCTGATAGATGTGTAGAAGATGATGAGAGACATTGATCGTATGGATAGTCAGAGGCTTTTTCGCAGACTGAAAAGTTGCCACAAGAGGACACAGGTTTAAGGTGCTGCGGATTAGGTACAGAAGAAATGTCAGGGGTAAGTTTTATACTCAGAGAGTGGTGAGCGTGTGGAATGGGCTTCCGGCAACGGTGGTGGAGGTGGATACAGTGGGTTCTTATAAGAGACTTTTGGATAGGTACATGGAGCTTAGAAAAAAGAGAGGGTTATGCGTAAGCCAAAGGAAGGAACATGCTCAGCACAAATTTGTGGGCCGAAGAGCCTGCATTGTGCTGTAGGTTGTCTATGTTTCTGTGTTTAAAAGCTGCTGAAAGATCATCAGCTTTGTTGAAGACAAAGACAAAGACTGATGCCCACTGGGAAAGTCCACCAGGTGGACCGAAGGTGTTTCACAAACTCACTCATATACAATTATGTGTGTATATCATACACACACACACACACACACACACACACACACACACACACACACACAAACACACACACACACACACACACACACACACACACACACACACACACACACACACACACACACACACACACACACACACACACACATCTACCGGCTGATTCCAAGATTCCAAGACCAACACCAAAAGCTGATGGAAGATCATCAGCTGAATGCAAGACGGCACGAAGCTCCTCGACCTATACACAGGAAATGGGTTTCATCTTGAAAGTAAAAATTTAACTATGGTCTACAGCAATTGCTCGCAGTTCTTAAAAAAGCACTTCAGCTTTTTTCACTTCAACAGGAAATGTGAATTCTACCCCTTTAGCTAGAATGTGTCAACGGTGATAAATTTCACAGTTCTGGCCAGAGGTTATATCTAGTAAACGATGTTTGATTTTCTTTAGAAACATCCTGTAGGATGTTTCCTTTATTAAAGCAACCATGGAAACAAGGTATCTCAGGAAAACAGATCTGACCACAGGGCCTTCCCTTTCATATCCTTCTTACACAGTCAGCGCCGTCGGGCCCAATACACCGCCCTCCGATCTATTGCTATGATGATGAGACGATCGCCTGTCTCATTGTGGACTGTAGATTTGCAAAGAAAGGCTAGAAAGGGACTGAAAAGGAAAAGTGTCGCTGTTGGGGAGCATCCCCAGCTGTTGTGTGGCAGAGTACTCTGTTCTGCTGATTGATTCTAGGAACACATACCGAGACAAACATGATAAGAAAGGAAATCTGTATGTAAACACCAAGATATACAGGCGCCACATCAATGAACACATTTACAAGAGGAGCTGCCACAAGAAAAGATCCCCATCATCAGGTCATGTTTTCTCCTTGCTACTACCTTCGGGCAGGAGGCACATGAGCCTTGGGCCCCATTACATCAGGTCCAGGAATAGTTATTACCATTCAAACTTCAGGCTCCTAATTCAGTGAGGCTAACACCATTCACCTCAACGATGATCTGAATTCACAACCTAAAGTGCATTACATCTGGTGCGGCCAGCTGGTGTTAATCTTTCTGGTTCATTATAATTACACAGTTACTGGTACACTTGATCCGCTACTCTGTATCTGGGACCAACAAGAAAGTGAGTCGTATGGTTTAACCTGCGTCCATTGTCTCCACTGGCTGCCTCGCCGAGTCTGCACACAGACACAAGTGTCACTTTTTAAATTTACCATCTGTGGTCCTATCCATCAGTTACAAAGTCCTTTCACATGCTGTCATTCTATCCCTGTAAGTCCCCAGCTAACCACAACCGGTAATTGCCCCAAAAGTCACATGGCTCTCTGCATCAATAATTTGTAGCTGGTGAGACCGAGCGTGCTGTTTGGGGTTGCCTGCAATCTCATTCGGATTCCTGGTAATGTATCAACCCCTGTCTTTCCCGTATCAGCTCCCGCTTTGGCTATTGCATTGAATGTTCAGTTCTTCCTTTACCAAACTCTGAGAGTGGTATTGGATGCCTGTGAAGTTACAACTCCACGTCGTGCCCATACCATCAGATAATCATGCACATTAGGCATACCAGCTGTCTGTACAGTATATGCATTTTTCCGTTACCTTTACTCTAAGACCTTAAGACCATAAAAATAGAGTTAGTCCATTTGGCCCATCGAGTATGCTCTGCTATCCTGTGATAGCAGATCCATTTTTTCTCCTCCTCAACTCCTTTTCCCACTCTTCTGCAAGTAACCTTTGGTGCCATGTCCAATCAGGAACCGATCAACCTCTACCTTAAATACACACAACGACCTGGCTTCCACAGCTACACGTGGCTACAAATTCCACTGATTCACCACACTCTGTTTTGAATGGACACCGCTCTATTCTGAGGCTGTGCCCTCTTCTCCAAGATGCTAATATCAAGGGAAACCTTTCATCATCTAATCTGTCTAGGCCTTGCAACTTTCGAAAGGTTTCAATGAGATCCCCCCCCCCCACCCTCCTAAATTCCAGTGAGTACAGACCCAGAGACATCAATGGCTCCTAGTATGATAACCTTTTCATTTCTGGAATCATCCTTGTGAACGTCCTCTGAACCCTCTCGGATGCCAGCACATCTCTTCTAAGAAGAGGAGCCCAAACGTGCATACAATACTCAAGGTGAGGCCTCAGAAATGCCTTTAAAGCCACACCATCATATCCCTGGTCTTGTATACTAGACCTCTTGAAATGAATGTTAACATTGCATTTGCCTTCCCCACCACAACTCATCTTGGAAGTTAACTTTCAGAGTGTTCTGCACAAGGACCGCCAAATCCCTTTGCATCTCAGATTTTTGAATTTTCTCTCCATTTACTTAACAGTCAAAGTGCACGATCATGCATTTTCCTACATTATATTTCATTTGTAACTTTCTTGCCCATTCTCCTAATCTGTCTAAGTCCTTCTGCGTCCTATCTGCTTCTACAACACTACCTGCCCCTCCACCAATCTTCGTATCATCTGCAAACTTGGCAACAAATATATCTATTTCAACATCTAAATCATTTATATACAGCAGAAAAGGAAGTGGTTTCAGAACTAATCCCTGCGGAACACCACTAATCGATGGCAGCCAGCCAGGATCTTTTTATTTCCACACGATGCATTCTCCCAACCAGCCAATGTTCTGACCATCTCAGTCACTTTCCTGTAATACCATGGGCTCTTAACTTTGAAAGCAGCTTCATTTGTGACATCTTGTCAAAGGCCTTCTGAAAGTCCAAATATACAGCATCCGCTGCATCCTCTTTACCATCCTACTTGTAATCTCCTCAAAGAATTCCAATAGGTTTCCATATGGGAACCATGCTGACTTCGTCCTATGTTGTCCTGTGTCAACAAGTACTCCATCACAGCGTCCATAACAATAGACTCTAACATCTTCTGAACCACTGAGGTCATACTAACTGGTCTGTAATTTCGTTTCTGCTGCCTGCTCCTTTCTTAAAGAGCAGACTTTTGCAATTTTCCAATCCTCTGGCATCATGCCAGAGTCCAGTGATTTTTGAAAGATCATTTATAATACTGCCATAATATCTAGTGTTACCTCTTTCAGAACCCTAGCGTGCAGTTCATCTGGTCCGTGTGCCTTATGTACCCTCAAGTCTTTCAGCTTTTTGAGCAGCTTCTCAAAATTGCACCCACTTCTCTCCCTTCACACATTATAACTTCTGGCACACTGTTAGTCTATTCCACAGTGCATCAATACTCATTTAGTTCATCTGCCATCTCCTTGTCTCCCTTTATTATTTCTCCTGCCTCATTTCATTTCACTGTCATTTCACTTTTATTTTCAACATACTATCCACATTGATATTATTTGCAAGCTTGCTTTCATATTTCACCTTTTCCCGTCTAATGGTTCTTCTAGTTGCTCTCTGTATGTTTTTGAAAACTTCCCCAATCCTCTAGCTTCCCACTAATGTTTGCTTTGTTGTATGCCCTCTCTTTTGTTTTCAAATTGGCTTTGGCTTTCCTTGTTCGTCACGGTTGTGCTATTTTGCCATTTCAGTATTCCTTCATTTTTGGAATACATATGTCCTGCACCTTCCTCATTTTTCCTAGAAACGCACGCCATTCCTGCACTGCTGACATCCCTGCCTGCACTTCTTTCCAATCTACTATGGCTAACTCCTCTCTCACACCACTGTAATTTCCCTTACTCCACTGAAATACTGCTATGTCAGACTATTTTCTTGCTATTAAATTTGAAGCTGAACTCAATCAGATTGAGATCCTGATTCCTAAGGGTTCCTTAAGCTCCCTAACCGCCTCCCATACATTATGTAAGACCCAATTCAATATAGCTGATCCCCTAGTAGGATCTACAGGCAGCTAGTCACACCAGGGCCTCGGGAGATATATAGGTGGGTAATAGTCAGGAGAGGGAAGTGAAGGAGTCAGAGGCTGGCGGTTACCCCTGTGACTGTCCCCCTTGGCAATATCTAATCCTGCTTGAGTACTGTTAGGTGAGAAGGCTGATCTGGGGGAAGCAACAGTGGCCACGCTTTTGGCACAGAGTCTGGCCCTGTGGCTCTGAAGTGTAGGGAAATGAAGAGGATGGCAACAGTGATAGGGGACTCTATAATTAGGGGGTACCACGGGCGATTCTGTAGACGCCGGAAAGAAGCATGGATGGTAGTTTGCCTCCCAGGTGCCAGGGTACGAGATGTTTCTAATCCCGTCCTGAGGTGTGTGTATTTCAATGCGAGGGATATTGTGAGGAAGGCCGACGTGCTGAGGGCGTGTATTGACACGTGGAATAATGATATTATTATTCATAATATAGTGAAACTTGGCTACAGATGGGGCAGGCCTGGCAACTTAATGTTCCGGGGTTCCGATGTTTCCGACATGATAGAGGCAGAGGGATGAAGGTTGGGGGTGTGGTTGGTAGCATTGCAAGTCAGGGAACATGTTACAGCAGTGCTCAGGCAAGACACATTAGAGGGCTTGTCTACACAGGCCATAAGGGTGGAGCTGAGAAGCAGGAAATGTATGACCACATTAATGGGGTTGTATTATAGACCACCCAATAGTCAGTGACAAATGGAGGAGCAATTCTGCAAAGAGATAACAGACAACTGCATGGAACATAAAGCTTTGATAGTAGGGGATTTTAATTTTCGACGCATTGATTGGGACTCCCATACTGTTAAAGATCTAGACGGGTTAGAGTTTGTAAAATCTGTCCAGGAAAGTTTTCTAAATCAATATATAGAGGTACTGACTAGAGAGGATGCAATATTAGATCTCTTATTAGGAAACGAGTTCGGACAGGTGACGGAAGTGTGTGTCGGGGAACACTTTGGTTCCAGTGATCATAACTCCATTAGTTTCAACTTGATCATGGATAAAGAAAGATCTGGTCCTCGGGTTGAGGTTCTAAACTGGCAAAAAGGCCAAATTTGAAGAAATGAGGAAGGATCTAAAACGCGTGGATTGGGATAGGTTGTTCTCTGGCAAGGACGTCGTTGGTAGGTGGGAAGCCTTCAAAGGAGAAATTTTGAGAGTGCAGAGTTTGTATGTTCCTGTCAGGATTAAAGAGAAAGTGAATAAGAATAAGAAACCTTGGTTCTCGAGGGATATTGGAACTCTGACAAAGAAGATGAGAGAGATGTATGACCGGTATAGGAAGCAGGGAGCAAATAAGGTACTCGTGGAGTATAAAAAAATACGAAAAATTACTTAAGAAAGAAATCAGGAGGGCTAAAAGAAGACATGAGGTAGCTTTGGCAGTGAATGTGAGGGATACTCCATAGAGCTTCGACAGCTATATTAAGAGCAAAAGGATAGCAAGGGATAAAATTGGTCCTCTTGAAGTTCAGAGTGCTCTGTTATGTATGGAACCAAAAGAAACTGGGGAGACCTTAAATGGTTTTTTACGTCAGTATTTACTAGGGAAACTGCCATGGAGTCAAGGGAAATAAGGCAAACAAGTAAAGAGGTCATGGAACCTATACAGATTGAAGAGGAGGAGGTGCGTGCTACCTTGAAGTAAATCAGAGCAGATAAATCCCCAGGATCTGACAGGGTATACCTTCGGAACTTGAAGGAGACTAGTGTTGAAATTTCAGGGGCCCTGGCAGATATATTTAAAATGTCGGTATCTACGGGTGAGGGGCCAAAGGATTAGAGGATAGCTAATGTTATTCTGCTCTTTAGAAAAGGCTGTAAAAGTAATCCAGGTAATCTAAAAGTATGGGCCGGTAGTTCGACGTCGGAAGTAAGTAAATTATTGGAAGGAGTACATATAACAATTACAGCACAGAAACAGGCCGTCTCGGCCCTTCTAGTCTGTGCTAAATGCTTACTCTCACCTAGTCCCACTGCCCCGCACTCAGCCCATAACCCTCCATTCATTTCGTGTCCATATACATATCCAATTTTACTTTAAATGACAATGCCGAACCTGCCTCTACCACTTCTACTGGAAGCTCGTTCCACACAGCTACCACTCTCTGAGTAAAGAAATTCCCCTTCGTGTTACTCCTAAACTTTTGCCCCCTAACTCTCAACTCATGTCCTCCTGTTTGAATCTCCCCTACTCTCAATGAAAAAAGCCTATCCATGTCAACTCTATCTGTCATAATTTTAAATACTTCTATCAACTCTCCCTTCAACTTTCTATGCTCCAAAGAATAAAGACCTAACTTGTTCAACCTTTCCCTGTAACTTAAGTGCTGAAACCCAGACAACATTCTAGTAAATCTTCTCTGTACTCTCCCCATTTTGTTGATATCTTTACAATAATTCGGTGGCCAGAACTGTACACAATACTCCAAATTCGGCCTTACCAATGACTTGTACAATTTTAAGATTACATCCCAACTCCTGTACACAATGCTCTGATTTATAAAGGCCAGCATATCAAAAGCTTTCTTCACCACCCTTTCCACATGAGATTCCACCTTCAGGGAACTATGGACTGTTATTCCTAGATCACTCTGTTCTACTGCATTCTTCAACGCCCTACCATTTACCATGTATGTCCTATTTTGATTAGTCCTACCAAAATGTAGCACCTTACACTTATCAGCATTAAACTCCATTTGCCATCGTTCAGCCCCCTCTTCTAACTAGCCTTGCAACTAACTAACTTGTAGATAGGATCTACAGATATTTAGTTAGACAGGGAATTATTAGGGAGTGTCAACACGGCTTTGTGCGTGGTAGGTCATGTTTAATAAACCTATTAGAATTTTTCGAGGAGGTTACAAGTAAAGTGGATGAAGGGAAGGCAGTGGATATTGTCTACATGGACTTCAGTAAGGCCTTTAACAAGCCCCCGCCTGGGAGGTTAGTTAGGAAGATTCAGTCGCTAGGTATACATGGTGAGGTAGTAAATTGGACTAGACATTGACGCAATGGGAGAAGTCAAAGAGTGGTAGTGGAGGATTACCTCTCTGAGTGGAGGCCTGTGACTAGTGGTGTGCAAAACGGATTAGTGATAGGTCCATTGTTATTTGTAATCTATATCAATGATGTGGATGCCAATGTGGTAAATTGGATCAGCAAATTTGCTGATGATGCAAAGACCGGAGGTGTAGTGGATAGTGAGGAAGGTTTTCAAAGCTTGCAGAGGTATCTGGACCAGCTAGAAAAAATGGGATGAAAATGGCAGATGGAGTGTAATACAGACAAGTGTGAGGTATTGCACTTTGGAAGGAAAAACCAAGGTAGAACATACAAGGTAAATGATAGGGCACCGAGGAGTGAAGTAGAACAGAGGGATTAGGAATACAGATAGAAAAATCCGTAAAAGTAGTGTCACAGGTAGATAGGGTATTAAAAGAGCTTTTGGTACATTGGCCTTTATAAATCAAAGTATTGAGTATACTAGTTGGAATGTTATGGTGAGGTTGTATAAGGCATTGGTGAGGCCGAATTTGCAGTATTGTGTGCAGTTTTGGTCACCGAATTACAGGAAGGATATTAATAAGGTTGAAAGAGTGCAGAGACGGTTTACAACGATGTTGTCGGGACTTGAGAAACTGAGTTACAGAGAAAGGTTGAATACGTTAGGACTTTATTCCCTGAAGTATAGAAGAATGAGGAGAGACTTGATAGAGGTATATAAAATTATGATGGGTATAGATAGAGTGAATGCAAGCAGGCTGTTTCCACTGAGGCTAGGGGAGAAAAAAACCAGAGGACATGGGTTGAAGGTGAAGGAGGAAAGGTTTAAAGGGAACATTGGTGTGTGGGGGGGGACTTCTTCACACAGAGAGTGGTTGGAGTGTGGAATGAGCTGCCAGATGAAGTTGTAAATGCAGGCTCACTTTTAACATTTAAGAAAAACCTGGACAGCAACATGGATGAGAAGTGCATGGAGGGATATGGGTCAGGTGCAAGTCAGTGGGACGAGGCAAAAAAAAAAATGGTTCGGCACAGCCAAGAAGGGCCAAAAGACTGTTTCTGTGCAGTAATGTTCTATGGTTCTATGGTCCACGATATTCTGAATTGGGAAGGAGAACAGCCAGAGGTCGTGGTACATATTGGTACCAACGACACAGGCAGGAAAAGTGAGGAGGTCCTGAAAGCAGCCTACAGGGAGTTAGGAAATAAGTTGAGAAGCAGGACTACATAGGAAGTTATCTCGGTATTACTGCCCGTGCCACGTGACAGTGAGCAGAGGAATAGAGTGAGATGGAGGATAGAATCGTGGCTGAGGGATTGGAGCAGGCGGCAGGGATTCAAACTTCTGGATCATCGGGACCTCTTTTGGGGCAGGAATGTCCTGTACAAAAAAGGCGGTTTGCACTTTAATCTTAGGGGACCCAAGATCCTGACGGAAAGGTTTGCAAAGGCTATTGGGGAAAATTTAAACTAGGAATGCTGGTGGGTGGGAACCAAACTAAAGAAACAGAGAAAGAGGCGGTGGGCTCACAGATAGAGAAAGCATGGAGACAGTGCGAGAGGGAGGATAGGCAGGTGATAGAGCAGGGACGCGCTCAGACCTGTGGTTTGAGATGTATCTATTTTAATGCAAGGAGTATTATGAACAAAGCTGATTAGTTTAGAGCTTGGATCAATACTTGGAGCTATGATGTTGTGGCCATTACAGAGTCCTGGATGGCTCAGGGACAGGATTGGTTATTTCAAGTGCCGGGTTTCAGATGTTTCAGAAAGGACAGGGAGGGAGACAAAAGAGATGAGGGCGTGGTACTGCTGATCAGAGATAGTGTCACGGCTGCAGAAAAGGAGGAAGTCGTGGAGCGATTATCTACGGAGTCTCTGTTGGTGGAAGTTAGAAACAGGAAGGGGTCAATAACTCTACTGGGTGTTTTTATGGACCACGCAATAGTAACAGGGACATCGAGGAGCCCATAGGGAGATAGATTATAGAATGATGTAGTAACAAAAGGGTTGTCGTAATGGGGGATTTTAATTTTCCCAATATCGATTGGCATCTCCCTGGAGCGAGTGGTTTCGATGAGGTGGAGTTTGTAGATGTGTTCAGGAAGGCTTCCTCACAGAATATGTAGATAAGCCTACAAGAGGAGAGGCTGTACTTGATCTGGTATTGGGAAATGAACCTGGTCAGGTGTCAGGTCTCTCAGTGGGAGAGCGTTTTGGAGATAGTGATCGCAATTCTATCTCCTTTACAATAGCATTGGAGAGAGATAGGAACAGACAATTAGGAAAGTGCTAATTGGAGTAAGGGGAAATATGAGGTTATCAGGCAGGAACTTGGAAGCCTAAATCGGGAACAGATGTTCGTAGGGGAATGTACAGAAGAAATATGGAAAATGTTCAGGTGATATTGGCGTGACATTCTGCACAGGTTTGTTCCAGTGAGACAGGGGAATAGTGGTAGGGTACAGGAACCGTGATGTACAAAGCCAGGTGAAAATCTAGTCAAGAAGAAAAGAAGAGCTTCAAAAAGCTTCAAAAAAAGGTTCAAACAAGTAGGTAATGATAGAGATCTGGAAAATTATAAAGCTAGCAGGAAGGAGTTTAAGAAAGAAATTAGGAGAGACAGAAGGGGCCATAAGAAGGCCTTGCGGGCAGGATTAAGGAAAACCCCAAGGCATTCTACAAGTATGGAACTGGAGGACTTTGCTACTGTATTCACTATGGAAAAGGATCTTGGCGATTGTAGTGATGTCTTGTAGCAGACTGAAAAGCTTCAGCATGTAGATATTACGAAAGAGGATGTACTGGAGTTTTGGAAAGCATCAGATTGGAGAAGACCAAAAAAGAAGTACCGCAGGCTATCGTGGGAGCCGAGGTAGGAGATTGCTGAGCTTCTGGCAATGATCTTTGTATCATCAATGGGAACAAGATAGGATCCGGAGAACTGGAGGTTGACGGATGTTGTTCCTTTGTTCAAGTAAGTGAGTAGAAGATACCCAGGAAGTTATAGACCAGTGAGTCTTACTTTGGCGGTTGGTAAACTGATGGAGAAGATCCAGAGAGGCAAGATTGATGAACATTTGGAGAGGTATAATATGATCAGGAATCGTCAGAATGGTTTTGCCAAAGGCAGGCCATGCTTTATGGGTCTGATTATTTTTTTTTTTTGAAGATGTGACTAAACACATTGATTAAGATTGAGCAGTAGAGGTAGCGTATATGGATTTCAGCAAGGCATTTGATAAGGTACCTCATGCAAGGGTTGTTGAGAACGTAAGAGGCATGTGATCCAAAGGGACATTGTTTTGTGGTTACAGAACTGGCTTGCCCACAGAAGGTAAAGTGTGGTTGTAGACTGGTCATATTCTGCATCAGGACGGTGATCAGTGTTGTGTCTCAGGGATCTGTTCTGGGACCCTTACTTTTCTTTATTTTTATAAATGACATGGATGAGGAAGTGGAGGGATGGGTTAGTAAGTTTGCTGATGACACAAAGGTTGGCGGTGTTGTGGATAGTGTGGAGGGCTGTCAGAGGTTACACCGGGACATTAATAGGATGCAAAACTGGGCTGAAAAATGGCAGATGGAGTTCAACCTAGATAAGAGTGAGGTGGTTCATTTTGCTAGGTCAAGTATGATGGCAGAAAATAGTATTAATGTTAAGACTCTTGAAAGTGCGGAGGATCAGAGGGATCTTGTGGTACAAGTCTAAAGAACATTCAAAGCTGCCGCGCAGGTTGACTTTGTGGTTAAGAAAGCATACATTACATTGGCCTTCATCAATCGTGGGACTGAGTTTAGGAGCTGAGAGGCAATGTTGCAACTATATAGGACCCTGGTCAGGCCCCACTTGGAGTACGGTGCTCAGTTCTGGTCACCTCACTACAGGAAGAATGTGATACCATAGAAAGGGTGCAGAGGAGATGTACAAGGATGTTGACTGGATTTGTGAGCATGGCTTATGGGAATATGTTGAGTGAACTCGTACTTCTTCCCTTGGAGCTACGGAGGATGAGAGGTGACCTGATAGAGGTGTACAAAATAATCAGAAGCATTGATCGTGTGGATAGTCAGAGGCTTTTTCCCAAGGCGAAAATGGCTAGTACGAGAGGGAACAGTTCTAAGGTCTTTAGAATTAGATACAGAGGCGATGGCAGGGTTATGTTTTTTACACAGAGAGTGGTGACTG